>NC_090941.1:519429388-520054388 GCF_040938575.1 Ambystoma mexicanum | reverse complement strand
ATTTCGTGAGAGGTATTCCCGAGTTGGGGATTCCAGATGAAATTCGTTCTGATAACGGGAAGCACTTTGATAATGATTTAATAAAAAGGAGATTAACAACACTCCTGGGGATAAAGCATAAACATCAGCTGTCAACTACACCTCCTCCGAGGTTTCTCACTTCCTCCAGCGGCTCACTGTCTCCAGAGCCCTGGCTCTCGTTAGGTTGGACTATTGCAACAGCCCCTTCCTTAACCTTCCTTCTGTCCTGCGCGCTCTGCCACTCATCCCAAACTGAACCGCAAGACTTATCCGTGGCCACAAGCCCAGGGACCGCATCTCCGGTTCTGAAATTCCTTCACTGGCTCCCTGTGGCTGCAAGGATCAAATTCAAGACCCTGTGCATTGCTCACAAGGCTTCCTGGTACCCACCTCCCTGCAAATACTGTCCCTCACGAGCCCTTCGCTCATCTACCTCCAACCTTCTGCGAGTGAGCCGGTTCTCCAAGCAGACATTTGGAGGGAGATCCTGATCGCATCAGGTGCCTCCTTCTGGAATAGCTCCCTGTTCTTTTCTCTGTTCTTTCCTGCTCTCCCACCTACTCCTTCAGCTTGCTGACTGGCCGCCTGGTGTACCTCAGTCTCACAGGTCCCGGCACCCCCGCCAGTCCTCTTTCGCACTTGCCTCAGGGCCCTACACCCAACCCACACTGCGCTTTAGTTATGACCATGTGAATTACATGTGATTACTACAGTGCCTTTTCTCTTAAAGATCTTAGATAAAATGGCATACTCCCAGATACAAAAATACTTGGAAACCAACTCTCTACTAGGAACTAGGCAATCGGGCTTCCGGCCCCAACATGGGACAGAAACAGCCCTCAGACCTCAAGTCACAGATAGATTAACTCCGGGATGAAGGAAAATCAGCTCTCCTTTTCCTGGACTTATCAGCTGCATTCGACCTGGTCAACCACAGGGCCCTACGCAGCCACCTGGACTCGGCAGCTCACTTCTCCAAAGAAGCCATAGCATGGTTACAATCATTCCTAACCAACAGGACTAAGAGTCTTCTCCCCCATGGCAGCAGCCAACCCCATCCCCATAACTTGTGGAGTGCCCCAGGGATCTTGCGTCTCACCCACCATCTACAATATCTTTACCAAGCCCCTATTCAATAATCTGGACCTACTGGGTGTCACTTACACTAACTATGCAGATGACGCACAGATTCTCCTACCGCTTTCAGGCGATTACGACAAGGATTTAGCCTTGGTGAACAGGATATATCTCATCATCCAGGCATGGATGGCCACCCACGGTCTATGCCTGAATGATGACAAAACAGAGATCATCATCCTGGGCACTCTCTGAACTCTCAAAAAAAACTCAGCCCCGAATACTTAGCATTCAACAGACAATATCATTACTGTCGCCAAGGAGGTTAAAAATCTGGGTTTCTATCTGGACTCCACTCTCTCCTTCTGCAAGCAGGTCAATGCCTTGGCCTCAGCCACGGCATATACATGCAAGTTGATTAGAGCTGACAAGGCCTTCCGCCTTCCTGTCACAGGACAGTTGCATCACCATAGCCAGAGCCCTCATCTTATCCAGGCTGGACTACTTCAACGCTCTATACATAGGAGCCAATAAACAAACCATCAAAAAAATCCAACTCCTACTAAATAATGCGCTGAGAGCAGCCCTAGGAATCCCGAAGAGAGAACATATCTCTAACACCAGAAGAGCCAACAATTGGCTCTCCACTCGATAAAATAAAACTAAAAACTGCCTCCCTCACCCACAAATGCTTAAACAATGCAGCACCCCGCTACCTATCCGACAGATTCACTTTGAAGCCTACCACAAGAATCCCCAGACTCGCCAACACCAACTACCTCTGGGTCCCCAGATACAAACGTGCCAAAATCGGAGGCAGCAGCTTCCAGGTCAAGGCAGCACTCCTATGGAACTCGCTACCATCCCCTCTAAGAATCGATCAAACCTATCACAAGTTCCGCCAGAGCATCACTAGTTGGCTCAAAGATAACGACATCAAGGCACATACCTTGCCGAGTTTGCCCGGCACCTCGCTCTACACTGCATGCACCAACCACATCAACTGCTTTGTAAAATTATGTATGCCTCAATGTACCTGCCTGTATATATCGTAACCTTATTGTGCCCACATGTAACCAATCGGCACCTGCACACAAATGTATTTTACATGTTGTAACCAAGCTTTGAATATCCTTGTGCCTTGCGCCCGAATACCCTCGGGTCTGGAGCGCATTCCAAATAATAAACTAAACTAAAGGCTTGCTCTGCACTACCCCAGTCTCGACCAACCTGGTGCACTTATCTCCCCCCTCCCCGTGACCGTCTGTGCACTTGCACGCACCGCACCTGAAGATCGTGTTTGTTCCCCCTTTTCGAGTCCCCTTAACTGCACTACTAACACCGCAGACTCACCGTCAAGCCCATTTACTGTATTCAAACTTAAATGTATTTTTAGGCACTTATTCTGCCTGTGCAGACAACATCTCAGAAATTCAAGGGCTCTGAGCGACTGTTTTTCCCCTTGTTCCCACCCTCCTCGAGTGCTTTGAAACAGATATTCAATACCAACTGCAGTAAAGCTGGAAGGCCGGCGAGGATGGGTCCATATGACTGACATTCGCAAAGACAAGAGCACCATCTCCCAAAGCACAACATAATGGGGAGTATCTCTGAACTTTCTTTCACTTTGTTTTATAGCCATTAGAATTTACAACAAAAAAAAAAACAGTAAAAGAATGTATTGATGGAAAATGTGTAGCATAGAAAAAGACTCCAGTTTTTGTGGAGCGTCATGTTAATATTTTTTAGTGTAGCATCAATACTTTTATGTTATTTGATTTTTAAAGAAAAAAGTGGCACACAAATAAATGAAAAAAACAACAGGAGAAAATGTAGTATGAATGGGGAGGGCTTCCAGCATGCCACTGAAGAAGAGCATAATTCATTAACTGAAAATGTGTGGTCCGATGAAATTATGCGTAGGGGATGAGAGAGTAAATGGCACATGCTATGTCTGCTCTCTCAAACCACACGTAGTGGGAGCGCCCAAGGTTTTCTTATGAGGTAGCAGGATGCCTAATGCACTTGTCCCTATGCAAAACTAGAAGTTTATTTGAAGGTAAAAACGTAATAGTTCAATGTTTGGATGAAGCAGAGCAGGTATATAAAGACGATTTTGTGAAATTTAATAAAAAACGATGGAAAAAGAGGAAACGCGGTACAAGGTAATAGAATATATGACAAAAGGGAAAATAAGAAGATTGTAGTGATATGATAAGTCATTTATAACGCGCCTGTACACAAGTGTTTCTAGGCGCGACAAGACAAGGAGGGGGAACAGGAGGACAAAACAACGACCTTAGTAGGCCTTGTGTCATTCATATTGCGCAAGTGCAGGGAAGAGGGAGGGGAGAAGTGCAGGGGGGAGGGGAGAAGTGCAGGTAACTCAATAAGTGCTGCCTGAGGGTGGCTCGGACTATAGGGTTACAGATACAGACCGTAAGTGATGGAGGAGCCTGGAGGCAGTGCAAGGGCAACTGGACATGCAGGAGTCTTGGCCAAAGTTCAGTGGGTGGCCAGGTGACCAGTGTGCAGAGCAGTCAGAGACATCAGCAGGGGAGAGGAAGAAAGAAAGCAGAAGCGAAAAGGAAGGTCTTGAGTTGCTTCCGGAACCGGAGGTGGTTCTGCTCAAGTTTGAGAGAGCAGGGAACCTGTTCCAGGGGAAGGCCTCAGCAGAGGAAAGAGATCTGCCCCCCACTATCTGCTTGCAGAGGAGTCTGACCCTCAGAGAGTTGGAGGTGGATGAGCGGAGAGTTCGAGAAGGAAGATGTAGGAAGAGAAAGTTTGAGGTAGTGCGATCCAAGGCCCCAGAAAGGCTTGTGGACGATGCAAAGGGTCTTTAACTTGATCTTTGCAGCTACAGGAGCCAGTGAAGAGATTTCAGAGCTGAGCTGGAGAGATACTATCCCTGGGCTTGAGGCCAAGGACAAATCTTGCAGCCCTGTTTTGGATAAGTTGTAAATATTGAAGAGTTGAGACAGGAAGATTTAGAAATAGGCTGTTATAATCCAGCTAGAGAGGACCAGCGCTCTGGAGACAGTGTGTTTCTGGGGGGAAGTGAGAAAAGGCAGAATATCTCTGAGAAGGTGCAGCTGATAGTGAAGAGGGAAAATCCGGAACTGCCTTCACTCCCGAAAAACCACCCCACTGGACAAAGTACCAACACCACCATGGCCGCCGGTCGTATGAGATTACACCAATCCCCACTGCTCTCACCATGGATCACCACCATGAAAGGTACCCCAACAGCCACCCATACAACCCAGCAGCCAGATGGAATCTGCCAAGAGTGGATAAAGAGACCCAAGAGAGAGTTGGAACAACTGCATAAATAGACTGGACTAAAAGCACCATAAAGCAATGTCTCTAGTCGTTAGAGACATCACGACAACATAGCTGCGATAGACAGGAAGCACACATGCAATCCGCACATTCGGGACACAAACACCAACCTACACGAAGAACACACGTGTACAGCCCTACGAGTTAGAGGACAGCGACATATACATATTGTCTACACATTTATTATTTTGCCACTTGGGCTCGCTACAGGAATGCAGAAAACACAAGAAGCAAGAAGAATGTGTGCGCCTGCTTGCAGATGTTTACATGCAACTAACACTAGGGAACAACAGGAACACCCGTGGGACCTGGTCAACCACGACATACACTGACCTATGGACACTATGGAGAACACTTGCTAGAGGGCCGTGCAGGCCTTAGGAACAGTAGGCCTTGATCGTCTCAAGGAAATCTCAAACCGCAAGATGCTGTACAAGCAGAATAGCCACGGTAAGAGCAACGGCAGCCAAGGCCACAATGTTGCGAGTGACATTCCAGACACAAGAACAAAAGGTGACACCGGCTGCTGCAAAGAATATTCCTTGCAAAATACAAGCTAATTCGAAGTAATTGGGGCCGAAGAGATGGTCTCCTACCACGTGACTCGGACAAATTGGTATTGGGCCAAGGCTCAGAGGCTGGGAAAAAGCATCCATTCCACAGCGGCTACTTTGCGACAGTACTTGCTACTCTCAGGCTGCTGTGTACGATGGGAATGGAACGCTCTCATGGCATTAGTGTATTGCACACTATTATATAACCACAGACACATAGTTGCACCTTGCTGACACATAGTAAACATGTAATGAGAACAGGTGCCTTGCAGGCTGGGAACAGACATTGGGCTGCGGGGGCTATTGACCAATCACAGGGCTCATCTAATGTAACAGTTTCGAAGTAGCAACTTTCGGGGATGGTCCAAGCCTACCACCTGACCCAGTAGCATCCACTAATATTGTCCTCTATAACAACAACAAACAAAAAACGGTACCTATACTGGAATTACTACTCAGGGGCCAATCATGAACCCTGTTAGGCTTTGGGGAAGGAGCCTGCAAAGTGACGTCACAAGTGTACAAAACTGGCCTGCAAGCCAGAATGTGACGAGATGTGCCTGGATGACACCAATGTTGTTAACCTCACAGGAAGGAACAGGAAGAGAGGGTGGGCGGCAAGAGAGAGGAAGGAAAGAGGGGAGCAGGAGTCTAGATGAGGAGGCTCTCAGTCTTACTGGCATTAAGGCAGCGATCATTGGCGGCACACCATTCCCGAATTGCGGCCAGACAGTCTGATACGAGAGAAGGAGCAGAGGTGGCTGAGGGGAGCCAGAAGGAGAGCTGGGTGTCCTCTGCATAACACTGAAAGTTAGAGCAATGCGGTGGGCAAGAGGTGCCAGGTAGTGGTTGAAAAGCCAGGGAGAAAGGTTAGACCCCTGGGGAACACCACAAGTAGAGAGAGATAAGAGGAAAGACCTAAGTTGGACCTGGGAGGGTCAGTCGGTCGGTGAGAAAGGAGATCAACCAGGCCAGAGCCTGACCGGTGATACCCAGGTTGTCACAGAGGCGATTGAGCAGTGTGGCATGTTTGACCGTGTCAAAAGCAGAGGATAGAACGAGGAAATTGAGGACAGAAGGAAGATAAGAGTCAAGATTAGAGATCAAGTCTTCACGACTGCATTGAAGACCAGCAGGACTGCCGTTGACACAAACCAGTATTGCCCAAGCAATCTTCCGGTAATCCTCTCCTGTGATCAGGGAATATCCTCAATGGCGCCTTCCTCCCCTGGCCCGAGGGAGATTAACGAGTCCTGTACCAGCATCTAGAGTTTAGCAGTGTCCCTTGAAACGCCTATGCACGGACCATTCACTGACAGGCCTCACAGCTGAGATAGATACTGTAGGGAATTGGAGCTTGGGGCTCTGCAGACCCACAACTTGTGGCCCGAACAATTATCACCTACATTTGTTGCCAGCCGAAAAAGTATCGAACACTTTTACCCCCTAAAAAAAAAAAAGGAAACTACTTGCAAAAAACTGGTAACAGACACGTACAAACCTGTGCCCCCCCACCCTCCGACTTCACCCACACAGCTTCATGGATAGGCTTGGACCAGTAGTGCATGTAGTACCAGAGGAAGAAATTGTTATAACTGCCTGATCAGAAGAAGTAAACATGCATCTTTTAATGTACATGAATAACTAGATGCAAAGAAAAAAATGATTGCAAAACATTTCAGTTTTCCAGTTAAAACATAATTTTTACTTGCTTATAAAATACCTTTACTGGAAATCGGACATACATTTTTACTCCCTAAAAACCATTTACTCCCAACTTTAACAAAGCAGGGAGTAAAATACTCCCACTTCCAAGTCTTATCTGTAGCACTGTTTGTTGCTCCTACTATGAAAAGGTGCCTGCTTGGAGCCTGTTCTTTGTGACAGCGCACATCGGAGAAAGACTACCCCTGATTGGAGGGGGGGGGGGTTCCCCCGATATGCCTTAGGAGGGTGTCCATACTTCTGAGGGGAGTCACGTGGCTGTTCCATCGGGTAATCTGCCCTGTCCTGATGCAAGTCTCTCTAGAACAGCCCCAGACCAGAGGTCGGTACCAGTCTAGCCAAACCCAAACCAGGCACCTACTTCAGCCACCCCCCCTACAACCCCTAGGACCAACAAGTTCTGGGTGCAAGTGTACATACCACTTTTGCTGCACAATCTTAAACAAACTACCCCCCTCCCCACCCCGAAACAGGTTTGCGGTTTATTCAACGATGCGTCAAATTACAGTACTAAAAAGGGCCATTTTGTCCACTTTGTGCTCTGTGTCAAGGTGGCAGGTGGAGTGCCATGGGACGGTTTGTTTTTCATATTGTGTGCACTTTATGAATAACAATGTTCCATACCATATGTTCAGCGAACAGGATAAAAACGATTGGTAGGAAAGAAATTTTAAAAACTAAAAGAAAAACTTGGGATTTCAGAGGTATGCTTGGAAAAAGACATGAGAAAAGGAGGGCAGAAAATGGAAATAAGGGCAAAAAGGAGAAAGGGGAATGAGTTGAGAAAAAGGGGTGAAATACATATTGTATTTGTATCGTGCTCATACAGGTGTTTCAGAGCACGAATAGGCTAGGGAGGGGAACAAGGGAGAACAAAAACAATGATCTTACTAGGCCCATTGACAATGAGAATGTGCAGGGGAGAGGGGAAAGTGCGACCATAGGAATGAAAAACAACAACAAATGGTAGTGCAGCCAGCAAGTTGCAAGTGCTAGGTTTAATGCACAGGCAAGGGGTGTCTGATAAGTGCAGGGAAAAGGGGGGGGGGGACTGTAGGGCAACAGATACAGACCCAAATTGCAGGAAAAAGGGGGATGGGGTGGGGGTACTGTAGGGTTACAGATACAGACCCAAAGTGCGAGGGTTGACAAGTGTAAATGCGGGTGAGTAGCAGGGTGGGCAAGTGCCCGAAATCAGAAGGTAACCAGGTGCACGATGCCCAAGCAGAACAGATCAACAGGGGAGAGGAGGAGAGAAAGCAGAAGCAAAGAGGAAGGTCTTCGGGTGCTTCCAGAACCAAAGACGGTTCTCCTCAAGTTTCAGAGGAGCAAGGAGGCTGTTCCATAGAGAGGCCCGGCCGAAGACAGATCTACCCCCCCCCCAGCACGTTTCTTTGAAAAACAACTGACCCTGAGGGAGTTGGAGGAGCAGGAGCGAAGAGCTTGAAAGGGAAGGTAAATGCGGAGGCAGAGTTGAAGGTATTTTGGACCCAGGCCCCAGAAAGCCTTGTGGACAATGCAAAGGGTCTTGAATTTAATCCTTGTAGCCACTGGAGCCAATTAAGAGATTTCAAGCTGGAGAGATACGATCCCAAGGCTCGAGGCCCAGGACAAGTCTCGCAGTCCTGTTCTGGATGAGTTGCAAAGGGCGGAGAGTAGAAGCAGGTAGATTTTGAAAGAGGCTGTGGCAGTAATCCAGCCTAGAGAGAACCAGGGCTCGAGATACAGTGAGCTTCTGGCAGGGAAGGAGAGGAAAGGCAGAATACCTCTGCGGAGGTGCTGTTGGAAGTTAAAGACTTTTTAGAGACATCAGGTCTCCATGGGGTGGGAGGAGCCCTATTGCTTCAAAAAAATATAGTTTATTTTTGAAGTCAATCTGCCTTCATAAAGAAATTATTTCCGTTATGACTCAGTCCTTAACGGAAATAATTTATTTATGAAGTCGGAGTGACTTCAAAAAGAAATACATTATTTCTGAAGTTATGAGCACCCACTTATGGACAGCTGTGAGAATGAGTGGTCTCCTGTTCCGCCTCATACACAAGTACTGGGATGAGGTACATGGGAGGTAATGACTGACTTAGCTACCTGTAATCGTCATTACTCATAGTCCCACTCTTCCTTGTCCCAATACTTACCTAAGCTCTGGGACAAGGGAGAGGGACGTGAAGGTAATTCTTGGCCGGCCAAGGAGCTGATTTTGGAGGTTGGGGTAGGGGGATGTGTGGGGGGCGGTATTGTGCGATAAATCATAATGGTTGTCCATGTCTAGGCTAAGCAGGCATGAAATGTTGTATTAGTGACCAGAGAAGCATTTTGGTGCAGCCAGTCTAGTCATTCCTGAGTTTAGTATGACTTTTTATTAAATGCGCATTTCTGATAAAGCAGTCCTGCTAAGTGTAATGCATGGCCAGACTGGCCTTTGGGAGCTGCCAGTCTAGCCATTTCTTACTGCGGCATGGTACATTTTTCTGGGCATCTGTGATAAAAATATGATGATATGATACAAGTCATTTATAACACACCTGTACACAAGTGTTTCTAGGCATGACAAGACAAGGGAGGGAAGATAGAGCGAGGACAAGACAAGCTATCTTACTAGGCCTTGTCTCATTCAGTTAAGTGCGAGAATGACAAATGCAATGGGTAAGGGAGGAGGGGTGGTGGGGAGTGCAAGGAAGAGGGGCGGGGAAAACAGGGCAGTAATGCTCTGAGTACGAGCAGCGCGGCTCTGGGTAGTGCAGGGAGAACAAGGGACTGTATGGTTACAGTTACAGCCCCTAAGCGTGTGGAAGGCCCGGAGGCAGTGCAAGGGTGACTGATCAAGAAAGAGCCTGGACTCAGTGAGACTCCGAGGGTAGTCAAGCAACCAGTCAGTACAGCAGACAGGTAGGTCAGTAGGGGAGAGAGAGAAAGCAAAGGAGAAGAGGAAAGTTTTGACCTGCTTACGGAGCATCAGGTGGTCCGCTCAAGTTTGAGCGGGGCAGGGAGGCCATTCCAGAGGGAGACACCTGCAGAGTAGAGAGATCTACCTCCCACTCTCTGCCTGGAGAAGCGATTTGGAGGCAGCGGGGGCAAGGGCTCGAGAAGGAAGCTATTTTGAATCCCAGAAAGCCTTGAGGACAATGCAAAGGGTCTTGAACTTGATCCTTGCAGCCACCGGGAGCCAGTGGAGATATTTCATGGCTGGAGAGATACGATCCCTGGGCTTGAGGCCAAGGATACGTCTCACAGTATTGTTCTGGATTAGTTGCAGAGGGCAGAGGAAGGCAGATTGAGAAAGAGGTTGTTGCGGTAGCCCAGCCTAGAGAGGAAACAGGGCTCTGGATACAGTGAGCTTCTGGGGAAATTCGAGAAAGGGAAGAGTCCCTTTGAGTAGGAGCTGCTGGTAGTGGGACTTCTTGGTGACGTTCGAGATGTGAGAAGAGAATGAGTGGAGTTGAAGATGACACCAAGGTTTTTTGCCTCGCAGGAAGGCAAACGAAGAGGGCCCAAGGTAGGCGACGAGAGGGAAAGCAGGGACAGGGGTTCCATTGGGAAGGATCTCCGTCTTGCTGGCATTATGGTAGAGATTGTTGGAGGCGCACCAATCATGAATCGAAAATAGACAGTCAGGAATGAGCGAGAGAGGAGCCTGAAGGAAAGCCAAGTGTCATCTGCATAACACTGAAAGTTAGAGCAGAAGGCAGAGTTCAGGTGGGCCAAAGGGGCCAAGTAGAGGTTGAAAAACCAGGGTGAGAGGATGGAGCCCTGGGGAACGCCACAAGTAGAGAGAGAGGTGGCGGAGAGAAAGGGACCAAGTTGGACCTGGGAGGGGCAGTCCAAGAGGAAGGAGGTCAGCCACTCCAGGGCCTGATCCGTGATAGGTTTTCACGTAGTCGATTGATCAGGATGGCGTGGTTGACTGTGTTGAAAGTAGAGGAAAGATTAGGGAGGATTAGGACAGAAGGAATGCTGGAATCAAGGTTAGATAGCAGATCTTCACAGGTGTTCAGGAGAGCAGTTTCTGTGCCTCTGATGGTCATGGACACAACCCACAGATTCAGTGTGGAGAGCAAGCTGGGAGATGGCCAGCTTTTTCAAGAGTTTGCCCAGGAAAGTGGTGATGGAGATTGGGCGATAGTTTGCCGGGCAGGTAGGATCGGCAGATGACTTCTTGAGGAGTGGGTGCACAAGGAGAGTGCTTAAGTGGAGAGGGGAACATTCCAGTGGCGAAGGAGTGATTACAGAAATCGGCCAAGGTTGGAGCAAGAGTGTCAATATGGTCCTTGAGAATGAGGAGAAAGAAGGAGGAGAGGTAGAAATGGCCAAAAGGGGGTCGAGAGAGGAAGAGGGAAAGGAAGAGGAGGGAAAGGATGTCCTGAGTTTTAATGAGAAGTGAGAGGCCAGAGCCATACAGAGGGCCTGGGAGGGAACAGGAGAGGGAGAGACGGTAACAGGATTGACTAGTTCCTTGCTGATTTTAAAGAGTTTGGCTGTGTTGTTATCGGTCGCAGAGACCCAGGCTTGAATGTGTGCTCTCTTCTTGATGAGTGTTATTGTTTCAGCTGGCATTTTGGTGCAACCAGTCTAGTTATGCCTAATGTGGCCTGGCCTGGCATGCTTTACTGTAATGTTATTACGTGTCTACACTGGTCTACATTGTACAGCCAGTGGGACAGGTTTTCAATGTGGCATGGCATTTCTAATAGCAAAGCATTCATGTACCTGTGCACAGTTGGTGACTTCCATATATTGGATCAGTGTTACCCTACAAAACATTTGTAAACACGCTGGCTTTTTAGCCAAATTTTCTCAGAAAGTGTGCTGTATATGGCATTAAAACACATTTATATCTATCTCCTAGTACAGTGTGTGGCATACCCCTTGAGCAGTACGTTCATGCATATCGTGCAAGCGTGATAATCTAGGCCAGCCCAGAGTGTGGCACAACCCATGATTTGTTGTGGAGTTGGGGGTGTGGGGGCCCTCAGCATGGCTCACGGGGGGGGGGGGCAGTTTGTGCTACGCCACTGCATCAGATAAGTGAGCAGAAAAGGAAAGCATTGAGTCGAAAATGACCCCAAGGTTCTTAGCCCCGCAGGTGGGGTAGGAGGGCGGCCAAGGGAGGCCGGCCAGAGAGTGACAGGAAAGGAGGGTGAAGGTGTGCCGATGAGGAGGATCTTCATCTTACTGGCATTAAGGCGCACCACTCCTGAATAGCAGACAGGCAGTCAGAGATGAGAGAAGGAGAAGAGGTGGCAGAGGGAAGCCTAAAAAAGGAGTCGAGTGTCATCTGCATAGCACTTAAAGTTGGAGCAGAGAGAGGCAATACGATGGCCAAGAGTTGCCAGGTATTGGTTGAAAAGCCAGGGAGAGAGGTTAGACCCCTGGGGAACACCGCAGGTAGAGAGGGAAATCGAGGAAAGGAGGGACCCAAGTTGGACCTGGGAGGGTCGATCAGAGAGGAAGGAAGTCAGCCAGACTAGAGCCCAATTAGTGATACCCAGGTTGTCACAGAGACGGTTGAGCAGAATGGTATGGTTGCCCATGTCGAAGGCAGAAGAGAGATCGAGTAGGATGAGGACAGAAGGGATGTTAGAGTCAAGGTTGGAGAGTAGGTCTTCACGGATGTTTAGGAGAGCAGTTTCCGTGCTTCTAGCAGCTCTAAAGGCAGATTGATGGTCATGGAGACAACCAACAGAATCAGAGTGGAGGTTAAGATGTGAGATGGCTAGCTTTTCCAGGAGTTTGCCCAGAAAAGGTGCGATGGAGATCAGGCGATAGTTTACTGGGCAAGAAGGGTCAGCATTGGGTTTCTTGAGAAGAGGGTGCACAAAAGAGTGCTTCTAAGGTGAGGGAGCAAGGGTGTCAATGTGGTCCTTGATGGTTTTGAAAGAGCATGGGAGAACCTGTTTTGAAAACGCTTTCACAGATCAAACTTGGCTAGAAACCTTGTTGGGGGGGGGGGAAGAGGAATGTAAGAGAAAGAGGGTTGGGCGGTGGGGGACTGCAGGAGGGCCAGAGTTCGCAGAAGGAGAAGTGAGAAGAAGAGGGGGAGGGGATGAGAGGGTGGACAGGATGTCCTGGGTTTTAGCAATGAAGTGAGAGGCAAGGGCCAAGCAAAGTGCCTGCGAGGCGAAAGGAGAGGTAGAGACTGCAGCAGGGTTGGCCAGCTCCTTGCAGATTTTGAAGAGTTCGCCTGAGTTGTTAGATGCTGCAGAGACACGGGCTTGGATGTGGGCTCTCTTCTTAGTATGGACAGAGTGTCGGTATTGCCTTTGGAGCAGACGGCAAGCCAGTTTGTCAGAGGATGACCAAGAAGCCCTGCATTTCCTCTCAGTGGCCCTGCACTTACGTTTATGGGTAGCTAGGTCAGAGTCATACCAAAAATTGCACTTGGCTTTGGGCTTCAAGCAGATCCTCATGACAGGGGAAAGAGTACCAAGAGTATCAGAGATAGAAGAGTAGAGCATGGAAAGGGCTGCGTCAGGATGCGAGTCAGCCGGAGGAGGAGAAGAGAAGGTGGCTGCGAAAGCCTCAACTGACACGTTTCATGGGCCAGATGTCCGGGAAGGTAGGTGGCAGTGTTGGGATTGGCTTGGCCTGGGGCGTAGAGAGGGTGAGATGGGAGGAGAGGAGGGAACGATCGCTCCAGAAGAGAGGAGTGGTCAGAGGGATGGCGAGGGGGAGGTCAGAGGAGATCAAAGCATCAAGCGTGTGCCCTGCAATGTGAGTCGGGCCAGAGGGGAGGGTAGAAAGGGAGAGGGAATCGCAAAGTTCACGAAAGAGTACAGACGAGGAACAGGGAAAAAGATGTTGAAGTAACCAAGAAGGAGGAGTTGAGTGATTGAGGTCAAGAGGGAGGAGGAGAGGTCTACAAACTCAGAGAAGAAAGAGGTGATCTGACCAGGAGGTCGATAGAATGAACTGAGAAAAATGACAAAGCGAGCATGAAGAACAGCATTCCGTTCTTCTGGGTAGTAAGATACAAAACCAGGACAAAAAACACAACTCATCAGTATACTGAATTTCATTAGGTGAAAACTCAGATCTCCCGCCAGAACCTTTTTGGGGGGAGAAGGGTAGTGCTTGAGAAGAAGGGCTTCTCCCTTGTAAGCAGGTGCAATGGTGAAGATTGGGCCAAACATGTACACCCCACACCTCAATGGATTAATTAACAAAAATGTAGGTGCGCAAAATAAGTTGAGCAAAGGTATCCAGACCACTCAGACTTACCCGGTATTAAGGAAGACTTCAGGATTGTAAATTCCCCATTAGCACGCAGACTCCCCAGGTGCATGTGAATATCACTCTTGATGAGGTCCAGCTGCTGGCCCGTGAGAGAGTCCGACTCACAATGCTGCCCTACAGACGGCTGCAGATTATTATCCCCGCTGTCCATCGACAGGATCTCAAACCCAATCGTGTAGACCTCGGTAAACAGAGAGTTTACGTACACCTGCATTGCAGCCTTTCTTTGCAATGGTAAGATGATTTTTACCACGCTGGCGTTTTTCTGGTCAAGCTTCTGTTTAATTGTGTACAGAGTGGCCGCAACGCTCGCATTGCTGACCAGCTCTATTCTTCTTTTCAGACCCTGGAAGCAACGGAGGGCATGCAGGAAACTGTCTCTGGCATCATTTGTATCACACCCAAAAGTCTGGCAGTACATAATGTAAACAGAAAGGTCTTCAACTGCGCACTGTTCTCCAACAATGGTCATTGCTCGGCGCAAAAGGGGCTCAATAGAGTGCTTTCTCCCATTGTTCTCGGTGCTGAACATATCAATCAACACCGCCTCGGTCATGTTTATGAAACAGTAGCAGCTACAAGGAAACCTGGAAGTACAAATGAAAGTGTGTGTTAGTTCATAAACATGCTTCAAATTACAACTCCCCCGCCAAACAGAACCAACATCAGGTGGCAACTATAAACACACATTTGGAAACAAACACGTTACCCCCCCACTCTGAGGCTTCAACAGCTTTCTTGCACTTTGCCCGAGTTAGTCAGCAACAGTGGCAATAGCAGCAATCCCAATGAGCCTTCTTCCCTTGCAATCAACTCAAAGGACACACAATTAACTGGCATCTTTCCACTGGAAGATAGGAACAAGGTCGGGCCTACAGGCATGGGTGGAGTTGCCTTTAAGCAGGCTTCTGTGTTGGCACGATTCCCACAACAGTGCTCATTGTGGCAAATATTCACTAGTCCGTCAATGGGCGACACAAACAGCAGTTCGGGTCTGTCTTTGCGGCATATGTGGCAAGTGTCACCAGGTGCTGGGCTGTTCTAAGAACCCTACATACATCAGTTCTTACGTGTAACCCGCCATACATTTTCAGTTTGCCACCTTAATTTTGGGCTCCCGTAGATGGGATGCACAAGGTTGCCTCAGTGTCGATTCCAAAGTTTGCGTGGACTGCACACAGTCCAAAGCATTATGCATATTCCTTTTCAAATGTTCCTGCCTTTATATTTTGTGTGGAAGAAACAATGTGCGTTTGTTCTTTCCGGTCTCTAGGAAACACTGTTATTAGTCCGTGTGCGTGGGTCTAAACATGTTCTATATTTTTAATTCCCCCTTTATGTGAAAAGAAATATAAACCGGAACAGAATATTAAATTACCCGTTCATCCATTTTGTACACAAACAGGTTTTGTTTCTGTATTTATTATTCCTATGTTTGGAACTCATACGGTGCGATCCCCGGAATACATTTCAGTCAATTTTCCAATATAACATGGTTTCTTTATTTTGTATATGTATATTTCTTCATGTATTCATTTCATACATATGTACTATCCACATTGTATAATTCCATTGTGCACAGTTTTGTGCTTTATGGTTTTCCTGTATTTTATTTGATTTCATACACATATATATATAGTTCCATAGTTTGTATATCTTTTTGCACACAGCTTTTGTAATTTTTTCTTCCATTTTTAATATGAGAGTCTACTAATCCAACACGTGTTTCCCCACAGCTTTGGTTGTGGTTCGTCAGGAGAGATTCCTTGTTTCAGTTTCTTGGTTTTGTAGGTATTTATGTTGTGCTAGTCATTCACTTTTAGAGGTGCATTTTGGTAATGTTGAATCTTCTTGCTTTTCCAAAGGTTGTCACCTACAACAAGGTAATTGCCTTGCTGCCCTGAGGAACCACAGCCAAAGCTGTGGGGAAACACTTGTTGGGAGATTAGTAGACTCTCATATTAAAAATAGAAGAAAAAAGTACAAAAGCTGTGTGCAAAAAGATATTACAAACTATGGAACGAATATATTATAATCAAATACATGGTAAACCATAAAGCACAAAACTGTGCACAATGGAATTATGCAATGTGGATAGTTCAGATGTATAAATGTATGAAATGAATACATGAAGAAATATACAAAATAAAGAAACCATATTATATTGGAAAATTGACTGAAATTTATTCTGGGGATCGTAGCGTATAGGAGTTCCAAACATAGGAATAATAATATAGGCTTCATATTGTTTCAGCCACAATATAGACATTCGAAGTGCAGATCCTGGAACCAAAACTAAAAACAGCACCAAAGATTCGCCCTAGGAGAGGAATAAAAGCTGACAAAGGCTGAACAAATTCTGCTTGCAGGTTTTGTTTCTGGCCTGCAAAATGGAGGAGCAAGTATGTTTCTGAGGTGTATTTACCTCAGGAGTTATGAGCCCTCCCCTGCAGGGCAACAGTGGTCGAAGGTCCCATGGGACGGATAAAAAAAGCCTGCGGGAACGGCCGCCAGCGGGCGCACGGACGCGGATCCCTTCCGTGTGAGCTCCGTCTCTCAGACCCCCAAAAGTGCCTTGAGGCCCCACTTTTGGCCCCCCAACCCGCACAACAATGACGGCCAAAGTTTCATGAACCCGGCCCACACCCACTGAGCGAAAACCCGGGGAGAATCGGTGCGGTCTTTCCCTGAAAACCGCCCCGATCCGAGCCTCCCTCTCCGGGCCTTCGACGCAGCGTCCTGGACGAGCACTGCATCCGCGGGAGACCCAGGAAGGCCGGCCCCGCCCATCACTCTCCGGTAGAGTTGCCGAGCCGTGCTGCGGCTCCCCTTACCGGCTGTTCCCTCCCCGCCTTGCCCTGAAGCCTCCGTGGACTGGGAGCGCCCTGAACGCGAGGCGGGCACTCCTATCCCCTGCACCGAGGCATATGTGCAGCCCCGGACCCTGCACGCACCGAAGCGAAAGACCATCTGGGTGAGTGCCCTCTCCCCGCAATCCGTGTGGCCTCCCCACAGCCCCTGCGACACGTCCCTGTGGAGGCGCTCCCGGCCCTGACACCATCCGCGGGCAGTGTTACGCAGCCCGCAGGGATGAGACTTCCTCCTCCCCCTGCTGACTAACTTGTTCACTTGGAGCGTGCCCGACTCCCTGTCGCCAGCCGCACCCCCCACGTGGAATTCACGGGTGTCGCTTGGGCAGCTTAGCCCCCACCGTCTCCCTCCACTAGAGGACCTCAGTAATCCACCATGGTCACGACCCCACGGTCCGTTGAACCGGCCCACCACTGTGTGGCGGCCGCCAAGACACGCCACGGAAGAGTCATTTGTGGCAAATTGGGCCCACCCCCAGGCACCACTGAGCCCCACGTCCCCATACGTGTACCAGCCACAGACTCAGGATGGCCCACCTGACCCAATACCACCCATTAATCCACGAGGGCAGCCCGCGCCGCAACGCAGGGGACATACTGACCCTCCCCCCAGGACAACGCACGGTGCCATAAGCCCTTGCTGCACCTGAAGGATAGGATACAGAGTCTACCCCCCCCCCCCAACCAAGTGCTCCACACCAGGCGCCTCTGGATGCATAGTCGTGCCTGGGGCACGGCTCCACCAACCTGGCTGAACCACCCTACCAGGTCTCCAGCGACTCTGGCAAAGAACTCGCCCCCCGCACTGAGGCCAATATAGAAGGTTGGGCCCCCACTCCTGGGGCGTGTGCCCTCCTGTATACGCTCCCTCCGAACCCCCGCTGGGACCCAGGCTGTTCACCCCTGAACCTCCCCCGACATAGCCTCGCCGGGACCTAGCCGCTGAACCATATAACTGCTGCGACGCCTCAGACATCGCAAGAGAACCAAGATCAAGAGCCAACGCGAAGAGAGAGTGACACGACCAGAGGGTAGGGCCCCTGAACCCAGGGCGTGTGCCTCCTCCCAACGGAATACCTCGGCTTCACGGGACACCCGAGACATTCCCCTATAATCCACGCCAGCAATGATTTGAAACCTCGGTGCAGAGGGTAGGGCCCCCACTCCAGGGGCGTGTGCCTCCTCGCACCCACACATCATATGAGCACCAAAAGCAGACTTGCCAGATCCGCCTACATTCCTCCACATCCGGACCCAGATACCAACTGTAAAATGTCGGTGGAGACCCCGGAGGCGGGAGCGGCCGCCACTAAGGGAGACATAGCCGCCCTCCTAAGTGAAATCAGAAATATGGGGGCTAATCTAGGAGGCAAGATCGACAAAATGACCCAAAGGGTTGATAGCATCGAGCAGAGACTAGAAGGCGTCGAAAATAATCAAGCTTCGATCGATGCGTTGGAGACCCAACTGGATCTCGGAATGCTCAACATAGAGAAGAGAGAGGACATTCGACTGAAAATTGACGATTTGGAAAACAGGGAAAGGCGTAACAACCTGCGATTTTTTGGGATTCCGGAACGTGAGGGCGAAACAGAAGACCTCAAACAAACCATACACGACATTATCAGGATCCTAGTCACTGAAGAGAATGTTGATGAACCCACAATAGAACGGATACATAGAGCTGGCGGCCCGTCAGGAGGCCGAGATCTGTACTGGCCAGATTTCATAGATATCAAGACAGAGCAAGAATTCTTACAAAGGCCAGGTCAGGTGACACCCTCACTCTTGGAGGAGCTCAAATAACCATCTTCCAGGACCTCTCATCGCTTACCCTAGCCTTACGACGCCTCTGCAGCCCCCTAACAAAATGGCTCAAGGATCAAGGCACGAGATACAGGTGGGGATACCCTTTCTCCCTCACCTTCGAGCATGGAAGCAGGCGGATAACGCTCCGTTCCGAGGACGAAATTAGAGATTGTATTTCAGACCTCCTTGGCACTGACCCACGAGAGGAATCACATGACGAATCATCACAGGACAGAGCGAAAATGGGGCCTCGGGGCCCGAAAAGGAAAAAAGTCAAGGGATCCAGAAAATACAAACGTCCTAATGATACCCCGGACAGCAATAAATTAGATAATACGCACTGAACTCTCGTCCTGGAGAGGTCCATCCAGGACCTACGGGTCAGAGATTCCGCAACTTGCGATAGTGCAATACTTCATAGCAGCCAGACCCTGCCCACAATGAGCTCACCACTCGATCCATAACGAATGACTGGCTGGTGGACGATGAACCGAGAAACTGCACGTATCCTAACAGTTTCCTTTTCATAACAGTTGTTGTTGCTTGTTAAATTGTAATTGATGTTGATGTTGATTTCTTTAAATGGGGGGGGGGGAAAGGGGGCTCAAAATGTTAGTTTGGTAACACGAAAGATGGGGGGGTCGCGTGGCTACAACCCTCGCGGGTGGGCCGGCTGCGTGCACCTGGTCCCACACGGACGCCATCGACACCAGAACTCAGTTCTTCACGGAAAAGAACTACACCTTAGAACTGAGAACAATGGGTATTACACATACTCTAAAAGGGAGGGAGTGGGGTGGGACGAACGAAATTTCGAGGCCCTGTATGGCTCGAAACACTCATCAATATACTTCCACTGCGGCAACTAATCGCAAAAGACGATGCGACGTGCATATCGAACCTACAGAACTCAGCAATGGTCAACGGTCGTAACGAATCATGTGACAGGCACGGCACTCTTAAAATTGGCACACTCAATGTCAAGGGTCTCAACTCCCCCACCAAGAGATCGCTGGTATCCCGAGAATTCAAGAGAGCAAGCTTAGATGAACTTTTCTTACAAGAAACCCGATACTGCAAAGGGGAGGAACTGAGGGTCCTATACCCCAAACTATGCACAGAGAATTGGGGCTCCGGCCCGCTGAAGAAAGCTGGAGTGGGCATCTTGATCAACAAGGCAATACAATTTGATCTCTTGAGATCCTGGTCAGACGTGAGCGGCAGAGCAATCGTGTTGGTTGGCAAGATACAAGACACCATTATCACACTTGCATCCGTGTATGCACCCAACACTGGCCAATCCCAGTTTCTCCAACAAACGACCCCCAAGGTTATGACCGAAGCGGAGGGTGAAGTGATCCTAGGAGGTGACCTCAACACCTGGATGGATCCAGAGGTGGATAGGCAAGCAGGCAATCCTTCCGCGACCTTCCCATCTGGCGGTGCCCGCTCGCGGGTTGCAGACCTGATGGACGTCTACAATCTTACAGACGCATGGAGACATATGAACCCGACTCGAACAGGCTTCACCTTTTATTTGACACCGCACGCTACGTACTCCAGGATCGATTATGTATACTCTCACCACAGCAATGATAGAATCCAGCATATCCCCGGTTACGTGGTCGGACCATAATATGGTAACAGTCATTCTTGACCAAATGGCTCTCCCTCGGAAGAGCTCCAAATGGCGTTGTAATGAATCGCTCTTTAAGGATCCAATCTTCCGGGAACAACTGGAGCAAGACATCACCCATTACTTCCAACAAAACAACACGGGTGACATCTCCACAAACACAGTTTGGGAGGCAGGCAAAGCCACCTGGAGAGGAGTTCTCATCAGGGAGGGAGCAGCGAAGAAAAGAGAACGCCAACTCATAGAAAGTAAACTCAGAAGTGAAATCACCCAACTAGACCGCATGGCCCAATCTGTGACTTCCGATAGATTACATAAGATTGAACAAGCCTCTGCCAAAAGAGAAGAACTACGGTAACTGGAAACAGGGGACATTGTGCACGAACTCCAATGCCTGAAACAGAAACATTATGAACACGGAAATAAGGCCCGGGGCCCTACTCGCTGCAAGACTCCGCGGCCAGCACCGCGAGCGTTGGGTGCCTACTATATACGATGAAGAAACGTCCCATGACCATCGCCCGCCCAATATCCCCTAAACTTTCGCAAATTTTTACGAGAAACTACACCTCGCAGGCTGCACCACACGGAGAAGCGATCACAGACTATTTGTCTAAAGTATCCATGCCGTCCCTCCCGTCGGACATCGCACAAGCCATGGACGCTCCCATCACGGCGGAAGAAGTAGAGGACGCAATTAAAAGACTCCCAGCCGGGAAAGCTCCCGGGAACGATGGATACACAGCAGGATTCTGCAAGACTTTTCAGAACGCCTTACTCCCATTCATGGTTCACCTCTTCAACAACATTCTTCACTCCGGTGTGGCCCCCAAATCATTTTCAGAAGCACTAATAACAGTCACCCCCAAAGAAGGAAAGGACCCTAAGCACTGTGCCTCATATCAACCGATATCCCTTTTGGACATTGACGCCAAAACTTACACAAGGATTCTCACTGCACGCCTAGAGTCACACATGCCCTCGATAATCCATAATGACCAGGTTGGATTTATCCTTGGTAGACAAGGTGCAGACTCCACACGCAAGACCCTCCACCTAATACACGAGACGGAAACATCCCCGGATATGCCAGCATTGTTATCAATTGATGCCGAGAAGGCGTTTGATAAGTCGAATGGCACTTCCTAGAGGCCACGGTGAAGCAAATCGGCCTGGGCCCCACCCTTCAACGAGCAATTAAAGCTGTCTACACGACCCCGAAAGCTTCTGTAATGGTGAACTCCCAGTTTTCTCGCTGGTTCCCGCTCACTAGAGGAACGAAACAAGGTTGCCCCCTTTCGGCGATACTTTTTGCGCTGTCCCTGGAACCACTCGCCCGAGCGGACACCGCCGTGAAAGGAATCTGAGTAAATGGTAGAGAATATAAATTGGCCCTGTACGCTGACGACATCCTGCTCCATGTACTAAACCCGCTCTCATCAATCCCACGGGCGATCCACTTCATAGAGTAATACGGAACACTCTCTGGCTTTAAAATCAATAGAACCAAATCCATCCTCTTTCCACTCCATGAGTCCTCCCCAGAGCAACAGATAGAGCTCGAACACCTGGGCCCGACCATGGAGTACTCCACACTGCGCTACCTTGGGATTAACATAACAAGAGACCTGGCACAGCTCTACGAGGCAAACTTCCCCCAACTTCTCATCGCCCTCAAAGCCGCTTACAATCTCCTGGAGGGGACGCCTAAACGCGATCAAGATGGTGACCCTTCCACGTTTCCTATACCCATTCCAGGTCCTCCGCATCACAATCCCGGAACACTTCTTTAGACAGGTCGGTCAAGAAAGCCATACTGGCATTCCTCTGGGATGGAAAGAAACCCCCGAATACCGCACGATATCCTGATACTTCCAAAGGAACTGGGAGGAGTTGGCCTTCCCGATATAGAAAAGTACCATCAGGCAACAACTGAGAATCCTGGTCCCACACCTACGGGACAGGAAGGACCTTCAATGGGTCCAGCTAGACAATGATAACCTGGTCCACGTGACCCTCGCAGAATGGTTATGGGTCCCTAGATCGAAGCTTACAAGACGCCTGCGTGACCACCCGATATTGGGCACTATGTGGAACATCTGGAGGAAGGGAAAGGGCATGACTGGAGTCACAACATGGCCCTCCCCCCTGAGCCACCTCTGGTCTCCCGGGATCCGCGAGAAAATCCCCAAACATGCCAGATATCAAACCTGGTTTGATGCTGGATTAGAGAGAGTTGGCCAACTGTGGAGAAAAGAGAAATTTATACCAATCTCGGAATTAGAGGAAGCCCTCCAAATCCACCAGATTCCGATCTTCCTATACCTACGATTGAAAAGGGTGTTATCGAGAGAACAATGGAAGGCCACCACACGCAGAGAACTGACACCCTTCGAAACAATCCTTGACACAACCAACACGACCAAGGGATTAATATCCCGCATGTACAAGGCCTTAATCGCCAAAGACCAACCTCCAAGCTTTCACCTCAAAGGAAAATGGGAAAAAGATTTCGACAGAGAATTCGATCAACATGCCTGGGACAGAATCTGTGAAACGCCGGCCAAGGTATCAATTGCCACCCAATACAAACTGCATGCCGTGAAACTACTCCACCGGTGGCAGTATGATCCGCACAGACTGTCCAAAATGTTTCAAACCTCCAGCCCAAGATGCTGGCGACAATGCGGTATGGACGCTGACTATTGGCACATGTGGTGGAAGTGCCCCAAAGTGCGCATTTATTGGCAAGAGGTCCTAGGATGGATTAAGCAATTAGATGGTATAGAAAGAGAACCATCCCCCCTCCTGATGCTCTTTTGTCTTGAAGATGACGAACTGGTGCGGGCGAAAGGATTAGTGTCCCCCCCTGCTACTGGCAGCTAGAGCAGGCCTAGTTATCAAATGGAAATCCCCACGACTGCCAAATGAGAAGGACTGGCTGAATATTGCCATGAATATTTACACAATGGAGAAAATAACGGCGGCCCTCCAAGGCAAGGCCGCAAGACACGAGGAAACCTGGAGTGACTTCACAGGCCATTACATCTCGGGGCCGGCTACAGACATCACCTAGTCACTGAAAGCCTTGACTACCCGGCCCTAGCAAAGAATGAAAACCAAAGACTACGTCTCCTAATACCCGTGCCTGTCACAAACCTAGCCTGTAACACAGGACAACAACAACGACCATAGATAACCGTCGCATCGTCCATTTTAGTTTATTGCAACAATCACCATGCCCTGGAAGTGCTACGAGCAAGGACTTGGGGAGGGAGGGAATGGGAGTTACACTGCTCACCCGTCAGAAGGGGACGCGTATTTCATTGTATTTTGCTGTTCAAATGTTGCTTGGGCGGGATGCAATATTCTTATGAAGTAACCATGTATGCTCAACTATGCATCTACCCCCTGGTTCACTTCTGATGTTAAATTGAATTTGAAAAAGAAAAAAAAAAGCCTGCGGTTTTGAAGGAGCAAGAGACGTGAGAGAGGGGGGCAGCAGGTTGGCCCTCATGTCTTTCAGGCCTGCCTGGACTGAGCTCACTCAGAGTTGCAGCATGTATAGAACTGAAGAGAGGCGGGCGATTTTGCTGCCTGTCGTTTGATGGTCCTGCCGACGATACCCAGAGCGGGTTTGTGTTTGTTCGCTGTGTTTGTGGGAAGAAGAGGTAGTAAAGGGGAAAGTCTCAGCGGGGTGTCCGTTTAAGTATTTTACATTATTTCACATGAGCACAGTGATCCACCTGTTTATATTCATATTACAGCTAGTATAAGGGTGAATGTAAAGTGTGAAAGAAAAAAGAAAAAAGAAAAAAACAACTCCACCAGGCCCCTTTACAAGTAGATGGTGTTAGGGTGATGGTAATCAGTTTGGGAGCCACACTGTATTTCTTCTTTTGGTCGCCTCATACAGCGCTGCAAGTACGCAGTTAACGAGCATGACTGATGGTGTACGGTTGTGCAGTAATCAGACATAACCTGTGATTTGCCCCAGCAGATCTCTCTCGGTTCGTTTGTTTCTTTCCACACCAGTGGCTTGGTTCAAAGTCTCAGTTTAAGGGTGTCAGGTTTCGGCGCTCTAGAGGAGGAGCAGCTAGAAACTCGATAGCAGGAGTAAGCTCCACCACAACCAGCACTGACAACTCTACAGCAATGCCGAATCCTGGACTCAAACCCATCGGTAATCAAACTAAGGCTCAGGTAGGTTCCGCATTTGATTTGCTGCTGGTCATGGGCACTAACTCTGCATTGTTTGGCATGTTAGCCAAGCTATGTGCGGAGATGGGAGGCCCACCGTTTGCCAGAACACTGAAGATGCACCCAGCATTCCAACAGGCCTACCTCGAGGGGCACGGAGAAGCGTGGTCGACCTGAATGGACAGTGGGAGACGTGACCACTGCCTATCATGGTCAATCAGAAATACCACCTGAAAAGACTGGGAAGGTGCCTGGCTACGTAAACCTCCAACAGTTACAGAAGGTTGGTGATGGAGGCTCCCGAGAGCGAAGGTTGGTGCAATGCATGCTAGTAACAGACAATGGACAAGGACTGAAGAACATCAAGGTCCCTATCACTAACAAAACAGACAAAGTCATACATGTTCCAGAGGGCCTGCAGATTGCACAATTCAATCTCACTGACTCGGTGGCTCAGGCGCAGGTTTCCCAGAATGTCAATCCACCCTTTGATGCTCAGAAGGTCAACTTGGGGACTCAACATTGTCCGAGCGGGAAAAAGATAATCTGTGGAGTCAGCTACTTTTGTGCGCCGAAGTATTCTCCACCATGGATTGGGACCTGGGTGAAGCACATGGAGTGTAGCACCACATCAGACTGAATGAGAACACTCCATTCCGAGAGAGGTTGAGGAGATTGGCTCCTGCTGACATGGAGCATAGACAACGGTATCTCGAGGAACTATTACATGCAGGGATCATTCAAGAGTCCAGAAGTCCGTATGCAATGCCTATAGTGGTAGCCCGGAAGAAGAACCATGATGTGCAGCTGTGTATACTAAACAGTAGAACGGTCCCTGACCAATACACCATGCCCAGAGTAGATGAGGCCCTTGGCTGGAGCAAGTGGTCCTCTGTGCTGGATCCGAGAAGTGGCTACTACCAAATTCCAATGCTGCCAGAAGACAAAAAGAAGACTGCGTTCATTTGCACGCTTGGGTTTTTATCAATTTAGTCGGATGCCTCAAGGGATATTAGAAGCTCCAACCACTTTACTGAGATTAATGGAACGCACTATGGGTGATAAGAACTTACTAGAAGTACTGGTTTACCTCAACAACATCGTTTATGAAAAGCACCAAAAGTTTTTAAAAGTCTTAGATAGACTTCGCCAGCAAGGGTTGAAGGTGTCCTTGGAGAAATGTCAATTTTGTAGAAGCAGGGTGAAAGTAGATCGGCCATGTGGTATCGGCAGGAAGGGTTAGCGTGGACCCTGCCAAAATGAAAGTGCTCAGAACAAGGCCAAAGCCACAAAACCTGCAAGAGATCCAGAGCTTCCTGGGGTTCTGCAACAACTATAGAAGGTTTGTGCCAGGGTACGCGAATATAGCCTGGCCGCTGACTGACCTGACCAAGGACCATCCAGCACCGCAGAAGAAAAAGCCCAGCAGTAAAACCAATGATGAATCCCTTTATCAAAAGAGACTTTTGGGCAGCGGTGGAGTGCCGAGTGTGCCCAAAGACACTATCAGAAGCGCCCATCCTGGCCTTTGCCGATCCTCAGCTGCCCCATTTATATATTGTTCATTTATAACACATACCAGCAAGTAGTTCCTAAGCACAGGATCAGGATTCAAACCTGTGTTGCTCCAAGTTGTCATGCTTCCAAGACAAACGCATTGCCCCTGAGCTATCCTTCCTCCCCAAAGAAATTATTTTAATTGTTCATTTATAATGCTAAACTATACCACATGTGAAGGCCAGCCGTGAGAGATTGGTTGTAGTGCTGTATCAAGAACATCATGGCATTACTCGGCCTGTGGCATTTGCCAGTCGTCAACTTAGTCCCTCTGAAATGCACTATCCCACACACAAGTTGGAAGTCCTGGCCCTTAAGTGGGCGGGGACTGAAAAACTCCATGATTATCTTTACAGAGCGCATTTCACAGTACGAACAGACAATCCATGGACTTACATTCTCAAATCTGCCAAATTAGATGCCACAGGTCATCGCTGGCTAGCAGCTTTTTCAGTTTACCAATTCCAGTTGGAGAACCGCCAAGGGATTAACAATATTGATGCTAATCCTGTATCGAGAAGACCATCCTGCAGACAGAGAGAGGAATCCGTACGCCAAAAGATAACTTCTGCTGCTACAGCAAGGACGATTTGCTGAGAATAATAATAATCATCATCCTCCTCCTCCTCCTCCTAATCCTCCTCCCTTTTCTCCTCAAACAAGATTTCTAGACAAGTCCGATCTATGAAAGTCTCGTCGAAACAGGTTCACCCCTGTTCCTCCAAAATCATCAAGGACCACATTGACACCTAGGCTCCTGCTCTAGCTGACTTCTGCAACCATTCCTTCGCCACTGGAGTCTTCCCCCTCCCCCTGAAGCACTTCCTTGTGCACCCTCTTCTTAAGAAACCCTCTGCCGACCGTTCCTGCCCTGCTAACTACCGTCCAATCTCCATCACTCCTTTCTTGGTCAAACTTCTGGAAAAGCCCAGCTTAATCTTTACTCTGAATCTGTTGGCTGTCTCCATGACCATCAGTCTGGCTTCATAGCTGCCAGAAGCACGGAAACGGCTCTCCTGAACATCCGTGAAGAACTGCTCTCACCTTGATTCTAATCTCCCCTCTGTCCTCATCTTACTCAATCTCTCTTCTGCCTTTGACACAATGAACCACGCAATTCTGCTCAATATACTCTGTGATAACCTGGGTATCACCAATCAGGCCCTGGCCAAGCTGACCTCTCCTCTTTGATCGACTCTCCCAGCTCCAACTTGGGTCCTTCCTTACTTTTGAGAGTACTAAACCAAATTTGCGTGAGATGTGTGTGCATCACAGACCCGAGTCAAAAACTGTTAAAGAAAAACAGTAGCTTTGTGTGGGATGAGAAATGTGTGCAAGCGTTTAATGTCATAAAAGACAATCTGCGGTTCTGTAGAGCTAGGTGGTTTTGCTGTTGGTAGGGAAACAAAACTCACAGAGGACGACGCCAGTGGAGTAGGACTGGGAGCAGTTTTTCCCCAAGTTGTAGAAAAACATGGGAAGGTGATTTGTTATGCTTCAAGAGCCGTTACTGAGGTGGAGAGTAGATGGTCATAGAAAGGGAGCTGTTGGCTTGTGCGTGGGGCATACATTATTTCTGCAAATATATTTGGGGAAAGCAGATATACAGTGTGCAAAGACCACAAACCCTTAGGGGAATTATTGACAGTGAAAGGATTATGCAAAGCTACCACAAGATTAGCAAGACTGGGTGTAGGATTACAGGGGGTACGATTTTGTGCTGAGGTACCTACCCGGTGTAAAGAATAAAGTGCCGATTTTCTTTCTGGTTACCGATTAAAGATAAAGTTGTTGTTAGTGAGTGGACACGTTCTTGGACGGCTCCCACGGATCCAACATTGATCCTTGGATATGAACGTGCTTCACCTTTGCCACATGTGCCTGCTGCACACCTACGGAAGCATGAACATCAGGGGCACGGATGCAGCGCAATGAGGGACCGATCTGCGGCGTGGAATGGATGCTGGAAGATTTGGGGAGCCCGAATGTCGGGGCTGAACAAAATGGCAGATGGTGAACAAAGGGCCATATAAACTGACCGCTGCGTTGCAGGGAGAGGTGGCAGGCAAGGCACAGCAGAGACCGAGCCCGTCGTGTCCTGGCGGGACAGGTGGAGCCCGGCGTGTGTGCCAGCAAAGGAGGACCTTTGCGGATGGGATGAGACCCTGCCAAGTCGGGATGTCGGCGCCAGGGCCCACGGAGCGTGGAGGTGCGGTGTGAGGTTGCAGGCGGCACTGTACACAGCCCACTAAAGGGGCGAAACAGGCAGCTTATGGAAGCCCCTGACACGGCCCGGCCCGGCTGCGCCCTAACACCAATAGCAGCCTAAACTATACTAAGTCCGGGGGCCACAAGTGGTGTGGCTTGCCCGCACTGCTCTGCCACAACAGGACCAATAAACGTTTAAGAACAAAGGGCAAGCAAACCCACGCTCGACGAATACGCCAGATCGCCGAGTGGAGAAGGAACCAGGAGCAAAGACAAAACCCCCACAGGGGGCACATCCACTATGGGCATGAACCAGGAGATCCTTGCTGCGATTGCCGATCTGAAAGTGGCCTGGGAGACCAAACTGGGACTAGCCATGACCCAATTGAAAGCGGCACTAGAGCTCAAAGTCGGGGCGGTGCAGGAGGAGGTGAATATTCTCCGGCAAGATGTCAGGTCACTGGCGGAACGCACGGGGAACCTAGAAAAAAAGAGGTGGCCCCGAACACAGCGGACTGCGCAACCTATAAATCGGAACTTCACGCCCTCGTACAACACGTGGGGAACCTGGAAAGTAGGGCGGAGGCGGCAGAAGGACGCGCCCGAAGGAATAATATCCGTGTCGTTGGATTGCCGGAAGGAGCTGAGGGACCCAACCCCACGGAGTACATTGAATCTATGCTGCTGCAGGAGATAACCGGTGGAGTGTTGAGTGTTAACCCAGGGGTTTGATGTGGAAAGGGCGCAAAGGGCCCAGATGAGGAGGCTGCCGCCGGGGACCCCCCCCCCCCTAAGCCGGTGATCGCTAAGATCCTGAACTATCGGGATTGCGAAAACATTCTTGAACACTTTCGGAAGGGCGGAACAATACAAAGGGGGCCGGCAAACATAACCGCATACCCGGATTACACCTTGCAGGTGCAGCGCAGACGCATGAACTTTGGGGCAGTGAAGAGAAGATTGCGTGAAGCAGGCCACAAGTATATGCTGATCTACCCGGCAAAACTGAAGGTGTTCCACAAGAACAGAACCTTGTTTTTCGAAACCCTGGAGGATGCTATGGGGTGGCTGGACATTCAGAGCTGCCCCCAAGAATCGGGTATCCAGACAGGAGAAGAAGTAGATAAGTAACAGATGTCTGTGGCACCTAGGGTGTCACAGCCTAAGACAATGGGACTTGAATATAGTATAAGACATAGCCTATGGGCGGGTGTTGCTAGGGCCATACAAGTATGCATGATCCGTTGGCATCGAGAAACTTTGATAATAGCGCAGGAGCCTTACAGAGCCTGCCCTCATATCCCCACTACGAGAAGTTTGGTTAGGTCACCGCTAGTCCGGTGACACCCTGCCGGGTTCCTGGCCTCGGCATTCCGAGGCAGGACCAAACGCGGGGAAGCCCGAGATCCAGGGATGGAGCTGGGCACTTGTTGGGGAGGGAAGGGGTTGTGTGTAGTGGTTTAAAGTTGGGAAAGGGGGGGTAGGGGGAGTTTGTTGAAGTGGGAAGGGAACAAGCCAAATTGTGTGTTATATCAGGCGGGAGGGGAAACTGGGAGGGGAGGCGGGATACTTCATAAATGGCGTCGGGTAGCCTTAGAGTGGTCACCTGGAATGTGAGGGGCCTCAATAGCTACCTGAAGCGTAACAAAGTAATGATGTACCCAAGAAGGATGAGGATTGACATAGCACTATTACAGGAAACCCACCTTACTAGGGAGAAACTGGAGGTGGTCAAGAGAAAGTGGAAAGGGAGCATTACGGGAGCCACATACTCAGCTTACACAAGGGGAGTTATCATATAGGTGGCACTGCATGTACCATTTCAACTGATTCAATCCAGAAGGACCCGGAAGGCAGAATGATAGTGCGGGGGATGCTGGAAAACCGAGAAGTGAGCATTATAAACTTATACGCCCCTAACCAAGATACATCGGTCTATTTTAGGACTCTATACGGCAAAATTAGCCCCCTACTGGGTGGCACGATCCTGTGGGGAGGGGACTTTAACTGTACACTGAATCCTAAGATGGACAACTAGACAAACCCACCCCGGCCGCAAAGGCGTTACAGGCCCTGATGAGAGATTTTGGACTCGAAGACGTCTGGAGGCAGCTGCACCCAGTGGACAGGCAGTACTCACACTACATGACCTGCACACAATGCTGGATTATGTGTTTGCTGCTGCTGAGTTAGTAGGAGAAATGACGGGCGCGGAATATAAGGCCAGAGTGCTTTCGGACCACTCCCCCTTGGTCCTGGAGTGGCGACACCAACCCCCTAGAGCGCAAATCCCGACGTGGAAGCTCAGAGCTGAGGCCCTGCAGGACTCAGGAGGACCTGAGGGAGGTGATCACTGAGTACTTCGATATTAACACGGGAAGCGTCCTATCTGTGGGAACCGTATGGGAGGCATTCAAAGTTGTAGTGCGGGGCGTAGCCATATCAAAATCCAGTGGGCTCCAGGGGGGTATAGAACGGGAGTTGCAAGAAACTGAGAGGGAGTTGGAAGACATAATACGTAAGGGGGGCACCTCTCGAAAGGATGGGGTAAGGATGAGACTGCTACATCAAGCCAGCAGTGAGCATTGGGATATATTATGCAAGTTGAATTATAAGAAATAAGTCGAAAGGCAGCATGCGTGGGGGGGGAGACAAGCCGGGCAGATTGCTGGCCTGGTTATATAAAAATGAAACATCACAACCAGTGATCAGGGAAATTAGGGGGGGGGCGGAGGCCAGATCTGGGATACCCAAGAGGGAGTAAACGAAGAGTTCCTTAGATACTATAAACGTCTTTATGAGGACACAGGGGAAGAAAGGGACCAAGAGATCCAGGACACACTAGAAGACATAGGCTTGCCCACTTTAGACGATCTGGAACGGGCAGACCTGGACGCTCCAGTCACCTCAGAAGAACTAGAGACCGTGATCCAGCACCTGCCCACATGCAAAGCTCTGGGGTCGGACGGGCTCCCCAGCAAATTCTACAAAACATACAAACAAGAGCTGCTCCCCCCGCTGCTGGCCATGCTTAATGAGGCGTTTGAGCGCGGTAGGCTGCCGGAGTCCCTACGGGAGGCGGTGATCATCCCGCTGTTAAAACCAGGTAAGCCAAGCACAGACTGTGGGTCATATAGACCCCTATCAATGCTTAATCAGGACAGCAAAATCCTCACGGCAGTGCTGGCAAACAGGCTTAAGCGAGTCATCGGCAGACTGATACACCCCGTCCAAACAGGCTACGTCCCTGGTAGGAATATAACTGACAACCATAGGAGACTTCACCACATTATTGACCAAACAGAGGGACCCTGGGCGAATTGGCAATCGTCTCGCTGGATGCGGTTAAGGCCTTCGACTCAGTGAGATGGCCTTGGTTGCTAGCGACAGAGAATATGGAATGGGGCCGGGGCATCTAAGGTGGGTTAAAATGTTACATAGTTCCCCAATCGCAAGGGTCAAAACAGGCGCTACTATCTCAGATAAATGGCAACTCAGCTGGGGTACTAGACAGGGCTGCCCTTGGTCGCCTATGCTATATATCCTTGTGTTGGAGCCACTGGCAGTATGTCTCAGACAACAATATGGGGAGATAGGCATCCATACTGCGGGAAGCTCGCATCTTATATTATTGTATGCCGATGATATACTTTTATATCTGCGCTTCCCAGAGGAGAACCAACAATATGTCCTGGAGATGATGGAACGATACGCTACCCTCTTGGGCATAGCAGTGAACCCCAAGAAATCCAGCATGTTCCCCCTGGGGAGATATAAATGTGCCCTACCGAGGAGCCTACCGGTACTGCCAATACCCTGGCGAACCGAGACATTCCGATACCTGGGCATTGACATTTACCACACGATAGGAGAAGAACACAAACACAACAAGGAAAAGGCAGTTGAAGGCATTAAAAACAGCATGGGATTTTGGTCCAGACTACCCCTAGCCATGATGGGGAGGGGCTCTGATCAAGATGGTAGTCCTGCCCAGACTGTTAGACTTTTTTGTAAACATCCCGTATGTGATCCCCAAGAGCTTCTTTGCCAGGCTCCACGGGTTTATATGGCATAACTCCAGGAATAGGGTGGCCCTCTGGAAATTACAAAACTCGTGTGACAGGGGTGGTATTAGCCTGCCGAATTTTGAGTTGTATTACTTGGCGGGACAGCTGCTATATGTGGCCAGGTGGTTGTCTGAAGAAACGGCTGAAGCTAGGCTTTTATGCAAGGATCCTGCTCCCTACTTCCTTAAAGAGACAGTGTGGTTACCTAAAGCGAAGGTACTAGGAATGGCGAGGCTGCTGGTGCTTGGCTGGGAAGTGTGGCATAGAGCATGGCAGACTGTGGGATACCCAGCCCCGTTCTCTATTAGGGATGTAACGGTATTACGGTATACTGTTAAAGATACCGTGAACCACTTAATTGAACAATAATAACCGTCACATTGTTTATACCGTTCATACCGTTAAGTGTGCTTTTCAATCTGATTTGGAAAGGCTGCAGTAAGCAAGTGCTGCGCAGTCTTGGTCTTGCACTGTTGGATGTGCCGTCTGCCAAGTAGTTTCAGTTGGAGCAGTTTTTAAATGCCATTCCATAAACCACACGTGCCTGACACAAAATCAATATGTTAGCAATAGGAAGAATAAATACAGTGCCAAGAAGGAAAAGGGTTTACTTTGGGTTGGCGGCTTTGAGGTTTATATATTTATTATGGATAAAGTTTTCTAAACATATGACAATGGGGTATTTCCCTGGTTCCATCGTTGAATTTAAATATAATAAGTCATACTGCGAAATTTACTCATCTCTGTGGGTATTCCCTGCTGCCATACCAAGGTGTAACATGTCCGTGATTACTGAACACCTTTTGGCCCGCAAGTAAACTAAAGGCTGTAACATAAAGAGAGAGTGCGTGTTCGTGTGTATGCGCACAAGCGTATACTACCATCAGACTCAATTGATCTGTGGTATGCAGGTTATCAAAATGGCAACATGTTCATCTTCACCAGTAGCCAGTGGGGGGGCTAAAAGCCTAAATGACCACTTAACAAAAGCCATTCAGTTTGCTTTGCCAGTCGCAGCAGGGCTATTCCCGCCCCTCCTCCTCTCCACACGTGTGTTTGAGTTTGGTGGAAGCAAGGGTTGGCATTTCAGTGGAAAGTATGTTGAAAAGCCCAATTCTGGCCCTGGGTGCCTGGTTTTGTTTGTGATGATAAATCTGACAATGTATGACCTTTTAGAAAATATTTGTTAAGATTAGCTAACTCCACCTGCTATACCGCGATAACCATGATATACCGTCATTTGGCAAGAAGGTTATTGTACCGTCATAAAACTAATACCATGACACCCCTATTCTCTATGCAGGTGCCGCTAGTGGCGCTATGCGGAGAGGACTCCCTAATGATAAAAGGGGTCCATTGATACTGGGAACCGATGGGCCTGGCTACCCTTGGAGACATATGGCAGGAGGGAGAGGCATTGGACTTTCAGAGGCTAATGGAGGACACCGGAATGCACAAGGGCCAACACATTACCTATTCCAGAATCAAACGATTGCGAGAAAGGTGGCCTGCGGTAGTGCTTGCGGAACAACCTGATGCTACCATCGAGACGATGTATGATATCTCGGAGGGTGGGCATGAAATACCCTGCATATATGAGCTACTGGGGACCAGGGTGGGGAAGGAGTTGCTCCAACTGAGGCGAGATTGGGAAGAAGAGGTGGGAGAACCCATGTCGGATGGGCAATGGGATAGAGCCCAAAGGTATCATAAGGTGTCCCAAAATGCGAGGCTCCAGCAGATTAAATTATATGTCACTCAGAGCATATTTGACCCCCAGTAAAATTGCCAGGTTTGGTGGCCTGGCAATACAGAAATGCCCTAGGTGCGGGGAGGAGTAGGCTGGGATGCTACATTTGTTTTGGGTTTGCCCGGAGGTGGGAAGGTTTTGGACAGAACTGAAGATACGCTTGGCAGGAAGAGAGATTAGGCTGGGCAGGAAGAGAGATCAGGCTGGAGGTGGAGTCAGCTTGGGCATGCATGCTTGGGGGCTTTCCCAGACCACACAACCTGAGGCACATTAGTAAAATGAAGGACCTGGCCTACATCCTGGCCAAAAGGAGGATTGCAAAGTGCTGGAAAGCAGCCTATAGGTCTAGAATAGAGATGTGGTGGACGGACCTCATGAAGTGGGCAGAGGCAGAAAGGGCTGCCTGGTACGAAGCGGTCAGCAGGGCCGGGGGGGGGGGGGGGCTGGCGGGAGGTGGGACCCCTAATAGCATGGAGACAATTGGTGGCCTCGATGGCGGGTTCCTCCCAGGCCGACCATAGTGATGATGACACAGAAGAGATAATGGCAGCAGACACGCCTGAAGATGAACAGGCTGATGACATGGACACAGGGGCTCAAGTTAAAGGGGGGGGGAGACAGAAGAGTGTTTTGTAATGTAACATTGTGAAACAAACACGGAAGTCCTAATTGTTTGTAATGTTTGGAGTGTTATAAAATAGAAATCTTTTTTTAAAAAAATAAAAATAAAAGATAAAGTTGTTGATAAAGAGCACTTGAAAGAGGAAGTAGTAGCAGTGGTCGGTGAAGTGATTAACAAAGACGAGTGGTTGGAGGAGTTTAAGACCAAGTACTTAGTAAAGTGCAGGAATTTACAAGTAAAGCATGGCCAGCTAAAGGTGCGCTGGAAGAGAAGGTTAAGCGATATTGGGAGGATAGAGAGGAGTATTTCATGGAGTGTGGTGTACTAGTGAGGTGACAAGTTGGTGCCGCCGGAGAAGTTGAGGATGGACTTGATGGAGAAGGCCCATCAAGGCCATCCTCATCCTGGCTCTACGAAAAAGCCTAACTTGAGAGCAAAATATTGATGGCTAGGCATGGACCTAATGGTGGAGAGATTTGTGTGAAATTGTTGGCCTTGCCAGAACACGGACAAGAGTTGCAAGATTCAGAATGCTGAGTGGAGTGAAATGCCTAAACCAGATGAAGCATGGGAACAGTTGGGCATTGACATTGTAGAACCGTACAATAGATTGGGGGGATAGAAAGAAGAGATTTTCGATAGTGATGGTAGACCCCTGTTCTGGATGGGTTGAGGCTAAGTGGGTCGGAGGTGTTAGCATAAGTGAGGAGATAATGTTTCAGATGCAGGTTTTTAGAAGATAGGGTTACCCCAAGAGGATTGCGAGTGCCAATGTGGTGCAGTTCAGGAGTGTGGAAACAAAGAGGTATGCGCGCAAAGTTGATATTGAATGAATGTTTTCAGCGCTTTACCACACACAAACATATGTTAAGGTGGAGAGGTAAAACGGTCATGATGGAGGTGGTTGAGCAAGCAGTGAGAAACAATGGGGATGCAAGGTCGGCGATTGAGGAGAAGTTGTGGTGTGCGAGGACATCATTGTGTAAGGATTCAGAGAAGCCGCCATTTGTGTTCATGAGAGGCAGGCAGTCTATGCTCAATTCTGCAAGGGTCAACCTGAAAAAGTGGGTACATAAAGAACGCAGAGTTCAAAGTAACTTGGGCATGATGAATTTTAGCAAGAGGATGTTCAAGTCAGGCGACCATGTAGGATAAAGAAGGCTGTGCCTCCTGGTAAAAGCAGTTCTAAGTTTTCAGATCCAGTGAAAATAAGTAGAATGGTGGAAGAGTGGATTTGGGCGTTCGCAAGGTTAAGAACTTTTATGTGTGCATGGAGGAAGATGTTGATGTAACAGGGATGGTGGGGAGTAATAACAGTGAAGGTGGTGATGGCAAGATACAAGAGGAAAGCATGGCGAGGGGAGGTAATGGGGGGGTCCTCCATGCTCTTCGCGTCCTGGGCCAGCAACTAAGTCCTGGCGGTTTGGAATTGCCGGTGGGCGGGCGGCTCCGGCAGTTTTTTCCAGTATGGGAAAGGTGGTGGTCCGACTTCTGGGTTCTGGACACAGTGCAAACGGGTTATCAAGTGCATTTCCTGTCTCCTCTTGTCCAGCATTGCATGGTTCGGACGGTGGTTCCCAAGTCTCGGTTCAAGAGGTTGGCCATGGACGCCGCTCTCTCCGAATTAGTGTTAAAGGCTGCAATCATGGCCATTCCTCTCCCTGTTCAGGGTCACGGTTTCTACTCGAAGGTGTTCCTGGTCCCCAAACCTTTGGGGAAGTATCGTCTAATTCTGGACCTCAAAGCCCTAAACTTCTTCGTCCAGAAAGAGACTTTACAGAACATTCTTCCAATGTTATTCAAGGGGGAAATTGGATGACATCTCTGGATCTCCAGGATGCCGATTACCACGTGGCTCTCCGTCCCTGGCATATGAAGTTCTTCCGTTTTGCGGTGGGATCCCAACATTTTCAGTTCAGAGAGCTCCCGTTCGGACTGCGATCAGCCCCCATAGTGTTCACCAAGCTGGTGGCTCCCCTGGTGGTGCATTTACATCTGCGGAGCATTCAGATTTTCCCTACCTCGACAATTGGTTGATCAAAGCGTCCTGCCGGCAGACTGTCATGACTCATCTCCGATTGGTCTGCCAGGCATTGCAGGACTGGGGTTTCCTGGTGAAGTGGCAGAAGTCTCAACTGGAGGCTTCTCAGGATCTAGTTTTCATTGGTGCACAGGTTTGCACCAGGATGGGGAGGGTGTTCCTGTCCCTGGAGGCCATCCCTTGCTGGCTGTTCTGGGCAGAGTTTTCAGAAGGCAGTATGTCCCGGCTTGCCTGTTGCTGAAGTTGCAGGGGCACATGGCTTCTTGTGCGTTTCTAGTTCCCTGGGCCCATCTTCATTTACGCCCCCTGGTGTCTTACCTTCTCTCCCACTGGCTCACGAAGTATCAAGCATTCGAGACTTTGTTTCCGGTGTCCCCAGTGCTGCGGGTCTCCCTGCAGTGGTGGTTGGGGGGTTCCAAATCTACGGGCTGGGTGTCCCTGATCATTCCTCCTGTGACCACACTTACTACCGACGCCAGCGGAAGGGGTTGGGGGGCTATGTTGGGGGTCCTCTCTGCTCAGGGGTGTGGGATCCGGAGGAGAGCCATCGAACATCCAATTGGCGAGAGTTGTGTGCCATTCTCCGGGCACTGGTGCACTTCAGGAGGTTGGTGGTAGGCAGGGCAGTTTTGGTCCAGACGGACAATACGACAGCTTTGGCATACGTCAACCATCAAGGAGGTTCCAGCTGCTTCTCGAATGCCCTGGCAGCTCAGATAGGCGCATGAGAAAAAAATAAAATAAATTTTTTTTTTTTTTTAAAAATCACATCTGGTGTCCCTGGTGGCCTCACATATCAGGGGGGTGGACAATGTTCGAGAGGATCTTCTCAGCCGCCGGCTTCCCCCCTCTGTGGAACTGGTCCCGTCGCCCCAGGTCTTTGCAGAGATCTGTGTCAGGTTTGGGACCCCTGTTCTGGACCGGTTTGCATCTCCAGCCTCAGCGAAAGTTCCCCTCTTCTGCTCTCGTTTTCAGGCCAAGGGAGTTCGGGGGGTGGGGTGGTGGACGCCCGCTCTGTGCAGTGGTCTCAGTGTCTCCTCTATGCGTTTCCACCTATTTCCCTTCTGCACCAGGTGTTTCAGCGCATCAGAGTATCCAGGGTGACTGTATTATTCTTGCCTCCGTTCTGGCCCCGCCGGAGTGGATTCCCCTCTCTGTTGGAGCTTCGGTCCCAGGAACCTTGGCTGGTTCCGAAGTGGCCTTGTCCCCTTCTAGGGGATCTGCGGTTGGGGGTCCGCCAGATGCAATGGGCAGTGTGGCTATTGTGTGGGCTACGCTGATATCTCAGGGGTTCTCTGGTCCTGTGGTAGAGTCCATAATGAATGCACTTAGGCCCTCCACTCTGAAGGCTTACGGCAGGCATTGGAGCTGTTTCCAGGACTGTTGTGGGATCGCTCCCCTACGTTCTGACCTCCCTGCTATCCTTCAATTCCTCCGGGATGGGTTTGACAAGGGCCTGGCGGTTTCCATGCTTCGCTCTCAGTGGGCCGGGACTCTATTGGGCACCTGGATAGGGAGGTGTTGGCGGGGAAGTTGCTCAGGGGGTGGTGTTCTTCCCGTCCTTGTATTTATAAGGGGCATCCACCCGATGTTGCCTGCTTTTTCGCTCGCATTTAGCATTTAAAAAGGAGGCAGTAATGCGTGGGACCCCACCCTTTTGTGAAGCTAGATGAACATAGATTGGGATCAAGCCCAGTAAATGGTATGTATAAGCCAATGCCAATTTTGAGAGGGAAAGGGTCTGTTAATTGTGTCTCAATTTAACTGTTGTGGGGAAAGTGATCGATTGTGATAGTGTCAACAAGTGGTTTAAAGAAAGTGATGTTTTTTGATACTAGGATCAAGATGAACTCATTACATATATATATTTTTTGACTGATAAAGGAAAAAGATAGTTTGAGGGAGGTGATGTTTTTGATATAATGGTACAGATTGGAGCCTATTACTGAGATTACCAGAGCAAGTGAATGAAGTAAAAGAGATCGGACTCATAGATACTTGTACTAAGTTGAGCCCATTGTGTTTTTTGTAGGCGATTTTTGAATTTTGGAGCCTAGAATTCACAATTATAAGACTACGGGAATTTCCAATACTCATTTGACTCAATAGACTCATCCGTACAGGTGGGTGAGCATTTCCAATCATTTATGAATATAGTTTATGGCATTGCAGTTCTACATACTGAAGTATAATAATTCAAGGTGTTCTCTATATAGGATTGGAACTCTGAATTTTCAACATAAGATCAAGTGTGATCATTTGAGATCTCAAATTTAAGAGATATAGGGAGTGTACATGGGGTAAGCACTGATTATAGTACCACTGTTTAACAAAGCACTAATAAGATTTAAGACACTTATACCTTTATTTTGGCAGCTCACATTTTGGTCATGTTGGAATGGCTTCACAAGGTGTTTGAGTACAAGTTTCTTATTTTGGAGTTACTAACCATGCATGAAGTTTATATATTGCAGTCCAATTGTTTTTATGCTGACTTAGTTTCATTTAATTTGATAATGAATACATTAGTGGATCTAATTGTGGAATACCGATAATAACTGTCTATTTTTGTTGATCAAACGGAGATATTTTGATTGAGACACTAATTTGTGGTCCTAAATTTATGTTTTTTTATTTAAACACCGCTTGAAATTCTTGATTATGCCGTGAATTTTCCATCATCCTGACCTGAAATGTGACACAATATGATATGGTTTTTGAAAAATGTATATATTGAATGAATGTGTAATTTTGTACAGCCTTGAGAACGACCGGTGGTCGAAACACGTGTCGGCTGTGTTTTTCTCTAGAAGAATAAAAAACATTCATATTGAAGGAAAACTTGGAGTGTCTTTATGAATAATGATGTTGGACTTGTAAAAATGTAAAACTTAGATCAAGTGTATGGTGTGAGCGCAAGATATCCTCCTGAACTACAATCTTTTCTGTTTACATGCTACAAGCCCTGTGGGAAGATTATTACTTGCTGCCGACCTTTCTTTTAGGTTTTAAGAGTGGTAAATAGCGCACACAATCTGTAATATCGTGGATGATAAGAAGACATCTGAATACAGGTAAAGCCAGGAGACCAGTATATATATAAATAGTAAGTTTATTACTTAGTTACAGGGCTAGTTAGTTAGAAAGGCAGGGAGATACATAGATGACATCCTTTCAGTAAGGTACTCCCATCCTGTTTCCCCAACTGAAGCTCTTGGAACTCTTAGGTCCCATAACATTCTATGTGACATAGCTGTATTCTGCTAGCAGCACTGTATGCACACAGTGCAGATAGATAACTACAATACTACACATCTCCCTCTCTTCAATTGAACATACAAACAAGATATCACAACCCAGGCATTCAGAGACAATCAAAATTACGCACTCCTGCACATCTGTAAAACCTATACAACATTCTCAACCAAGGAAGCGTATCCACATTCACGTAACTAACAATCAAACCAACAAGTACACCAATCACCACCATCCATCTCAGAAACACCTGTCATTTGCGCCATCCAGTGTTATTTCACATACACACCCTGCCATAGAAACACTGAAAAGTAGGAAAGGACAGAAAAGAAAACTCACAAAACAAAGATCACATTAACACAACGCACCTGGGAAAGAACAGCGCGTGAAGAAAATGAACACTGACAGAGCCCGGTCAGATCTGAATCCAGGAGCAAATAGATCTTTCAAATGTATATTTTCAAAAAGTTGCATGCGTATACGCAACATTCATGTCCATTTAAACACCTTCCAAATTCCAACCGGACACAAATTATGTATTCCATGGCAACAGAACGATGCTGTGCCACTATTATTGCACTTTTACATGGCACTAGAACGATGTTGTGCCACTGTGCCATTTCAATATCATGTATTCCAGACGATGCTGTGCCACTAATGTTGCACTTTTACATGGCATCAGAACGATGCTGTGCCACTGTGCCTTTATAATATCATGTATTCCATGGTACAGAACGATGCTGTGCCACTATTATTGCACTTTTACATGGCACCAGAACGATGCTGTGCCACTGTGCCTTTACAATATCATGTATTCCATGGTACAGAACGATGCTGTGCCACTAATGTTGCACTATTACATGGTATAAGAACGATGCTGTGCCACTGTGCCTTTATAATATCATGTATTCCATGGTACAGAACGATGCTGTGCCACTATTATTGCACTTTTACATGGCACCAGAACAATGCTGTGCCACTACACTATCATGAATTCCATGGTACAGAACGATGCTGTGCCACTAATGTTGCACTTTTACATGGCATCAGAACGATGCTGTGCCACTGTGCTATTAATTTAATGCATTACATTTTTTCATGGCACCAGAACAATGCTGTGCCACTGTGCATTTAAATTTATACATGATTACCTTTAGGATTACTCACAATAATATCGGTATATGTTATAACAATATATATATAATCCAGAATTTGAAACCCTGAAATTCCCATCATAAAATTCATCCGGACATCACACAGGTACTTTCACCCTGTCATCAATTCATCTGGGCATCACACATGTACTTTCACCTGAATATGTTTCATTTCATAAATTCATGTCATAGGGCATTTCACAACATTGTGCTCTAATTCATAGCTAATAAACTGTGCCCAAACCATAATAATATTACACGTCGTATATCAGTACACCTCCTGATGAACATACAGTGTGATATTACATTGCATTCAAATCATATATACGCATTAAACCATGCACACTATCATATCTTAACATTCCATTATGACACCTCGCATTTCATTATCTCTCCTATGAACATACAGTGTCATAATACATTGCATTATATTGCATTATGTCATTAATAAATATATATATATATTAGCCCATACTCTAGACATCATGGCTTAATAAATCAAAACGGGTTTCACTATTCCAAACATTTCATTTCACAACTTGATCAAACCTACCAGCAGCTTAAGCTTCTTAAGAGCTGCTTCCCTGCAAATCCTCAAAAATTGTTATCAACACCTTCGTATGTTTATATTAAAATCCCATATTTGAGAAATACACAATCAGTTAGCAAATTGCCAAACACATTTCATCTGACAAATCGTGCCAACATAAAATTGTCCGTAGTAATATGTAGCAGCATAAATAGGTCTGCATTAATAAAAGTACATCCTACAGAACTCATTAGTGCAACGCACATTTCATTAAACCAGCACATATATATTTCCATCTATAAATCTGCAAACACAAACCTAATGTGCAACCAAATATTTCTTGACATATAATATTCCTGGGAAAAAACTTCCACTTCATACATCACACACACATGCGTCTATTTCACCATAAGAATGCATCCACAAAAGAAAATATGCGCAGATTAATAGGCCAAGTACTTCATACATCCATCATACAATGAGTAATCACTGCACCAGCTAATATTCATATATATATATATATATATATATATATACACACACACACACACATTTAACCACACTTACTCTTAAACGTACCGAGAGCTAAACACGGGTGCGCTACTACCCTGTCCAGCCACCATTTCATAAACTGACACCAACCAGCATCCATTGCATGCTAAAATCCACATCCGGGCTCCACTACATAACTCCTAATATATGCCCTTTACACAATATAATATCATGACATTTCACTTCATGACACCTCATTTCATTTAACTAAAACAAAATATCATAAATACATTTAATTACATTTTCTACACTAAAGAACTCATTTCATACTATCATAATAACTCATTTCAAATATCATTTCCCATCAGTGGTACATATAATTCCATAAAATCATCAATGGCAGTTTCCTAAAAATCCATATGTACCTATAAGTCCATGGTGATGCCAAACATCACCATCCTGGAAATCCTCAGAAAATGTTAACCTTGCACAGTTTTAAACTCCCATACTACATTTTGCATTTCAATAACATTGCATTCTAAAATTGTTGCACACACTAATCTCAATCTCACTCCAATATTTCTGCACCTTCCCAGCTAGGCACAGCACTCAACAAATCAGCGCAGAAAACGTCTCCTAATGGCAGTGCTTCAACTTCAGCTTGCATTGACACTAAACAGTAGTAATTTAATAAACAGTTGCTTATAAACATGAATGCACAATGCTTCACCAGTAAACAATATTTCCTTAGCCCAACGACATTTCAATTGCTTTATATCAAACATTCAAACAGAACCAGACCCAGCACTTAAGTCACTAATTTGCAAGCTCATTTAAACACAATTGCGCAGTGAAAGTCCATAAATTGCTCGTTGACTCTGCCGGCAGCCCAAAAATACAGTACCTCATATTCACTCGTCGGTAGCATCCACCGCAACTACGTGATGAATGAACTTTTATTTTCCTTTTTTTTTTTTTTTTTTTTTTTCCACGCCACATCCGGACAAATCGCTGTTCTCATTGCAGAAAACACACAACAGTACCCGAAATCCAATCGTCAGGCACGTAAGCGAACATTCCTTAGCCAGGATGATAGATGAACGTTTTGAACAGTATTCCATTTCCTCAGATGGGCGCTTTAATCCATAAGATTCATATTGCTGCCGGTAGGAACCAACTTCAAACTTCCCATCCATGAAATGCATTCTCTAACGTTGATTTCATCCATTCGCCGCTGATGCAGTTATTTAATATAAGACCACAATGCTTCCTCATACTACAGACCTCCAGCTTCACGTTTCTTAAGCTTAAACAACGGTGGCCATACACGGTGCTTCCTGTAAACGTCATCACGCCAGGTCACGTAGCTAAGGCCTCTCCTCTATTGTTTTCATTTTTTTTTTTTCATAGTGATGCCGCGAACAACGCCGCGCTTGGAACACTTTCGCAGTAACGTTCCTGGCTCTGCCAACTAGCCCTGAGATTCGACCACGTCATCATTTTACTTGAATCCACGACGCTGTGCGGATACCGGCACAAATACATCAGTACAGATAGGACAACGCTGCACACAGCAAACAGGCAACGAACGGCCAAAATGTACAATCCATGGGCAGCGCGCGCATAAAGGAAATTAACCAGCTGCACAAAAACGCTGCATTGCCTTGACCTGATATATATATATATATATATATATATATATATATATATATTGATCCAGTTCGGTCACAGTAATTTGAAAGGCTTATTACTGGCTAGCGCACCGCACTTTAAACAGCGACCATTCACAGTACCTTATTGACCGGATATCAGCATTTCCTCGGTAGACACTGCGTGCTGGCTGCTTAGCTAACATATTTGCAGGATTTATACCTTGAAGCAGATGATTTATGAAGTCATCTCACATGGAAGCTGGCGCTGAGCTGTATCACTGCTGGGCTCATCAAAGACCTCTCCCATTAGCATTTCCATAATGTCAGGATACAACATGATCTCTTCAGTGGGTCCTTTTATCTTGGGATCAACAGGCAAATATATATCCATCAACTGGAACCAGCAAACACCCGTCAATCCCATCCTCGTCGCCATTTGTAATATCGTGGATGATAAGAAGACATCTGAATACAGGTAAAGCCAGGAGACCAGTATATATATATAAATAGTAAGTTTATTACTTAGTTACAGGGCTAGTTAGTTAGAAAGGCAGGGAGATACATAGATGACATCCTTTCAGTAAGGTACTCCCATCCTGTGTCCCCAACTGAAGCTCTTGGAACTCTTAGGTCCCATAACATTCTATGTGACATAGCTGTATTCTGCTAGCAGCACTGTATGCACACAGTGCAGATAGATAACTACAATACTACACAATCCAATAGCGATCCCACACAAAGAAACCGCTACACTATAGGTTGAATGTCTCTCACTCAGGGTTTGGTTCCTTTGGGGTTGGAGTTTAGTCTGTGGGGATGTGAATTTGGAGTTATTAAAAAAGGTGTGTGTTTTTCTGCACTGTTTTTGGCTCTGTGTCTCATTGGGACCTTTTCCCCGTTGCTGCTTTGGTATACCTCATGAGGTAAGTACTGGGACTAAGAAGAGTGGACGTGGAGTTAATGCTCTGATTACTTACTGGTAATCAGAATTACTAATAGTCCTACTCTTCCTCATCACAGTACTGACGACCCTCCTCACCCTCCCTGCGGGGAAGGTGCCATGCTACGGCTTGGTAATATGAAACTGAGTGACGTGGGTGTGGGGGAGGAGTTACAGGAATTCAAAGAAATAAAAAAAGGTCCTGTGTCAGAGGTAGGGGCATCATGAGGCAAGTAATGTGACGAGGAAGAGTAGGACTAGGAGTAATGAAGATTACCAGTAAGTAATCAGAGCATTGCCTACAAACACAAGCAAATGTTCCCTACAGGTTAATTCAAAAACCATATAATTCTATAAAGGAAAACAGTTTACCTAACTATTTAATGGAACTCTGCTGGTCCACTTACAGACTTGATTAAATTAATTTATATACCACATTCATTGAATAAATAAAATGTATTAGAATCACAAATGAAACTAGAAAAAAAAGAATAAAATGAAAAAAAACAATCTGTGATGACAACATAATTCAAATATGCAGTCATTTTAAAATGGATACACAAGAATAGCTTACTTTTTAGCTCCTAATTGTACACCCCCTTATGGAACCAAACCGCTTATTCTTGTCCTAATCTAAGAGATAAGGGGGGGGGCATAAATAGAGCTACTAGCCATATCCTATCTGTACTGCCTACGACAGACTGAAACAGGATAAACCTATGTGTGCTAAACTGAAAGCCCAACAAATATACTTCGACACTAGTAATGAGTTTGTGCTGAATCCCAATAACCAAAATGAGTTTCAAATAGGCCAATGTGACAAAAGGAAAAAACATCTTTAACCATGTTGCACATTCCAGAAGAACCCTTGTACAGGGTAGGCAGAGATGTTGCAGGTCATATAGCATTGATTTTTATTTTATAACCAACAAAACGGAAGGTGCACAGACACGGTCACATCATTTTGCAGTGTTTTTAGGATTGGTGGGTATACTGAGGTGTTCTGGAAGCCTAAAGGATGGGTGCAGCCTTCCTTTTGTATATCTAAACAGTGCCTGCCCGTGGTCACAAATTACACAAAACATTTTACAATTATTTTTTCTATGTAGCATCAATAACTTTCCATACTCCGGTGAAGGCTTCGATTTTATGAGACTGCTATATAAGCAGTCTTCTGAGTTAAAGGTTAATTGCAACTGAAAATGGGCCAATGGTTAATTTGTACATGTTCCTTGAACTGAAGTCCTGCTAAAAACAAGCAATGACAAAGCCAACATTTGTAGCTTCTGTATAGGCATCGGAGGGGCATTTGTCAGACACTGGTATTCATGTGCCAAGGCACACTCACTGCTTCCAGTTGTTGCCATCTTATGCCCGATTGAACCTGGAAAATGCCTACGCAAAAGCCAAAGCTATTGGTTTGGTAAATGCGCGATGGCTTGCACAACGACATACACACGTACACCTAGTGCCTGCCCCTCCACTATCAAAGTTCTAAACCGTACTGCACTGGACACACATTCTGCAAAGAACCTGAACAGACTGGGATGCGGGTCACAAAACGAGCGCTCTGCGCCAGAGAAGCGATTTCATCGCCTGTTCAGCTCACAAGCAGCGAAGATATGCTGGTGCAAGCACAAAGCCACGTTCGGTATTTTTCCTTCATAAAAAATGTAAAAAAACGCTGCAAATGTTTCACATTTGAAAATTAAAGGCACGCCCCGCCTTCAAAGCCATGTGAGCCGTAATCAACAGCGCAAACATACTCCACCTCCATAAGAGCTCTTGTCTGTGTGAACCAATCAATGCACCATGCCCGTTCAAAAAAATCAAACACCTCGTATCATGCTCTGCTGGTCTATTAACTATCTCCACTCAACAATTACCATGCACTCATTGCACTACATTGTAATCAGAGGGAAGATAGACACAGACGTTACCTTTATCGAGGAGACACTAGAATACCAGAAGCGATTCGAAAGCACGGTGAAGTACAGCCTGGACCAAACACTGAACCGTGAAAGGAGAAGACAAGAGAGTGCCAGGCCAGCCAGTCTGAAAACAATCCCATAGTACATAGTCCTATGGACATCGAAGACGGACGAACACCTAATACCGCACAGAACCGCGGTAGCCATCATGGAGTTGCCATGGAAATTCAATTGTTCAGTAAACCTGTTTCACATGACTACATAAAGTCGCCTAAAAAGAAAGAAGTCTGAATTGTCTGCGTTCTCATATTATTATATATAGTTGGTTATCAAATGTGCAATGTATTATTTGCACATTTTGATTTTTCGGAAAATATGGGCTCATCCACCACAACATGTTACTCCAAACTGGTCCTTAAAGAGTGCTCGAGCTGCAGCGTACTTAGAGGTGCATTGCGCTTTTAATTGTAATGCGAAATGAGGCTGTTGAACAAGTCTTATTGTTTTCATACATTCGCGTTCTTTAATGTCATCATCAAAAAGCGACAGTCTCCGTTCTTACGTTTCCATATGACCACGAGATGCATTTTTTTAGGGCGGACATCTTGGAAAACTGTAACTGTACCCCCAATGCATTTCTATGGGGAAATGTATGGGTCCCGATTTCCCTGTGGAAATCTCCCTGCCAGGTGCATCTGAATGTTCGCATGTATGTGTAATCTCTCTCTCTCTCTCTCTCTCTCTCTGTCTCTCTCTCTCTCTCTCTCTCTCTCTCTCTCTCTCCATAGCTCTCAACTCACACGCTTTTGGCGGGTGTCACCGCCTTCTAAACAGCTGACTCACCCGCCAAGCCTCCTGCATGCCCATTCATTTCAATGGGCCTCGACACAAATGGTTGAGAGCTATGTCTGTCTCTCTCTCTCCCTCTCCCTCTCCCTCTCCCTCTCCCTCTCCCTCTCCCTCTCCCTCTCCCTCTCTCCCTCTCTCCCTCCAGGAGTTCGGACCTATGTCACAGACCTGCATTTTAAGATCAAACATCCTTAGATTCTATGTCAAGACAGGAGACTCGGATTATGCTTTCTTCCTTTACTGAAATCTCGAGCAGCATAACAAAATTATTCACCAAAGTAACACATAAAAGATAAACACACAATCAAAACTACATTTCTCACAAATAACTCCATGGGTGTAGTTTGTCTCTTTAGGTCCATGAACTTCCAAGTCACATGTCCTCATTAACCAATCCCATCCAACACAGTCCTTTAGCCTTGCATGTCCTACCTGCTCGGGCAGCCAGGTAAGTGCCTTTTCACTCTACATATAATGAGTGTTGGTATAGTGTGAATGTCTTGTTATTATAGTAGTGCTAATTAGTGTACAGCAATTTGTTTCAATTTCAAATAGTGTGATTGTCTTGTTATTATAGTATTGCTAATTAGTGTACAGCAATTTGTCTCAACACGCATGCGCGCAGCGTGAAGCAGAGTTTGGCGGAGCATATCCGCATTGTTAAGCATTTAGGGGTGCGACTGCGACGGGGCTTCGTAGCTCCGCCGGCACAACCCTGTTGGAGAGACAGAGGAGGCACTGGGCCTTATCACGAGTTGGGCGGTAACGCCGCTGCTATTAGCGCTGGCGCTATCTGCCCTACCGCCAAACCCACCGGTGCTATTAGTGCCGGATCACTGGTTTGGCAGATTTGGAAATCCCCATTCCCCATTGAGCCCATTCGGGAATGCCCCATTCCCCATTGGGCTCAATGGGGAAATTTCGCGCTTATACCGCCGGCGGATTTCCCGCCGGCGGTATGAGCGCAAATTTTTGGCGGATTTCCCCCCAGCTCAGAGCTGGGGAGAAATCCGCCAAAGCCCTGATTTGCCAGACCCTTAAATCCGGCGGTAACAGCGCTACCGCCAGATTTAAGGGTTACCGCCAAACTCATGATGAGGCCCACTGTGTAGAGCTACGACACAGAAGCGCGACGGGACCGGAGGGGTTGCAGCGCTCTGTGATCGTGGTAGTTAGTGTTGAAGGTCGTGTTGAATGGTTGGGCATTAGGAAAGCGTTAGACTTGCAGCAACGCGGCATCGCCGTTACGGCTGTTGGAGTGAAGCTGACAGATAAGCAACAGAGCGTTGCTCTATACTGCCATCTGGTGGCTATTGGAAATTGTGACCAGAAGACAGCTTGTGTAAAGAACCTGCTAGGAGCAGGTACAGGAGCAGCAGCCTGAAAACTGTGAGTGCTGAACCCCTCATAACAGGCGCAGACCCAAGAAAACCTGATAATTAAAAACCCAGACCCACTAAGCTGCATCAATAGACGGGAGTAGGCCCAGGACTTCTGCACATAACCCACCTAGTAATAGGATGCATAGCTCCAGTGAAGCCGAGGAACCCCACACCAGCAGAGAGTGGTCTGCGGCCAATAAGGCCAGAGCAGTGCAATGCATGCTGGGGACAGGTATGGGGGCGGGAGCTTGATGGAGGATCTCATTTCATTCTCACAGGGGATGGAAGCTCTGAGAGGTGTTGCCCGAGGGGCATAGGGGAAGAAAAAAGACCCAAAAGGTCTGCAGCAACCTAACCCCCCGGACTTGCCACGCAGGATCAAGGGTGGCAGAAAGAGAGTGAGGTCTTGGGAGAGGAGGGGTACCGTATATACGGAAGACAAGTCCTTTTCAGAGGACACAGAGATGGAGGAGGAATGGGATGATTCTGTCATCCGCCGCCACGGCAGTAGCCGAGATTGGCGGATACTTCCGCGTTGGAGTTGGCGACGCAGAGGTATGGTGCTTTAGTCCCTTCTCTGTGTTCTTGCATGCGGCTCCATTGACGTAGCGCAGCGCTGCTGGGAGTATTTAATCCTCCTCCCCCCGGCTAGACGTTGCGTTACAACCCCTCTTGGATGTTTCCTGTTCCGGGTTTCCTCGCTCCTGACCTCTGCCTTCCCTCTTCGGATCTGTCAGAGGTTCCTTGTGCTCCTGTGTTCGTATCTCATATGAAGCCCACCTTTTTTTCCTTATTTTCCCCGACCGCTGCCCTGAGCCGTTCGCTTCTGTTTCCGCTCTCTTGGCGGTTTCGTTCCTTCGGACACCACTTCTCTCTTTTCTCTCTCTCTCTCATTTTCCTCCTCATATTTTTCCCTCTGTATCCTCCGGGACCATGCGCCCCACTTTCCTTCTGCCTCCTCCTGGTCAGCCCGCCTTGGATTCAACACCCGCCTATGTATTGCCTCGTCTCCACTTGCAAGGCTGTTCGACTTCCTACAAAGACTGCGGCTCCTTCGCATCCGCTCTTTTGAATATTCTACTTGGCTACCTGCCTTTTTGATTGCATCTCCAACATAGCCCTCCAGCCAGCGGTCCGTCTTGTCATCCAGATTGGAAAAGAGTCAACACTCCGCCAAGGGTTTTTCCCGATTTGGGTTTTTCCCTTATTCTGGCTTGATTCCGGAAGGGGAGTCACGGGACAGCTGTTTACCAGCGGTCCGTGTGGCTTCTCTCCGTGACAAGCATGTCCATCTGAAGAAGGGGAGAGACCACCTTGCCCGGCGGCGCCTACAAGATACCGACAACTCCAGCAGCTCAGGTGAGGAGAGTGTGTTAGTAGGGGAGGAAGGGACCATGGTGCAAACTCCATCACAGACTCGTCTGAAGATAGCTCACAAGGAGCAGACACAGCCTCTTCAAGCCCTCCTGAAAGGCGTAAGGCTGCAAAGAAAAGGAAAAGAAAGGGTGACGAGGAGATGGGGGAAGTGTTCGACCCCGACTCGCTTATTCACCCCAGGTCAGCAGAATGGGAGCCACCAGCCAAGATTGGCAATCACATAAAGAAGATGATAAGGTGCGCCCTATTCAAGGAAGCCAGAAGCAAGGTAAGGGCGGAATGTCCCAGGCCCAGATAACATGGCTGAGACGCCTGAGATTGACGGAAAAATCATGTCCTTTATGGTGCGTTATGGCAGGAACATCAGGAAAGGAATTGATAGGTCCTGGAGATTCTGCCAGGACAAGCTGCTGGATGTTCTGGGGCCAGTGACCAAGATCTGACAGATGGCGCGGGAGGTCAAACAGCCTGAACAGAGGGTGGACCCAGAAATATTGGCAGGATTGGCTCAGAGGGCTATATGCCTGCTTGGCAATGCCAACAACGCAGTTACAACAGAGCAAAGGTAGTCCACCCTGGTAAAGATTGACCCAAAGATGGGGGAGTTGGCCACAGCGGAGTCGACCTCCAACAACAAGGAAGTTATTTGGAGACACCTTTATTAAGGAGATGGCGAAATTCGCCAGCACCTATGCAGCTATAGACAAGGCGCAGGCCTCGCTCAGGCAGGTGTTCGGCAGCAAGGTTTTTGCCAGGACTGACAGAGGTAGTGGCCGCTCTGCCAGCCGTTTCTCATCCTTCAAGCCCTACACCAGCAATAGAGGAGAGTGGAAAAACCAACAGGAACGCCGACCAAACCCCTTCTTTCAAGCAAGAGAAAGGGGCAGGGGTTGAGGCTAGAGATGAAACAACAGAGGGCAACAAGCTGACACAGGTGATCAAAAAGGCAGAGACACACGCGCACGAGCGAGCAGATGAGACCCCACTAGTAGGGGGGAGAACAGCTCAGTACTTAGAGAAATGGGCAGAAATGTCAGGAGATACATGGGTCGGACAAACGGTCTGAGGCTTCAAGTTAGATTTCTGGCGGTAGCCGTTCCAGAAAGTAGAACCGGAACCCATAAGGTTATTGTAACGCTCACCTGGTATCCACGGGGACGTCACTCAGCCTGTTCGGACCTCTTACGACCTCAAATCCTTCCCTGGAATCTACTCGACTGGAGACTGGGCCTGAAACACAGGATTGGTAGAGTTTAACTCCCTATTGTCTCTGTGTGCTTGAACACCTTCTTCCCTGGGGTCCAACCCTTCCCTTTGATCCACAACTCACCTTGTTTTCTTGGAAAGTGTGCTCTCCGTCCTGCTTTCAGCGCAGGGGCGCGTTGATTGATGCAAGCTCGTTGCTGCCTAGTTACTCCACTGGCAAGAGTCCGACAGGTAAGTATAATGTGTCTTTTGAACAGTTCTCTAACTTCGTTCCCTTCCTTCCTTAGATGATGTCCGGCGTCCGGGGATGGCCATGTGTTGCTGAGATGAGTAGCGTTGAAGGTGAGTGAGAGCGCGATGCGCGATGCGACCCTTTCGTATCTGTATTGAACTGAGTTATTTTTCTGTGTCTTTTAGGTGCCGCGACGTTTTCAGCATGGATGCCGGTTATGAAGAAGAAATGCGGTGAGTTAGCGCTGTATGCAGCGCCTCTAGATGTTTCCACGCTAACCTGGAGTGTCTTTTCCCTCTTGCAGATGGATGAGAAGTTCCGGAGATAGAGTTCCCCCAGAGGGGCTGGGATTCAGGTAAGCGTTTGAAGCTCGTACAGTCTTTAAAAATAAGCGAAGATTTGCTGAATGCTTACTAATGCCTTTTTTCTGTTCTTTTCCCTTTTCCTTAGGAAGCGGTGTGCCGGAATGGGAATGACACTGCCGAAGATGTCCGCAGAACAGAAGGAGCGATGAATGATGGGCAGAAGCGCTGCAAGGTAAGGCTGTTCCTAATGGTGTTATTGTTCTTGCAGGAGCTGAGCGCAGAAGAAAGATGCAGGACTACTGGAGACCGATCCGAACACGGTGAGTGTCACGCTGCAGGTGCAGAAAACACAAAGCATGTTTCTCAGCCTTGGCGTGGCTTAAATAGTCTCTGGGTATCACAGGTGTCTCTGGGCTGAACCACACCCAAAAGACTAGACTGCACATGCAGTTCTGGGAACCGAAATATGTGGGGGCATCCATCTTGTCCCCATCAATGCACTACAAGTCCAATCCCCAATGTTATCCTATGGGAGTGAGTGAGTCTGGTGCCATAAGCGCCAAGTCTGACTCCAAGTGGGTCTTCGGAGGGATGGAGAGGCCCTTGAGGGCCATGTAGGTGATCGTGGCCTGGCTCCAGCCTGACATCTTGGAGGGCTGGGGACATGAGGGGCAGGAATCATGACAGTTATCATGGGAGGATGTAGATCTGTTAGACAGAGAGATCGCAGAGCTAGAGAGGAAAAGAGTGATCCAGAAGGTGCTAGATGCCGGGCAGGGTTTCATGAGCAACATGTTCCTTGTCAATGGCAAGAGGTACACAGACCTGTGATCAATTTGAGGAGCCTGAACGAGTTTCTGATATACAGACACTTCAAGATGGAGGGCATCCATCTGCTCATGGATGTGTTATAGAGAGAGGACTGGTTAGTCAGGATAGATCTCAAGGACGCGTACCTGATGATTCCAGTAGCACAGGAGGACCGGAGATTCTTACAGTTCTGGCGGAGAGATCAGAGTTGGCAGTTCAGGTGCCTACCGTTTGGTCTGGCGTTGGCCCCTTGGGCCTTCACAAAACTGATGCGAGTGGTGGAAGCTCATCTCAGGGAGCAGGGCATCAGGTTAACAATTTACTTAAATGACTTTTGCCTGATGGGGCAGGACAAAGAGAAGTTAATAGAGCAATCGGAGCAGACAACCCGCTTATTGCAGGAGCTAGGTTTCCTGATAAACTGGGAGCAGTCAGTGTTGGTTCCGGTACAGACGATCGAATTCCTGGTTTTGTTGTGGACTCGAAAGCAGCAACACTCAGCCTGGGCATGGACAAGGTGAATGCAATCAAGAAGGAGATCAGTTCGATGATTGCGAAAGAAGAAATATCGCTCAGGGAATTAGCAAGATTAGTGGGGAGGTTTAGCTGCATCCATCCTAGCGATCTTTCCGGGCCCGTTACATTACAGGGCACTGTAGCGTCACAAGATTTAACACCTGAGGAAGGGGTTATCTTACGAACAGAAGGTACCCAAGTGCTCCTACCATTATCTGGTTCCTACCGTCAAGACGTCACAGCTTTACACAAAATCTACGCCACAATACAAGCATGGATGGCTGTCATTGGATTATGCCTTAACGGGGACAAGACCGAAATTCTTTTCCTCGGCCAGAAAGCCACATTAGCCAAGTTAAACCCTCAATACTCCAACTTTAACATAGACAATTCCATCATCACGGTTTCCTCCTCTGTCAAGACACTAGGTGTGCACATTGATGCCAACTTATCAATGAACAAACAAGTTAGCGCCATTACTTCCACATCTGCATACAGCACCAAACTCATCAATGCCATAAAAACCTACCTCTATAAACCCAACTGCCTCACAATAGCCAGAGCAACCAAACGCGCCAAACTCGACTATTGCAATGCTCTCCTAGCAGGCACCTCCTCCAAAAACGTACACAGACTACAAACTACACAAAACCGCGCTCTTAGAGCTCCTATGAGCATCCCTAGAAGAGACCATATCTCACAAATTAGACAGTCAGCTCAATGGCTCCAGGTCAAAGACTGCATTACACTTAAAATCCTCACATTCACGTACAGATACATCAATCACACAGCTCCCACATACCTATCAGAATCTATATCGAGATCTGCCTCTGCACGCCCTACTAGAACTAAGTATACCAACCAACTTCACATCCCTCGCATCCGCAGAGTCAAAGCCGGAGGGATAGGCTTCTCATTCATAGCACCTAAACTGTGGAACTCTCTCCCCACCACCATTAGAGCTAAAACCTCCATCCACGCCTTCCGTAAAAATCTCAAAACCACCCTCCTTAACTAACTCTCCTCCTCCCTCCCTCCACTCTCTTCTAACTGTATAATGTAATATAATTGTAATGTAATTATTATGTATATCATAAATGTTCAATAAGTGTAAATGACAACTGTATATCGCTGCAACTAAGTATGTTCATTCCCTGTAACAAAAGCCACTATGCCTCAGGGCTGCTGCGTGCTATACAAATACAAATAAAAAAAATATATAAAAAAAGAAGGTGCCAATCTCCACAGAGGCGAGAACGGAATTGTGGTGATGGTTTGACCACATGGAGGCTTGGAACGGGAGACCAATATTTGGCTCTGCCGTGGACCTGGTCATAGAGTAGGATACCAGCCGCTGGGGCTTGGGAGCTCTGTGTGGAGAACTAACAACGGAAGGAAGATGGTCAGAAGAGGAACTAGAGCTCCACATCAATTGCGTGGAACTTCTAGCGGGTCCCTTTGCAGTGAAGTGTTGGACCCAGGACGGAATAAACTGTTGTGTACTGCTGAAGATGGACATCTACAGTATGTACGGTACATAAACAGATTAGGAGGGACAAGGTCCAGGCTGTTGGCGGAGATGGCGAAGGACTTCTGGCACATGTGCCTAAGGGACAAAGTCTTCATCACAGCAGAATATCTCCCAGAGTTGCAGAATGTGGTTGCAGACTGGAACTCAATACATCTGAGAGATGCCAGCGACTGGCAGTTGGACAGGGAGGTCTTCCAGAACTTGATGGCGTTGAGGCGCCCATGCAATATGGATCTCTTTGCATCCAGGCTGAACAGGCAGTAGGAGAGGTTTTTCAGTTGGAGAACGGATCCAGCAGCGGCAGCGACGGATGTGTTTTTGCAGACATGGGGTCTGGGGAAGGAGTATGCATTTCCCCCTTTCGCTATAATTCTAAGAATGATAGTGCAGGCCAGGAGGCAACAAACAACGCTGGTTTTGGTGACCCAAGACTGGAGGAGTCAGGTGTCATGGCCACAGGCCCCAAAACACAAAAACCACACATCTAATGATGGGGCAATGGGTCACTTGACTCACTTATGTCCCTTTGGGACCCATAAACACAGGGGCCCTGGCGGGACTCAGTCCTGGCACCTTTGGCGCCAGGCTCATATAGAGATGTATAAAGGAACACTTTATTTCAGTGCAAGAGTGCTTTTACTTTATTTCAGTGCACAAGTGCTTTTATTTTACAAGAAATTTCCAGGAGCTGAACGCCTTTATTCCAGAGAACATCCTCATGCTCTGCCTCATCGGGTGTGGCTCCCTAGGCCTGGTCTTCATGTGCTTCATGTGTGGCAGGCAGGCTGAACCTGGTGGGCGTGGCTTCAGAAGCTCAGCTATATAAGCTGCTCCATCCTTAAAGCCGGTGCTTTGCGTTACTGTGCACTCGCGTACAACGTGACGCTCACCGCCGCTTGGACCAGTTTACTTACCTTTGAAACCAGGCGTTCTCCTGCATACTCACCTCCAGGAAACTGGTGCTTCATCGCTTCATCTGCAGACTCATCTCTTGACATCCAGTGATCTTGATCCCGACGCCGCAGCACTGCACTACGCATCCACAAACTCGGAAGCTGTGAAGAAGAAGAAAGACAAGGTTAGAACATCCGTCCTAGGGCCGCGTCACATTTGAACCCCGTGCACCCCCTAGTTAACAATTTACCAGCTACTGTACCACTGCAGCTTCGTTCCTCATTCACTCCGGCTACCGCCTCAAGCTCCGCAGCTTCTACCGGGCTCCGCAGCTTCTGCCGGGCCGGCAACATCACCTGCAAGGGAAGAAAGGAAAAGAGCAAACATCAAAAGTGGAACGGACAGCAATACAATACAATGAACTTTACAATACAACAAAAACAGACGAGGAAAGACAAAGACAAACAGGAACACTTACCTGAAGTATAGTGGCTTAGTGGCAGCAGGACTGGACTACCACATGCAAGGGACCAGTGAAGGAACTCGGTCCAGATCCTACAAGCGCCCCTGCCAGAAGCAGCAGGAGGGAGTGCTCGCCAAAACTAATCAACAGGTGAGCTTTCCAATGACAGCGCATCCCACGGGTACCACGGTTTGGGAGAAAGGGTCTGGAAGGGGATCAGGCGCACAAGCTGGCATGCTCACGCCCCCTATTCTCCACGCAGGAGCAGTCCTGAGCAGCATCACCTATGACCACCAGTCACCACATAAGCGCAGAGGGCGAAGTCTGACCCGATCGACCTCTCCCCCGGGAGGGCTGCATCCGTGCCCTAACGCCTCCGCAGAGACCAGGTGAGCGTAACAGAATGCAAAGCCTCTTCGAATCTCTGCCTGGGCGTCATGGAAACTCCTGAAACGGACCAGTTGGCCCGATTACTGGGAGAGTTACAGGCTGAAGTTCATGCCTCAAGACAGGAAACCAATGTCCTAAGGAGGGATCTAATTGTGAACCGGGAGCGGACAGATGAACTAGCAAGGCAAATACTCCAGGCACAGACAGGCCAGGTCCCACTGCCGAGGTAAGCCCCTCCTGCCGCGCCTCCACAGCCCATGCCAGTACAGGTGGTTCTTCCAGGGAGGGTTCCCCTGGCCCCACCAGAACGCTTCACAGGTGATCCGAATAAGTACACCTTATTTATGAATCAATGTCGCCTACATTTCTTGTACAGAATTGGGGCATTCTCCAATGATCAAGCGAGAGTGGCATTTGTACTCTCATATTTGGGAGGTAGTGCAGCACACTGGTCAATACCTTTGGTAAACCAGGATGATCCTTTGCTCCAAGACTTTGGAGGTTTCCAGCGTGAAATTGAGAAACTATTTGCACGGCATACTCAAGGGCGGGCTCTGGACAATGAACTGTTATCACTACGGCAGGGTAATCAAGACTTACTAACATATATCACTTCCTTCAATCGTCTGACAGCACAAACTAACTGGCCAGAGGATAAAAGAACTACGCTCTTTTACCGAGGCTTGCGAGATGAACTTAAGGACGTATTAGCCCAAGTAGTAAATCCCCCGGAAAGATGTACTGAATACATCGACCTGACAGTGCAGCTCGATCACAGATTGCAGGATCGGAAGATGGATCGGGCCAAGGCCGAGGCGCAGTCGGTCTACGTGCGACCCCATGAGAATCAAACCAAATCACATGATCAGTCTGAGCCAATGCAAATCGGAGGCTTGCGGCGGAGCCCACTGACCAAGGCAGAAAGGAAGAAAAGGAGACAGCAGTAGCTTTGTTTGTACTATGGTAAGGCAGTTCACTATCTCTGAGAATGCCCAGTGAAACCACCCAGGAAAGCAGTTGGAGCAACTGTCAAGAGTAAAGAAGAAGAACCGGACTCTGGAAACTCCAACGTCCAGCAAGCATAGGGGGTCCACTTGTCGAGCAGTGAAAAGGGACCTATAAAGAACTCACATCTAGTCATCCCTGTGCTCCTGGTAAACCTCAAGCAACCGTTGAAAATACATGCCTTGGAGACATACATTGACAGTGAGGCTGTGGGAAATTACATGGACCAAGATCTGGCTACCCGGATAGGCCTTCCTCTCCGACAGAAGCAGGTTTCGGAAAACATCACAGCAGTTGACGGATCTCAGCTATCATCTGGCCCAGTGACGCATTACACCGAAAAAGTCACGCTTCTGTGTCAGGATGGTCACCAAGAGGATATCACCTTCTATCTCATCAGCACTCCTCACATCCAGATGATATTGTGAATGCCCTGGCTGGAGACACACAATCTCAGGATTGACTGGCATAAACGTTATAGCAAGGGATTCTCATTAAAAGGTCTTACCAACCCAGGTTCGTCAAAGAAAGAAATCATACTGGGCCTCACCAGTTCACTACACCCTGAATACCTAGATTACCAAGATGTCTTTAAAAAAGATCAAGCAAACACCCTACCTCTGCACAGACCATATGACTGCCAAATTGATCTGGTACCTGGAGTTCCCTGCAGCCGGATTTACGCCCTAACGGAACAGGAAAACCAGCATCTAAAAACCTACCTCGATCAGTATCTGGCAAATGGCTTCATTCATCCGTCCAAGTCCCCTGCATCCTCACCCCCCTCTTTTTTGTGCCTAAGAAGGAGGGAGACCTGAGAACTTGCATTGACTACAGAGCACTTAACCGGATCACGGTAAAAAACGGTACCCGTTACCACTTATCCCCGAGCTCTTGGATCAAATCAAAAACGCTCAGATATATACAAAACTAGACTTACGAGGGGCCTTGTTACGCTCACCTGGTATCCACGGGGACGCCACCCAGCTGTGGGGACTCTGGTATCCTTCTCAGCAGCTCCTAGGTGTGGTCAGCGGGGAAGTCCTGCTTAGAATACAGGTGGGCAATGTTCAAGACTGGGCAACTGGGGTAAGAGCCTCCCAACACCTCGTATGCCCGCAACCCCCTCCGGACCTCTCCTCACCTTTTTATGGGTTTTGGTGTGCTCTCCGTCCTGCCTTCTTGGCAGGGGCGCGTTGTCCTTTATGGGCGAGTGCGATCTAGTTACTTCACTGATGCTGGCCCGTTTTGAGTCTTTCAGGTAGGTCTTATTACTGTTATGCTTGTATGCCTTTCTTTGGTTTAAATAATGTCTGTTTTCTTCCTTAGGTGTGTGGAAGTCCACTGTGAAGTGTTGGCAGAATTGGGACTCGCCGTTAAAGATGGTGCATTGAGAGCGCCTTGATGCGGTAAGTAGGCGCTATGCGCTGCGCTATGATGCCTTGCCTTTGCTAACCTGTTGCCTTTTCTTTTCCGTAGATTGCGGTGCTTACCCGGTGTAAGAAATCCCAAGGATGATGCTGGTCGATGGGCGACTCGTGAGGTAAGCTTCCGGCATGATTGTAAAATGTCTAATGTCTTGTTTCTCCCTCTTTTGCAGATCTGTCGGTCCGGGAGACGCGCTGATCCTTGGATGCTGTTAGCAAGAGCTGAGGGCAGCTAGCGATGGAATTACAGGTAAGCTGCTGCTATTAACAATGTCCTTTTGTCTCTTTTCAGATGCTGTTCTTCCGAGGTTCGCAGGTACAGCAGAACACGATGAGCGTCACGTTGCAGGATTGCAAAGTAACGCGAAGCGTGTCATTCAAGTCGGGTGTGGTTTAAATAGCTTCAGAAAAGTAGTCCAGGTAAAGTAGTTCCTAGGCTACCACACCCAAAACACTGTACCGCATAGCTTGGTTCCAAGGGATGCCTCCATGTTGGCTGACACTGGAGATTAAGTAGTTCCCACAAACAAACACAAGTCCTTATGAAGTATGAGCCTGGCGCCTTTGGGCTTCAGCAAAGGATGCCTGAGTTTATTAGGGACCCGATCCAAGACCCCTCCTGGCCCATGGGCTGGCCAGGGGGGTTTCTGGATATGGGTTGTGACAGCACTCCCCCCCCCCCCCAAGGCCCCTCTCAAGATGTTCCTTCTGTCCGGCCCAGGCTTTTTTTTTTTTTTTTTTTTTAATATATTTATTGTTTTTTCAAATACAACACAACCACTATCATCAATTTAATAATCAGTTTTGTGACAATAATAACCCCCCCCCATTCCTCCCCCCCAAATTAAACCAAGACCAGGACGTTGTGCTGTCGACCGCTTGCGCTAGGGTGAGCCTGGGCTGTCCAGGTCCTCGCCGGAGGAGCTGTCTTCTTTGGTGCGGAACAGAGCCACTGTGAGGGCTATCCACTGTAGGAGGTCCTCGGTCACCTATTTTTTGTTGTCGCTGCGCCAGCTCCCAGGCCCCGGTTTCGGCCACAGTCCATCTACGGAGGTCTTCCCACCATGCTGTGATGCTAGGGGCTCTGGGGCATTTCCAGGCCATGGCGATACGTCTTTTAGCTAGGATGTACATTAAATCCTTGAGTCTGTTAAGAGGTTTGTTCTTTTTGCCTCTCGGGTATGAGCCCAGAATGCAAGCCCTAGGGGACTGCACGTCCAGTGTTATATCCGCTTCTGCTACCTTAGCTTGAACTTGGGACCAGAAGGTCTGTATGGCAGGGCAGGCCCAGAACATGTGGGTCAATGCGGCTGAGGGTTCTTGGCACTTGGGGCACGTCGCCGCCATTGAATTTCGAGATGACGTCTGGGGTGAGGTAGGCTCTGTGGATAATGTAGAATTGAATAAGCTGAAATCGGGCATTCCTGGAAACTTTTTTATGGTAATGTGTTATGGTCTCCCATTCCGTATCACCAAACTGCGTATTTAGTTCAGATTCCCATTTACCTTTACACTTGAGTTCGTTTTGTGTAGTGCTATCAAGTAGGATCTCGCAGAGCCTCGAAGTTTCGTGCCCCCCCCTCTGCGATGCTCAGCAAGTTTTCGATGACCTCGTGCCCGGCGTAGAGGGTCTCTGTATCTGGCCATCGCTTCTTGAGCTTTTCCAACACTGCCCTGTGTAGGAGGAACTGACCCAGCGGGATCCCTGTCATCTCGTGCAGCTCAGAGAATGTGTGGATACCCTGGTCATCCACCAGGTCACCCAGGGTGGCGATACCAGAGGGTTCCCATATGTTCCGGATCACATTTTGGTCCTCTGGTCCGGTAGACATAATAGCAGCTATTGGGATTTGTGGGGTGTAGGGGTCAGTCAGTTTGGCCATTTTACAGGCTCGATTCCAGATCTGTGTGCCCAGGCGGATTAGATATGCATTTTGCGTTTTCGGCTCCGGTTTAATCCAGAGTAAGTCCCTGAGCAATCAGGATGCGTCTGTGGGCTGTAACAAGCGAGTGTCCGTTGAGGTGTCATCAGCCATCCACTGGATCATGTGCTTGAGCTACGCTGCTATGTAGTAGAGCTCAAAGTTAGGGGTTTTTAGGCCTCCTTTGTCATACGGTCTCTGCGTTATGTCAAGGGCGACTCTGTGCCTTCCTTCCTGCCATAGAAGTTTCCTACAGAGTTTATTCAGGTCTCTGAAGAATTGTTGTGGGATGTTGTACGGGACATTGGTAAAGAAGTGTAGGAGGCACGGGAGTGCCACCATTTTAAGGAGGCCCGCCCTGCCAGCCACCGAGAGAGGTAGCTTGCACCGGAAGTCAATTGATTTAGCCAGGCCCTCCTTTGCCTTTCCTGTGTTTAGCGTGTGTTCAGCTACGGGGTTGCGGTGAATCATAACGCCCAGGTATTTGAATGTGGTGGGTTCCCATTTGAGGGCTAGAGGGGGGAGGTGTTCTTTCTTGGTCTTGCTGAGGGCAGCCAGGGGAAATAAACAAGACTTGCCGTGATTGATCTGGATCCCGGTGCATCTATGGAACCCATCTAGGGTTTCAAGAATGTAGGGGAGAATGTGTTCAGGATCTTTTAAGTAGAGGAGCATGTCTTCCGCATACATGGAGACAAGATGGTTCACCCCATTTATCATTATACCCCCGTCTCCGTACTCCTGCCTGAGGTATGCCGCCACTGGTTCGATCGCTAAGATGTAGAGTAAAGGGGATAAGGGGCATCCCTGCTGGGTGCCTCTGGTCAGGCTCCATTTTCCTGAGAAGGTGTTATTGGTACGCACTCTGGCGGTGGGATTGGTGTAGATGAGTTTGACCCAATTCAAGAAGGCCGGTCCGATCCCCATCTTGGATAGGGCGGCGTAGAGCCATTTCCATCGGACCGAATCAAAGGCCTTAGAAGCGTCGAGGGACGCAACTGCGTATTTACCAGGTTCGCTGTTTGTGCTGTGTATAACGTGGTGCAGCTTGCGCAGGTTCTCTGTGATGGAACAGCCCTGCACGTAACCGGTTTGATCTTGGTGAATGAGATGTGGAATAGCTGCTTGAAGCCTTCTAGCCAATAGTGCTGTGAGGATTTTATTGTCTACGTTTAGCATAGACAAGGGCCGGTACGAGCCGCAGTCAGTGCTGTCTTTGTTGGGTTTAAGTAAAGGGATGATGATGGCCTCGGCCATGGAGTCGGGGAGGTGGCCTTTTTTTGTACGCCTCATTATATACTTTGGACAATAGAGGGGCGAGTATGTCCTCGTAGGCTTTATAAAACTCGCCTGGGAGTCCATCTGGTCCCGGCGTTTTCCCAGAGATCTGATAGTGGCCGTGACCTTGTCTGGGGTGACGGGGCTTCCAAGGGGATCTGCCAGGTGATCGTCTAGGCGTGGGAGCCTGATGATGTCCAGGACATCTTCAATTGCAGAGTCTGGGGGCGGTGCGGGGTCGGAATAAAGGGTTTGGTAATATTCTTTGAACGCTGCATTAATCCCCGCTTGCGTGTGGGAGGTCAGGCCGTCTTTGTTGCGGATTGAGCAGATGGGGTTCCTGGGAGTTTCTCGCTTATATAGCCACGCGAGTAGTTTCCCGGGTTTATCGCCTAGGGCGTGGTTCCTTTCGGTGTATTTAGCGTAGCTTAGTTTCCCGAGTGTCTCCCAGTGTGTCAGGCACGTTTGTTTGAGTTCAATCAGTTTGTGCGTGTGGGCTGGATCAAGGGATGGTGTTGCTTCGAGGGCTTGCAGTTCGGCTTCGGTGTGCGCTAGTTGGGACGTGATGAGTTTTTGGGCCCCACCAGCGGCGGCTATCATTTCCCCCCTTGTTACCACTTTATAGGCCTCCCATACTGTACTTATGTGTTGGACACTATCAATATTGGTTTGCCAGTAGTGTGTGGTGCCCTCTCTGATTTGTTCATTAAAAGCTTTGTCTAGTAATGCTTCGCTTCTTAGCTTCCATGTCGGGATGGGGGGTCTAGGAGCTGTAACCGCCCACGAGGTCATCAGGGGAGAGTGGTCCGATAGCACTCTGGCCAGGTACTGCGTGTCCTCAAATCTGGCAGCATGCTCTTCGCTAACGAATAAACAATCTATTCTGGTGTGAACCTTGTGTGGGGGAGAGTAAAAGGAGTAGCCTCTGGACTTGGGGTGTTGTGCTCTCCACAGGTCTTTCAGGGCGTATTGATGCATGAGGGCGTTCAGTATTCTGGCGGATGGGGAGGGGTTGACATGCTTACTGTCCGATCTGTCCATCCGAGGATCCAAGGTGCAGTTATGGTCGCCTCCCCATATTGTTATGCATTCGTTACTCGGGGACAGCCGGGTGTACAACGAGCGGAAGAAGACGGTTGCGACATGATTTGGGGCGTAGGTGCAGATCAAGCGTATATCGCACCCTTCTATGGTGCCCTGTACCAGGGCCATTCTGCCTTCGTTGTCCATTTTGGTGTAGGTCAGCGAGACGGGGACAAAAGGGGCAATCCATATCAAGACTCCTCTTGAGTATATGGAGTACGAGGAGCCCACCAAGGTTCCCCTCCAGACTTTGGCCAGTGCTGCTAGCTTGGGGGCGCTTAGGTGGGTCTCCTGAAGGAGGGCGATTCAAACTCTGTGGCGTTTCATGTAGGCGTGAATACGGCGCTGTTTGATGTAACTATTTAGTCCCCTGACGTTCCAGGACATGACTCTGATCTTGTCAGCCATAGTCTAAATGTGGTTGTGGGGCTGTGGGCAGCCTGAGGTCAAGGTCTCTGGTGGGCTTGGTCGGTCTGGTGGCGATTCCGCTGCACGTGGTCCTGGTCTGGCGTGTAGAAAACTTTAACTGAAATCCCAACTTGGGGTTCCGACCCCCATGAATAGTAACGTCTAACTTAACTTTAAACACAACAGGTCTAGCAAGGTTTCCCTTGCTCTGACTTTCCCGTTTCTGCTCCATCGGACCTAGGTCTCCTGGTGCCCTACGGGCAGGTGAACTCACCCAAACTAGTCTGGGGGTAGGGGAGGAACTACCTCCGGGGATGTTATTGAGAGGTACGCTGTGTCTGGCGCCGCTCCGATACCATTGGTGTCGCCGCCTTCGCTGGCGTGTTGCTGTGTGTTTAATAGGTGCTGCCCAAGAGAAGTGAGGAACGGTCCAACGCTGCAGGCGGCTAGAGCCTGCGTTGTTTCAGTTCGATGTCCGGGATCTGTTCCCTGTCCATCCATTCGCAGGCCTCCGCGGGGGTATCGAATAAGTGTGCCTTGTTGTTGCGTAGGACTTTCAGTCTGGCCGGGTAGAGGAGTAAGTAACGCAGGCCTGCGTTTTTGAGGCTGGCTTTGGTGTGGTTGAACTGAGCCCTACTCCTTTGAACCTGTAGGGTGTAGTCGGGATATATGGCGATCCTCGCAGAGTCCCTCTGTATAGAGCCGCCCATTCTGGAGAAGGCTAGGATGGTTTCTCTGTCCTTGTAGTTGAGGACCTTGGCTATTATAGGTCTGGGTGGGTTCCCCGGAGGGGGTCGCCTGTCTAGGGAGCGATGGGCTCTTTCTATGGTGAAGCCCTGTGACAATTTCCCAGCTCCGATTTCGTGTGTCAGGATTCCGACTGTGCCTAATGCAGGTTTGGGGCATTTGGTACACACCACGCACAAAGAGCAACATCCTGGGCTAGGGAAGAACAGGCAGTGGTCCAAGCATCTGTATTTTAGGACTTTGTTGTGCCCTATTTGTAGAATGCAAGCCTGGAGGCAGCAGAATGCAGCATTCGGCATCAGGACCAAGAAAGACTTCAATACCCAGCATGCTCGCGCCTTCGCGAGCAAAAGAACTACTTCGGGACAACGCCCGAGGACCAGCGCATGCGCGCGACGCGCGCAAGGATCCCTGCTTGTGCTAAAGGAGTTTGACCAGAGAAGACGTGCAGATCGAGGGCTCCTGCAGGCAGCGACCCGCGGGGCCAAACCCGCCTGTGAATACTGCAGGCCCCGCGCACCATGACAGATAAGTGCATTCCTTTCTTGGGCTAAACTAATGCGAACAAGCGACCGCTAACGGAACGCTTACAAAGAATAACAGATACTTCCAGCGTGTGTCTGGAACACGCTGGTTGGGATTCAGCGTTGGGTGCACACGTGGGGAGTGGGGTGAAGCCTAGCACTGGAAGAGATTCCAAAATCCGTCTTGGCGGAACATTCACCCGGTGCCAATTAGTTCGTGTGAAGTAACACGGCCTGACTATACTCGGAACGAATGAATGTGTGATTGTACTGTGTGAGGAAACACGGTTGTTGACATTACACTCGCACCTGTTTTTGGTTTTCTTGTAGCGGCGCTCCGCTGTAGTGTACAGCAGGAACTCGTATCGCGCCGTAGTGTTACGGCAAGAACTGGGGCAAGCCGCATACCTCTCAGCTGCATCACACGAAGCTAAGTGTCTCTTGAGTTATTCTATTACTGTGTATAGTATTACTTGTTCTAGGGGTGTCTGTGTGAACAGCTCAAAAAGCGTGAAAGGAACGCTTCTACCAGAGTAACGTACTATGTGCATCAATCACCATTGTGTATAGTGTGAGACCCAACAGGTCTCTGAGGTTCTTGCTGAGTGTATGAGCGAGTGTAAGGGCGGAGTGCCATCGATCTCAGGAACCCCACAAGGGGACAGCAAGACGGACCTTTCCCTATAACCCCCTTTACCTACCATTCCCTTATCCCTTCTTCCCGGTTACCCTAACTTCCCCCTACCTATCCAATCCAGCGGACCCTAACCCTCTTTCCCCGGCGGGTTACGGAAGCCTGAGTTTATTACCAAGCCAGGCACCAAGACCCAACGGGGAGGCAGGTGTACGTGCTACCTCCGCGCAAGGTTGAGTGTCTGACAGTAGCACAAGCCCAAGTATTTTTAAGCGCCTGGGTAGCACGACACCATGGAGGAGGTTTTGGCAGCATTACGGGAGTTGAAAGACGAAATGCAGGCCACCCGTCAAGATTATGTAAACTTAGCTGGTCAAGTGCATACCCTTATTGTGCAGAGTAATGCCCAAGCTACCCCCTTGCCCAGGGATCAGGTTCCACCCACCCCAGTTCAGGTACACGTATCTACTGAACCGCCCTTGCCCTTGTCAGCCCCGGAAAGGTATCATGGCGATCCACAGCGTTACAATCAGTTCATCATGCAATGTCAGCTTCATTTTATCACCAAGCCTACTATATTTCGCAGCGCTCAGTCCCGTACAGCATTTGTAATCTCTTACCTGGTATCGAAGGATGACGCTATCCTGTATCATTGGGATACTTTTCTAGAGGAATTCGGTAAGATCTTTAACCGTAAGGCAGCAACTCTAATTAAAGACAGAGAATTACTTACCCTGCGTCAAGGAGGTAAGGACTTGGTTACTTATGTAACCACTTTTAATCGCTTAGCGTTGGAAACTGATTGGCCAGAGGAGAAGCGCCTGGCTTTGTTTTACCAAGGGCTGAGGGATGAGATGAAGGACCTCATAGCGCAAGTAGACCCGCAGCCTGAAAGCTGTTCCTCCATGATAGACCTTGCATTGCGTCTGGATCAGAGACAAAGCTAGAGAAGGCAGGTTAGAAGGAAATGGGATTCGAGACCACTAGCCAGATTAGACCACCAACCAAAACCTAGTAAGAATGAGAAGCCAGTGGATGAACCCATGCAGATAGGAACGGTACGTGGGCCGTTAACCAAAGAAGAGAAAGACAAAAGACGTAGGAAAAATCTTTGTTTGTATTGCGGTAAAGGCGGACATTTTGTAAGAGAATGCCCTGCTAAACCCAAGGGGGAGCTGCTGCCGGGAAACGAGAAAGCTCGCCAGTAAGGGTGGTCCGGGCGAGCCAATTAGAAAACACCCCGAAGCACTTGGCTAATACTCACCACGTACAGGTGGTTCATGTGACAGTCTTAGGTTATATCAGTTGGGCGGCCAAGCGGGTTCCAGTATCATTGATGATAGACTCAGGAGCCACGGGCAATTTCATCGACCAGGACCTAGCATGTAAATTGGGAATACCTCTACACGACAAGGAATGTAAGGAAGAAGTGCAGTCAGTAGATGGGTCACCACTCACTTCTGGCCTCATAACTAAGCAGACTAGGTGGGTACATTTGGAATGTAATTCCCAGCATCATGAAGACATTAGGTTCGATGTAATTGCAGCACCGCAGTTCGGAATGATCCTCGGGTTGCCTTGGTTGGGAACCCACAATCCGGAAGTGGACTGGACTCGGGGTACCTTACGTTTTTCGTCTTACCACTGCTTGGAACATTGTCTCAGCAACCCCGCCAGAGTTCCGGAAAACCCTAAAATCCAGGGTATGCCTAGGCAAGGGCACGTGATTGGGAGTACAGAAACCCTACCAGTAGTCTACCAAGCCTATAGGGATGTTTTCAGCAAGGCCGCAGCAGAAACCCTACCACCTCATCGTACATTCGATTGCAGAATAGATTTAGAACCAGGCGCAGCACTTCCGTGTAGTCGAATCTACGCATTGACCGAATCAGAAAACAAACACCTGCGAGAATACATAGACACAAATTTGGCTAATGGATTTATACGTCACTCCATGTCACCGGTGTCGTCACCCTTGTTCTTCGTCCCTAAAAAGACCGGAGACCTAAGAACTTGTATTGATTATAGGGCAATCAACCGAATAACCGTAAAGAATCGATACCCGCTTCCATTGATACCCACCTTGTTAGATCAGGTGCGAAATGCTAAAATGTACACCAAACTAGACTTACGAGGGGCTTATCATCTCGTGCGGGTGCGTGAGGGGGACGAGTGGAAGACTGCTTTTAGGACCAAGTATGGGCTCTATGAGTATCAAGTCATGCCGTTCGGACTCTGCAATGCACCCGCCGCCTTTCAACATTTCCTAGACGAGGTTATTTGGATCTTTTTGCCATCGTTTACATAGATGACATACTTATCTATTCCCAGAATCTAGACGAGCACCAAGAACATGTTAAGGCTGTCTTGCAGCGATTAAGAGAACACCAACTATATGCCAAATTAGAAAAATGTGTATTTCACCAAACCACTGTAGAATTCTTGGGATTTGTTCTCTCGCCAGAAGGAGTCACCATGGACCAAGGCAAGGTGAGAGCCATAGTAGAATGGCCTTCCCCCACGTCTGTTAAGGATGTGCAGACTGTCCTAGGTTTCGCCAATTTTTACCGACGGTTCATTGACGGGTTTGCCCAAAAAGTACAGCCGATTACCCGTTTATTGAAAAAAGGGGTAGTGTTTCACTGGGATGAGGCGGCGGAGGCAAGTTTTCAGACTCTGAAGAAAGCGTTCACAACAGCTCCAATTTTGTTACATGCAGATCCCACTCGTCCCTACGTCATAGAAACGGATGCTTGGAGTTACGCTCTTGGTGCTATTCTATCCCAACGAGATGGCACTGGTCAACTACACCCAGTAGCGTATTTCTCTCGCACCTTGTTACCTGCAGAACGGAACTACGTGATAGCGGATAGGGAATTACTAGCTATCAAAGCGGCGTTCAGTGAGTGGCGTCATTATCTAATGGGAGCCCAACATACAATAACAATATTGACCGACCATAGGAATCTGCAATTCCTGAAATCAGCCAAGGCTCTAAGTCCCCGTCAGCTGCGATGGGCCATGTATTTCGCTGACTTTGATTTTGTGGTCACATACCGTCCAGGGGTAGAGAACAAGAAAGCGGACATCCTGTCCCGGTATCCAGAACCTGAGGTCAAATACGATACAGAAGAGGAACCAAAACCCATTGTGCCACCAGCACAGATCATAGGTAGTGTTGTAGTGGATGATATGTTTACCAACATCAGAAAGGCGCTAACAGCACAAGAGCTGGCCCAATGGAGTGATCCTAGCAAGAAAAAGACTGTTAAGGATGGGCTCCCCTTTTTGGGAACCAAATTGTATCTGCCCACGACGGCCATTCGGCAACAAGCAGTCAGGTGGTGCCATGACTCGCCCTTCGTGGGACATCCCGGAATAGCCAAGACTTACGAACTACTGACGCGTCACTTCTGGTGGCCCAGAATGAAACATGATGTTCAACAAATTCTACGAACATGTGAATGCTGCTTACGGAACAAGGCAGGTCATCAAAGACCAGCTGGGCTGTTACGCCCTTTACCCACACCACCAGTACCGTGGCATACTATTTCATTAGACTTTATTGTGGACCTACCAACGAGTCATGGTTTCACCACTGTGTTAGTGGTTGTAGACTCCTTGACTAAGCTCGCACACTTCATCCCTTGTAAAGGGGTTCCCACGGCCAAAGCTTTAGTTGATCTTTTCCTCCAGAACATAGTGCGCCTTCATGGTATCCCCCTTCATGTTGTATCCGATCGAGGGGCGCAATTTACGTCACGCTTTTGGCAAGCCTTTTGCGCCAACGTGGGTATGCAGCTAAAATTGTCCACTAGTTATCATCCAGAAACGGATGGGCAGACTGAGAGGGTGAACAAACCCTGGAGCAGTACATCCGTTGTATGACATATGATAATGAATCCTCTTGGGCAGATGTCATCTGGCTAGCAGAGTTAGCATATAACAACTCGGTGCATGCATCCACCAAAGTAAATCCTTTCTATGGTACTTACGGCTTTCATCCACGTTTCCAACCGGTGCCTCAAGTGAGCTTTGCAGAAGTTCCGGCTGTTACCCAGCATAAAAAACATCTTGAAGGCGTGTGGCGCAATATCATCACTAATCTAAACACTGCCAAATCAAACTACACGAGATATGCTGATGCTAACAGGGGACAAGCTCCAGCATACAAGGCCGGGGATATGGTGTGGCTGAACACACAAAATCTTCACTTGCTAGGCCCACGTAAGTTCCAGCTCAGGTTTGTGGGTCCATTCCCTGTGGAAAAGGTTTTAAATCCCGTAGCAGTTCGCCTCACTTTGCCAACACAAATGAAAATTCACCCTGTGTTCCATGTTGCATTGTTAAAACCCGCCCCAGCGTCCATTTGCCCCAAGAAACCTCCACCTGTCACTGTTCACGGGGTTCCTGAGTTCGAAGTAAAAGCAATTTTGGATTCACTTTTTCGTTTGGGGCAATTGTATTACTTGATAGATTGGCTGGGTTACGGGCCCGAAGAGCGCTCTTGGGAGCCAGCGTCAAATGTTCATGCACCCCGGCTGATACGTGTTTTTCATAAGAACAACCCCTCTAAAGCAGGCCCTGTTGGGAGGGGGAGTACTGTCAGGATTCCGACTGTGCCTAATGCAGGTTTGGGGCATTTGGTACACACCACGCACAAAGAGCAACATCCTGGGCTAGGGAAGAACAGGCAGTGGTCCAAGCATCTGTATTTTAGGACTTTGTTGTGCCCTATTTGTAGAATGCAAGCCTGGAGGCAGCAGAATGCAGCATTCGGCATCAGGACCAAGAAAGACTTCAATACCCAGCATGCACGCGCCTTCGCGAGCAAAAGAACTACTTCGGGACAACGCCCGAGGACCAGCGCATGCGCGCGATGCGCGCAAGGATCCCTGCTTGTGCTAAAGGAGTTTGACCAGAGAAGACGTGCAGATCGAGGGCTCCTGCAGGCAGCGACCCGCGGGGCCAAACCCGCCTGTGAATACTGCAGGCCCCGCGCACCATGACAGATAAGTGCATTCCTTTCTTGGGCTAAACTAATGCGAACAAGCGACCGCTAACGGAACGCTTACAAAGAATAACAGATACTTCCAGCGTGCGTCTGGAACACGCTGGTTGGGATTCAGCATTGGGTGCACACGTGGGGAGTGGGGTGAAGCCTAGCACTGGAAGAGATTCCAAAATCCGTCTTGGCGGAACATTCACCCGGTGCCAATTAGTTCGTGTGAAGTAACACGGCCTGACTATACTCGGAACGAATGAATGTGTGATTGTACCGTGTGAGGAAACACGGTTGTTGACATTACACTCACACCTGTTTTTGGTTTTCTTGTAGCGGCGCTCCGCTGTAGTGTACAGCAGGAACTCGTATCGCGCCGTAGTGTTACGGCAAGAACTGGGGCAAGCCGCATACCTCTCAGCTGCATCACACGAAGCTAAGTGTCTCTTGAGTTATTCTATTACTGTGTATAGTATTACTTGTTCTAGGGGTGTCTGTGTGAACAGCTCAAAAAGCGTGATAGGAACGCTTCTACCAGAGTAACGTACTATGTGCATCAATCACCATTGTGTATAGCGTGAGACCCAACAGGTCTCTGAGGTTCTTGCTGAGTGTACGAGCGAGTGTAAGGGCGGAGTGCCATCGATCTCAGGAACCCCACAAGGGGACAGCAAGACGGACCTTTCCCTATAACCCCCTTTATCTACCATTCCCTTATCCCTTCTTCCCGGTTACCCTAACTTCCCCCTACCTATCCAATCCAGCGGACCCTAACCCTCTTTCCCCGGCGGGTTACGGAAGCCTGAGTTTATTACCAAGCCAGACACCAAGACCCAACGGGGAGGCAGGTGTACGTGCTACCTCCGCGCAAGGTTGAGTGTCTGACATCGTGTATGAGGAGGTCTTCGATGTAATTAGTAGGGTCGTTGCCCTCGATGCCCTCGGGCAGGCCGATGATTCTAATGTTATTTCTGCGGGCCCGTCCTTCGGCCTCATCAGCCCTATCCTCCAGGTTCTTCACCTTTTGTGCCAAAATATCCACTTCCTTTAAAAGCTGTGTTTTGGTTTCGGTGTTGTCCCGAACTTGGATCTCCAGGGCGTCCGTTCTGCTAGCGATGGAGCGCACATCCTGCCGCAGTAAGTTCAGGTCGATGGCTACCGCGTCTATTTTATTCTCCATGGTCTTCTGAAGTGTCATAATAGCCTCTAGTAGCTGGTAGTTGGCCGGCTCAGGTGTCTCTGCGCTTGGCGCCTCTCCGGAGGCAGGAACCGCATCGGGCCCAGTCGCTCCGGCGGGCGCGAAGGACTCCATGGTGGTTTGACAGTGTTTGCTTCGGGCACCCTTGGTGGTCATATCCCCGCCGCCGGGCTAGGCCCCCTAGTCCACGGCAGGCGCTGCGCGGTCCGTAGCCTCTGGTTGTGCCGGGGCTCTGCGGTCGTGCTGCTCGCACACTTAGAGGCCAGGCTGGGGAGCGTTCAGAAGGGTGCGAGGAGTGCTCAGAATGGGCGATCCTGTGTGTGTCGTCAGGTCAGGCACCACAGGGGTTATTGTGGGGGGAAACCTTCGCGCTCCGAGGGGCTTGTCTCCAGGTGGACGTGTACAAGCCGCGGGGGGTGTCCCCCAGGTGTGGCGCGGGGAGGATTGGTTGCCGGCGCCAGCAGTGCACAGGTTGTCCTCAGGCTTCGCTCAGGGTTCTGTAGGAGTGTGGGTCATCGGCCCGCCGGGTAATGTCAGCGGAGTGTGGGTGCCTCAGCTGCCTGGCAGAATACGCTGATTGCGGCTGGGTACAGTTTGGCTCCGAGGCCCTGCCCCGGGTCCAGTGGGAGTGTGGCGAAGGTCGCGCCAGGCGCCCCCCTCCTACTCCTTACCGCTTTCCTTCGTAGCTCCGCAGAATCCTCCAGCCGCAGGGGAGTTTGTGTGCTGGCGGGGCCTCCGGGTGTGTGGATCTTGACAGGGGAAGCAGCGATGTCTGCGCGGCCTCAGTGGCGCGCAGGGAAGCGGTGAACACAGGCCACAGCAGCCGCCTCCGTCCGATTCCCTCCGGGCGCGCCTGGATCCGCGCCTGGGGTGGGGCGGCCGGTGTCCGACTCCCCCTCCTCCAGTGGCCCGGAGCTCGGGCGTGCAGGTCCGGGCCCCGTAGATGCGGTTCACCTCCTTCGGGACACCGCTAGTTGGGCGCAAGCCCCTGCGGCAGACGTCTGGAGCCCAGGGCCACGGCGGGCACCCGCAGGATCAGCAGCAGTGCCCTGCCTACAGCGCAGGGCCGGGACTCACGATGGCCGCCATTTTCAGAGTCCGCGTAACGTTCTTTTCTCCCGTCGCAGCGGGCCAACGGAGGGACGCAGGGCTTCCAGACTTCAGCAGCGGGCAGTCCAGGCTTTCGCACAGAGTATGTGCGATTTTCAGGTGTATGTGGTCGAAAGAAAGCAGTAGTTAGCGGCGGATCGTTAAACGTATCACACGGAGCTGCACCAAGCACGTCTCTCCTACATGGCGGTTAGCCACGCCCCCCTGTCCGGCCCAGGCTTAGTTGGGAAGTTTCGATGGTATTTTTTGATCAGACCTGGTGCATGAATGTTCCCACAGGGTTCCCAGGACCTATCTTGGGGTACAAATCCTTTCCAACAACTAGATAGTAAAGCTTGCCCCTTGAGTACTTGGAATCCAAGATGCCTCTGACTTCGAATTCTGGTTCCCCGTCAATAAGTATGGGTTTTGGTGGTGTCCCAATCCGTGTACCAGGCTGCATTGGTTTTAGAAGGGACACATGGAATACCGGATGGATTTGTAGGTTAGCTGGTAAATCTAGTTTGACGGCCACTGGATTAATAATTGCTTTGATGGTGTAAGGCTCTAAGTACCGTGGTTGAAACATCCGGGTTCCTTTGATGGGTACAAATCTGGCAGCCAGCCAAACCTTGTCTCCTACCTGATAGTCAGGGGCTTTTTTCCGGTGTTGGTCGGCAATTGCTTTTGTTTCTCTTTGGCGTGAGTAAGATGTTCTTTGGCCTTTTTGAAAGCTTGAGTGATATTGGTGTGAAGAGTTTTTACTGCTGGCATTTCCAAACTGGTTGGGAGATCCAGTTCTGAGGTACGTGGATGTCTACCATAAAGGGTATAAAAGGGTGTTTGTCCGGTACTAGAATGCAACGAATTATTATATGCATGCTCGGCTATCCAAAGTAAATCCTTCCAGTCTCTTAGTTCCTGGTGCAACATGCACCGTAGGTATTGTTCGAGGGTCTGGTTGGTCCTCTCGGTTTGACCATCCGTTTGAGGGTAATGGCTAGTTGATAGTCGGACGTCAATTTGCGCCATTGCACAACATTTTCTGCAGAAGTTAGAGACGAACTGGCTACCTCGGTCGGAGATCAGGACTGATGGAAAGCCATGTAGTTTGAAAATACCATCCAGGAACACTTTGGCTAGCGTAGATGCGTCAGGGAGGCCCTTGAGTGGAATAAAATGTGCCATTCTTGAGAATAAGTCCCGACTACGAGGATGGTGTTAAACCCTTGACTGGGAGGTAGGTCAGTGTTGAAGTCGAGGGAAAGAGTGTGCCATGGAGTGGGAGGAATATCCAAAGGTTGCAGAAGACCGGATGGTTTTTGTTTTTGCGACTTATTTTGTGCACATACTCCGCAGGACTGAACATATTGGATGACGTCTTTACGCCAGGCAGGCCACCAGAAGTTCTGTTTTACCTTGGCTAGAGTCTTGGTGATTCCAGGGTGCCCTTCGATCAGGGAATCGTGATAACCTGAAACGATTTGTTGTTGTAAGTCCTTGGTGGGTAGTACAAACGATCCTTAAAAAAGGGTAAGTGATCTTTACTGGAATATTGTTCTCCTTGTGCTTGCCATGCGAGGAAGGCATCTGGGTTCATGGTTCGTTGAATCTTATCTCTCAGTTCTACTTGGGTTAAGGCCGTAGTGAGGCCCAAGAGTTTGTCTTCCGGTATGATGGGGACTGGGTCTGGGGTCGTAAATACCAAATCATCAGTGCCTGTACGAGAGAGTGCGTCAGCTTTTCCATTCTTGACCCCTGGTCGAAAAGTGATGACATAGTCCTATTCGGCGAAGAAAAGGGCCCACTGCAGTTGGCGTGAAGACTGGGCTTTAGCTGTTTTAAGGTATTGCAGGTTTCGGTGGTCCCTGATAACTGTAATGGTGTGTCTGGCCCCCAGAAGGTAGTGCCGCCAGGCCTTAAAGGCGGATTTGATCGCCAAGAGTTCTTTGTTCGTGATGGTGTAATTCATCTCCGGAGGTGAGAATTTGTTCGACCAAAAGGCCACTGGATGTAGCTGGCCTGTTTCTGGATCTCTTTGTGAGAGGACAGTTCCCATCGCTATACTGGAAGCGTCTGTTTCCACGATGTAAGGAAGATCTGGGCGAGGATGTCGCAGGATTGGCGCAGAGGTGAACCTTTTCTTGAGTTCCTGAAAAGCTTTTTCTGCTTCTTCGGTCCAGGCAAATTTTTGGGTATTTTTGTAGCAATACGGTGATCGGGTGTACGACCTGTGAGAAGTCTGGTATGAAACGGCGATAGAAGTTTGCAAAGCCCAACATGCTCTGTACCCCTTTTACTGACGTTGGTGATGGCCATTTCAAACCGGCGTCTACTTTATGCGGGTCCATTCTGATGCCTCCTGGAATAAGAATAAAACCCAGAAATTCAACTTCGGTGACGTGAAAGAAACACTTTTCCATCTTTGCATGTAAACGGTGTTCCCGGAGCTTGGAGAGGACTGAACGGACGTGCTTGATATGATCCTGTTTTGAAGTTGAGTACACTAAGATATCATCTATGTACACTAGGGTGAAGACATCAATTAACTCTCTCAAGACGTCATTCATGAAATACTGAAATGCTGCGGGAGCGTTGCATAACCCAAAGGGCATGACTTGATATTCGTACAAACCATATTTGGTGCGGAAAGCAGTTTTCCATTCGTCTCCGCTTCTGACCCACACCAGGTGGTATGCTCCTCGAAGGTCCAGTTTGGTGTAAATATGGGCATCTTTGACCTGGTCCAGCATTTCAGGGATGAGCGGCAAGGGGTAACGGTTCTTCACAGTGATCTGGTTTAATGCGCGGTAGTCCATACAGGTTCTTAAGTCCCCTTCCTTTCCTTTTTTCGGTACGAAGAACAAAGGACTAGCTGCAGGGGACTTAGATGGACGGATGAATCCATTTGCGAGGTACTGGTCTAAGTAAAACTTCAGATGAAGGTTCTCGGGTTCCGTGAGAGCATAGATTCTGCCGCAAGGAACTTGAACACCGGGAACAAGGTCGATCTGGCAGTCATATGGCCTGTGCGGCTGCAGCGTGTTTGCTTGGTCCTTCTGGAATACATCCTGGAAATCGTGGTATTCCTCAGGCAAGGTATTAGTCACCACCCAGGGTTGCCACTTCAGGAGTCGTAGAGATACTGAAAGCAGGTTTGTGTTCTTGGTAATAAAAGGCTGGGGAGCAGTCGCTGGGGAAGGTTAATTTTCTTGCCCGCCAGCCAATGGGGTTGTGAGCGACTAACCATGGCATCCCTAGTATGAGCCGGAATTGAGGTGCCTTGATGAGATCAAACGAAATAAGTTCCCGATGTCCGTCCTGGCACAGCAAGGTTATCTCGGCTGTGCACTGGGTTACGGGTCCGGAAGCGATTTCTGTCCCATCCCCCGTGGTTACCTTGTCTGTAGTCGGCTTGGAACATAGGGGAAGCCCCATCTCTGCAGCTAGGTCCTGATCTATATAATTCCCAACTGCTCCGCTGTCGATGTATGCTTCAATGGCATGCATTCTTGACGATCGTTGGTTATTAATTAAGATCACCGGTATTGCAAAGTGTGAGGTCGGTGGCTCTTTTCTCTCACTCGACAAACTGACCTCTACGTTTGCCGAGCTGGGTAGTTTCCCGACTGAGACTCCTTCTCTTCATCTTTTTCCGTGGCCCCGACGAGCTTCCTCTGAGGTTTTACTGGGCAGTCCTTCAGGAAATGCCCTGACCTTCCGCAATACAGACATAGTTGTTGCTGTCTCCTTTTATCTCGCTCTTGTTTTGTTAGTGGAGGTCGTACCCCTCCGATTTGCATGGGCTCCACAGTATTTTCTTGCACTCGGGTTACATTGTCTCTAAGTCGAACGTACACAGGCAGAGGGTCCATTTTAGAACGGTCTGCTTTTCGGTCTTGCAACCGGTGATCCAGTTGCACAACCAAGTCTATGAATTCAGAACAATCTCTACGAGGATCAACCACTTGAGCTAGAATGTCTTTTAATTCGCCTCGTAAGCCCCGATGAAACAACGTGGTTCTTTTGTTTTCAGGCCACCTAGCTTCAGCAACCAATCGGTTGAAAGTAGCAATGTACGTTAACAAGTCCTGATTCCCCTGTCAGAGGGAAAGGAGTGCATTGTCCACAGCTTGTTCTCGGGTATGGCGAGCAAAACGTTTTTCCATTTCCCTCTGAAATCCCCCAAAGTCATGTAATAAAGGATCATCATGGGACACCAAGGGATACCGACCAATCTGCGGCGCTGCCACTTAGGTATGATAAAACAAAGGCTACCCTGGCTTGGTCATTTGGGAATGCTCCAGGTCTGCAAAGAAAATGAAGGCGACACTGATTTATGAAAGCTGCGTATTTTCGTGGATCACCAGCAAACCTCTCTGGTGGTGTCAAAGGAACTGTATTTCGTAACACAACTTGTACCGGAGTAGAGACAGTGGATGACACGGTAGGATTTTGCATCGGTGGGTCGTTCCCAGGTAGAGGCATCTGACCCGCTTGTGATTGCAAGACTTGCCTGCTGATATCTTCAGTACGCTCTTTAGTCACCAATAAGTCTCTCCGGAGAGCGTTAGTCTCCTGTCGGACAGAATGAACCTCGGCACGAAGTTCTCCTAACAATTGGGCCAATTGGTCTAATACTGATGTCTCCATGGCGCCCAGGTGGATTGGTTTAGTAGGCTTCGTGTTCTGTTACGCTCACCTGGTATCCACGGGGACGCCACCCAGCTGTGGGAACTCTGGTATCCTTCTCAGCAGCTCCCAGGTGTGGTCATCGGGGAAGTTCTGCCTAGAATACAGGTGGGCAATATTCAAGACTGGGCAACTGGGGTAAGAGCCTCCCAACCCCCCCCCCCGTATGCCCGCAACCCCCTCCGGACCTCTCCTCACCTTGTTATGGGTTTTGGTGTGCTCTCCGTCCTGCCTTCTTGGCAGGGGCACGTTGTCCTTTATGGGCGAGTACGATTTAGTTACTTCACTGATCCCGGCCCGTTTTGAGTTTTTCAGGTAGGTGTTATTACTGTTATGGTTGTATGCCTTTCTTTGGTTTAAATAATGTCTGTTCTCTTCCTTAGGTGCGCGGAAGTCCACTGTGAAGCGTTGGCTGGATTGGGACTCGCCGCTAAAGATGGTGCATTGAGAGCGCCTTGATGCGGTAAGTAGGCGCTATGCGCTGCGCTATGATGCCTTGCCTTTGCTAACCTGTTGCCTTTTCTTTTCCGTAGATTGCGGTGCTTACCCGGTGTAAGAAATCCCAAGGATGCTGGTCGATGGGCGACTCGTGAGGTAAGCTTCCGGCACGATTGTAAAATGTCTAATGTCTTGTTTCTCCCTCTTTTGCAGATCCGTCGGTCCGGGAGACGTGCTGATCCTTGGATGCTGTTAGCAAGAGCTGAGGCCAGCTAGCGATGCAATTACAGGTAAACTGCTGCTATTAACAATGTCCTTTTGTCTCTTTTCAGATGCTGTTCTTCCGAGGTTCGCAGGTAAAGCAGAACACGAGGAGCGTCACGTTGCAGATTGCAAAGTAACGTGAAGCGTGTCATTGAAGTCGGTGTGCTTTAAATAGCTTCAGAAAAGTAGTCCAGGTAAAGTAGTTCCTAGGCTACCACACCCAAAACACTATACTGCATAGCTTGGTTCCAAAGGAACCAAGCTATGGGGATGCCTCCATGTTGGCTGACACTGGAGATAAAGTAGTTCCCACAAACACAAGTACTTATGAAGTATGAGCCTGGCCCCAAAAGGGCTTCAGCAAAGGATGCCTGAGTTTATTAGGGATCCGATCCAAGACCCATCCTGGCCCATGGGCTGACCAGGGGGGTTTCTGGATACGCGTCGTGACAGGCCTATCATCTAGTAAGAGTAAAAAAAGGAGACGAGTGGAAGACGGCCTTTCGCATGAAATATGGCCTTTATGAATATCAGGTTATGCACTTTGGACTATGTAATGCCCCGGCGGCGTTCCAATTTTTCATGAATGACGTGCTCCGCAAACTGTTGGACGTCTGCGCTCTTGTCTATATTGATGACATTCTTATTTATTCGACCACCAAGGAGGACCACATCAACCATGTCCGGGCATTTTTGGAGAAACTGCAGCAACAGCGGCTATACGCCAAATTGGAGAAATGCTTCTTTCATGTGACAGAGGTAGAATTCCTCGGCTTTATTCTCACACCACGGGGCGTACGCATGGATACGCGCAAGGTAGACGCTATCCTTAACTGGCCCGCACCGACATCCATAAAGGGAGTAAAGAGTGTACTCGGGTTCGCCAACTTTTATCGCTGGTTCATTCCCAGGTTCTCTCAGATCGTCCACCCAATCACTACTTTACTATGGAAAAATAAACAATTTAATTGGTCCGCAGAGGCAGAGAAAGCCTTCCAGGAGCTAAGACAAGCATTTACCACAGCACCAATTCTACGGCATACTCTACCAGAACTACCAGTACGTGGTCGAAACTGATGCTTCCAACATAGCAATGGGAGTAGTCCTGTCACAACGAGACACCGAAACAGGTCAGTTGCATCCCGTGGAATTCTGGTCTCGCAAGTTTTCAGCCCCTGAATTGAATTATGCAATCACTGATAAAGAACTGCTAGCAATTAAGGCAGCGTTCAAAGCCTGGAGACATTATCTTCTTGGAGCTAGACATGCAGTCACCGTCTTCATTGATCATCGCAATCTACAGTATCTGAAGACCGCTAAAGCGCAATCATCAGGCCAACTTCGCTGGGCTCTCTTCTTTGCAGAATACGACTTCGTCATTACCTATAGCCCCGGAGTATGCAATGGAAAAGCGGGCGCCCTGTCTCGCGTCAGTGAGGGAGAAGAGGCATTCACTACACCAGACCCCGTGGCCATCATCCCTGAAGGACGAATCCAAGGCATGATTGCCGCAACCACCAATCTAGACAACTTGAAATCTGATCTGCAACACTTGATGAGTCCACCAGCGCAACAGGAATGGCTGGGGAAGGGAGACCGGTATACGATCATGGACAACCTACCATACTACCAAGGACGATTGTAGATCCCGGATAAGAAATTACAGAATCAAATCATCGCAAACTATCACGATTCATTAGTAGAAGGGCATTCGGGAATAGCCAAAACCAAAGCTAAAATAAAGAAAAATTACTGGTGGCTAAATTGGCGAAAGGACAGTGTCCAGTTCATCGCAACCTGTGGCACCTGTGTACAACACAAGTCCCAAATACAAAGTCCCGCAGGTCTGCTACGTCCTTTAGAAGTATCCCCAGAACCTTGGCATACGCTATCAATGGATTTATATTCCAGACCTTCCCTTCTGTATCAAATACAATACCATCTTAGTCGTCGTAGATCTGTTTTCCAAAATGGCCCACTTTATTCCCCTGAAAGGTCTCTGAACGGCTTCTACTCTGGCTACCGTGTTTTTGGAACAGGTTCCCATCAATATTGATATCAGACCAAGGAACTCAGTTTGTCTCTGCATTCTTGAAAAATTGATAAAATCGACCTCTGGTTTTCTACAAGCCATCACTCCCAAACCGACGGCCAGACTCACGTACTAACCAGACCCTCGAGCAACACATAAGGTGTATGCTGCAACAAACCGAGGATACCTGGAAGGACATACTTTGGTTAGCAGAATACGCATATAACAACTTCATTCACACCAGTACATAACAAAGCCCATTCTACATAGTGTACAGTCGACATCCACGGACATCCGTTTTCAACCCATTCGAATCATTAGAAATGCCCGCTATAACGACCTTACACAAAACCATCACCCAGATTTTTAAGGAAGCAGCAGAGCATCTTGCCAGAGCCAAAGAGAAACAGAAGCAGTTTGCGGAATGACACCGAAAGGAAGCTCCCAACTACCAAGTCGGAGACAAGGTTTGGTTAGCATCCAAAAACATCCCACTGAAAGGACCATGGGTGTTCCGTCCCAGATATCTGGGACCCTACACTATCAAGGCTGTGATCAACCCTGCGGCCATGAAATTAGAATTACCGGCCCACATGCGGATCCACCCGGTGTTTCATGTCTCCCTCCTAAACCATTGAGACCAGTTACGCGCATCGATACTCCACGGGATCCCGAAATAGTTGAAGGAGAACCAGAATACGAAGTTAAAAGGAGCCTAGACTCTAAGATGGTCCGGTCCAAGTTATACTACCTTATAGACTGGAAAGGTTATGGACCCCAAGATCGGACCTGGGAACCCAGTGAGCAGGTCCACGCTCCACGATTAATCAGGCAGTTCCACCACAATAACCCCACTAAACCAGGGCCAGAGGGAAACCACCCATGAGAGGGGTCTTGAGGGGGAGTGCTGTCATGGCCACAGGCCCCAGAGCACAAAAAACACACCATCTAGTGATGGGGCAATGGGTCACTTGACTCACTTATGACCCTTTGGGACCAATAAACACAAGGGCCCTGGCTGGACTCAGTCCTGGTGCCTTTGGCGCCAGGCTCATATAGAGATGTGAGCAGGAACACTTTATTTCAGCGCAGGAGTGCTTTTACTTTATTTCAGTGCAGGAGTGCTTTTATTTTGCAAGAACCTTCCAGGAGCTGAAAGCCTTTATTCCAGAGAACATCCTAGGCCTGGTCTTCATGTGCTGACTCATCAGGTGTGGCAGGGTGTGGCAGGCAGGCTGAACCGCGTGGGCGTGGCTTCAGAAGCTCAGCTATATAAGCTGCTCCATCCTTAAGGCCGGTGCTTCGCGTTACTGTGCACTCGCGTGCAACATGACGCTCACCGCCGCTTGGACCAGTTTACTTGATTTGATTTTGATTTTTTACATTTGTAGCACGCACCAAACGAAATAAACCGTATATTGGCGCAGATGACACAACTGAAGGTAGGCGAAGAAAATCGAGACAGGCTCCCAGATGACATGGGGCCGTCTACCTAAAAAGGAAGGTCTTCAGTGCCTGGCGAAATTGAAGAAGTGAGCTCTTAGTTCTTAACGGTAGAGGCAGAGAATTCCACAACCTTGGACCAAAAAACAGAGAATCTTCTGTCACCTCTAGTTATAAAAACCAAATGAGGGATAATCAGAAGATGTCTGTCGCATGATCACAATTGTCTTGTGGGATGATATGGCTGTATTAGCTCTTGTAGATACAGGGGAGCAATGCCGTTGATACATTTGTAGACAATACAAGCTGTGTTAAATTTGATGCAATAGTCGACTGATAGCCAATGTAACTTCCGGCAGAAAGGCGATACATGGTCATTTTCCCTAAACTTAAATATTAGTCTAACAGCCGCATTTTGTGCCTTCTGAAGCTACTGAAGCTGTTTGGTAGGAATACCCAACAGTTGACTATTGCAATAGTCTAAGTGGACACTAGTTAGTGCTCCTAACACAGATGCATGATCTTTGGTTGGTATATAGGGGAGTGCTTGACGTAGCATTCGAAGGACAAAATATACTGCTTTAGTCTTAGCTCCCACCTGGGCTTCACTGCCCAGGTCTTCTTGCCACATATAACCCAGACTTTTGACACAAATTTGAGACTCTTGCCCAAAGGTGATGGAATGGGCAGCTTCTTGGCTGCTCACAGCAGATTTTTAGGTCTGAATAGAATAAGTTTGGATTTTGGCAGCGTCGAGTTGCAAATCATTCTTAGACATCCAGTTGCCTATTTCTTCCAGGCAAAGCCCCAGTTTGCTAAATGCTTCCTGGAAATTGACAATTTGTATGAAAATCTGGGTGTCATCAGTATATGAGTGGAAATTCAGTCCATAGCGTCTCAGGATTTCAAGTAGTGGCTGAATATACAAATTGAACAGCAGCGGAGACAGGGAGGATCCCCGTGGAGCCCCACAGTTCAAGCAAATAAGGTCTAAGAGGAACTCCCCCATTCTCACCCGCTGTTGACGGTTGGTCAGAAACCAATTCAATGCTTAGTCAGATACTCTTCCTACCTCCTGTAGTCGTTCCAAGAGAATTTGATGGTTTACTGTGTCAAAGGCCACGGAAAAGTCTAACATGGCCAGGAGTGTGAGCTCCCCTTGGTCCTCGGCCTTTAACAATTCATCTTGTACTACTAACAGGGCAGTCTCAGTTCCATATTTTGGACGGAAACCGATTGAAATTTATCCAACAATAATTAATTTTCGACAAAATGTGAGCTCTTAGTTCTTAACGGTAGAGGCAGAGAATTCCACAACCTCGAACCAAAAAACAGAGAATCTTCTGTCACCTCTAGTTATAAAAACCAAATGAGGGATAATCAGAAGATGTCTGTCGCATGATCACAATTGTCTTGTGGGATGATATGTACTACTAACAGGGCAGTCTCAGTTCCATATTTTGGACGAAAACCGATTGAAATTTATCCAACACTAATTAATTTTTGACAAAATGTGAGCTCTTAGTTCTTAACGGTAGAGGCAGAGAATTCCACAACCTCGGACCAAAAAACAGAGAATCTTCTGTCACCTCTAGTCTAACATGGCCAGGAGTGTGAGCTCCCCTTGGTCCTCGGCCTTTAACAATTCATCTTGTACTACTAACAGGGCAGTCTCAGTTCCATATTTTGGATGGAAACCGATTGAAATTTATCCAACAATAATTAATTTTCGACAAAATGCTGGAGCTGGTTGGTTACAACCTTTTCGATGACCTTGGCTGGCCATGGCAGTCCTGCAATAAGACTGTAGTTTTGTAGTACCTCAACATCTAATGAAGGCTTTTTCAGTAGAGGTGAGACAATTGAAAGTTTCAAACTCTCTGGAACAATCCCTTCCCGTAATGACTTATTAACAAAAGTGGTAATAAATGGGGTGAGATCATGTGCCAGTTTCTTTGCTGCATAAGCTGGCAAGGGAGAGAGAGAATGAATTGTAGGTTTAAGAGCACTAATAAGTGGGAGAATATCTTCTTCAGTGGCTGGATGAAAATCAAAAACAGATGGTAAAATCTGATTTTGCGGGTTGTTTACTTCAGTCACTTGTGGTCTGACGTGTGCCGATGGATTTGCAGAAGCTGTTTGTTCAATTTCTACCCTTATTTGTTCAATTTCTACCCTTATTCGTTCAATCTTATCTATGAAAAAAGAATTGAAAAGATTAGCTTGTGCTTCAGCGGAAGCAGACACTGCATTTTTGCAGGTAGGATTACAGAACCTTGATATAATGGAGAATAATTCTCTTGGTTGATTGTTAGCAGATTGAAATTCTTTCCCCAAGAAGTCTTTCTTGGCCAAGAAAATGGCCAGCTTATATTCTGACAAAGCATTCTTACCTTTGAAACCAGGCGTTCTCCTGCATACTCACCTCCAGGAAACCGGTGCTCCATCGCTTCATCTGCAGACTCATCTCTTGACATCCAGTGATCTTGATCCCGACGCCGATGCACCGCACTCCACATCCACAAACTCGGACCCTGTAAAGAAGAAGAAAGACAAGGTTAGAACATCCGTCCTAGGGCCGCGCCGCATTTGAACCCCACGCGCCCCCTAGTTAACAACTTACCAGCTACTGTACCACTGCAGCTTCGTTCCTCATTCCCTCTGGCTGCCGCCTCGAGCTCCGCAGCTTCTGCCGGGCCGGCAGCATCCCCTTCAAGGGAAGAAAGCAAAAGAGCAAACATCAAAAGTGGAATGGACAGCAATCCAAGACACCAAACTTTACAATACACCAAAAACAGACGAGGAAAGACAAAGGCAAACAGGAACACTTACCTGAAGTATAGTGGCTTAGTCGCAGCAGGACTGGACTACCACGTGCAAGGGACCAGTGAAGGAACTCGGTCCAGATCATACAAGTGCCCCTGCCAGAAGCAGCAGGACGGAGTGCTCGCCAAAACTAATCAACAGGTGAGCTTTCCAGGGACACCGCATCCCACGGGTACCACGGTTTGGGAGAAGGGGACTGGAAGGGGATCAGGCACACAAGCTGGCATACTCACGCCCCCTATTCTCCACGCAAGAGCAGTCCCGAGCAGCATCACCTATTACCACCAGCCAACACATAAGCGCAGAGGGCGAAGTCGAACCCGAGCGACCTCACCCCCAGGAGGGCTGCAACCGTGCCCCAACGCCTCTGCAGAGACCAGGTGAGCGTAACACCAGGCGTGGTTTCCGGATCTTCTGGAAATGTCTTGAGAAGACCCGTTAGTATTACCGCAGTGCAGGGAACTGATTCTGAATCCAGTGGGAGAGTGTCACCCACTGAACCAATCAAGAGAGATGAGGTTGATTGCATGGCCGATTTCAGGAATGCCTGGCAGAAGCCAGGCCTCTCGGGAGAAGCTGCAAGGTTTATTGAAGAAGCATGGGCACCAGGTACCAGGAAAGCACATAGGCTGGCCTGGTCAAGGTGGGCTAGCTGGTGTGTGGCAAGGCAGATAAATCCCAATGGTGCAGATGTCACTCAGATTGTGAACTTTTTGGCAGCTTTGGCAGCGCAGGGCATGGGACATAGGACAGTGACTACCTGCAGATCGTATATCTCAGCAGGACATCCGTAGATTGACAATGTAGCAGTTGGAGAGCACCCCCTGGTAAGCAGACTCCTCAGAGCGGTGAGGATGGTGAAACCCCATTTACCTTTATACACACAGATGTGGGATGTGAATTTGGTATTGAACATGTTCAATAGCTGGCCGGATAATGATAGATTAACAAGAAAAGCATTGTCGGCAAAACTGACGACTCTGCTATGCCTTATATCATGCAAGAGGGTGTCAGATGTCAGGGCTCTGGACATAGACAGGAAGTTGTTTAATCAAGAAGAGGTAACCTTTCGGGTTAGCAGGAGAACGAAGACAGGCTTAGATTTGGTGTCATTTGCGGCTTTCCCAGAGCAACCTAAATTATGTCCAATCAGGTGTTTGAAGAAGTATGAGGAGGCGACAAGTTCTCTTAGGCCCGCAAATGTTTCACAGTTGTTTATAGCTTTGAGGAAACCATTTAAGGGTGTTGCGGGACCAACCTTCACCAAATGGGTTAGGTGGTGTATGACCCAGGCAGGCATTGATACTGAAGTGTATGGGGCACATTCCATTAGAGGGGCGTTGGCATCCATGGCATTTAGTGCGAGAGTTAGATTAGAGGATATTATCAAGGCAGCGGACTGGTCGAAGGAGTCGACGTTCAAACTATTTTATTTCAGACCAATTGAGGGGATGTATACGTTGGTGGTAGGTAAGCTTTGAACAAGCATAATCTGAGTCTCCGGTCTTGACATAGAATATTGATTTTCCATACTAGCGTTATAGAAAGTCAAGATTCTATTAAAGACACAGAGGCAAAGGATTATGCCAACCATGTTATCTTTTATGATATTTATTATTCTGTGGAACTGTTGAGTGGAATGGTGAAGGATTGACAGAAATCATATTGTAATTATTTGCTGGAAGTGAAATTGGAATATGTCAACGATTACCCACCCTAAAACAGTGTAGTTAAGACATTTTGTTTGGATTGCGTTGCAGGTACGGAAGGGAAGAATGCAGGATCTTGAGAATCACGAGGTGAAGGATTTAGCGCTGACCGGTTGGGGTGCAGTTTTTAAGTTAAGCAAGTTGCAGTCAAAGAAAGAGGAAGGACACAGTAGGACATGAGAGGATAAAGTACTGTGTCGGATGGGATTGGTTAATGAGGACATGTGACTTGGAAGTTCATGGACACAAAGAGACAAAATACACCTGTGGAGTTATTTGTGGAAAATGTAGTTTTGATTGTGTATTTATCTTTTATGTGTTATGTTGTTGAATAACTATGTTATGCTGCTCGAGATTTTAGTAAAGGAAGAAAGCATAATCCTTTGCCTCTGTGTCTTTAATAGAATCTTGACTTTCTATAACGCTAATATGGAAAATCAGTATTTCACCTTGACAGAGCATAAATGCCCGATGCACTTCGGATGGGATCTTTCGTCAGAGCAATCGGTAGATGTAATTTTTCCCATAGGACTACCTTGGGACTAGAATTAGTACCAATTTCAATTGGGTAATAATATTGTATGTAAATATGTCCTATCTAAAGTGCTTTAGATTAAAGCGGCATATCATACATGGCAACATTCAGATACACCTGGGAGGGAGATTTCAACAGGGAAATCAGGAGACGTACAAATCCCCATAGGAATGCATTGGGGCTACAGTTATTTTAGGCGGGAGATCCTGAAAAATAGCAATATTTTAACCAAAAATCAGGAGTCTCCTGCCTAAATCTAAATGGTGTGCATGTATGCTATATAAAAAAACAAATAATTATTATTTTAGGCTGGAGAACGTGAAAAATAATATTTTTCCATGAAAAGTCAGGAGTCTCCTGCCTAAATCTGGAGGGTTGGCATTTATGATCACCTGAGTTAAACAGGACAAGAGAGCTTTCATGTTCCAAGAAACCTTCCCGAACCACATGCTCACTTTAACCATGCTGCGTGTCACTGTGCAGCACCACTTTACATTGTTCAGACACATTTGTTATAAACCTAAACCGCTCCCATATTGTCCTCAGTATTCTACCTGTCCTGCTTCCTTTCCTTGTGTTGTTCTATTCATTGTTATTTAAAAACTGGAATTTATTTGTTCTTTTATATCAGCAAGATTTTTAGATCAACTTTATTTTTTCTAACCTTCTGTCCTGTTAATATTCTTTTACTCTTATCTTCATTTGCTTTCTTTGTATATATATCAGTGCTCACAGATAGGGACCCAGCTATCCGTGGGCAGCGGCCATCATTTTTGGGAGCTAATCAGGCTAAAAAGACTTAAGGCTCTTTTGCATAAATGTTCGATAGCAACACGTTGTTTTAAACCTAAACCACTCCCATGTTGGCCTTCAGTATTTTAACCTTTCTGCTTCCTTTCCTTGTTTGGTTCTTTTAATTTCTAGTTAGGAAATATATAGATAGCATCCGCAAAGGTATGCAAAAAACAGCAGACATGAAAGAACAAAGCAGTTTACCAACAGAATCTGATACTGATGAAACTGCGAGCAACTACACAGATACTTCAATATCTAGCAACAAAGACATTTCTATTCGGCTAAAGTTTTTAGAAGAAATTAGACTTTTACACCAGGTAGGCAAGACAACACAAGGACAAAACCAAAACAAAGGCAAATTCCCCTCAAATCAAACACAAATAAGAGGAGTACAACAAGGGGACCTAGGGGACAAAGGATGGGGAAAGAAACAGTATCAGTCAACAGGCCGTCTGACACGCTCTGGCAAAAACAAGAAGAGCTAATAACTACCGACGCCATGCAAGTGATAAACCTATCAGACAGAATTTTAACAAAAGCAGAGCATGAAGTTCTAGAAAAAAGACTTTCATTTTGTTCAACTGCCAAATTTGATTATCCTCAATTGAGAATGGACCTGAATTTCTTCATCCGGAAACTCAGATTAGTCAAATTCTACGCTAACAGTCACCACAACAGTATCCCCAATCCAGAAGGAATGCCATCTGAAATCAGCATTCGGTACATACCGACACTTATAGATCTGAATGCGCTGGAGCAAGACGGGAGTATACCTAACATAGACTCTGGGGCTCTAGATGAATGGTCAATAGAACTACCTATCACCACGCAATTAGCAGCTCCTAGCAATATGAGGACAAAATCCAGATTTAATCCCTCAAATGTCAACTGCCCAACAATAGACCTATTTGAAGATCTAATTATAGATGATCTCAAAGTCTTGGGCACCAAGTCTAAAACTATTAAATCTAAATTTAATTTAACTAAGTTGCAACAAACAGCAATGGAAAATCTACAGGCTGACCGGTCAATCATAGTAAGATCATCTAATAAAGGGGGCAATGTTGTAGTTCTACACACTAAGGACTATCAAAGGGAAGCAATAAGACAATTAAGAGACACTCAAAGCTATGTGAAATTGCCTACTGATCCATATTCCCAATACAAAAAGGAATATGATGACAAATTAGAGACATGGTATGAACAAGGCCTGATTAACATCAAGGATTTGACCAAAGACTACCCAATGACCCTGATTGTACAATTTATCCCTAAGGTCCATAAATCTATGTCCCGAATGCCAGGATGGCCGATAGTGGCATCAATTGACTCTCTCTTGGAAAATACATCTAAATAAGGGGACACTTTTTTGTTCCCTTTTGTGGAAACACTGCCATCATACACAAGAGACACTACAGCTTTTCTTAATCAGATTGCCCACATCCCTTGGAATCATGAGTTCCTTTTGATAACAGATGTGGTCTCCCTATATAGCTGTATTTCACACTCACAAGGTCTTGCAGCAGTCAAAAGGTTTTTGTCAACCAGATCACTCAGTTATCGGGAACATTTGCAGATGCTGCTTGATATGCTTTCCTTCATCCTGACTCACAATACATTTATGTTTCATCAGGTTTTCTATAACCAATTCTGTGGAACTGCCATGGGCACTGCAGTGGCCCCAACATTCGCCAATTTGTATATGGGCGCATGGGAGGAAGCCCTATTCTGAAATGAAGATTAAAAAAAGGCATACTGACAAAGTCATTCTTTGGTAAAGGTACATAGACAACCGTTTTGTCATATGGAATGGGACGGAAACAGAGTGGATGGTGTTTTATGAAAATCTTAATCAGGAACTCTCAAATCTCAAATTTACCGAACATCATCATCGTTCAGCAATAGTGTACCTGGATATCAAAGTAAAAATAATAAACTGTAATATAACCACTGAATTGCATCAAAAAGACACAAGCACCAACACTCTTTTACACACAACCAATGCGCGCCCCACCAGTCTCAAAAACATCATCCCGTATGGCGAGTTCCTGCAAATTAAAAGAAATTGTAGTGAAAATTCAGTCTGGGAAAACAACGCAAAAAAAGCAGCAGCTAGATTTTTTGCTATAGGATACCGTAAGCACACCATAAATAAAGCATATGACCGAAGCAGCAACAAAACCAGGGAAATGATACTTGGAAAAGACAATCCTCAAACGAAACACATACAAGAGAAAGAAGACAACACCATCAGATTCATTACTACTTATAATACAAGAGCAAAAGAAACAAAGAAAATCTTGAACAAACATTGGCACTTGCTCAAAAGAGACAAAGATGTTAGTCACCATCTAACATCTAATGCCACAGTCACCTATCGAAAGCCTTCCTCCATAAAGACAAGGTTGTCACCAAGTATGTTCCAACCAATAAACACACAAATAACAACTAATTGGCTAACCAAGCGTTCACCTGGTTTTGCTACATGTACCATGTGTAAAGCATGTCGTTTTGGAACAAATATTCGAAAGTACGTTCATCCTCGAACCAAAATTGAAGTTACAATCAAGTAAGAATTTAGATGCTTTACACAATTTGCCATATATGTTATAACATGTGCTTGTAATCTGTGGTATATTGGCAGCACAAAACTAGAAGCAAGACTACGCATTCTACAACATCTGAGTGCAATTAAAAATCAGGACATGTTTTACCCTCTTGCTAAACATTTTGAAGATGTACACCAGGGTAACATCAACTCTTTCAAATATTTAGTAATTGACACTGTGAAAGCACATCCAAGAGGTGGGGACAGACTTCGGAAACTAAGACAAACGGAATCAAGATATATTGTGGATTTCAACACAAAGTTTCCCGGAGGCCACAATCGAGACGAGGAACTGTATGTTTTTGTGGGGGATTAAGATGTTCTCACCCAATGTAATAAGATTTTAAAGACAACCAGATGTAATTGGAGAAATCTCGGAACCAATTTCTAGTATTGACAAAATGTGCTTTTTATTTAACTCACTTTTGTGATATATTTTTACATGTTTTTTGTCAATTCTCTTGTATTCAAATCTTTTTTCTCATCCATGTTTCTGCATCTTGTTATGCACTTTTTAGCACCTTGTACTCATTCGAGTGTGCTAATTTTAAGAAGATTAGAGGACATGATATTAAGCGTGCATGCTATATTCATACAATCTAGAGAAATTAATATAAAGCCCTTAGGAAAATGAGGAAGCATTATTGCACTTTAAATATATACCTTGCACTCATAATAAATCAGTAAATAGTTTATAAAGCACATTGCACTTTGGTATTACAACAGGTACTGATATACAGATATATATCTGTCAAGAAATAATTTCAAATGAGAAAGATTCTGCAATTTAAGAGTGGTAGGATCGCTGCATCTCTCACTTCATAAATTCAGCCCACTTGGGCAAAGTTTAATCAAGCACATTGCACTTTAAATCGGTATTTTACATCTAAGATAAACTTGTGAACAGTTTACAAAGCACATTGCACTTTAGAACTGCAACAGGCATTTGCGTAAAGATTAGATTAGAGATTAGATTAATATACATTTCTTTCTTGCTCTTCACATCTAACCCACTTGGGCCAATCTTAGCCAAATGTTCCTGTATAGCTCATTGCAGTTTAAGATGACAAATAAGGTACTGGCGCCCGCAAGGGTTCACTGCCAGAAACATGCAGCAGAACATTTTATATATCTGCTAGAAATAAGTTTGTTCACAAGACTCAGCAAACAACCTTTTATTTTCAGCATGTAACACCACAAATAATAAGCATAGCATAGTATTTCTTTATGTTGGTTTTCTTATGCATAGCTCTCAACTCACACGCATTTGGCGGGTGTCACCCGCCTTGCAAAGGGCTGACTCACCCGCCAAGCCTCCTGCACGCCTATTCATTTCAATGGGCGTCTCACCCGCCAAAAACAAAATCGGGTGATTTCACCCACCTTTGAGTCACAAATGGTTGAGAGCTATGTCTTATGCAATTGTGTTTTTTAATAATATATGAGGGTCTGGCGCCCACATGGGTTTACGGCCAGTCCCTATGCGGAAATAAAAATATAGGCACACGCGAGGATATTATACTGCCTGCATCTCCGGGTGTGGACATGGGCGCCCGCAAGGGTACTACACTGCCTTCATTTCCTAGTAACAAAGGAACACGTTCATAAACCTATGAGAAATGGTCATTTGTGCTGCATAATATGAGGCAACAACACAGTAACGGAATGGAATGTGTTTAGAAAACCAATAAATGTAAATGGTATTTGCACAATGCACCTTAGGCATACTCCACGTACTGGGGATTTTACCTGTAAATGGATTACTTGCCTAGTGATCTTTTAGCAATGTGTCAACAACAATGGAAAGCACTTTATTTGATATACACTTGAACTATATGTGCCCAATAACTTATTATTTAATGTATGGGTGTAATTTATATATGATGAATAAGTGTAATTTCCTCGTGTCAAACAAGCATCGTGTATATTTAACTTGTATAATCACTGAAATTAATATATAAACTCAATGTATGCACGATCTGTGTATGTATGAATAATAAAATCATGATGTTTCACACATTGAAGCACTATTCCAACATGGCGACACTTATATACAAATATATGAAATGTTACTCTATATAGCATACAAGACAACAACAGTTAAGAACAAAAACGATGGACTAAAATGTCAAAATGTGCCTTATAAATGCAAAGTCCTCTTTCTTTTACTTTTACACCAGACTAAGCTATGTAGGGTGAAATGCGTCGTGTTTTTCTGCTGCCCTCCTGGTCCATATTTAAATGAAAATAAAGGACTATTCGTGAACAGCAACTTTGCCTGGAGTATGGATTGTATCGTTTTTCAATTGCACATGAAACACTATTTGCCTGAGTGCCGCCACGCCTGACTTCCTTCAGTCTACCCTTTCTTCCTCTCAATATATATAATATATATGTATAAATCATAGCTCTCAACTCACACGCTTTTGGCGGGTGTCACCCGCCTTGTAAAGGGCTGACTCACCCGCCAAGCCTCCTGCACGCCCATTCATTCCAATGGGCCTCTCACCCGCCAAAAACAAAATCGGGGGTTTTCACCCGCCTTTGCAAGACAAATGGTTGAGAGCTATGATAAATATATATTATAGTGCTGCAGGTGACGCACTATAGTTAAGGTGTGTAGCATGAATCATAGGAAATCCGAAAATTCTCTTGCTCATACTTTTTGACTTGCATGACATATCTGGCTCACATTTTCCAAACAAAAAGCTTGTCACGGGGCCCTCCCAGACTGGCGATTATTCGAAAGATTTGTTAAAAAATGAAAATGTTATTAGGAAAGCAAAAAAAAATGGACAACTCCCATTCATTTTCCCATAGAGAAAAAGTCCAAATGTTATCAAGCTGAAGACCAAAAACCGCTGGAGGGAATTGGACCAAATATAAAACTACTTGGCCACAAAGCTTTTACTTAATTTCCGGGGATGTGGGAAGTGATGTTCTTCTTAACTCAGCGCCCCCCACCTGTTGCAAAGCCCTTGACCACATACATACATAACAGATGGGATTCACATTGACAAACAAAATTAGAGGCTGGAAATATAGCCCAGTTGATTGAGCTGTCACTGCTGTGATCTGTGAGTGATGTGCAGGTTGCAGGTTAGAGTCCCTGCAAGCCCAACTCAGGCTTTCGTCCTTCAGAGGTCGATAAATGAATACCAAATCCAGCTGGGTGATATTGTATGCATATGTGTTATATGTAAAGCACTTAGGCGGAAGCGCTATATAAATAATACATCATTATACACTTCAGGGGACGCGGAGCCACGATGATCATCATTTCTGACATCTGCTGAGTTTCAAAGGTTTTGTTACGTTAAATCTGATCACCGTAAGGAAAGGTTTTTCAATATATATATATATAATATACGGCCTGCGGTAGCAGCCGTGTAGTTACGGTTCAGTTGCTCAACACATAGGAAGAGCTCTTTTTGGTGGCTTATAACATTGCGCCTGCCCTCTGGACGAATCTTCACCAAACTTTGCAAAAAAGGTATATGGCCCCCTCGGATTGATTCTGCAAAGTTTGGTGAGGTTTCGTCCGGGGGAGCAAAATTATATGGGGGTCCCGAAATGTGTAGTTTCCCTCATAGATGCAATGGAAAAAAGTTTTTGCTCATGCCTACAGCCCAAACTGCTGGATGGACTTTCACCAAATTTGGGGGAGGAGAGGCGACTTGATCCTGAAATCCTGGTGTAAATCCGTCCAGTAATTTAAAAAAAAACAGCCAAAAAGTAGGTAAAAATAATTTATGATATATGGGTTCAGACTCACTTTCCAATTCGGTCCGCATACATCCTCGTGGCCCAATTGAGGCCTGGCGTGATGCCCCAGCTGATTGGATGGTGAAAAACATGAGCTGCGTCAGATATTTTGAAACGGTCGCCATGTTGGATTAGCTGACAGCGGCCGTTGTCTGCAGATAGTGCGGTGAAGATATATTAAAACTATATAAAAACACAACATTGCACTTGTGAAACTAATGAAACAATCTGTGGGGAGGTGAGGGGTGATGAGGATGGGATATGGCCATAAAAAAACAAAAAATGGGTGGTGTTCCAATTTCAAAGTTCGCTAACAGTTCTAGACAGTCCTGTAATGTTCGCAAACATCTCAGATGTTCAGGGAATCCATAAATAATTTTGTATTACACGGTTGGCGGAAAGCAGTTTTTTGATGGCTTATGACTTTGGCGTCACTGAATGAAACTGCATGACATTTTGTGATATCATTCTAGATCTGACCTTGAGTGGTTCTACAAAGTTTCTACAAAGATTGGTGCTGTTTTGTCAAGCGAGAACAAAATTGGAGGGGGGGTCCCAAAATATTTGAAAGGGTTTAAGATTTAAGACCCAGATTTGAATGTTTTTGCAAAGTTTGGTGAGATTTTGTGAAGAGGGGGCAACATTAGAGCGGATTTTGAACATTTGTAGATGGCTTATAACTTTGTTGTCGTTTGATGAATGTGTACAAAAGATTTTAGAAAGATTATAGACCCAAGCCTGAATGTTTGTGCAAAGTATGAATGGATTTTGTCAAGTGTGAGCTAAGTTGTATGACTATTTTATGTACATACATTTTGACACTTTTCAAAAAATAAAACATGGATGGATTTGCAGCAAAAGCGTGCAAGGAGAATTGGCAAGAACCTGAAAGAATGGTTTTGCAAATGTGTCTGTGTTTTATGAAAAGTGTCATAATCTAGGTACACAAAATAGTGATACACTTTTGGTGACTGAGGTATAGCCTGTGGTCATGGGCAGTGGCCAGAATGTACGGGTCATGGACTGTGGCCATGAACAGTGGCCAGATTGTCTGAGTCATGGCCATGACTTGGACAAACTGGCTACTGGTCATGTCCACGAGGGACTGGCAATGGGTTGAAGTGTGCATGGCCACCAGGGAATGGCTATGTGGTCAAGTTTTTCAAAAACGGGATAGGTTTGAATGTGAAAAAACATTTTGCATGTGGCTGCAATTTTGCCTGTGGCTACAGCTCGAAGTGCTGTACAGGTTTGCATGAACAGATCGCTGCATACACTCTGAGACAATGCTAATCAGCAGATAATTACCAAGGACGCTGAACTAGGTGCCCACATCGTCACCAGGCCACGCTTTCAAATCATTAACCACCTTTATTTGCAGCCATACCATGACAAGATATTGGGATTGCATGTCACTCTTTTCCACAACCTCGCAGCAATGACTGGCCCACAATCCGCATGCATTGAGAAAGACCCTAGAGAGTCGAAACACGTGTCGGCTGACTTCTAACAATAAATATAGCAGCCACCAGGGACATCATTTGGGGGTCACCAAGGGTTGCAGTTGCGACCCCTGAGGTATCCCTTGCTAACCCTAAAAAAAATACATTGTTTACATTTTCTTTTTTTTTTAACTTGTATTTATTAATTTTACATAAATAAAACAGAAAATATAACATTGAATCTTATAACTTTCCCTTCCTCCTCCGCCCTCAACCCCACATCCGGGAACATTTTGCCCAATTCGCTTTTCACTTCTTCCCAAAAGGGTATTATGCCTTTACAGTCCCACCATATGTGTCTCCATGTTCCCACTTCGTCACAACCTCTCCAGCAGTGGTTTGGCGTGTTTGGGTACATCGAGTGCAGCCTCTCTGGAGCCTCTCTGGAGTATAATGCCACTGTTCATCATTTTGATCCACATCTCCCTGGTTTGTGCCGATGGGGTCATTCTGGGGATCTGCTTCCATAGGTCTTCCCATTGTCCATTCGTTGGTTCCTCCCCCAATGTTTTGCCCCATTTAATTCTGTATGACCATTTAATGCTTTCCCCTTGTGAGTTTATGTATTTGTACAGAGTTGATACCCACTTTTTTTCCCCCGTGTTGGAGATGATGTATGTCTCGAATCCTGTAAGGTCCCTGGTTGCTGCCTCAGTGATTATCGGGGAGTTTAGCCAGTGTTTTGGCTGTTCGTATCTATATCTATCACTTTTGGGGATATTCATGCCTACAAAGCAGGATTCAAGGGAAATGATTTCCTTATCTGCGAACATTTCGCCAATTTTAGTAATGCCCACCTTCTCCCAGCTATCGTATGCCCCTTATTCCATCCCCAGTGGAAATTGTGGATTTCTGCAGATGGGCGTAAAGGGTCCTAACGCCGTGGTCATTATGCCTTTTCTTGTTTGGCAGTCCCATGCTTCCAAAGTGGTCTTCATAATTTCTCTTATTCCTAAATTTTGATGTCTGTGCTGCCTCTGTTTCCAGAGGAGTTCTACCAGTGGGGTCCTCGCTACTGCTCTGTCTTGTTTGGCCCATATCTGCTGCGGATTCTCCCCCACCCACTCCCTCAGGACTTTAAGCTGTGCTGCCTGGCAGAATTTTTTAAAATGGGGGGCGCCATCCCTCCTTCTCTGGTTGGGGCTGAGGACGATCCTGGCTATTCTAGGCATTTTCCCCTTCTATACAAAGGACGATACCACTTTTGTTAATGTTTTGAAGAACGTGTCTGGGACACCCACCGGGAGAGCCTGAAAATAATAAAGTACCCTTGGGAGGATGGTCATCTTGACAGATTGAATTCTACCCCACCAGGATATCTGTAGTGGTTTCCATCTGCCTAATTCCCTTCGGATGTTTGTAATTAGTGGCGGGTAGTTTTCCCCATAGAATTGCTCTATTTTTTGGGGTACAATTATTCCCAGATACTTTATACCTTTCTGTACGATCTTAAGGTCCAGTAGTTTTGCTTCCCTTTTTATGTTTGCTCTATCCCCTGCCAGAATCAGGATCTCTGATTTTTTCCTATTAATTTTTAGGCCAGAGATGGCCCCGTAATTTTCCAGTTCTCTCACTGCAGCTGATAACGTGGATTCTGGGTCCTCTAGGGTTATTAACATATCATCCGCATACGCGATCACTTTGTGTTGCTGACCTGCCAGTTCTATCCCTTTAATGTGTATTGATTCCCGTATTTTAATTAGGAGGGGTTCTAAGAACAGAGCGTACAGCAGTGGTGAAAGGGGGCATCCCTGTTTCGTTCCTCTCGATATCTTCACCATGTTCGTAACCTCGCCATTAATGACTATTCTACTGGATGGGGAATTGTAGTTTGCTCTAATGCTTGCAATATACTGGTCCCCAAACCCCATGCGCTACAGAATTGACCACTCCACCCTGTCAAAAGCCTTCTCGGCGTCTACCGACAGTAGTATCGCTGGGGTGTGGGTTATACCTATTTTTTCCACTAGATGGGCTAGCCTCCTTGTGTTGTCGTGGGTCTGCCTGCCGGGAATAAAGCCTGATTGATCTTCACTAATCAGTTTTGGGAGAAGCGGGGATAACCTTGTTGCCAGAATTTTCGTATAAATTCTTGCATCTAGATTAATTAGGGAGATTGGTCTATATGATGCTGGGTTTATTGGATCTTTACCTGGTTTGTGGAACAGCAGTACCTTCCCTTCATTCATAGTCGTGATCACGTTACCGCTATCCTTGAAGGAGTTCAGGAGCCTCGTTAGGATCGGGGTCAAAATGTCTGCATATTTTTTATAAAATGGGGCCGTAAACCCATCTGGGCCTGGGGCTTTATTACTTGGAAGTCCTTTTATGGCTTTACTGACTTCCTCTTCACTGATAGGGGTCTCTAGCGACTGTTTGTCCTCTTCTGAAATTTTTGGGAGCTTTAGGGCTTCTAAGTATGAGACTTGGGCATTTGCATCGGGGTATTCTGTGGAGTAGAGAGTTTGATAGTATTGCCTCAGTGCTTCCCCCATGTCGCGTGTGCGTGTTTGGAGGTCACCCTTTGCATCATATATGGCCTTAATCGTTGTTTCTTTCTGCTTTGCCCTTAATTGTCTCGCCAGGAGTCTGTCTGCTTTGTTCGCTCGCATGTAATATCTCTGTTTCAGATAAAGTAGGTCCTTCTCTGCGCCCTTCGTGCGTAGCATCTCTAGTTGACCCTGTGTATGTTTCAGTGATTTTTTCAGTGTCTTAGTGGGGTGTGTCAGTAATTTCGCTTGGATATCTTCAATTGTATTTTCCAGCTCTTTTTCCCACTGAAACCTTTGTTTATCTCTTGTAATTTTCAACGCTATGATTTTCCCCCTCAAAACTGCTTTAAACGCGTCCCAGACTGCGCTCATTGCGACCTCCCCGGTGTCATTTTGTATGAAGTATTCCTCTATCATTTCCCTTATGGACTCCCCTGTAGTTGGGTCCTGGATCAACTCCTGCGGAAGCTTCCACCTCTAGAGCCCATTGTTCCTCCCTGGGAGAGTCACTTCTAACCATAGCGGGGCATGGTCCGAGAGAGCTATTGTGCCTTTATCAAGCCCATGTATCTTTCCCAGTAGGCCCACCGAAACCCAGAAGTAGTCAATCCTAGACATAGTTTTGTGGACATGTGAGAAGTATGTGTACCCCCTCTGTTCACCCTTCAGTTCCCTCCAGACATCATTCAGGGCCATCTGGTCCATTTGTTGTCTCAGACGTTTTGATGGCGCCCCCTGGCCATGTGTGTTCCCTGTACTCCTATCTAGATGTGGGTTCCACGCCATATTAAGATCTGCCCCAAAATCACTTCCCCTTTAGCAAAGTCTTCTAATTTCGATAGCACCTCTCTGAGAAAGCCATCCTGTCCCTGATTGGGTGCATATATTGAGGCGAGTGTTATGCAATATCCTTCGATTACCACATTGGCGAAGGCATATCCCCCTTCTTTATCTATGCTTGTATCTAATAGTTTAGTGTCCTTTCCTTCTTTCACCGCTATCAGCACCCCAGCTTTTTTCTTAGTTGCCGTCGCCAGAGCCCAAATATTGTATCCTTTTATCCGCATTTTCTGCTTATCCCTTGTTCTAATATGGGTTTCCTGGAGAAGCAGTATGTCTGCCTTCCCCCTATTGAACTGTTTCTCCAGTTTCACCCTTTTTGTTGGGTGATTCATGCCCCTAATATTGTAGGTCAAAACGCGTATCATCCCCATTGTGTTATGATTAAATGCCGCTGCATCGGGTCCCCTTCTGTTCTTGTTTCATTTCTTTGATTCCTCCGATCCCTTCCCCTCCCTTGAACTTCCCCAACCCCCCAACTTTGAACATTAAACCAACCAAACTGTCCCCCGAGTGGGGCGAGGGTTCCTATTGATGCTAGGGCGTTGCACCCTTTGCTCCCTGCCCTCCATACCCTCGGGGGTCGGGGGTGTCCTAAACCCCATTGACCCATTGGTCTTCGCCGAGTCCCAGACCGTCGGTTCTTAACCCGACCGCCATCTGTGTGTTGTCCGTTCCGCTCCGCTCTCCTCCCTCACCCCGACCGGGTTTCAACAGCTACCTTTCCGTGTCCGTTCCCCAAGATTGTGTCTTCCTGGGTTCTTCATGGTACTTTTCTCCGGGTCTCCCTCCCTGCGTTTGCCTTCTTTTGCGTGTTTGTTTCCCAGCCCATTGGTCTTCTTGTTCGATCTCTCCTGTTTGAGGTCTCCCCCTGTTCCATCTCTTCATCCTGGAGGCCCATAGTGCTAAGGCCTTCTTCCACCATGGTCACTCTTCTCTGTTTTCCTTCCCACGTAAATAGCAGCCCAAATGGGAAGGTCCATTTGTAACGGATTTGTTTTTCTACTAATACTTTCACCAGTGGGGACATTGCTCTTCTTTTTTGGAGGGTTATTAGAGCAAGGTCCTGATACAATTTGATGTATTGCCCATTCATTTTAATATGCTCCATTTCCCCGGCTCTTCTGAGGATCTGTTCTTTCTGCGGGTAGGAGGAGAGAGCCACCAGGACATCGCGTGGTCTTTCCCCTGGGGCCCCAGATCTTTTCGGTCCTACCCTGTGGATTCTGTCTACTCCGATTTCATCAGTATCTTGTGTCCCCAGTATGTCTCTGAATACCTCCTTTACCGCTTCTTTCAGATCTTTGTCTAGCACTGATTCCTCCATGTTCTTGATTCGAATGTTGGAGCGTCTAGAGCGGTTCTCCAGATCCTCACATTGTATCTCCAAGTTGTGAGTGAGTGTCACCAAGTGCTCTTGCGTTTCGCTTGTTTGTCTCGTTTCTTCTTCAAGACTTTGCACAGTTTTTTCCATTATGTCAGTTCTTTCTTCTAGGTTGTTAATATCGATTCTCATGTCTTGAACCACTTGTTTCATTTCATTCTTCATGGTTGCAAATTGTTCTTGAACTGTAGACATGAATTTTTCTTGCAGGTCCATGAACCAGGTTTGCATGTCCTCCCTAGTCAATGGTTGTTGTTGCTGGGATAGTGATTCTGCCTCCCCCATGGGCTCTCCCTGGGTTCTCCCTCTTGGTTGCGATGTCCCCTCTGTTGACCACATTTGCAGTATATCTGCACCTTGTTTTGCAGATTGGGGAGTCTATTGGATGGGGTTCCCCTTTCCTTTTGCTCTAGACATGGTAGAGTGTTTCGTCAGCTTGTCTATCGGGCTTCTGCGCCCTCGTGTAGCCTGTAGCCCTTAGGTGGGCCCTCCACCAGTTCCTGTCCTCTGAAATGTTCTTGTGCGCGTGGGGTTCTTGCTTTAGGAAGTCGTGCTGTCTGTCTTTCCGCTTCTTCCCCCTTCGTCTCTCTGTGCCTAGATGCTGATGGCAGTTACGTGTTTCTCCTTAATCGTTTTCCCCCACGGTTGCGGGGGAGGAGGCCTCTCCTTGAATCCGGCCTGCGTGGGGGGGGTCTTGCGAAGTGTATTCTTTAGGGCTGGGGGGAATCCCCGATCGAATTGATGCCGGAGTGTATTCGCCTTGCGGGGGTCTTTTTTAATTTTTTAATTTTTTTTTTCCCTTTTTTTTTATATTTCCATACCGCGTCTTTTTGGGTCCCCCCCCCACCTGGGGTATATAAGCGCGGGCGGGTGTTTAGTTTTTTCCCCCCAGGTTGGCTCATCTTTTCCTCTTCATGCGCTATGTTTCAGGGCGGCCCCCGCTTCTCCTCTCCAGCGGTCCGCCCTGATCGCGCTGCCTTCTCCTGGCGCCGCACCACTCCCCTGGCCGCAGCTGCTGCGCTCTCCACCGTACTCGATGCAGGGTCGGGTGGGGGGGGCTGTCCTTCCCCTCGGGGTTCCACTGAGCCCCCGATCCAGCTCCCTCGCTGGCAGCTGCCTCGCGGTCTCCCTGTGCCGCGCCGTGTGGTCCTCAGAGGCACGGGAGAGTCTCCTTCGGCTCCGATGGGGGAGGGGCCGGTCTGCTTTCTCCTCGCTTTTGTCCTGAGTTCGCCCCGCTGCGGCGCCGGTTCCTCGCAGGGGGGGAATGTGGGGGGGGACTTTTAGCAATCGGGGGGTAGAGAGACGGTCCGTCACGGCTTCGGTCGTGCTAATTTTGGCGGCCCGGGCGGAGCGCGGTTTAGCTGCGTCTCCTCACCCCGGCGGCCATCTTGGAGTCGTTTACATTTTTTTTAATGTAAGCTGTGGCCAGCACCACGTGGCTCTTTATTTCTGGAGTGGCTGCTTTCTTGTTCAGGCACCTACAAAACAACAGGGGGTTCCACAAGTGTAACACATTTAGCATTGACCCTAAATAAGAAAGAATAGAAATAACAAATAATGTGTCTTTCTGGAATTCTAAACAGTAATTGCTGGACTCATTAAAGATTTATTTCAGGCACACTTCAGGGGGTGAGTCACTGATTTAGTCTCTTCTTAAAACCTCAACTCAGTCTTTCATCCATCTCAGGTCGATAAAGTACCAACACAGGTTGAGTGATATTGCATGTATATTTGTTATCTATAAAGTGCTATATAATAACACATCATTATCATTTGGCCTTGGACGTCTGCTTGCATTCACTGTAATTTGGTAATATGGCCACATACACACTGATATTAACGATACATATGGTGATCCGTTCTTGTATGAAATGTATATCATATTATAGTGATATCATAACCATATGGTTTGTAGTGTACTTAGCAATAATGCTACGTGATGCCGTCGTGTGATGTCACTTCCACTAACCCTGGAATGTTGGTGAAATGACATCCCTGGCACCAACAATGGTTTTCAAGACTGCTTTATCACGACGAATAGTTACCTACTGAACAACCCAGCGCTAAGGTGAACAGGGCTCACTCTCCTATTCAGAACCTAACATTTGAAGTAGGGAGGGCACCTTCACGAAAGAACCCAATCACTAACAGTAGGGTAATCAGTATAAAGTACTAGATGAAGCGCATTGATTTACCTATTCTACGGCCCTGCAATTACTTGATAATCGTGTACTCTGATTATGGGGTCATGCAGCATGGCCGAAGCCCTAGGTTTAAATGGGAAAAAATATTTTGCTTGCGGCTACAGCCTGAAGTGCTGTACTGAATTACAAGAAACCTGTGCAAGCAGCATCAGTAAGCACCTGAAAGCATGCATTTGCAAATCTGTTTTGTGTTTTATTTTTCCAAAGTGTGCAAATGTAAGCACAAAAATGGTGATATAAGTTTGGTGCATGGACAATGGGCCTAGCCCTCATGAGGGACGAATGCTTACTCTGATTTACTTATTGGGGCATGCAGCATTTTCAGCCAATCTAGGGTGTTTCAAGCCTCCCACCTTGGCATCCCTTGGCAGTTTCCTCCTGGGCTCCCATGAGCACTTCATCCATGCTGCCCCTTTTATTTATGGAGTTCTCTCACTGCACAATGCATATGTGCATTTATAGGAGCACTATGTATACTTTTTCGGTATAAGTATGGGAAATGCAGATGCAAAAGATTTGCAGAACATTGTTAAGTAGCAGTTGGTGGGTGGAATTTGAATATGTTGATAGGCTATATGTACAGTTTTATTAAGTGATTGGTGGATATATGTGTGAATGGTTTAAAGCCGGCGATGAGGGAGTGTTACAAACATAACAGTAAAATAGTAGAAGGGCTGTCTTGTGTGATGGTGTGCATGTACAATCTGGGTTTTGTAATAAGGCATGGGCTAGACAAGGGAATGCGGAGAGTATGGATAATCATAAACGGCAATGGATTATGGTGTTTATTGTGTACTAGAGAGAAGAATTTGGGACAGAAAATTGTTTCTCTGCTTGCTTCTTTTCCCTAGTATACAATTGTCCAATATTTCCATTAGCATAGTAGAAAATGCTAATGGGAATCCTGGAGAATCTTATTGAATCTAAATACTTCACGGACAAATGTAAAGTAGATGGAGTCTATACATTTATTTTTTTTGTTCTATTTTTTTACTGTGAAATGTGGTTCCTAAAGGAACCGTTTTGAAGTTTTTTGTTGTTGTTGCAGGAGCGCCCAGAAAGTAAGGTGGGGAGGGAAATGAGGGAAGGCGTACCAACCACAAATATGGAGGGGCAGGTGGACAGCGGAAGATGTTGCACATGTGTTACATCTAAGGTAGGGTGCAGTGTTTCTCATGCTCCTTGATAATAGCTTCAAAAGCACTTTGAAATTGCTTCCCCCCTGCAGAGTGGTGTGTTGCAGTATACAGAGTACTGCTGTCTTCAAATGATATGGATCAACAGCCTCTTTTATCGCTTGCAAGGTAGCTGGTGGAATTTTGTGTCCCACAGAAGTGGGCTGTGTGGTTACAGTATTGGTTGAGAAAGAGGAGGTAGAGGAAGACAGCCTACTGCCCCCAAGAAAGGAACACAGCATTGCAGTGGTTGGATTTGGTCTGGCGGTGCTTGGAGGTGGTCCCGTAGGAGTACTGCCCAGGTAGTCCAGGACTGAGTACAATGTTGCACTCAGTGCATGTCACTTTGTCAGCTTTAGACTTTGGTACAATCCCAACAGTGGTAAAGAACTGCCACACCCATGATTCTGTCTGGGTGCTAGAGGTAGGCACTTCCTCTACCTCATCTTCCTGGTCCTCTTCATTGTCTTTTGAAGCATTGCGCTTCTTTTGTTCTGTAGGCCCTCCAGCTTGGGGAGGAGGGATGGCCGTAGCTGATGCCATTTTTAAGATAAATAGCAGTTTTGCTTATATTCTTCAAAGTATGTGCTGTGTGCTAGATTATTAATGGATAATGAGTAAGAATAGGTGTAGGGGCTCTGCAAGGGTACATTTTGAGCTTCAATGTTCTTTGATCAGCTGAAAATGCAGTTCTGAATTGTTTGCGAAGCCCGGACCCTTTCGCGAACACATCATCATGCGGCGAGCATGGTCACGTGACACTGAGAGGAAAAATCTGTAATGATCTCATACGTCCGCGAACATCGATGAACACAAAACAGTGGGAAAAGTTGCATAAAAGTGTATAGAAGTGTTAAAAATGCTAGCAGGTGGGGAATGGCAGAGTTTTAAGGTGAAACTTTCTAAATTGTACATCTTTCATGTCCTGGAAGTTAGTCTTAGCAGTGCACGTTGGTGGCGTGAGTTATGGTTGCTTAGCTTGTGTTTTTGAATATGTTTGTGCCTCGATGTTTGCAGGCTGCGGGCGCAGTTCACAAATCCAACATGGCATCTGTTTCAAAGTCTTTGACGCACCTAATGTTTCTCAATTGACCAATCAGCTGTCACGTACGATGTCCCCAAACGTTACACGGCTCCCTGATTGGCTCAGAGAAGTCCATGGACACTGATACAGCGATATCACACATTTCTTTGAAATCTACTTTTTGGGCATTTCAAAGAAATCTATTGGACGGATTAAACCACACTTTTGGGACCAGGACGCCTACCTCTTGCAAGTTTGATGCAGATCCATCCAGTGGTTTGGGCTGTAACTGCTGTAAGTAAGGCATGGTATCAACAGTAAGCCAGACAGAAGTGACCACAGTACAAGTGTGTTTATTGAACTTCAAAAAGGGTTTGAAAAACACCTATCTAATCCTAAATCTACAGATGGGAGCAAGCTGCGACCATCAAATTAATAACACAGTCCTAGTGGTCTCTTGTCAAAATAAAAGGGCCTATACTAATAAACCTATTGCCAATCCTTACCTCTAAATACAAATAGTGTGGGGAAACAATGTTACGTAAAAAAAAGAAGTGTTTAAGAAATTATATGTCAGGATGTTCAGGCCGTTGGCCTCCCTTCGCCACGTTTTCAGCATAGGATAAGGCGTTACACTCAAGCTTAGCACAGTGATCTGGCTTCTCTAGCACGAGGGTGCCGTTCAAACATTAGCATCAGGGTCTTTTGTGCCCAAGTCTCTTTGCGTTCCAAAGTCTCTTCTTACAGATGCCTGATTTGACGAACAAACAATACGTTCTTTTCCTCTCGGAAATTCACACATACTCAATTTCTCAGGTGATTCACTATTCACCTCGGATCCCCCTCAGCCGGGCTCAGATCCCCTTTAGTACAAACCTCTTAGGATTTTCATGTGTAAAGTGTCTCAGGTGATTTACTATCCACCCCAGATCCCACTCAGCCGGACTCGGATCCGTTTTTAACACAATGTTACATCAGTCTCCCTCCATTGGGCTCGGACCAATTTAATTTACTTTAACACAAACTTGCTTTATGCCAAAAGCTTTCAATTGATCTCCCTCATTCGGGCTTGGACCAACTTTCTCTATTTTGTCATCAACTTGCTCAATTGATGTCCCTCGTTAGGGCTAACACAACTTGCTTTATTGCAAAAGCTTTCAATTGATCTCCCTCGTTTGGGCTTCCTCCCACCATACAAGGTTGCTGCTTGCAAACTTGGCTTCAACACAGACTGGTTTGATATTAGTTTCCCCAACTCACCGGCTGTGTTGATTTCACTTGGGCGTTTTGTTGTAGGAGCCAAGGAGAGTACCACGGTGGCAAGCGATTCTCCCCGCATTGATTATCGAAGCAGGAGGGTCCTGGCTACCTCCGACACATGATGCAGGATTCTTCATCCTGGTTTCCTGGTCTTACTCTTTCTGTTCTTGAGGATCCGGGAAAGTAACGGTTCCTCGTCAAAAAGGTGAAGGGCACTTCCCTCCTTGCGATCCCCTTCTGTTTTGCCATCTTTCTACTTGTTTTAAACTGCAATCTTGGAACTGCTGCTTCCTCGTGTGCTTTACCTTGCTCAGAGTGTGCTCTCATGCTCCGTCTTTTATTCATGTGGGGAAGTGTAATGGAAGTCAGGTTTGAGTGTGATGTCAGTAATTGCCTGACCCTGCCTGACCATTGTATTGGGACATGTTAGGTATACGGTTCGGATGTTAGTCCGTTTTCTCTCATAGTGAGCTGACTGTGAGAAAGTGTTCATGTTGTGAAGGGGGTGGGAGTTGAGTTCCTAAATATCCTACCTGGTAAGATGGGGGTAAGGGTGTTACAGGGAAAGGGATACCACGTCTCCCCATCCGTTGTCCCAGTCCCACTGCCGGAAGACCCCTCACCCAGGTGATGCTCCTGCATTGGTCCACCACCAGGAACTGGATGCAAAAGCAATGGCCGTGTGCTGGCCAGCTGGTTGACAGATCCCCATGGACTAGTGGGTTAGACAGCTTCAGGTTTCTCACATACCCTTCCCCTATGCAAGGTAGATATAGTTGGTCTTTGTCCAGGGCCTTCAATTTAAAGTCCTGGGAAAGAACAAGAACGATATATATGCAAGGACTCTCACATATTCCACAGGTTTCTTTTCCTATGGGCTGGTAGAGGTGATGTGTTTCTATTTGTCTCTTAAAGGTATCCTATAAACTTGTCGTAGGGGGGTGACCCTGGAGTTATGGGCTCTTAATGTCTTGTGGAAGGTCCTTGGTAAATGTTGGGTTCACTGTGTTCTGTATCCTTCCAAATCCATATTGGAGAGTTTTGGAAATAACAGTTAGAGAGCCAATAGTCTTGAGTTATAAATCCCTTATGGGGAGTTGGGGATTCCTGCAAAAGAGTGGAGAATGTAGGGAAGTCCCTTCCCAGAATGACTTCTTTGTGGAGTTCAGGAATGATGCCTGATGATATCAGACATGACTCACCCCTGATGTTAATGTACACAGGTATTTTAGGGTATATTTCATTATCCCTGTGTACACAGGTAACTCTAACTAGGGTGGCGTTCTCGAGGTTCGCTGTTGTTATCAAATCAGCTCTTATGGCCGTTTGTTTATTACCTGAGTCAATTAATGCTTTTACTTGTTTCCCATTTACTCACACCTTTGCATGTGTAAAATCAGCAGAGAATTGACATAAACATATGCTAAAGAGTTCTAGATCTACTTCGGGATTCCCACTTTTCCAGTCTATTTCCATGGGTTCTGCTTTTAAATTGTTCGGATATTGTCTGGCCAAATGGCTGGTTTCTCTACAGGAAAAGCAGATAATAGGAGGTGGTTTGCTTCCTTAGGTTCTTCCATTTTACTTTCTTCTCCACTTCTAGGGTCAGGTTTTTTAACTTCCATTCTTTCTTTCGGCATCCATTCCTTGGTTTTATATGACCCGCCTCCCTTATCTATTACCTGGGGTTGGGGCCGGTGAGTAGCTTTGTGATCGTTCCGTTCCTCACCTCTATGTACCGAGTGAAAGTGTTTGGCTGCGTCCGAGTGATTTTGGGTAGTCTCAATGGCCATGGCTAGAGTACGTCGATTTAGTTGTAATACTCGCTTTTGCAAAAAAAGGGGTAAAGAATTGGTGAGTTGTTCTAAAGTAATAATTTCTACCAATTCTTCTATTGTTTTGTTTTTAATCCAAAGAGCGATTGTGTTTTTAATTCGTTCACCCATTTCAAGGGGGGTGTAAGTGACTTCAATTCAGCAATCCAACTAAGTCAATGCCTGGTCTGGGGTGCCCAATGGAAGCCCTTAATATTATATTTGAATGTCAAATTCTTTGAATCTGGAAGATAAACCCTTATATAACGCCCCTCTCTTTGAATCCCCCTGACCTCACTGAGCCAAGAAGTAAGTTTGTTTTGCAAATTAAAAGATTTATTTGAGGAATAAAACAATATATATCACACTTTTATGAATACATTAATATTTGATAGCACACTTATGAATATAACAGTGATCAGCAATGGATAATATTACAATAGCACAATTCTTTAATCACTTAGGAGTTGGTATAGAAAGAATAAGGTAGCAGAGAATGCTTTGTATGGTTTCAAGGAAATGCAAGATGGGAAATAATGCAACACAGAAATAAACTTGATATGAATTCAATCAGAAGATAATATAATCACTTTTTCCCCTGTGACTACTGACTCCCGCCCATGCAATATGGAGAGATGGAAAGGAGGGCACACAGGTTTCCAGAATGCAATCAAATGCAGTTCAGTTCCAGTTCCCCCCAGCAAGCTTAGAGAAAAGCGGTATGATTTTAAACAGGCAAAGTACTTTTAAATGTGATTGCAATGAAGTGAAAAATATGCTCAAAAATGATTTTAATTTGCTAAAGGAGATTCAGGGTAGGTGATAGTTACTTTAGATTGGTACAGGTCAACACTAGCAATGACTCATGAGTGATTATCAGGTTAAAAACGAATTTCAGCAGTGAAAAGCAAGAAGCAGCTATTTTTACAAGTGATGAAATTAAGCTAATTTTCAATTCGCTGCACTTTTTCCGCGTGCGTATATCGCGATTACGGAAAAACCATAAGGAGTTGGAATGTCGTTTTGGGTTTGTTGGACAGCTTAGTATCTTAGCTTTAAAATGACATTTCGCTTCTAGGACGTGCGGTTCAAAAGATACAGACATTTTTGTGGAGGTAGATTTTCAAAAATAAAGTCAAGATTTCAGAATGACAGATGACGCTTTTACAGATTTGAAATCACAGAATGGACACGATTTCTATGCAGTTCTGGACAGGTTGAAATGGATGGGATAAGATTACTTTAGACTAAGAGATGACTATGCACAGTTCTAGAATAGATACTCACTCCTAGTTTTTTGGAAGGGAATGTGCCTCGTCAAAGATCTGGTCAAAGGGTTCGAGCTGCGGTTCTCTCGCCACCGGACAGGTCTCAGGCCCTCTAGGTTCTGCGTTCAGTACTGCACGGCGGTCTGGTCGGCCTCTTGAACTGGATCTGACGGGTTCTGGATACAGCTCTGCTTTCTCTGGATCTCGGTTCTGGCACGGGGTTCTGGGCTAGAAATGAACAGCACGGCAAGGCTGTTGAATAGTTTGGTTAGGTTGCTGGATTCTGAGGCCTACAGAGAAGAGTTGAGCTTGTGGATTAGGCCTCTGCTTTTCCAAGGTTCTAGAGTTTGGGTTCTAGAGTTTTAGATCTGGAGTCTGTCTGGAATCTGGAGCCTCAGGAGTCTGGAGTTTTTGTCTGGATATGGTCGGGCAGCGTGCTGCGCAGGAATCAATGAGTAGTGGAAAAATGAGTGTGTGTATCTGGGTCTCAGCAGTCTCTTTTTATGTGTTCTCAAAGGGGGTGTGGAGGATGACTTTCTGTGCCCAACCCTCTGAGGATCCTGATAGGTTAAAGGATTTACTGTCCTCTGACTGGAGAAGGGAGTAGTGAGTCAGAATGAGTCATCAGGTATCATCTTTATGGCTGAAGGAAAGAACACTCCCCTTTGGTTTCTCAAGAAAATCAATTTTTCATAATCAAACATGCTTCCCAGATACACAAGTTGTTGAGAATACATGTGTACATCACAAATTAATTAAGGTAGGTCTCTGTTCAACCCTGATCTTTCTAAGAGCTTGGGTTCAGAAATGACAACTTATCCGCGATTTTAGTGGGTTTCGCAATATTGGTTTTGCACCAAATTTTACACAGAGGTACACCCCCTCTCTGGGCATAGTACAGTAAATTTTCATTTTTCTAGCATAAACACAGTGTCTACAATATTAATAAATACGGGGCTTGGCCTCAGAACATCCCACGGCGTCCAACTTAGTCTTGAACTGTGAATGCATTTTTCATATTAAGACTCTCAAAATTGTACATTTCTATCAGCAGGTTACAATTAGTTATCAGTATTCTTATAAAACATATATTTGCCTTCACTTCAGTACACCCATTGATTTGTCCCCGCCCCTAGAAGCTTGGCTTGACTCAGAGGTCACATGTCTTGTTTTTCCTAGAGCAGTGTGGACAGTTACACCCAAAATCAGCATATTCTATTCAATGGAAAGAGTCTATTGTCTTGTGTTCCTGCCAGCATACCACGGTGCCACTACCATCTAATTAACATGACCATGCGATTTCCTGCCTTGATGCTGAGAAGACTAGGTGTGAAGAGTTCTCATAGAAAAGCAAGCCTTTTGAAGTCTCAGCTAACTCAGGTTACTGTTTAGCTTCTGAAATACAGGTCTCCTGTCAGAATTTAGATCACCAGCGCCGGTCAGTGGCGAGCACCGGTATTGCACCCATTTTTGACAGCTGTCTTAAATTAAATGTCTTTAAAACAGGGATTTAGCTTGGTAGCATAGGATTCTCGCTGATATTGTACTGATGTGGATTCGTGCAGTAGAGTAATGTAGAACACCCAACAAGAAGTTATATCCTTTTGGTGGTTTTGTGAGCCATGATTTTAGCAATTTTGACGATCAAGAAAATGAATTCCCAACAGCTCTGGGTTGCTTTTGGCAATCAGTATTGTTATTCCCAAATGGTTTCAGGCCACTGTGTGCGTAGCCCAAAGGTGGTTTTAGGCAGTGACCTCCTGTGCTCACCAATATAGGCAAAAGTGGGTGGCAGCCTATTTTTCAGATTTTTACTGTGCATTTTTGGATGATTTCTGGCGAGCAGCATGCTTTCCGGTGGCCACTCTAATGTTTCTGCTGCCAGCGGTGTTGTAGGGCTTGGATGCGTGGGTGAAAACATCCCACAGGGGTGTCTCTGAGATTTAATCTAATGGCCCTTAACTTTTGCCGATAGAAGTTACAGGTTTGGCCTACTCTTTTTAACAGCCCTTCTTTTATGGATATAAACATGGTCCCCTATGCAAGATTGAGTAGCTGGTAGGATGTCTGTAGCTCACCTTTCAGCAGAGGTCGCAGATAAATAGAATTGAGATTTTCTTTCCATCCCAATTGCTCAGCTAATTGTTTGAAATTCAGAAAGAAGTTCCCTAGATCTTAGCCCTCTGGGTATGGCTGAAGTACCCCTTCTGGTAACAGGGGACTTAGGGCACTACGTCTAATGAAGGTATGGGCTGGCCGTGTTTGTAATATAATTCGATCCCACTGTTGGATGTTATAGTGGGAGAGTGGGAGGCTATCTAATAACAACTGGGTTTTAAAAAAAAGATCTTTTTGACTGGTTTGGACGTGTAGCTGAGAGAGCAAAATCTCTTTAAGAGTGGATATACGGTCAGAGTCAAGGAGTTCAACGATTCTATTTTCCTCTTCTGGTGGTACAACGATTATCAGCATGGATTCTCAATTTATATCAATCGAATCCCATCCCATTCCTGACACCACGTGTAAGGAAGGCATGGTATCAACAGCAAGACAGACACAAGTGACCACAGTTCAAGGGTGTTTATTGAACTACAAAAAGGATTTGAAAAACGTCTATCTAATCCTACATTTACAGATGGGAGCAAGTTACGACCATCGAATAATAATGACACAGTCTTAGTGGTGTCTATTCAAAATAAAAGGTCTATACTAATACACCTATTGACAATCCTTACCTCTAAATACTACGTGTGGGAAACAATGTTACTTAAAAGAAAAAAGTGTTTAAGAAATGAAATGTCAGGATGTTCAGGCCATTGGCCTCCCTTCCCCACATTTTCAGCACGGAATAAGGCTGTACACTCAAGCTTAGCACAGTCTCTGGCTTCTCTAGCACGAGGGTCCCATTCAAACATTAGCATCAGGGCCTTTTGTGCCCAAGTCTCTTTGACTTCCAAAGTATCTTCTTACAGAGAGCCTGATGCGACGAACAAACAATAAGTTCTTTTCATCTCGGAAATTCACACATAATCAATTTCTCAGGTGATTGACTATTCACCTTGGATCCCCCGCAGCCCGGCTCAGATCTCCTTTAATACAAACTTCTTAGGATTTTCATGTGTCCAATTTCTCGCATGATTTACTATCCACCCGGATACCCCTCAGCCGGGCTCAGATCCGTTTTAACACAATTTTCAATAATTCTCCCTCGGCCAGACTCGGATCAATTTAATTCACTTTAAGACAAACTTGCTTTATCCCAAAGCTTTCAATTGATCTCCCTCCTTCGTGCTCAGACCAACCTTTTCTATTTTGGCATCAACTTGCTCAATTGATCTCCCTCGATGGGGCTAACACAACTTGCTTTATTCCAAAAGCTTTCAATTGATCTCCCTCGTTCGGGCTCAGACCAACTTTCTCATCAACTTGCTTGGCAGTATCAACATCAAAGGCTTTCGATTGTGCATGGGATTCTGGTCCGGCTCGGGTGTTAGTCCGTTTTCTCTCATAGCGAGCTGTCCGTGAGAAAGTGCTAATTTTGTGAAGGGGGGAATGAGTTCCTAAATAACCTACCTGGTAGGATAGTGGTATAAGGTGTTACAGGGAAGGGTACACCGCGTCTCGCCAACCAGTGTCCCACTCCCACTCCCCGAAGACCCCTCACGCAGGTGATCCTCCCGCACTGGTCCAGCCCCAGGAACTGGATCCAAAAGCAATGGCCGTGTCCTGGCCACCAGGTTGACAGATCCCCAGGGACTAGCAGGTGAGACACCTTCAGGTTTCTCACACTGCAAGCAAACTTTTTTCCCAATCATGTCTATCCGGATTTCAAAGGTTTTGGGACCCCCTTATAACTTTTCCCCCCTTCATAAAACTGCACCAAACCACTGGGCGGATTTTCACCATATCTGTGGCAGGAGCGGCGGCTTGGTCTCGAAAGGGCGCTTTTGTCAATTTAGTCTAAATCCGTCCAGTAGTTTTTATTTAAACGACCAAAACGTTAGGCAAAAAAAAATTTGTGATATCTATGTCTGCTCCGCGGACACACTTCCCTGTTCGCTCCGCGGACAGGACACCAATTGGATGATCGGCTTGTATCATGTGCGCTGACACTCGATGTGTTCTCTGATTGGCTGGGATGAGGCGTGAGGTGCGTCAAATTGTTTCGATGTGCCCACCATATTGGATGGGCGGACATGTGCTGGAAGTGAGCATAAATCCAATTTTGGGGAGTGTGTTGGTGTTTATGAGTGCTTGGAGAGGGAGGGGGAGTAAGAGATGGGTCAAATGCTGTATTTGTTTAGGTGGGAGAAAGCTGTGATGTGTTCACGGTGTCCGCGGTCACTGAGCTTGCCAGCAGACATACGAAACACTGGGTGCACTACTTAGAATGTTAATTGAAGTGCATAGTTTTGAGGTGGATGTATTATGTTTTTGGGTTGTGGTCATTTGGTAGGTGTTTGTTTCTATGGGTGTGTTATGCTGCGGTGGTTGTGGCCAGGGCCTAACGTCTTGGGTGTATGGCCGAAGGCCGAAGGCCGTAGGCTGTAGAAAGTGTGCCTAATAACCTCACTGTGGTTTAGTTGAATTCAGAAAGTGTGCCTAGTAACCCCACTGTGCCAAAGTTGAATTTAGAAAGTGTGCCTAATAGCGTAACTGTGGTCTAGTTGAATTTATAAAGTGTGCCTAATAACCTCACTGTGCCAAAGTAGAATTTAGAAAGTGTGCCTAATAGCGTAACTGTGGTTTAGTTGAATTTAGAAAGTGTGCCTAATAGCGTAACTGTGGTTTAGTTGAATTTAGAAAGTGTGCCTAATAGCGTAACTGTGTTTTAGTTGAATTTAAAAGTGTGTCTAATAGCGTAACTGTGTGAATAATATCATCCCATGGTATAGTTGAACTTGGAAACTGTGAATAATCTCACCCTGTGTTATAGTTGAACTTAGAAGGTGTGAATAACCTCACCCTGTGGTATAGTTAGGTGGTGTGAATAATATCACCATGTAGTATAGCTAAACTTAGAAAGTATGAATAATATCAACCTGTGGAATAGTTGAACTTGGAAAGTGGGAATAATATCTTCCTATGGTATAATTGTACTTAGAAGATGTGAATAATAACATCCTGTGCTACAGCTGAATTAGAAAGACTTCCTAACTGTGGTATAACTGAACTTAGAAAATGTGAATATTATCATCCTGTGGTATAGTTGAACTTAGAAGGTGTGAATGATATCATCCTGTGGTATAGTTGAACTTAGAAAGTGTGAATAATATCTTCCTGCGGTATAATTGAACTTATAAGATGTGAATAATAATATCCTGTGCTACAGCTGAATTAGAAAGTGTCCCTAACTGTGATATAGATAAACTTAGAAAGTGTGATAATATCCTCCTGTGGTATAGTCGAAACTTAGAAAGTGTCCCTAACTGTGGTATAACTGAACCTCGAAAGTGTGAATAATATCTTCCTGTGGTATAATTGAACTTAGAAGGTGTGAATAATATCATCCTGTGCTACAGCTGAATTAGAAAGTCTTCCTAACTGTGGTATAACTGAACTTAGAAGGTGTGAATAATATCATCCTGTGGTATAGTTGAACTTAGAAAGGGTGAATAATCTCACCCAGTGGTATAGTTGAACTTCAAAGGTCTGAATAATATCATCCTGTGGTATAGTTGAAATTAGAAAGTGTCCCTAACTGTGGTATAACTGAACTTAGACAGTGTGAATAATATCATCCTGTGGTAGAGTTGAACTTGGAAACTGAATTATCTCACCCTATGGTATAGTTGAACTTAGAAGGTGTGAATAATATCATCCTGTGGTATAGTTGAACTTAGAAAGTGTGAATAAAATCATCCTGTGGTATAGTTGAACTTAGAAAGTGTGAATAATATCTTCCTGCGGTATAATTGAACTTATAAGATGTGAATAATAATATCCTGTGCTACAGCCGAATTAGAAAGTGTCCCTAACTGTGATATAGATAAACTTAGAAAGTGTGATAATATCCTCCTGTGGTATAGTCGAAACTTAGAAAGTGTCCCTAACTGTGGTATAACTGAACCTCGAAAGTGTGAATAATATCTTCCTGTGGTATAATTGAACTTAGAAGGTGTGAATAATATCATCCTGTGCTACAGCTGAATTAGAAAGTCTTCCTAACTGTGGTATAACTGAACTTAGAAGGTGTGAATAATATCATCCTGTGGTATAGTTGAATTTAGAAAGGGTGAATAATCTCACCCAGTGGTATAGTTGAACTTCAAAGGTCTGAATAATATCATCCTGTGGTATAGTTGAAATTAGAAAGTGTCCCTAACTGTGGTATAACTGAACTTAGACAGTGTGAATAATATCATCCTGTGGTAGAGTTGAACTTGGAAACTGAATTATCTCACCCTATGGTATAGTTGAACTTAGAAGGTGTGAATAATATCATCCTGTGGTATAGTTGAACTTAGAAAGTGTGAATAAACTCATCCTGTGGTATAGTTGAACTTAGAAAGTGTGAATAATATCATCCTGTGGTATAGTTGAACTTGGAATCTGTGAATAATCTCACCCTATGGTATAGTTGCACTTAGAAAGCGCGAATAATATCATCCTGTGGTATAGTTGATCTTTGAAAGTGTGAATAATATCTTCCTGTGGCACAATTGAACTTAGAAAGTGTGAATAATATCATCCTGTGCTACAGCCAAATTAAAAAGTGTGCCTAACTGTGGTATAGGTAAGCTTAGAAAGTGTGAATAATATCTTCCTGTGGTTCAGATGAACTTAGAAAGTGTCCATAACTGTGGTATAGGTAAACTTAGAAAATGTGAATAATAACATGCTGTGGTATAGTTGAACTTGGAAAGTGTGAACAAAATCATCCTCTGCTAACTTTAGCATAGTTCAAACTTAGCCATGCCATGAGTCCACCTGGCCCACCGAGGTCTGCCGAAAGAGACCCATTTGCACCCGTCGCCCTCGCCCTACACCCCTTCCCCCCTCCCCAAACCATCCCGCCCTCCACCACATCCTAAGCCCACTCCCTATCCAACCAACTCCCAAAACAGAAGAACCAACCCATCCCAAACCAGGCAACCCACCACCACATTCTCAGCCCACTCGCTGTCCAACCCTCAAGCCAGAAGGACCATCCCATTCCATCCCAATCCAGCCAGCCCTCCACCACGACTTCACCCCAACCCCTATCCAAAAACCAAGCTAGAGGAGCCCGATGGCGAGCCGACCATCCTAAGACCCATGCTCCTCCCATCCCCTCCACCCACCCGCCCACTATCATCATGCCCAGACCCCTGGTCCCTCCAACTAACGGCCCACCCAGCCCCGCCACCACCCCCTTCTCCTTCCTCTCATCAACTCCCCCAAACATCCTCCTCTGACCCTACTCCTTCCCCTCTCTAAAAACTGCACGTCTCGCTCTGGCAAGAACAGTAGCCGCATCCCTTTCACCCTCCAACCCCCCTACCCTCTCTCACATACCAACTGCAACAAAAACTTTGAAAAGAAAACGTACCTGGTCTCCCTCAATCTCTCATTAGCCCTCACCACTCCGGTCTTGACCCACCACTTAAATCTCCCAAACTCGACCATCACCACCCTCCCCCTTCCTCACCCTGCCTTATACCCCTCTCCCTTGAATTCTCACCAAACACAACTGGAACTCCTAACCCCCTACACCCCACCTTTGAGTCCCTTGTCCCAAATCCAACCAACCTCACACACCCGTCCAACCCCACCACCCCCACACACACCACCTCGACCGCCCGCCTAGTCTTCGCATCAACCATTGACCATCCCCTCTCTTACCACCCAGTTTCCACTCTGTCCCCTCACACATGTAAACCCACCCCCCCACCACTCCTCCGACCCACTCCCCACTCCTCCTAACCTCCACCTATGCAACCTCCACATCATCCTCCTGTACCGAAGTAAGATGCATCCTTTTTAATGCCCGATCTGTAGCAAGAAACGGACACAGTATCTTTGACCTCCTCACCTCAGACAAACCAGACCTAGTCTTTATCACAGAAACCTGGTTCTCTGACGACTTTGCCCCTATCGCCAATGAAGTCTTCCCCCAGACTACTCCCTCACCCCACTCAACCGACCCTCTAGAGGAGGAGTAGCAATCGCCTTCAAGTCACACTTCTCCACCTCAATCATCGACAGCCAGCCAACCATCCCTTCCTATGAATCGCTTCTCGTCAAACTATCCCTCCCCCCAACGTTCTCCCACAGATTCCTAATCATCTACAGACCTCCTGGCTACGACAGACAATTCTCAAGCAACCTCTGTGATTTGATAGCCACCATCCAATTAAACCATTCCACCCTCACTCTTCTAGGAGACTTCAATATCTGGCTTGACATCCCCACCAACCCTATGACCGACTCTCTGGTCGACTGCCTAGACGCGATTAAACTCTGTACCCACATAAACGGCCCAACTCACTATAAAGGACACACCTTTGATGCCATCTTCAGCTACTACGACCAGATACATCTAAACCCCCGCACCCCTATCATCTGGTCCGATCACTTCATTGTCCCTTTCAACATTTGCTCACCCGCCCCCCTCCCCGTACCCGAACCCGAACCAGAACCTCCAAATCTATGCAAATGCTGGAAGAAACTAAAAATCCTTCCCGACCTAGCCGACGCGCTCCTTCAGTCTCCTCCCCCTACCTCCCCACACAATGAACACTTAACCACTGACGCCTTTGACTCATGGCTCAATACCTCATTAATCCCGCTCACCCCCACTTGCCAATCATCCACTCGCCATGGCCCTTTTCCAAGATGGTTTACACCAGAACTGAAGACTGCAAAACAACTATATTAATCCCTCGAACGCAAATGGCGGAAAGATAAAACCACCTTGGCCCGGCACCATCGCCACTACAAAGCCGAAATTCGGAAAGCAAAAAAAGCCCATTACAACTCTCGAATCGTCAACTGTGAAAACCCCAGCAAGGAACTCCACAAAATCATCTGTGAATTCACCAAACCATCATGTACCACCACCCAATCAACCCCTTCTCAGTCACTCTGCGACTCACTCTCTCTCCACTTCTCCACCACTGCTCTCGAAAGAACAAATTCCCTAATCAACATACTGGCCCTCATGCACCCACCACACAATCCACCCACCCTACCTGCCAACCGACTGCCTGCAACTGCAACCCACCCGGCCTTCGACTCGTTCATACCAATATCAACTGACCAATTTCACAAACATCTCTCTGCCCGGAAACCATCCGGCTCCCCGCTAGACCCCTGCCAAGCCCCAACCCTCAAAGAAATATTTGCATCTACATATGCAGCAGAATACGCGAGAACCATCATAAACGACTCCCTCTCCTCAGGAATTTTTCCCGACGCGTTCAAAACTGCTCATGTCAAGCCCCTTCTAAAAAAACCTACCCTCGACCCTCTCGACCCCAAAAACTACCGCCCCATCTCAAACACCAGGTTCCTTGCTAAACTCATCGATCGGACCACTTACTCCCAACTAAATGCTTTTGTCCAAGCCAACAATCTCCTAGACCCCGCTCAATAAGGTTTCAGACCCCGACACGGAACGAAAACCACCCTGACTTCAATCTGGGATGACCTTAAAAACACTGCAGACTCTGCGGGATGCGCTGCACTAATCCTTCTTGACCTATCCGCCACCTTTGACACAATCAAGCACTCAATCCTCCTCGACTGCCTCCACTCCCTAGGAATCCGTGGAAACGCTCTGAAGTGGATAGCATCCTTCCTCAACAATAGGAACCAAATAACCCTCCTCTCCTCCTTTGTTTCCGCCGCCCGACCAGTCAATACCGTAGTTCCACAAGGAGCGTGCCTATCAGCCATCCTGTTCAACCTCTATATGTCCACCCTCCCACGAATAATCCGATCACACAATATCCTGTGCTACAACTACGCCGACGACACTTAACTAATCCTAAAACTCCTTAACTCAAAACCCAGCCGCCAGCCCGACCTCGCTGCCTGCCTCCTTGACATTGATCACTGGACGACCACAAACCACCTCCTTTTAAAACCCACCAAAACTAAAATCATGATGTGTGGTAACACCGAACTTCTTCCGCACCACCTACCCTGGCCATCATCCATGGGCAATCCCCCGACAACCTCAACCTCAGTAAAAAACCTTGGATGCACTCTCGACTCTGACCTAACCCTCTCACACTCTCTAAATCCTGCCACTACCACCTCAAAATTCTTAGGCGCATTTTTCCATACCTCTCCTTTCCCAACAGACTCGCCGCTGTCCAATCAATTGTAATGTCAAGACTGGACTATGCTAACTCCCTCTATCTCGGAGTCCAAGCATACCACCTGACTAAACTCCAAAGAGCACAAAATGCTGCAGCCAAACTGCTACTAGCACTTGGCCCAAGAGATCACACCTCCCCAGCTCTGAAAACTCTCCACTGGCTCCTGGTTGGACGAAGGGTTACCTTCAAAACCTTATGCATCTCCCACCGAGCAATGTTGAAAACCGGACCTCAATACCTTCAGGACAAGCTAAAACCCTACCATCCACTTGTAAGAGGATTCAATTCAACACTACAGCTAAGTCAACACCTAGTCTAGAATACTGAATGAAAACCCTTATTGATATATCTTTATGTCCAGTTCATGCGTTCTGGATGACTACCCCTATATAACACCCCTCTCTTGGAATCCCCCTGACCCCACTGAGCCAAGAAGTAGTTCTGTTTTGCAAGTTTAAGGGTTTATTTGATAATTTAAACAATATATATATATATATCACGCTTTATAATAAATTAATAATTGAATATCACACTTAATCTGAGCAGTAATCAATAATGGATAGTCTGGCACTAGCACACTTCTTTATAATCAATGATGAGTGGTTATAGGATGGATAAGATAGCAACACTGGTAAATAGGGACAGAAGAATAATGTGGTAGAGAATGCTTTATAGGGTTCAGATGGATGCAATGTTGAATGAAAATGCAGTACAGAAAATACTCAATATGATTTCACCAAAACAATGTAATCACTTTTCTCTGGCAATCCACTCCCCCCTTTATGCAATGCAAGGAAATGGAAGGAAAGCACACAGCTCTCAGAAATGCAATCAAATGTAATTCAGTTCACCCCAGCAAGCTTACACTACAGAAGTTTGAAACACAGGCCCAAAATGCTTTTATATGTGCTGGCAATGAAGTGAAAAATATGCTAAAATGCTTTTAATTCCCTCTAGAGGTTCAGGGTGAGTGGTATCTAGTTAATATTAGTCCAGGCTCACTCTAGCAATGATTCAGGGATGGTTCTTAAGAGGCAAACGAATTTTTAGCAAGGAAAGCAATGAATCTGCTGTTTTCCCACATGGAGAAATTTGCAAATCGCGGCAAATTCGCGAGTGCGTTTTTCACGATTGCGGCAAAAGTGTATGGAATAGGAATGCGGTTCCAGGTTCGCTGAAAAGCCAAGATTCCCAGCTTTCAGAGGAAAGTTACTGCAAGTCTCTAAGACAAACGGTCACGGAGATATGAGCGATATGGTAAAGGTCGTTTTTCAGATTTGAAATTTTAAAGTTCAAAGTGACAAGTGACAGCTAGCAGCTAGAAAATGACAGGTGACAGCTTTTAGGCAGTTCTACTTAGATTAAAATAGATTGAATTATATTATTTTAACTAAGAGATTGGTTCTGCACAGTTCTGCTAGGTACTCACAATATATTTTTGAATTAGGCCTCGCCACGGATCTGGTCAGGTTTTAGACTGGACTCTGGTCTGGTCTCGGCACTTCACAGTGATCTGGGTCAGCTCTCTGGTTCTGCTAACAGTGGTCTGGGTCAGCTCTGCTCTGCTGGTCTAGCCTCTCTGGATTCTGAAGATTGATGGATTTGAAGTCTGGATCTCTGGATGTTGTATGGTCCGGCAGCATGCTCCGCAGCAAATGGAATTGAATGTCCCTATCTGTCCTGACTGTCTGCTTTTATGTGTTTTGAAAATGGGTGGAAAGGCTAGCTTCCTAGGCCCTACCCCTCTCCACTTGTCATTGGCCACTTCCTCCTCTTCCCCTTGATTGGGGGAATGAAATGAAGTGTCATCATGATGAGGTCTGTTTATGGTACAGAGAACCCACCCCTGTCAAATTACACACCATCTATATTTTGACCCAAAAGACATATTTGCACAGGTACACATTTGTTTAAAATTACATGCACCCATCACATATCACAGGAGGTATACCATGTCCAAATCTGCTCTTCCTGAGAGCTTGCATTGAGAAATGGCAACATATTTCACTTTTTGGTCAGGTTACCAATATCAGATTCTTACTCAAATTTACCCAAATGTGTGCAAGGCATGCAGGCATTAATTGATGAAGTATCAGACTTTTAACATGCATACATTTTAAGTAATACCCTCTTAACTGCTAGCTTGCCCCCAGATCATGCCACCGGTTCTAAAAACCTCTTAAAATGTGGGCAGAAAAATCACAAGAATTATGCTATCATTTAAATAATTATGACAAGTCCGTACTATGAGTTATTCATCTTTTTCTAAAACCATATTCTGGCTCCAAAGGGGTGTGGTTTCCCCCCAGCACAAGGTTTGAATTTCTGGTTTTTCCAGTTCTGCCAAGCCAGCTTGCTCTCACAGGCAGTGCTCCTCCCCTTTCCTTCCAGGAGGAAGCCACTTTTACGGCCCCCATAATAAAACATTTGCCTGGGCCCTGGAAGGCCCATTGTTCAAGAGGAAGCCATTTATGGCCACTTCAATAAACCCTCTGCCTGGGTCCTATGTTTAGTCTCTAGCAGTCCCTTGATAATTCAATCAGAGAAGTGTCCGATCCCTTTTGGTGGGAGCAGCAAAAAGGCAGCTAGGCCTGGGAACACAGCAGTTGTGCAAGTCTCAACTCCTGTCGGGGGTAGCTGGTGGGCAGAATTCAGTTCCTTAAGCCAGGCCCCAGCTAATGTCACTTTTAGTTACCCAGTTTTCTGCATTCAAATAAAACTAACCATTTTTACATATGCAGCTAGAATTCTGATTCTAAGTTTAAAACTATGACATTTAAACAATTGCAACTTATGTGACACTCAAAAGTAGGTCACTCATTTCTTTTAAACATTTAGGTTTTTAGTGTCTTTCAGTCCAAATTTACTTAAACTGCTGAGATCCACAGCTCAGCCAGTCTTGTTATAAACCTTCAAGTCACTTCAGAATATAACTTTACATTGGATCCACCTCTCAGTAAGTCTTTCTTTGGCCTGCTTTGGGTTCATTCAGTTTTACACAAAAAGAGAAAAAAGTCTGGTGTTGTTTTAAAACGCCGGCTTTCTGATAGTGGTGAGTACTGGTAATGCACCCATTTTTGGGATTTAAGAAAATGAATTCCCCACAATTCTAGGTTGCTTTTGGCAATCAGCATTGCCATTCCCAATGGTTTCAGGCTACTGTGTGGGTAGTCCAATGGTGGTTTTAGGCAGTGCCCTTCTGTGCCCATAACATCGGCAAAATGGGTGGCAGCCTATTCTTCATGCATTTCCCTGGGCATTTTCTGGGAATCTCTGGCCATCATGATGTTTTCCATGTCAGTACTGCACAGTTTTGAGGTAGGGCTTGGATGCGTGGATAAAAACATCCCACAAGCCCCCCTCTTGCGATGGCCATTCTGTTTCACTGATGGGACTCGCAAGACCTGGGATGTTTCCTCATCTTCTTCCAATAGATGGCACAGTTCAGCACTTTTCCTCCATCCGGTCGGATCGATCGGTTCTCCTCGCCGGTCCTGATGGGAGTATTGGACGGTACACTGGGCCCCTTGCGTCTCTGCTCCCGGTCTCCGGATCGTCCTCCTTGGCCCGTCTCCAGGTTTTCTTTCTCCTAGGACGACAAAGGAAGAGCGGCAATACCTATTCATAGACATTTTTCCCCCACCATTGATATAGTGGGGTGGCATATGGATTTTAGAACTCAACAGATATGCACATGCACATTTCTTTTTGCATTCAAAAACGAAAACACCCACATTGAGAAACTCAGAATTTGATAGGCGATATGTAGGATATTTTAAGTTAGAACTGAATTAATCTGTGACAGTACCCTCTAGGATTCCAGAGGATTCCTCCAGTTGTTGCAGAGTGTGCCTGGGATGGCAACACTTCAACTGGTTTATGTGGACCCACTTGTCTTCCCCCTCTGCCAAACCGCCTTTGGGGATGCGGATCTTGTAGGCCACAGGGGAGATTTTGTCTATAATCTCAAAGGGTCCCTTCCATGTAGGTAAAAATTTTCGCTGTTTGGCCTGGTTCCTTTGGAAATTGTATAGATAGACCCGGTCCCCCACCTGATATTCCTTCCTCGAAGTCTTCAGGTCGTAGTGGGTCTTCATGCTATCAGCTGATCTTTCTAGATTCCGCTGAGCATAAGCAAAAGCATGTTGAAGGTGTTTCCTTAAATTCTCCACATACTCATGAGTTGTGGAGGCATTTATCAGTGTCTGCTCTTGGGTCCTGTAGAGCAAATGCTGAGGAAGCACCATCTTGCGCCCAGTCATCAACTCAAATGGTGACATTTTGGTTGCAGATGAAGGGGTAGATCTGATGGCCATTAGGACCAGAGGTAATCGGATATCCCAACTTGGCCCAGAATCTGCCACAAACTTCTTTAATATGCTCACAATGGTTCGGTTATATCTCTATACTGCCCCAGAAGAAGCTGGCCGGTAAGCAATATGCAACTTCCTTTTGACCCCCAGTATCTCCCACATCTTTGTCATTACTTCACTGGTGAAGTGGCTACCCCTGTCTGACTCAATCCTTTGAGGTAGACCAAAACGGGAAAAGATGTGGTTAATCATCAGGGCAGCAGCAGTTTCTGCCTTGCAATTTGGGGCTGGGAGACATTCCACCCACTTGGTAAACAAGCATGTCACAGTCAACATGTACTTATTCCCCCTAGCAGAGCGAATCACGGGGCCTACAAAGTCGATTTGTAAATCTGACCATGGCAGTGTCATCCCCCTCTTTTGGAGAGGCGCACGGTACGTGAGGGATGATGGCTGAAATTGTGCACACACAAGACACCCCTTCAAGTATTGGTCGAGGTCCTGCCCCATGTGTGGCCAGTATGCAACCTCTCTTAAGATTTCCAGTGTTGTGTGAAACCCCCTATGACCGGCGGTGGCCGCATCATGGGCGTGACTTAACATCAGGCTTCGGAATGAGGTAGGAACCACCCACTGATCGTGGCCAGCTTTGGATTTCCTTACCAGCAAACCGTCTTGGATTCGGAACATTTTTGGACATTTCATCAACACTCTTAGGTCCTCTTTCCCAATGTAATCGGTATCCGTCAGGGGAAAGTTCTCAGGGTCCTCAAGGTGCTGGTAAAATTTACCAATTATTGGATCCCCCTTCTGAGCGGTAATCAAATCAGCATCAGGGGTCTCCTTACTCCATTGTGCAATTGAAAGGTCGTTGTGAGCATTTGTCTGGGACCTAGTGATAGCAGTGACCTGGATTTCCCCCAACAGGGACTCAATCTCAATTAGATCCCCTTGGATGGCCCCGGTTTTGGCCAGCTGATCAGCTAAGTCATTTCCAGTTTTGTCTGGTCCCTCTACTTTGGAATGACCCTTGATCTTTTTCCAATAGATGGTCATCTCATTCGAGGTGACCAGATCATCAATGTTTTGGATCAACTTCCCATGTTTCAAGGGTTTGTTGTTAGCACATAACATGCCTCTGGTTTTCCAATTAACCAGGTGCTCCACGAACCCGTTCCGTACATAATCCGAATCTGTGATTATGACCAGTTCGCGGAGTTGATGCTGGACAGCAGTGAGGATGGCCTGATGCACAGCCATCAATTCTGCCACCTGACTACTTCGGGGACCAATTTTGTATCCAGCGGAGGGTTCTGGGGACTCATTCACCCATGCATTCCCTACGCCGGCCACCAGTTCTTTCTCCCCGTGGTTGTCAACATGGTACGAGCATCCATCCACATAGAGAGTGGGCATTCCCTCACACTTGTCTTCTTCAAAGACTTTGTGTGGGGAATTAAGGTATGCCTCCGTGTTGTCCTTGATTTTTAGACTTTCGTCCTCGAGACAGTTTTCTCTGGCACAATCATGCAAGTCAGCCAGACCTTGCGCGAGGGGACTCTTCTTGTTTTGGCCATATCTGACCTCCACAGGAAAGCCTTGCATTGACAGAATCCAGGAAGTAATTCGGGAATTACTCACATTACCGGCCCGGATTCTATCACTTTGGAGATATTGCAGAGGCTGGTGTGGAGTCTCCACTATGATGTGTTCCCCCTGGATAAACGGGCGGTAATTCTTCAATGCCCACACCGTTGCCAGGAGTGCCTTCTCACAATCGTTGAATTTTTCCTCCACAGAGGATAAAGTTTTGCTCGCATAGGAGATTACTTTATTGACCTTGTCATGCTTTTGGTATAATACTGCTGTCAAGCACGTATTAGAGAACCCCGTCTCCAGGAAGAACTCCTTGTTTCTGACACGGTAAGCTAGGCAGGGCGCTTGTGAGAGGCTTCTTTTGAGTTGTTTTACCGCCTCGGCTTGTTCTGGACCCCATTCCCACTTGACCCCCCCCTTCAGGAGATGAATCAGGGGTCTGGTGATCTCTGCGTAGCCCTCAATGAACTTTCTGCTGTAATTAGTCAGTCCAAGGAGGCTCCTTAGTTCCCGCAGAGTTGTGGGATCTTTCAGTTTTTGGAGTGCTTCCACTTTCTTTTCCTGGGGACAGAGACCCTGACGAGTAATCTCATGCCCTAAGAAATTAACACGGGTTCTGCACCACTGTGCTTTTTGAAAGGAAAGTTTTGCTCCGGCGGCCCTCAACTGGGTCAGAACATAACGGATCTCCGCTATGTGTTCCTCCACAGATGAACTTTTGATGAGGACATCATCTACATAAGCCAGGTTACCCCTCGCACCCAGGTCGGGCATGGCCTTATGTAGGAAAATATTGAACTCATTACCGGAGTTAAGGTATCCGAAGGGAGTCCGGGTCCATGTGTATTGCTGGCCCCCAAAGGTAAAAGCCAGTTTGTATTGGTCCTCCCTGCTGACAGGCACGGTCCAGTATCCATTGGTCAGGTCTATTGCAGTGAATACCTGTGACCCCTGGATCTGGGCCAGCCCTTGGTCAATGTACGGCAGAGGCCATCGGGAAGTATGGATCAGTTTGTTGAGCTCCCTGAGGTCAGCGCAGAGTCTCCACTGGCCGTTTGGCTTCAATATTCCCAGCACCGGATTATTGAAGGTGCTTTGAACTGGACGGATTATTCCCCGCGACTCAAGGTTCTTAATTATTTCAGTAAGGGACTCCATGGATGCGAGAGGCAAGCGATATTGCTTCACAAACACTGGAGTCATGCCAGAGTCCGTGGGGATTGTTGTTGTGTGGATGTCAGTGCGACCACAGTCATATGAGTCTACCGCAAAGAGATCTTGGAAATCCAAGAAAACTTGTTTCAACTTTTGCTTTTGTTCCAGAGTCACACAGGCATCAGCTAGGTTGACTCTCTCTTCCACCATCTGCCTGAAGCCTGGAAAGACTTCTGGTTTGGCTATTTCAGCGGCCTCCTCCAGCTGGGTGGAGAAGTCCCTGGTCAGAGTGCTGATTTGGACTGGGGGCTTCAGGTGGGAAAGGCAGCCCTCATGGACTTGGAAAATCACCTCATCCCTCCTGAAGTCACAAGTCACATCTTCCTTACCATAGGGGCAAGAAGTGTACACCAGTCACTGTCAAAGCAGTCCTTGGGGATTGGCCCTAACAGTTCATTACCTAAATCTATGGAAAAATGTCGGTCATCAACCGCCATTCCAATAATGGTGCCTGCGGCTAGAGTAATACTCTTTAAGTCGCTGTTATCCACCTCTATTGGAATGGTGTCATGTTCTATGTTGACTAATGGTGTTGGGTTTACCCCCAACCCTTGCTGTTGGAGAGAAGCGTTTAGATGTATGTAAGCATCAGGGTTTTGCAAATATTGTCCTCTTTTAACTTTCACTTCCAGGGAGAATTGTCGGGTCCTTTCTGGGATGGTGACTTCCTCTTTGATCTGAATTTCAACTGCATAAGGTAGCAATTAAGCTGACCTAAATGCTTTTTCTGGATCATCAAAGCCCATGGGATTATCCGCTAATCGGGACCAAGCTTTGAAGTTTATTAGGTCCAAACTAATGGCAAAGCGATTGAGAATGTCACTGCCTAAGTAAAAGGCGGCAGGGACGTCTCGCACGACCCAACAATTGTGGACTATGCTCTTGTTGCCAATGGAGATTTTGAGCATACACCTGCTTGGCAGGAGATGTTTGGAATTAGGTGCTTCCAGGTCCATTCCCCATTTGTCTATCAGTTTGAAGGTGGGAATGGCTCGATCTTTTGGGAGTTGGCGCAACATGGCTTCGCTGATGAAGCTCTTACCGTTGTTCACACACACTCGAGCGAGAACAGAGTCCTTCCCATCATTTAACTGAACAGGGATGAACAACTGCTCTCCAGTTTGCTGAATATCAGCCAGGCTCTGAGCTGATTTCACATTTTCTGGACTATAGGAGTGGGAGTTTCTGATTGTGGATTAGTATAGAATCTCAGAGTGTTTCCTTCCAGCGTGGAGTACCACTTTAGACTGGAAGGAAGGTTGATTTTCAGAAATAGAGAGGACCCTCCATCACCAGTCTGTTGTCCTACTGCTATTACTGTCACGTCTGGAATTTGGCTATTCTGGAAGTGAAATTCTACTTGGTCAGATTTTTGTTCAACCATGTGGCAGGTGCCGTTTAAACTAACATGGTTGACACTCTGTTTTAATTTTATTGGTCGGCTAGTCTGGGTCCAGAGGACCTTGTTTACACAATCTATTAAGGGTGACAACCTCCTCAGGAGGTCATTCCCCAGTAAACGAGGGGTGCCCTCTGGAGTCACTACTATGACCGGGTGTTTCACCTTGTGTCGCCCGATCTTAATGTCCAAGTCTGCAGTCCCCTCAACGGGAATTTCCTTCCCGTCAAAGTTCTGCAGTTGTCCAGGAAGAGAGGTGAGAGGAATTTGGTAATTCTCTCCCCTTCCTGCATTCAGTTCGTCAAAGGCCCTTCTGGACAGAAGGGTAGCTTGAGATCCAGTGTCCACCAGTGCCAAAATTGTACCCTGCCCCTGTACTTGTACCGGGGCATAGTATCTTCCCTCCTTCTCCTCAAGGGGGCACAGATAATGCACATTTTTGGACAACTGGTGGGCTAACTTTCTAGTTTTGGACATCGCTAGCGAAGAGATTTGGGCAGAATTCTGTGGAGAGCCTTGGGAATCTGAAAGAAAAAGTTGGCAACTGGAGATCAGAGCCATTGTGGGTTCCCCTGGCTCCGGTTCTGGGCCGCCCCCCCTTTTTGGAGGCAGTCATCAGGATGGGTTTGAACCAGGGGATTTTCTTGCTGTTGGTTCTGAGATGAGATGGTGGGCGGCGGTAGCTCAGTCTCCCCATCTCCCCAGTCTGGATTTGCATCCCTAGGGACCCATTTTTCTTTGGGAGGAGTTCCCCCCTCTCTGAAGGAGAAGATCCTTTTCCCAGGATCCTCTGAGGATCCCTCTCCCTCAAATTGGAAGATCTGTACCTCCTCCTCAAACTGAGTCTGTTTGGGGCTTTTGTTTCTCCTACCCCCCCTCTGCTCCTTAGGAGGCAGACTTTCAGGGGCAAGAGATTTTGTTTCCGGTTCCTGGGTTTCCAGGGGCTGTTTACAAGTGAGGAAGGAAGCTTCCTCGAAGGCTTTACACCCCCTTCCCTTTGTGCCTCCTCCCTGGGAACCGGTGTGTTATCGGGGTGCTGCCCCCGTCATTGTTCTGGAGTACCAGGTCCAGAGTTTGGGGCATTCTGTGCCGGCATGCCCATCTGAGGGTTCTGCTGTGCCCTCAGTATTTGACCCAGATCCCGTGCCATATTTTGGACCTGGCGCTCTAACTGGGAAACCCGCTCAGGCTGATACGGGGCTCTATTTTCTCCCCTGGGCTGATCCCGGGAAGGGTAGCTATCCCTTCTCTGGTAGTACCCCTGGTTGGGAAGATTTTGGTACCCCTCCACCCTTGGCCTCCCCTCTCCCGGATTAGGTTGTCTGGGCTCAGGGAATTGGGGAAAGAAGGATGGATGATTTTGGGGCTGGAAGTTGGGTGGATACCTGGGGAAAAAGTTCTGCCCAGGATTTGGAGAATTTCTGCCCTCCGGTGGGAAGTTAGGAGGGAAGTTCCCTGGGTTAGGTGCTTGGCTGGATCCCCCCCCTTGGGCTGGAGGAGTCCACAGATAACCCAGGATGGGTCGACTTCCCTTGTAACGGGGACTTACATAGTCAGGAGAGCGAGGGACCCCATTTGTGGGACTACCTCCTTGACTCCCTGTTTGTGACTGGCCCGAGGACCTTCTGGGCCTAGCATTATTAGGTGCAGGTGGGTTTTTAGGCCCCCCCATCTCCAACTCTAAAACGGGGGTGACCTTTACCTCTGCCACCTTGGCAGCAGCAGGGGTGTTGTTGGCTTTGGGGTTTTTGGGCGCATTATTTTTATTTTCTATTGGCTTCTGCACCTCATAGATCCGGGTCGCCTGTTCAATGACCCAGTCTAAAGATCTTTTCTCGTGAAAATCCCTCACGAGCTGGGTCATTATGTATTTGGGCAAGGCATGGAAAAACGTATTAATAAATTCTCTGCTATCCGTGCGCACCCTTCTTGTGGTCTGTGCAAAAGCACGCTTTAACTCCTGCACAAATTCTTGTGGGGCCTGATCCTCCCCACATTGTAAATTGTAGGCTGCCTTGCGAGCCTCTTGAGGATTTCTGTGAACAGAAAAATGTTTCAAGATGGCCGCCCTATAGGTGGACCACCTGGAACGATTTTGGTCCTCCAGCCCTGCAAAGAAACTGGAGTACTCTGGGGAGAATGTCCACTTTACATATTGGATACAGCTTTGGCTGTCCTTCAAATGAAAAGTCTCCATCATTTGCTCATAGAGCTCCAAGTGTTCCCAAACAGAGTACTTGGCGTTCTTATGATAAGGCGTGATGACACTCCTGATTGCCTTAATCTGTTTCAATGGGTCCTTAATCAAGGCCCTTTTTGCCTTATTGGCCTTTTTGGTTCGGGTAACCCTTGTCCATTCGTCCTCTGACTCAGAGGCACTGCTCCCAGAGGTTCCTGTCTGATCTTCCAGGTTTTCCCGGATTCTGCAAGCCTGGGAATGGATGGCAGAATGTGGGGACCTGGTCTCCTGTGTCCTGTACCGCTCAGAGGAGTCTTCAGATCCCTCCTTGCTGCCAGGATTTGATGGGTACCCCCCCACTGACCTAACTGGGCAGAGGTTTTCAGGATGCCCTTAATGGGCCTACTCTCCTGGGGTTCCCCACTAAATTGCACTGTGCTTGGGTGCCCATACCCGGATGCCCGCCCATCCATTCCTGGGAGGTACTGGCCTATGAGCCCCATGCTTCTGGCTGGATAGTAATCTGCCATCCCTGTGGCCCGGTGCTCATGTGCGCCAGGGGACATGGGGGTGGCAGAGTCCAGGGACTGAGAGAGATAAAGGCCTCTGGTACTAGGGCTCCTGAGGTTATGCTCAGGAGTTTCCCTTTCCCAGCGAACCTCATCTCTATCCGCCCCTGATCCCTGTTGCAATGCAAGAGCCTGCGCCTTCAGTTCCTCAGTTAAGGCCTTACTAGACTCTATCAGTCTCTCCTGCATCGCTACCTGTTGTTGGAGCCTATCATTGTGCTGGCAGAGAGCCTCATTATCTCTCTGCGTTTCCTGATTGGTCCTGGAGCACTGGGCCAGTCTTTGCTGCAGGAGGGTTACCTCCTGAGCTGTGTCCCTATTGGCCTGCTCCTTTCTTGCCAGAGCATCCTCCACCTTCCTGGTGTGCTCTAACAAGTTCTGGTGTTCTTTTTGGAGGTCACCCAGTCCCTGGAGGGCCAGGTGATTTTCTTCCATTTTCCTTTTTAAGTGGCAGACTTCCTGGCCTAAGGTATCCCTTTCCTGACTAAGAGCCTGCATCTGTGCCGCCAGGTCGTCTCTTTGCCTTTGGAAGGCACCCGCTTTCTGGCGCTCCTGGTCAAACTCTGCCTGGGTATCCAGGTCTTTCAAAATCAGTTTATTGCTCTCTGCCTTCTCCCTATCTAGGTGGCTTTGCAGGGTGACTACCTGCTCAGAACATGCCCTATTGAAGTCTAACTGTTGCTCCAGCTTTTTCTGGCTCTGCAGTAGGGAGTCCAACCCTTCTTGGTACTCCTTCTGCAAGGCCAGAAATCTCGTATCCTGGTCAGCCTTTTCCTGTTGCAGGATGTCCATATCCCTCTTTATTTTAATGATGTGCTGTCTACTCTCATTTTCTGACTCCTGGCTCCCCTGCAGCCTCTGCTCAGAAGAGACCAGGTCAGATTGGACCTTCTCTAACGCCATCTGTCGCTTATTCGCCAGATCTTGGCTTTCAGTACATTTATCCTGCATGTCTCCCATATATAGGTACAGGTATGCCGCTATCCTAACCATCTTGTCTTGTTCATCCTTAGCTTTAGGAGCCATGTATAGTTCACTCAGGGCCACATGTAAGGGACCCTGATCTCTCCATATATCTGACCCTGTTTCCGTGACCTGTTGCGTGATGGCCTGCAACCAGACCATGCAGTCCTGGTGAGTCCACTCACCTCTCACAAATAACTTATGTAAGAAGTGCTCTCTGGCTATTTTCATGTCTACTAAGGTCGTCATTCTGGAATTTGAGTTCGTTCCTGACTTACAGAAGTTTGTATTTTATTTTTGCAAAACAGACCTTTTCCTTAGAGCGTTCCTTTGAGGAGTGCTTTACAGCGTAACACAGCGTGGTGATCCGACCGGATATGTGTATCTGGTCAGCTGGCACACTGTATTAATCTGCACAAGTGATAGATCTAACCCAAACGTCCCGCTCGAGCCCCCAATTTGTAAGAGGATTCAACACAACACTACAGCTAAGTCAACACCTAGTCTAGAATACTGAATGAAAACCCTTATTGATATATCTTTATGTCCAGTTCATGCGTTCTGGATGACTACCCCTATATAACACCCCTCTCTTGGAATCCCCCTGACCCCACTGAGCCAAGAAGTAGTTCTGTTTTGCAAGTTTAAGGGTTTATTTGATAATTTAAACAATATATATATATATCACGCTTTATAATAAATTAATAATTGAATATCACACTTAATCTGAGCAGTAATCAATAATGGATAGTCTGGCACTAGCACACTTCTTTATAATCAATGATGAGTGGTTATAGGATGGATAAGATAGCAACACTGGTAAATAGGGACAGAAGAATAATGTGGAAGAGAATGCTTTATAGGGTTCAGATGGATGCAATGTTGAATGAAAATGCAGTACAGAAAATACTCAATATGATTTCACCAAAACAATGTAATCACTTTTCTCTGGCAATCCACTCCCCCCTTTATGCAATGCAAGGAAATGGAAGGAAAGCACACAGCTCTCAGAAATGCAATCAAATGTAATTCAGTTCACCCCAGCAAGCTTAGACTACAGAAGTTTGAAACACAGGCCCAAAATGCTTTTATATGTGCTGGCAATGAAGTGAAAAATATGCTAAAATGCTTTTAATTCCCTCTAGAGGTTCAGGGTGAGTGGTATCTAGTTAATATTAGTCCAGGCTCACTCTAGCAATGATTCAGGGATGGTTCTTAAGAGGCAAACGAATTTTTAGCAAGGAAAGCAATGAATCTGCTGTTTTCCCACATGGAGAAATTTGCAAATCGCGGCAAATTCGCGAGTGCGTTTTTCGCGATTGCGGCAAAAGTGTATGGAATGGGAATGCGGTTCTAGGTTCGTTGAAAAGCCAAGATTCCCAGCTTTCAGAGGAAAGTTACTGCAAGTCTCTAAGACAAACGGTCACGGAGATATGAGCGATATGGTAAAGGTCGTTTTTCAGATTTGAAATTTTAAAGTTCTAAGTGACAAGTGACAGCTAGCAGCTAGAAAATGACAGGTGACAGCTTTTAGGCAGTTCTACTTAGATTAAAATAGATTGAATTATATTATTTTAACTAAGAGATTGGTTCTGCACAGTTCTGCTAGGTTCTCACAATATATTTTTGAATTAGGCCTCGCCACGGATCTGGTCAGGTTTTAGACTGGACTCTGGTCTGGTCTCGGCACTTCACAGTGATCTGGGTCAGCTCTCTGGTTCTGCTAACAGTGGTCTGGGTCAGCTCTGCTCTGCTGGTCTAGCCTCTCTGGATTCTGGAGATTGATGGATTTGAAGTCTGGATCTCTGGATGTTGTATGGTCCGGCAGCATGCTCCGCAGCAAATGGAATTGAATGTCCCTATCTGTCCTGACTGTCTGCTTTTATGTGTTTTGAAAATGGGTGGAAAGGCTAGCTTCCTAGGCCCTACCCCTCTCCACTTGTCATTGGCCACTTCCTCCTCTTCCCCTTGATTGGGGGAATGAAATGAAGTGTCATCATGATGAGGTCTGTTTATGGTACAGAGAACCCACCCCTGTCAAATTACACACAATCTATATTTTGACCCAAAAGACATATTTGCACAGGTACACATTTGTTTAAAATTACATGCACCCATCACATATCACAGGAGGTATACCCTGTCCAAATCTGCTCTTCCTGAGAGCTTGCATTGAGAAATGGCAACATATTTCACTTTTTGGTCAGGTTACCAATATCAGATTCTTACTCAAATTTACCCAAATGTGTGCAAGGCATGCAGGCATTAATTGATGAAGTATCAGACTTTTAACATGCATACATTTTAAGTAATACCCTCTTAACTGCTAGCTTGCCCCCAGATCATGCCACCGGTTCTAAAAACCTCTTAAAATGTGGGCAGAAAAATCACAAGAATTATGGTATCATTTAAATAATTATGACAAGTCTGTACTATGAGTTATTCATCTTTTTCTAAAACCATATTCTGGCTCCAAAGGGGTGTGGTTTCCCCCCAGCACAAGGTTGAATTTCTGGTTTTTCCAGTTCTGCCAAGCCAGCTTGCTCTCACAGGCAGTGCTCCTCCCTTTTCCTTCCAGGAGGAAGCCATTTTTACGGCCCCCATAATAAAACATTTGCCTGGGCCCTGGAAGGCCCATTGTTCAAGAGGATGCCATTTGTGGCCACTTCAATAAACCCTCTGCCTGGGTCCTATGTTTAGTCTCTAGCAGTCCCTTGATAATTCAATCAGAGAAGTGTCAGATCCCTTTTGGTGGGAGCAGCAAAAAGGCAGCTAGGCCTGGGAACACAGCAGTTGTGCAAGTCTCAACTCCTGTCGGGGGTAGCTGGTGGGCAGAATTCAGTTCCTTAAACCAGGCCCCAGCTAATGTCACTTTTAGTTACCCAGCTTTCTGCATTCAAATAAAACTAACCATTTTTACATATGCAGCTAGAATTCTGATTCTAAGTTTAAAACTATGACATTTAAACAATTGCAACTTATGTGACATTCAAAAGTAGGTCACTCATTTCTTTTAAACATTTAGGTTTTTAGTGTCTTTCAGTCCAAATTTACTTAAACTGCTGAAATCCACAGCTCAGCCAGTCTTGTTATAAACCTTCAAGTCACTTCAGAATATAACTTTACATTCGATCCACCTCTCAGTAAGTCTTTCTTTGGCCTGCTTTGGGTTCATTTATTCAGTTTTACACAAAAAGAGAAAAAAGTCTGGTGTTGTTTTAAAACGCCGGCTTTCTGATAGTGGCGAGTACTGGTAATGCACCCATTTTTGGGATTTAAGAAAATGAATTCCCCACAATTCTAGGTTGCTTTTGGCAATCAGCATTGCCATTCCCAATGGTTTCAGGCTACTGTGTGGGTAGTCCAATGGTGGTTTTAGGCAGTGTTCTTCTGTGCCCATAACATCAGCAAAATGGGTGGCAGCCTATTCTTCATGCATTTCCCTGGGCATTTTCTGGGAATCTCTGGCCATCATGATGTTTTCCATGTCAGTACTGCACAGTTTTGAGGTAGGGCTTGGATGCGTGGATAAAAACATCCCACACACTGCGCACTCTAAGATCAAGCTATGCCCGCCTCCTAGTGATACCAAACACCAACTCAGTCAGGTTAGGTGGATCATCATTCTCAGCCTTGGCTCCCACTCTGTGGAACTCACTTCCACCCCACATTCGACTCACCGAAGACCTCATGTCTTTCCGCAAATTACTGAAAATGTGGCTCTTCCCTTAAAAATCGACTCTTAGCACAAAAAGAATAAACAACCACAATAAACAGAAACCCAAGGTTGTTGAATCAAAGATAACAATCCAGCATAGAGACCCGATCCAACAAACAGAAAACTAAAACAGTCAGTGTAAATAAAACGGATAAACTGAGTAGAACTAATGAAGTGGATGAAACGGATGAAGTGGATGAAACGGATAAAGTGGATGGAACAGATAAAGTGGATGAAATGGATGAAGTGGATGGAACGGATGAAGTGGATGGAACGGACAAAGTGGATGAAGCGGATTGAACGGATGAAATGGGTGGAATATACGAAGTCGATGAAACAGAAAAAGTGGATGAAACAGACAAAGTGGATGGAACGCAAGAAGTGGATGGACGGGAAGAAATGGATGGGATGGAAGAAGTGGATGGAAATGGAATGAAGTGGATGGAACCGGAATGAAGTGGATAAACGGAATGAAGTGGTTGGAACGGAAGAATTGGATGGAATGAAAGAAGAATTGGATGGAACGGAAGAATTGGATGGAACGGAAGAACTGGAAGGAATGGAAGAAGAGGGGGAATAGAAGAAGTATCCTGAACAGATGAAATGTAAGGAACGGATGAAATATAGTGAATGGATGAAATATAAATGGATAGAATGGAAGAATTGGATGGAACAGAAGAACTGGAGGGAACGGAAGAAGAGGGGGAATAGAAAAAGTATCCTGAACAGATGAAATGTAAGGAACGGATGAAATAAAATGAACTGACAAAATATAAAGAACGGATGAAGTAGACGAAATGGAAAAGTAGATGGAACGCGTGGAAAGGATGGAGTGGATGGATAAAGTGGATAAAGGAATGAAATGGATGGAAAGGGTGAATGAATTGAGTGGAGGGAGTAGATCGGAACAGATGGAGAGGATAGAACGAATGGAATGGATGGAACGGATAGAGCGGACGAAACAGATTGAGTGAATGGAATGGATAGAGTGAATGAAACGGATGGAACGGATGGAACAGAGAGCTGGTTGGACTGAGTCTACTTGTCAGAACGAACGGATGGAGGGGATGGAGCAGACCGAGCTGATGGAGCAGATGAAACAGATGGAACGGAGTGGACGTACTGGCTGGAGTGGATGGAATGGAGTACTAGCTGAGTGGATGCACTGACCAGAACGGATGGAACCGACGGAGCGAATGGAACAGACGAAACAGATGGAACGGAGTGGACGTACTGGTTGGAATGAATGGAACGGATGGTATAGATGGAACAAAAGGAATAGATGGGACGAATGGAAGTCGGAACAGATGGAGCAGATGGGAATGGAAGAAATAGATGAAGTGGATAGAACGGATGAAGTGGATGGAACGGATGAAATGGATGGAATGGATGCAGCGGATGGAACGGATGCATTAGATAAAATGGATGGAATGGATGAAACACGTAGAGTGGATGGAACGGATGGAGTGGATGGAACGGATGGAGTGGATCAGATGGAGTGGATGGAACGGACGGGGTGGATGGAACGGGTGGAGTGGATGGAACGGGTGGAGTGGATAGAAAAGATGGACTAGTTGGAACAGATGGAGTGGATGGAATGGATGGAGTGGATGGAACGGATGGAGTGGATGGAACAGATGGAGCGGATCGAACAGTTGGAGTGGATGGAACTGATAGAGCAGATGGAATGAATAGAGCGGATGGAGTGGATGGAACAGATGGAGTGGATGGAACGGATAGAGCAGATGGAACAAATAGAGCGGATGGAACAGATGGAGTGGATGGACAGAGTGGATGCAACAGATAGAGTAGATGGAACAGATGGAGTGGATGGAACACATTGAGTGGATGGAACGGATAGAGTGGATGGAACTGATGGAGTGGGTGGAGCACACAGAGTGGATCGAATGAATAGGAAGGATGGAACAGAAAGAACACATTAAACGGATGGGAAGGATGAAATGGGTCTACGGAATGGATGGAGTAGATCATGTGGATGAAGGGTTGAGTGGATGGAATGGATGGAAGGACTAGTAGATTAAATGATTGAAACAGACGAAATGGATGAACAGACAAAGTGGAATGAATGGACAGAGTAAATAAAACGGATAGAATAGATGGTACAGATGGAGTGCTCGATCTCAAGTGCCTTACTGATAGCCACCATATCACACTACCACGCTTACTCTCTCCTATACACCACCACTCAACTAGAGCACAGCAATACTATGACACATTCAGTACAGCTGTTCTCATACTAACACCCGCCACATACTCCTCATCATCCGAATTAAACACAGCTAGCTGAGCACACACCACTAACTTAAGCGTCTCCTCAGGCCTAACACAGCCAGAAATCAGTCTGAGTGTCTTCCCTCCAGAATGAACACATATACCTGACCCCCCACCACCACACCTACCGCTAAGAAGCAGCTAACATGCATGGACTGTATTTTACATGTTCTATGTTGCTTAACTTGACGTTGTTTGTCTGTATGCACCATCATGCCTCTGGGTCCATTGAGCGCGGAATAAGTGTAATAAAGTAAGGTTAATAGGTTGTGGAGGCTGTTATAAAGGCCTAGGCTGTTGAGTGCAGGTGTGATGAACGGTATGTAGGAGGCTGTGTGCATTGGCCATGTTTTACAGGTGTGCTGCTGAGCGCGTCCTTTCATGCTGCCATATCTTACAACACTTCCTAAAGCAAGGGTCTTCTAAGGGCCTAACCAAAGCAAACATAAACAGTGACATGTGGCTCCCTATTGTGCAACAGGGGCAATGATGTTCACTGTATCCTAATGTATGCATAGCAGCTCACTTCTGCTGCTCTACCAAGTCTACAATGTACTTCACAACCATTGCGTACAAGTCACCAACCTGACATGCATGCAGACTGACAAGTGCATGATTGCATTGTGGTGGCTGTCATGAAGGCCTAGCCTGCTGGGTGCATGGTCTACACCCTACGGCCTTCAGCCATGCACCCAACAGTCTAGGCCTTGCCCACACCCACCACAACATAACAAAGCCATGCAGGCAAACATGTAGCCATGTGCCACAAATCAGAAAGTTAACTTAGGCACCAGTACTTCTACCCAACCTCTGCACCCTAAAGCAGGAATACATGCTCACATGTTCCACTTACCGTAATGCACAATCATATCACAGGGTTTGGCACCGCTACCCATTTCCATTCAAAAACCATTGTAATAATGCCAACCAAACAACATGATCGTCGCAACATTGGTCCTGCTCTCCACACTGTACTATGTACACACAAGCAGTACTGCATAGTGCACTGCAAAACGTACTAATCCACACAATGCACACCATGCAAGCACATGTCAGAACCAGTTGCACTGTAACCTCTTCCATATTTACACTATTCCATTAGTGCACCCAGTGGACACAGTACACGACTGGTCACTGCAGCATCTCCATCCATACACTGACAACTGTATGATGTTCTACCAATCACCACACCCATGCAACCAACAATGTGTGCAATGCAGCCAAACAAAACACACAAAGCGACAATGTGGCACTGATTTTCAACCAGTGGATATACCTTTTCAACCAGTGGACATACATTTCTATGCAAAGGCTGCAGCCATGCATTAAAGGGGCTACAGACTTACCACACACAGCACACCATAGTACACCTTATCTGTAAATGTACATGTCTTGTGGAATGCACTGCACTTCTGCAAATGTGCCTACCTCCATTCATCACAGAAAGACATCGCTGCTGCAGCTGGCATGCCATAACGAAGGCTGCCTGCAATGACCACACAAGATCTTTGCCTGTTGAGATAACCGCAAATTGGCGTACTATGCACGGATACCGCTGGCACGCCACTGTCTTCTTCTAATGAGATCTATCACTTGCAGCACTTCTCACTCCCCCTTCCTTTCCATCCCTTCTCCCCACCACCAGATGCCGTAAACTATGTTTTCCAGGCCCTTTAACCTCTTCCATATTTACACTATTCCATTAATGCACCCAGTAGACACAGTACACAATTGGCTAATTTACAAATAGCAGCTTTCTTCCGCTGGTCTAACAAGTGTACAATGTCCTCCACAACCATTATGTAAAAGTCACCAACTTCAAATGCATGCAGAGTGACAACGGCATGGCTGCATTATGTTGTGGAGGCTGTGATGAAGGCGTAGACTGTTGGGTGCAGGTGTGGTGAACGGTATGTAGGAGGCTCTGTGCATTGGTCATGTTTTACGTGTGCTGCTGCGCACGTCCTGTCATGCTGCCATATCTTATAGCACTTCCTAAAGCAAGGTTCTTTTGAAGGCCTAACCATAGCTAACGCAAATGGTGACATGTGGCTCCCTATTGTACAACAGGGGCAATGATGTGCACCGTATGCTAATGTACACATAGCAGCTCACTTCTGCTGCTCTACCAAGTCTACAATGTCCTTCACAACCATTGCGTACAAGTCACCAACCTGACATGCATGCATACTGACAAGTGCATGACTGCCACACCCACTACAACATAACAAAGTTATGCAAGCAAACATGTAGGCATGTGCCACAATTCAGAAAGGCAACATAGGCACCAGCACTTCTACCCAACCTCCGCACCCTAAAGCAGGAATGCAAGCACACATGTTCTACTTACCGTAATGCACAAACATACCACAGGATTTGGCACCACTACCCACTTCCATTCAGAAACCATTGTAATAATGCCAACCAAACAACACAATTGTCGCAACATTGGTCCTGCTCTCCACACTGTACTACGTGCATACAAGCAGTACTGCAAAGTGCACTTCAGCACTTACTAATCCACGCAATGCACACTATGCAAGCACATGTAAAAACCATTTGCACCGTAACCTCTACCATGTTTACACTATTGCATTAGTGCACCCAGTGGACACAGTACACGACTGGTCACTGAAGCATCTCCACCCATACACCGACAACTGTAAAATGTTCTACCAATCACCACTCCCACGCAACTACCAATGTGTGCAATGCAGCCAAACCACACACACAAAGCGACAATGTGGCACCGACTTTCAACCAGTTGACATACCTTTTCAATCAGTGGACATACTTTTCTGTGCAAGGGCTGCAGCCAAGCATTAAAGGGGCTACGGACTTACCACACACAGCACACCATAGTACACCCTATCTGTAAATGTGCATGTCTTGTGGAATGCACTCCCCTTCTGCAAATGTGCCTGCCACCACTCATCACAGAAAGACATCGCCGCTGCAGCTGGCATGCCATAACGAAGGCTGCCTGCCATTACCACATAAGATTGTTGCCTGTTGAGATAACCGCAAATTGGCATAGTATGCACAGATACCACTGGCACACCACCGTCTTCTTCTAATGAGATGTATCACTTGCAGCACGTCTCACTCCCCCACCCTTTCCATCCCTTCTTCCCACCACCAGATGCTGTAAACTATGCTTTCCAGGCCTTTTCGCTGCCGCACTGCCCTCCGAAACAACATGCCAGAGTTATCAAAAACTATTCAAGCACAACACGTCACCGTACACTGCAGTGCAATCACATTTTTCACCACGCAGCGAACCGGGAAAAGGGACACCGGAGCAGAGGCAGATATGACTACTTTTAGTGGCCATACAGTTACATACAAGAGGCCGAGCCATGAACACAATGCATTAGGGGCTTGGCACGCACACCACAACACTGTCCTCTGACAGACCAAAACCTTTGATGCACAGCATGCTTCCCTCCAGCCAACCAACGACTGCGTCCAATGTACCATAACGTCCCTTTAACAACGTTTTTTCACTGAATTTCATAGGTTTTTACCAGAAAGCCATTTGTTTGTGTAGATGTACCCTACTGCATACGAAATTGATGTCTCCATACCGATGAGCACAGTAACCCCAAACTGTACGTCTGTGTGCATATAGCGGCTAGCATTCAAACTGCTGGAAACAGCATGAGTTCTCTGACATACTGCCACTATTCACCAAAGTAAATAAACATGTACACATAGCACCATGTATGTACATTGCAAGGAGAATGAAGTAAGTTAAGTGTGCAAATTCTGTTCTTGTGAAACAAACAGACCAAAGGCATAGAGTATGCACCATAATGGAATGCACCAGTACACAAAGTGATGTGTACGTCCAACAATATTACCACACTGCCGCTGTACATAGAAACCAAGAAGCGAATAGCAGAGTAAGGAATGCAAAGTATTGAGAGCAGAACGTAACTGCAACGTGGTAACTGCACTGAAGTCTCTCCTATGATTGCAGAATTTCTGCAGTGTACCACAATAGCAAACCATGGTATTTGTTTTTTTACGCAACAATGACAAGCACCCTAGAATGGCTGGAAGAGAACGTCCCTCTTAACTGAAAAAGTAATGATAGGAACTGCATTGGCAAGCAGCACAGTCTAATAATAATGTAGTTAATATGTATTGCTTTATGTACACTTCACACTTATGTTTCCGTGTAACAGGACATACTTTACATTGAAGGAATGCATCAGAAGCGGCACCTGTTCCGCAACAGCATATAACCACATGAAATCAATGAGACGCTGTAAAAAGCAATGTACACAGCCTGTACGTAAAAATGGAACAATTGCTAAACAATTACTACTACCCCTACCCTGACCTAATACTGGTGATGTTTCCTACAAATTAAACATGTACATGTAAACTGTTTGTGAGTGTGTGCATATTTGTTGCTTTGTTGCTCTAATTGCATTGTGACTCTGTAACGCACAGTGTTGCCCGAGATGCCTGCAGGTAAGCAAAATGGAGGTTTCCTACTGAGAGTGCATCTGCCTGGTGTATGTCCAATCACAATGGAAGTGTCCATAGGACTACAGGACTGGTCTCATGTCCGCATCTTCTCATTCCCTTTTAATTAGTCGTGGCACCGGATGTCTGTCGGTTGCACAGCTATACGTATGCGTATGTCATCCTCTGTCTCCTGGTAATGCCGCCTCTGTCGCCAACCCTACCGAATCATGCGACAGGCTACAGCATTTCAAACAGTCCTGCTGGCTATGGATTTCGTGTTGCAAAGCTGCTGATTTATGGCTGCGTCACACCTGGCTGCCTGAGGTCCATTGGGAGCAAGGAGCAGGATGCTCCAGTGTAGAGTGAGCATGTTATATGGCCCATTGCTTTGATTGATGAGCTGCTTGCCGTTCCATGACTCGTAAAACTGACACACCATCTCTGCAATTAGCACTGTGAGGTTACGTAGCAAGTTGCTCACTGCGGTTTGTACAGGCGCATAAAAGATTGCACTGCACATATGACAGTCCGTAGTGAGTCTGGAAAATATGAATACTGTTGCTGCTTGCTAACTCGCAGACAGTTAAATGTAAGCACAGCTAAGTAAACAACAAAATCTTCAGATCTCAAAGATTATCAGTGCCGGTTGCAAAGGTACTGTGGCCGCTTGCATCTGCCTGAACAACTGTCTTGTTTCTCACCCTAATGAAACTGCATGTCTCCTAATCAAAAGCATTCCTATGTGGCAAAATCTACTCATCTCCATGAATGCTACAGATACGGTTAATGTCGTGCCATCAAGTGGTGGTACTTTTGCTCCAATGCACAGATTGCTATTTTTGAAGATGTACAAATAGCAGTTTTGTGGCGTACTACATGTCATACAATATGCTGCAGATCAGTATGTGCGAGAACACATTACCTGTGGTGAGACATTCTGACATATGGCAGCGCCACTGCACAAGCTGTTTAGGACTAGTGCATCAGACGTTGGATATATACATTTGCTGTTGTATTGTACTGTTCATAGCAACCTGTAGAGCGGCCCTTTGTTCACAGGCAAGAAGAAAGGAACACAGTGTGTATTGGGACTGAGTTGCCGTCAATGGCTTTCATTCGCATTGCGTGTTCAAGTCCCTGCCCACCCTTTGCAGTAGCTATTGCAATTACCTGCTAGCAAGATTATATACAGTGCTATAATATTTAATTGGTGACTATTTTGCAAACGTTACGCTTCCAACACATTCTTGCTCACACGACCCCCAGAAGCCTTATTGCACAATCTCTTAGCTTCCACAGACCCATTTCCACGCGCACCATTCTGCAAATGGGTCGGATGTGGCACATGGAATCCCGGAAGTAACGTGGTGTCCACGTACTTGTCGTGCTGTGTGCGGGATTGGCGGAACACATTTCAACCAGGACAGCAGATTTCATATGTAGTGGTGGCTCTAAAAAGTGCCTTTTGTGGTTTTATTTTTTTTAGATGCTTTTAAGGAAACTCTCCTTTTGTGGTTTTTATAGAGATTTTTATTTTTCTGCACTCTGCCCATTCTTACAGTAAGCTCTTCACTGCATCCTATACATGGAACAACAAAACACCATTGCCAATATTGGACAAAGAAATGCCATTGTCATGGAATAAGTCTGCATTTTTGGAATCAATGATGCCATTGCTGCAGAAGAACATTGCAGCATCATACAAAAAAGTAGACATGCTTCCATTGATGATTCACTTTCCGCCCTGCGAACAAACTGCATTAGAAGAGGCACATTTTCTTCTTAGTGGTATGGATAAGAAAATAATTTTCCCTTTTTATACAGATTATTCTTTTTCTGTATTCCACACATACTTACAGGAAGCTCTTCAACGCATCTTGTAGATGGAGCAACAAAATACCATTGCCAATGTTAAAGAAATGCCATTGTCATGGAATAAATCCGCATTTTGAGAATCAATGATGTCATTGTTGCAGAAGAACATTCCAGAATTGCACAAAAAAGGAGCCATTTTTCCATTGATGATACACCTTCCGCCCTCTGGGTGTGAACAAACTGCATTAGAACAGTCCCACCCTCTTCGTGGCGGTATAGATGAGAATAGAATTTTCGCAGTGGGAAAAAAAAATGCGTCACTGCTTTCATCAATCTCTTGAGGTGATGCAACACATATGAACAAGGCTTGTAACCCAAATGCTGAGCTACGTACTGTACCACGACAACATGAAAAGGCACGAAAGTGACCACTTCTTTGCAAAGGTCAATGACAAACGCTAAAATTGCAGACATCGGCAGCGCACCCCAATGCTTCCAACCCGAAATTGCCGCCATGCAAGTCTCTTTCCTGGGCATACCTGTGCAAATGTACTACAAAGGTATTACCCAGTAACAGGACTCTGCGTCTCTCCATTTCTACCAGTCGGAGTACACAAAGTAAAGTAAGAATTTGTTACCGCCCCTTTCTGTAAGGCAGAACTTAAGCAGCTAATTGGATAATCCCCACAGTCACATTCCCATTGGCCCGCATGCTTAGAAGGGCAGAATGTGGCACATGCGCTTTCCGAACTAGCGCAAGGTCCGCGCCCCATTGAAGCAGGAGGAGTCCTTCTTCCTATTGGTGCACTTTCCTGTGACGCACAGCCTGAGCACCTGATTGGACAATCCCTATGGTCCCATTTCCATAGGCCAGCATGGCGAGAAGCGCAGAATGTGGCACGTATGCTTCCCCAAGTACGGTGAGTGCCGAGCCCGAGTGAAGCAGGAGTCCTTCTTCCTATTGTCGCACACTCTAATCACCTGATTGGACAATACCCACAGCCCCATGTCAATTGGGCAACATGGTGGAAGGGCAGATTGTAGCACGTGCGTCTCCCAAAGTACTGCGAGGGCCGCAGCCCCTGTAAAACTGGAGCAGTCCTTCTTCCCTTTCCACTATCTTTTCTGCAGCACTACCTAATTGGGTTATGTGTAAATAGGTACACACGTAGCCACCAATCGCATCGAAGCCGCCATCATCCAACACTGTCACTCCTGTACAACACTTCAAATGTACCATTACACAATTACAGTATAAGTGTCATGCCATTCCAAAGCACGTCCACTGCAAACTTCAGTAAAAGTATGCACAATTTCTCCATTCGCATACATCCACATGGCCACCCAGAATGTGGCTCGTGTAATCCAGAAAGTACAGCGGAATCTGCTACCTTTTCGTGATAGTGAGGGGTGGGGGTTTGCGGGGGAAGCAATATCAAGCTGGGTAGGGGATTGAGTCTTCCATTGTAGATGTATAACTTTATTTTGTTTTACGTGCGTGCAAGCAACTTTTTTAGTTTTTTCTCTTTATATGCGTTTCTGTTTGCCTCTCCTCCCATTTTTACCACATTCTGGTCAATGCTTCTTGCACAGTGTAAAAGAAAACGGCATTGCCAATGGCGCCCAAATAAATGCCATTTCTACAGAACCACTGCATATTTTGCCAACTCATGATCTCATAGTGGGTGGAGAACATGCCAGCAGTCTTCATAAATTCACACATGCTCCTGTTTATAACACACCTTCTGACCTCTGGCTGGGGACAAATTGCCCCGGCATGGGCCCATACTCCTCTTGGTGTTATGCATGAGAAAATGACATTGGAAGTAGGAAAAATCCACTTCACTGCGTTCAGCAACCTCTTCAGGTGACGGATTAAACATCCACACAACATGTAACCCAAATGTAGACTTCCATAGTGCACCACGACAAAGTTTACGTTCGTGGCGGAGGCCACATATCTGCAAAGCCAAACCATCCCGCCTAAACTGCAGTCACCCTGACAGCCCCAGAAAGCGTTCACTCCTTCCAACCCGAAATTACCAGCAAAGCCTCTTTGCACACAACACCTGTACAGATGGCGCACAAAGGTATCACTGACGATAAGCACAGAGTGCGTCTCTCCATCTCCACCAACCTCACGACACACTTTTGGGAAGATATGGTACCGCCCCTTCCTGTCAACCACACCCTAAACACCTAATTGCCTATTTCCCACAATTCCATTTCCATGGCCAGCATGCTCATAATGGCAGGAGGTGCCACGTGGGCTTTCCCATGTACAGTGAGGGACACAGCCCAGAAAAGCAGACATGCTTTGCAGTGGCATTTCTGCAGTGTTCCCTCATTAAATGCTGTCAAATTATCAAACATACATGCAGCTATCACATACAAAACCTCTGCATTGCACTCTATCATTTCTGTACACCACTCCATATTTACCGTTACACACTGTCAGTGCACGTTCCATTTCATTCCAAAACCCCTCCACCAGAAACCTCTACTAACGAATGCATGATTGTAGCATTACCAAAGATCCTGTGGCGCACCCAGCACACCTTTGGCCATGCACACAACAGTGCAGCCCTTGCCCACACCCACCACAACACTATGGATACATGCATTCTACCATTTGGGCAGCTAACAATATGCACAAACGTAACATACATACTGGCACTTCTACCCAACTCCCCCACACCATAGAACATCCATTCATGAAAACGTGTCACAATAAGCAGAATCCACAAACATACCACAGCCTGCACCACCCCTACCCACTGCCATTCACCAAGTCGTGTGTCACTGGCAACCTAAGCACAACAGCTTGACAACATTGGGCCTACTCCAATAAATCTGCACACTAACCAGGCACATATAAGCTGCACTTCAACCATACCCTCTTCCATACTCACATTATATACACACTGCACCCTGTGGCCACACTGAACACTTTCTCACTGCACCATCTCCGACCGCACACCAAATACTGTAGCATGTTGCAACTATCACCACAACCATGGAACGCACAATAAACGCTTTTCAACTCTCTTGTGCTGCTTTAGCACGTCTACAATGTGCTCCACACCCAGTCTCCAAAGATCACCACCCTGTGGCTCATGCACGGTCAAGCCTGCATTGCTGCAGTGGGTGTGCTCCTTGCAAACATTCTCCGCACCGTAAACCATCCATGCGTATCAGCGTGTCACCAGCTACACTGTGCACATACACACCACTGGCACCAGCACTCCTACCCAACCTCCGCACTGCAATGGAGTTGTACAGCATTAAATGCAAAAGTTACCATATTCTACAAACATTACACTGTCTCTGGCACCCCTACACCCTTTCATTCACATACTATGGTCTTACCCGCTTCCACTCAGAAAGTATTGTGTCACTGCCAACCTAACCACAAACTGTTCACAGCATTGCCCCTACTCCAAGCAATCTGCACACAGCACGCTATCCAAGCACATATAAGCTACACTTCAACCATACCCTCTTCCAAACTGACAATATGCAAACACTGCACCCAGGGCCCACACTGTGTGGCGTTTCACTGCACCATCTCCAACCACACATGAAAAACTTTACCATGTTCTAACAGTGACCTCACCTGCGAAACCAAACGCACACGCATGGCAGTTCACTTCTGCTGCTCTATTGTGGCTGAAATGTGCTCCACACCCATTCTGTAAAACTCACCACCCTCTAACTGATGCAGAGTAGCATTGTGTCACTGGCAACCTAACCACAACAGCATCACAACATTGGGGCAACTTCAATAAATCTGCACACAGCACATTAACCAAGCACATATCAGCTGCACTTCAACCATACCCTCTTCCATATTCACATTACATAAACACTGCACCCTGTGTCCACACTGCACAACTTCTCACTGCACCATCTCCTGCCGCACACCAAATACTGTAGCATGTAGCAACTATCACTACAACCATGGAACGCACAATAAATGCTTTTCAACTCATTTGTGCTGCTGCAGCACGTCTACAATGTGCTCAACATCCATTCTCCAAAGCTCACCACCCTGTGCCTGATGCACTGTCAAACCTGCATTGCTGCAGTGTGTCTGCTCCTTGCACACATTTCATGCACCATAATGCAACCATACATGTCAGCATGTCATCAACTACCTCTATGCACATACGCACCACTGGCACCAGCACTCCTACCCAACCTCCGCACTGCAACAGTTATCATATTCTACAAACAATACACTGTCTCCGTCACACCTACGCCCTTACATTCACATAGTATGGTCTTACCAACTTCCACTCAGAAAGTATTGTGTCACTGCCAACCTAACCACAAAATGTTCACAACATTGCCTCTACTCCAAGCAATCTGCACACAGCTTACTATCCAAGCACATATAAGGTGCACTTCAACCAAACCCTCTTCCATATTGACAGTATGCAAACACTGCACCCAGTGCCCACACTGCGTGACTTTTTACTGCACCATCTCCAACCACATATAAAAACTTTACCATGTTCTAAAAGTGACCTCACCTGCGCAACCAAACGTACACGCATGCCAGCTCACTTCTGCTGCTCTATTGCGTCTGAAATGTGCTTCTCACCCATTCCGTGCAAGTCACCACCCTCTAACTGATGCAGAGTGACAAATGCATTACTGCTGTGTGTGTGCTTAAGCCCTCGGCTCTTCAGTGCATGGCATATGGCCTACGATCTACGGCCTTCAGGCCAAGCACCCAATGGTCTAGGCCTCGAACACACCCACCGCAACATAATGCCACCATGCATGTCACCATGTCACCAAGTACGACAATCCACATATACACCACTGCCACCAGCACTCCTACCCAACCTGTGCACCGCAATGGAGCTATGCAGCAAAAAAGTGGAACCGTTACCATAATGTAGAAAGAAACCACTGTCTCCTGCACCCCTGCACACTTTCATTCACATACTATGGCGGTACCCACTTCCATTCACAAAGTATTCTGTCAAAGCCAACCTACTCACATACTGTTCGTAACATTGGCCCTACGCCAACCTATCTGCACACACTATGGAAGCACCACCCTCTACCGAATGCAGAGTAAGACATGCATTGCTGTTGTGGGTGTTCTGAAGACCTAGGCTGTTGACTGCATGCTCTACAGCCTACGGCCTTGGGCCATGCACCCAATAGTCTAACCCTTCAACAGACCCACCGCAACTTCATGCACCCATGCATGCAACCATGTGCCCAACTACCATAATCCATCCGCACAGCACAGCCACCCGCGCTCCCACCCAACCTATGTCATGTGCAAATCACTCCCCTTCTGAAAATCACCTGCCACCACTCACCACGGAAAGAGGTCTGCACAGACAGGTTGCAGCACAAGCTATCGGGCCGTTACGACAGCTGCCTCCAATCACCACACAAAGTAGTTGCCTGTCTAGGTACCTGCGGTTTGGCGCAATACGCATGAATACTGCAGCCACTCCTCCGTCTTCTTCCACCTTTTCACATATCTCACATGAATCACTTCTCACCCCCCCCACCATTTCCCTCCCTTCTTGCCGCCAACACATGGCGTACGGTATATTTTCCAGATCCTTCCACCGGCGCACTCTCCTCCTTTTTAAGCAGTGCTATCGCCTACAGATTTGGGTGACAGATAGTACTGCTTTTTACAGTGGTAGGTGCTTTATGTGACTCTTCGGCAGGTAGCAGGACAAAGCATTGAACACATTAAGTAGTCTGTCTGTACAGTGGCCTGGTAGGTGATTGCATTGATTGGGCTCAGACTAATCCACTGACCTGACAGGTACGTGACCCCTTTAGGTGAACCACCAGTAAAGGCAAGTGGTAGAGCGTACCACCATCACACAGCATCTGCCTATAACTGAGAACTGAAAGGGGTATCAGTCTCCATGCCATTCAGTGGTGAAGTTGCACTGCAGCAATATATATGTATTGGCCAAGCTGCTGCTAAAGAGCAGTGGGAAAGGTGACCTACCAGCTCTGTGTGATTACCTTCTGCTTAGTTAGGTAATTTAATTTGGTGTTAACTAACCATGCAGAAATGTACATGTGCAACATTTGAACATCATTTCATGTTGCGCTGTTTGATGGGTTGTACATTTTAGAATGCTTCAATGGTGCCAACAGTGTATGTTTTGTATTTTCCCGTGATGTCATGCAAATTTCTTTTTAAAACGGGAAAACTTCTACATCTTTTTGGTCACGGAATGTGGGTAAGTATGGCAGTGGTAGCAGCTGATTTTGAGAAGGGGAGTGAATTGCACATGACATAGGTTGGGTGGGAGCGTGGCTGGCTGTGGTATGTGGGTGAATTGTGGTAGTAGGGCACATGGTGGCATGCATGCGTGCATTAAGTTGCGGTGGGGGTGTTGAAGGACTAGACTATTGGGTGCATGGCCGAAGGCCGTAGGTCGTTGGCCGTGCACTGAAAAGTCTAGGGGGTCAGCACACCCACTAAAGCAATGCATGTTTCAGTCTGCATTGGGTAGAGGGAGTTGCGTGCATAGTCTGGTGTGTGCACAGTGGTTGGAGTAGGGCCAATGTTTTGAACATTATGTTATAGAGGTATCTTTAACCAGGAATTTATTTTTAATTCTAAGGTAATTATTACCAACAAATAGAGGGGACAGCAATGGGGGCCACTATGGCCCCAAGTGTAGCCAGTTTATATGTTGAATTTTTTTAAAAAAAAGGTTTATCTATAATACCCATCCACTCGAATCTAATGTGCTGTCATGGGCTAAATATATAGATGACATCATAGTGATCTGGCAAGGCACACTAAGTGACGCTACTAACTTCCTTACATGGCTTAACCAATGTAATAGACATCTGCAATTTACCATGACTATTAACAAACAAGAGATCAACTTTTTAAACCTCACTATTTTCTACCATGAAGTACTATTGTTAGTTAAACCTTATCACAAGAGCACCGACAAAAACTCTCTATTACATTATATCAGCCACCACGTAAAACACTTGAAAGACAACTTGCCCTATGGACAATTTTTACGTTTAATAAGAAACAGCAGTCAAAAAGAGGCGTACGAAGAAGAAGCTAGGGCTCTATCTAAAAAATTGAAAGAAAGAGACTACCCAAAAAAACTAATAAGAAAGGCAGCTAAACTAGCATTTAATAACAATCGAGAATCTCTACTGGAAGATAAAGTAAAACAAAAAACCCAGAAGCAAGAATAGTGAGCGTGAATATGTTCACCAATTTAAGCCTTTCTATCACAAACATCGTCCGCAAACATTGGAAGATTTTTGACAAATCTAAGGTGAAACTAGAATGTCCGCTTTTCGCGTATAGAAAATCCACCAACGTTGGGAACCGAGTGAGTGGCAGCAAACTTAGAGTGAAACCAACTTAACCTGACACCTTGATTAAAGCATGGGTCCTTAGCCCTATTACGGGCCATCACCCCTGCGGTCACTGCTCCGTGTGTAAGCTAACTAAAAAATCTAAAGAAATAGACATCGGTCTATAGACACCATGGCAACAAGCCAATTTTTCCAATTGCAATTCAGATTTAGCAATTTATATGATTACATGCCCTTGCCAATTAAAATACATAGGCAAAACTATCAGGAAAGTAAAAACAAGAATTATTGAGCATAGAAGCTGTATAAAAAATAAAACAGCGTTGGCCCCTATGGTCAAACACTTTATTGAACATAACCACATGAGCGAAGACTTCTCCTGGACAGTTCTTCTGACCATAAAAGGAAATTACATCAATAAAAAGAAAAAAATGCTATTAGAAAAATAACAAAGACTTATATTTTTAACTAAAAGTGACCAAAATGGGATGAATGAAGCCATAGAGTGGCATAAAATCAAAGTTAAAAAAGAGTAATACATCGGAAGAGACCACTATAACTCCTTTCTATACCCTTCACTGCACTAATAGCTCTAAACTTCTACATGAGTCTCTATGATAAATTCAATAAAGACAAATGAGGCTGATTTTGACCTCGAGACAACTTGCTAAATATATATTTTCACACACTAACAGCATTATAACAATGAATGAACTGTATCTAAGTCCTTTTAAATAAAAGGCTTTATAATTTATAAACATCTAGCTAAACATCTTCTTCATACTGACCACATCGTAATAATGTACTAACTTCATTATCATCTTCTTTGTGGTATAAAAGATTTAAAAATGTATATCTATGTAGAAGAAACGAAGAAAAGACTAAGGCATGAAAGGTTCATTGTCTAGCTAAAAGATAAATATCTTTACATGCAGACTATAGAAAAGAAGTTCTCACGGCCTTATGACATAAAAATAGAAAAGGGACGCCGGCTCCAGATGAAATCCCCCATCTAAGATGGCGGGGGGGTTTAAAAGCAAACTCGCGATGGTACAACCGCGAGAAAACGAACACGCCAGAGCCCAGACAGAAAAACAAACAAAGAAGTATCTACACTTAAAGGTAAGCGCAGTGTAGAAGAAAATGCCCCCCTGGGAAAGCCTTCCCGTTTTCATAAATCTAAACATGTTGATTTTGCTATACATTTTGTAATTATATTGCTGTAATGAATGAAGCGATATACAACAACGGATTTAGCAGCAGTATAGTCACCATTAGGGTTCCGAAATAGACAGCCTAAAGTCTATAACTGCTCTGTCCATAACTGCTCTGATATAAACTAATATGTAGCTCTGCACCAAACTAAAATAGACCGTCTATTTCTATCTTTTTTAGAACGGTCTGTAAATCTGAGTGCCACTCATTTAGCTTAAGAACACGTTCATATTCTATGAAATGCCAAGAATAAGAGGAATCTCATCCAAGATGTTCTCCCTGAATAAACTACCAGAGGTGAGTTTCCGGCTTTAAAATGGCTAAAATTGCAGACATTACTAGATGATAGTGGTATACCTGGAATAGCCAGACAAAAACTGTATCCTTAGCAGTTTTGATTCTTTTCCCTTTCACCAACAGCAGTTCCTGCGGACGATAATTAGCGAATTCAAGCTATCCTCTCTCCCGCTTGAAATCCTGAATTAAACAGGAGGGAGTTACAAAGACGCTTCTTCCAGAGACAAAACTAACATTCATAATTAGGTATGTTATTTACTTCCTTTCTCAGCTATTTACCTTCCGAAGCTAGCGGGGATTGCAATGTAGTATCGAGCCAGCAGGGTTTAATTCTTTTGTAAATTTAACTTACAGGCCAAGCTAGATCGAATGGTGCTCAGCTTGTGTCTAAGAGGAGAATTCCTGCGTAATCCAGGACTCTATTCCTCAGACCTCTTTCTCACACTGGACCAGGTAATTAAGGTTCCTAGGTCCAGCATATAATCAAATTATAAGAAGTAAACAAGCAATAATAGCTGACTTCTCTCCTTTCTTGTTTTTTTATCAACAGACACAGCTAACATTGGCAGATGTATGTTTTCCATTGTCAACAAGAGTTAAAATCATCAACAATTTGAAGCAACTGTAATTGCACTTGTTTCTATAGTAACTCTAAAGAGAAAGTGACATACCTCCTGAAGAAAGTTCCCTCAATTACCTTAGAGAACTGAAACATCTCGAGTCCTTCTACCCTGGCATGAAATAACCAGGGCTATATAGATACGCTCACTAAAAAGGGCCCTAACTATTTTAAGATGGCAACAGCCTCTTTAATGGTTACCTATTGAACTAATGTTTTCTGTACATATATCACCCTTAGGTATCCTTCGATTTAGGTATTGGTGTCACGAGTTAATGGTCTGTTTTTATACATCTTTTAACACTGAATGTGTTGGGCGATAACAAACATTTTGGATGTTTCTCGGTTTTTACAATTGCCAAATTTTGAATAAAATGAATCTTTTTCGTATCACTGAATAGTTTTAATATAATGTACATTAACTGTGACTGTTGATATGAGCTAATTACCTCTTGTGTACTTGAGGTGAACATTATGTGGTCAGGTTGGGAGTGACACAATGGTTTGTGAATGGAAGTGGGTAAGACTATAGTAGGTGAAGGAACGTGCATAGGGTTGCGGAGACAGTGCTTTGTTTGTAGATTATGGTAACTGTTGCAGTTTTCGCTGCATGGCTCCATTGTGGTGTGCAGGTTGGGTAGGAGGGCTGCTGGCAGTGGTGTGTATGTGGATTGTGGTAGTTGGTGACACGCTGACATGCAGGGTGGCATTACTTTGCAGTGGGTGTGTTGAATGCCTAGACTATTGGATGCATAGCCGAAGGCCCTAAGCCGTAGGCCATACACTCAAGAGCCTAGGGCTGGAGGACACCCACCGCAGTAATGCCTTTTTGACTCTGCATCAGTTAGAGGGTGGTGATCTTTGGAGAATGATTGTGGAGCACATTGTTCACGTGCAACAGCAGCAGAAGTGAGTTAAGAAGCGTATATTGTTTGTTCCATGTAGTTGGAATATGCTACAGTATTTGGTGTACGACTGGAGATGGTGCAGTGAGAAGTTGTGTAGTGTGGCCACAGGGAGAAGTGTTTGTATAATGTGAGTATGGAAGAGGGTATGGTTGAAGTGCAGCTTATATGTGCTTGATTACTGTGATATGTGTATATTTGTTGTAGTACGCCCTATGTTGTGAAGATGGTGTGGTTAGGTTGGCAGTGACACAATAGTTTGTGAATGGGAGTGGGTAGGGTTGGCAAAAGCTGTGGTATGTTTGTGGATTCTGCTAACAGTGATAAGTCTTGGTGGATGGCTGTGTTTAGGTGTGGGGGAGTTGGGTGGAAGTGCCGCTACGTATGATATGTTTGTGGAAATGTTAGCTGCGCACATGTTCGCATGCATGGATCCATAGTGCTGTGGTGGTTCTGGGCAAGGCCTACACCGATGTGTGCATGGCCAAAGGTGTGCTGGGTGCCACGCACAATCTTCTTGGTTGCTGAATTCGTGGATGGTTTAGCAGGAGATTCTGGTGTATTGAGAGTGTTGAAGGGTAAATATGGAATGGTGTACAGAAATGCTAGTGTGCAATGCAGAGCTTTTGTATGTGGTTGGTGCATGCGTGTGTGAAACTTTCACAGCACCCAATAAGAGAGTGCTGGAGAAATGCCAGTGGAAAAGGAAAATGTATTGTGTCTCATTTACTGGGGCGTGGCCCTCGCTGTAGCTGGGAAAGCAAACGTGCCACATTCTGCCATTATGAGCATGGTGGGCATGGAAATGGAACTGTGGGAATTAGGCAATCAGGTGTTTATGGTGGTGTTGTTGATACGAAGGGGCGGTATCGTTGTTGGCCACTACTGTGTCATGAGGTTGGTAGAGATGGAGAGATGCACAGTGCTTATCGTCGATGATAGCTTTGTGCGCCATTTGCACAGGTGGAGTATACCCAATCACTTCAAAGTAACTTCCCTCTGTAGAGTACCGCATAGCAGTACATATACAGTACAAAGCCCTAATTGCAGGTAAGGGTCCTTAGTGGAGTATATGGTCTACAAGGTGTTGTAAAGCTCTGGTGCCGTAAAGGAGTGCCCATGGTGTGGGCCGCAGCCTATGTGGAGAATGCTGTACATGAAATTACCCTACTGCATTTTTGGCAGGGTAGTACCCTGCCCACTGGCCTCTTATGCTTGCATTGCAGTTCTCGTCACATGCGGTACAGACACTTCATGGTGCTCTATTAGCCGTAGGACTAGGATGCATGGATATGACTGATTTATCAAATAGAAGAATGCTTATAACAAGGAGAATCGCAGCTTCAATATGTGCAGGAGAAAGGTAATTCTTAAGCGCGACCCATGCAGCTACACTACTGTTTTAAGCAACAGTAATATTGTTTGCTCTCCGAAGAATGTGCTTCTTACGTACTTCTGTTAGAAACATGCACTACTATGTTGGTGACCTAGCCATAAAAGCTTTGCCGTTTTGTAGACTCACTACAAACTGTCACACCTGCACTTAAATGTTACCTCCAACCGTACGACCCACAGGCGAACCCTTCACACTTTCCGGCACAGTGCTCAGTGCAGACACAGTGTGTCTGTTTCACGAGTCATGGAAAGGCAAGCAGCACATCATTCAAACTATTGTGACATTTAGCACGCCCAGCGTACACTCGCGGTTGCTGTTACTTGTTTCCATGCATAGGAAACCTCCACGTTGCTTACTGCAGCTATCTCGGCTAATAATTTGCGGCACAGAATCACCATGCTATGTTAACACAAAAAGAACAACCACGCACAGTCTCACCAACACTTAACATGCACACCTTTCATTTGTCAGATACACCAAGACTATTAGGCAAGGGAAGGGGTAGCAAAAATGGATACATACACAGGGGAATTTGGCCTTTGCACAAGTTCATGAGGATGCATTTAGTTTTTATGCACAGCCTCTACAAGGGATTGTCATTATAATGCTGGCATAAAAATGTCCAAAAATCATTGGAAGAAGTATCATGCGCCAATTAGTTCATTAGGTGATGCTTTGCTATAAACACCATTGTGTTACTGACTTCATTCCAGTACATGAACGAACTCCTATACAAATGTAGGCATTCTGTGCATCATGCGCCATAGAACTGCAATATTGAAAACCTCACTATGCTGGATAGTACAATGATGAATCTTTTCGTTTCAGAGTTTTGTGCACTGTGACACGTGTAATAAGTACCTAACAATGCCTCCCTTACTTCATAATTGTACTACTACACACAAAGCATAAAGAGACCACAGTGCATACAAATATGAGCATATACAGGGAAAGTAAAGTAAGCAAAAAACCAGCAGCATTACCAGAAAGTATTTGTAACCTAAGTACTTTAGTTCATGCACAGACATGATTGCTGTGTCTCCAGGCTGCTTCTTTCCCAATGTATATGTATTGTATGATGTGAGTGAATTCTAAGGAAAGTAGTGTAAGTACATATGAGAAGAGTAAGGTCTACAAACATAGTACATTTTTGCATTTTACTTCCTGTCACTGAAGAAAACCACCTGCTCTAGATATCCATCTTTGATGTCATGGGTATTAGTCTTAGCAGTGCACGGTGGTGGGGCGAGTCATGGTTGCTTAGCTTACCATAACTGGCGAATTTCAGGTGTTTTTCGATTTTACTTGCAACCATAACGTCCCTTTAACAATGTTTTTTCACTGAATTTGATAGGTTTTTAGTAGCGCAACTTAACCATAACATCCCTTTAACAATGTTTTTGTTAGAATATATATATGTATATATATATATATATATATATATCAGTGCTCACGTACATCATTTTTGGGAGCTGATCAGGCTCAGAAGATCATCATAGGCGCAAAGGGTCTACCGAAGGCAGTTTTACCCTCATCGAGCCGGGGCGACAGGAGGCATGACACGCTGCAAGTTTTGAACTGTGGTAATTTATTCCACAAACGACTGATGTGGACAGTTAATTTTATGGAGCATTATCATTATAAAATATGTATTCAGCTGATAGAGCTGGATCTTCCCTCCTAGAGTGTCCCAGAACCTAGACAGATATTTGCAATTGACACACACAGATGTGAAAGCGAGCACGTCCTCTTTTGCTTTAAGTATTTAAGAACAGGTTCCACAACCTCTGAAATTATGGCGAGACCTTTGTCACATGAAAATCAATTGGATGATCTACAAGTATTGACATCATCACAGATTGCCTGAATAATTCAGAGGACTCTATAGAAAGTTCAGTGGGTTGCAGTAACACATACTGCAATGTTCTTCTGAGCAATGGTTAAGTTATTAAGGACTGAGATAGGCAGATTGTTTGGTTGGCTGTACTGGATGGAGAAGGGGTACATGAAGCGGCCTCTTGGGATTCCCTCCTTAGCCCAGAGGTCCGTAACACTCAGTTAATACTATCGCTCTGTACCCCTTCTGCTTAGTCTCTCTCTTGTGCTAATTGTGCTCTCCCTAACATGACGTCTCTTTATTTCCCCCAGGGACGTTCCATCTGGCCTTACACTACAGATGGCCAGTTCTAACAGGGCGGTATATGTTTGTGCCAGTTCTCACTGTCCTTCTCCTCTTTCTCTCTGATGTTATTTTCCCTCCATTTCCCCCTAGCTCCATCCTTCCTTCCATGACTACTACTCCTCCGGCTACTACCACCCTCTACTATTTCTCCACCTTTTCCACACTACGTCCACTCCTCCTCTCACTACTACTATCACTGATCCTCTCACCACAACTAACACTGCTCCTCTCACTACTACTATCAAGGCTCCTTTCCCTACTGCTATCATTGCAACTACTCTCACTGCCACTGCTATCACTACTACTGCTATCACCACTAATGTTCTCACTACTACTCTGCCTTCCCCTCACTTTCCTCTGTCCACTCCCACCCTTTGATGTTACTACTCCGTCCGTCCTACTACAACCAAGGTGTCGCTTCACGGTCTGTGTGAATTGCAGCTTTCTGGGTTTTCTGGTCATTTGATTGTGCCACAGGTTTTCATGATGGCTTACTGTTGCATCCTGTGAGTTGCGGTCCTGAAATAATAACAAGAGAATTTTGGCAGTGACTGTATTTGGAGGCATTGATATAACGTGAGTGGTATCAGTGTTGACATTTCTGGCACGGGCAGGATTTTCGGGGGACTGGTAATCCACCTCTCCCCTTGACAGGGTAATTTGTGTGACCTTGTCACAATCAAAAAGGATGTTGTTCGCAACAAGTCTTTAGCAGGCCTCTAGCACAGTCTTTTGTTATTCATGTATGTACTTGATCAAAAGATCCAATAGGTTCTTGGAACCATTATCAGTTAGGCAATACTTAAACACTTTCTACATCAGTGAAGGCTTCCCTAAACCTTGAACATCAGAAAAGTCCTAATAGCTTATGTGGTAAATGCAGGGAATGTGTTCCTTCTCCCCAAGGGGAGAGCCGCCCTCTTTGGGACTAGGGTGGTGAGCCTGTGCTGCTGAACAACCCCTAGATGACAGGGCAAGCAGGATCCCAGGGTGGTGAAGCCCCCTTAGGGGACAAGGAATTGCCCAGCAGGATGTGTACCCCCCTCCCTTGCATTAACGAACCCCATTGCTTGTAAGTTATGTGGGAGTAGAGCAGAGCACTAATGAACAATGGCCCTTTAAGGTGGTTAGTGTCGTTTCGGACCAGCATGTGTTTCAAAGGGGCTTAACCATTAGACTCTTTCCTCTCTTCCCAGGGAGGCAAATAAAGGCTTCCTATGGCCAACACCGGGGAGAGAGTCAGCGAGCTGGAGTGAACAAGCTGGAGAGCGAGAACCGCTAGCCTGCGCGCTAATGCAGAGGAGGGATCATCCCCCGTGGAGGCAGACTCCTGAGACAGCGCCACACAGTTTGCCTGGAGATTGGAGAAGGAGAGAAGCCTGTGGAATGATGCAACAGAGGGCAGAACCAGGATATCCCACAAGGTGGTAAGACATTCGACGGTCCCAGGAGAGACAACCAACCAAACTTGCCAAGCCGGGCTGAGAGCCAAGACAGCCCGTCAAGGGCTAAGCTACCCAATGCCCCCAGAAAGGTGGAAATACCAAATATCCGGTGCTGGAGTGAAAGACAATATTTTTAATGAACATACGAACAAGGAGGAGCTATTGAGGCCTATTGCAGGAAATCAGGAAACCACTAACAAAGACATTGGGCCAAGCAAAAGGGCATACTGCTGAGACAGGCGTAAGGCCCAAGATATGATTAACAGACATTTGGGTGGGGACTGGAGTCAAGCACCACCAAGTAAGGAGGAAGTCTGAAATCATTTGGAACTGTTTATTCAGGCACGTCGCTTGGGCGAGACATAAGAGACTTTTGGGTCGGGGTTCAGAAACCAACCACCAGTACCAAATGTAAAAGAGTGATCCCTTTCAGATTCTCATGGTTGTTCTTTTGTTAGTGCCTTTTATACTAAGTGATAGGACTGGATAGATAAGATTCGGGACAGAGACTGGTTTTCTGTTGTACGACATCCTGTTATTTTGTATAGAATAGGGACAAATCATCTCCTTAGATGTAGGGGAAGGATAGCGGTGGGAGGCAGATGGTTACATCATCCTTAGCTACTGCTCCCCCGGCCCAATTTCGCATGAGAAGTGATACTCACCAAGGCAACTGTACTGCCCATATACCAGGCAGGCACAACAGGAGATGGACACAATCTAAGCTAATAATGGCAAGAATAGTCAAACTGACAATGAAACAACACATGTGCATGCATTAGACACGAAGCAAATGCGCACTCAACACGAAGGACACAAACACTAGGTAATGTATGCATTTATAGATGAAGAATATTACATGGCATCCATAAAAACATGGAGAATACTAACATAGGCAATGCATACACTGAATGCAACATGAATTATATGTGAATATAGCTCACTAATATATATACATGAGAATAATGGGCAGCCATCTTTTCCAAAATGGAAGCCGCAGCACGCTTCTAAGTAAATGAATGGCTTTAAGACTTCATGAGAACTCCAAATGCTGTAATTACAGAAATACAGATCCGTGCAGAGCTCAGACAGTGGCTAGCAACACAAGCCATGGTTACCGTGAAATAAGGGAGGGTCAGAACTTTGCTGTGAAAGCACAAGATAGCAATTCCCAGGACGCAAGACAGATACTCCACAGTTAATTAAAGACTTATAAGAGAACAACCAGTCTTTGTAAGCCAGGTGCAGGACAATTATAAGCCCAAACACTCTATGGGGAATCGTTCAAAAGAGTCCCTTTGGAAAGAGGAACCATAACACTCACTATAATATTAGCTAAAATCCCAGTAAATGCAGGGTGAAATAATTCCAAACGCGGTCTCATCGCATGTGATTCATAACCGAAGAACACTCTCTATTCATTAGCAATGGATACAGATAGGACACCTGCCTCACTCCTTAAACACATTTCCAGACACGAGATGCTTTACAAGGCAACTACAAAGAGATCAACCTGGTTCAAGGCCTAGGAATAAGGGATGGTATTTTCTTTAATTGAAGAGAAGACAGTCCATGGACCTCTGTCCCCCTATTCCTGTCTGGGTCATGACTTGATGACCTGTCAGTTGCCCAAGGTTGGTCAGTAGTAAGCCAACTAATCAAAACCCCCAATAATCTGTGGGCTATAAGACCCACTGAACAGATTTTCGCCAGAACCAAGCTGCATTTGCGCAGAAACAGCAAAATGGGTGCGCTGGCTCCTGTGAGCACCATGGCCTTAAAACTGTGTTTTATAGCAACAAAAAGAAGGCTGCACCATCTTGCCAAGCACACATTGGGCAGGATGGAACAAGGGGACACTTTGAGGGAGCGTGTCAGTGTGTTCGGACATATACAAATGGAATAAAGTGAAAAAGAAGCATTGCCTTACTGCAAGCCTAAAATCCCCATTAAAAGGGAAACTTTTTCACCTTTAAAATAATGCTGCTGATGCTATTTTCATCTGCTCTTCCTTAAACCACTGTGATAAATAAGGCCCTGCCATGCCCAGTATATCCCATTGTGCTTCAGCAAAACCAAGCAAGATTTCTAATTGACAGGCCCTGTCAAACCAACTCGGTGAAAAATCAACAAAGGAAATTCACTTTTACCCACATGGGAAAACACATTAATTTTCTTCCCAAATTATCAAAGATCAGTAGTTCAAAGGAACTCCAGCTATCTGGGCCATGTCAATTTCAATGCATCTGTGCTTCAAACAAAACTCTTGCATAAGAAATAACTATGGCTGAAGAACAGTGTGGGAATCTGATGGAGATGCAAAACCGAATTTAAAAAGAAATGCCAGCTTTTCACCACACGTGGCTTTGCAGACTAAAGGAGAAAAATTACTGTTTTAAAAAGTAAACTGTTGAATGAACGCCTGTCATTACCTAGCAATGTGAAGGGGTTTGTTGCTGGTGAAAATACACACATGGGCTATTTTATGCAACAGGCTTGTTTTAATTCAGGACCTAATATGAGAAAATAAAGGTTTTAAACTCCCTTGGCTGTATTTTGCAAGCTCTCAAAAACAGGTTATTCCAGCTGGCAGAGCTAAAGCTTCCCCCAAGAAAGGGAACCACCATAAACGTTCAGGTTTCTGCTGAGAGGATGACAGAAACAAAAGGGGCTCTCAGTAGATAATAACACCTCCGTGATAATTACTAGGTTGGACAGAATCTAGTCTGCGCTGAACCCTCTAACAATGGAACTCCCAGAACAAGGAAGTGTGAAGTGGGGAAGGGGCAATACCCCTTCAATCAAGCTGGGGAACCCCCACCTAGCTCTGGAGGAAATGACAGTTGGTGGCAGCTGAAGAAAGAAAAAAATGGACCAGTGACAGACAAAGGACTGCCATTTGCTTCCAAAGATTATTTATGAATAAAAATGTAAACACTTTTATCTCTGCAGCACAACTTAGTAAAAAGGTAAAAATTTCACAGTTTAAAAGTGATTTTATGGGCTTTCATTTAAGACATGGTAGAATTCACTGACCCCTTGGGAATAGAAATGGCAAAGAATCAGGGATTACAAGGAAAGTATCCATGATGCCAATGCACATTGTTATACTTACATCCCTTATGATAATCCACACATATGTATAAAGTTACAGAATTTTAGGCCGAATTGTTCATACTCAAAATTACCAAAAAGTATTAGAAGGGTGAAACAATGTCTCACGGATTGCAGAGTTGGAGTGTTATGTTCTACATAAAATATGTAACCTGTTTATGTAAGTTGCTAAGAGACTTCAACTGTATAAATGTACCATTTGTGGCAAAATCGGATTTTAGCTAAAGTAATTGTGGGAGGTTTTTGAACATTGTAAAACTCACATCATAAATCTGACATGCTATCCTGAAATCCAACCAGTTGAGAGCGAGGCGGAGACTAGCATCACTGACCAATCCAGTAGGTTAGAGGTGTTGCTTAGTGAAGCCTGCCCAGCCATATACTTTGATGATGTCAATATGCATTATAAATAGGAGTCTCTGACAAGATTCTAGACACACTCTTCCTGATTTTCCTGCACCACCAATCCTGTTCCATTCATCCTGCTGAGTCCAGATTCCAACTACAAGGCCTAAGCATTGCTAACCCTTCCAGCAAAGCCTCAATTCTAAAATCCCAAATAACCAAAGGGAGAAAGCTGTGGTATTCTTTGGGAAGCATCCTGATACCACTAACTGCTGACCACTAACTGCATCCAGTGGTACCTGTGCCCTCCAGTGACCAGAATTACCATGCGGTCACCCGACCTTGCCCGGCTGTCTTTTGCCCAGCTGTCCTTTGCCAGGCGCGCTGCCGTGCGGCGACCAGAACCTGTTGACGGTCCAAAAATCCCAAACTAAAAGTGGACTGTAAGTATAATCTCTACCCCATAGAAATCCATGGTCTACCTTTTCTTGCATTTGTCCTTATCCCACTCTCTAAGCCATCCTATCCTGATCCCGATAACTTGTTGAAACTGTAAGAATTATCCTTGAATCCTGTCCTTTTTTAAGTACTAGCCCCATCTCTTTTCAATTTTATCGTGTGTAATCCTAAACCATTAGTCATATTTTGAGTGATCGGATTGGTTTCTGCCAGGGTTGGGCGCTGGGGTGAGAGGGTTGAACTCGCAAATCAACCTTGGATCTTACTGTGTCCATCTTTGGTGGTCTAGCCTGAATACTCTAGTTTAAAGTAAAACTGTTCTTGTCACAACTGATTTCCTTTCCAATTTCACGGCTTCATTTTGCTCAAAGCGCACCTTTTTATATCTTGTATAACTCATCCAGTTTCATAGCTAGAGACCTATTTCCACTCCTATAGTGTCCCTGAGATATACTTCTATCCCCCAGTAAAAAAACTGCATCACGATTTGCAATATTTTACCCGTCTTTTAATGAAACCGTTTGAGTAAATGTACACTGAAATTCAAAGGAAATGCAACTTTTGCACGTGTCATTTGGCTGCAATCCGTTTTAAACTTCCCACTCAGTTTTCAATTGTGTGCTCTTGGTAATCCATTGCTGGTGATTGTTAGTGTCTATGCATTGTTACTTTAGTGAGAAATTGTATTTACCTTAAAGTTTTTATCGCACATTAATTATTTATTTGTCCATTTCCGAGTGCCATTTCATAACATTGCAAGGGGTTTAAAATCTGTTTTCCATTCTTATTTGGTGAGGGAAGGTCGGATTTTGATTCTGTTTTCTGCATCTTATTCCTGATTATGTGCTGTGCCTTTCTATCCATTCAGAATTTAATATTTGTGGGTTGAAGGAACATTGCAGGGGGAAATCCTAACTTGGGTGCTATCTTTCCTAAATGAAAAAGTGCTCCTATTCCCTGGTGTTTTGTATATGTTCCACTAGAAGGTTAAACCAAGTGCATTGCTTACATTCTCATGGTAGTTATCACCCCATTGGTGATTGCTGCCCCATGTTAAAAATTGTATGATTTATTTTGAATTTTAAAATAAATAAATAACTATTGCATTTTACCAACCAGCCTGGTTCATGGTCCATTGTGACCCGGGGTATTTGAAAAGTGGGTTTGATACGAGTTGTGTACCATCTCAAATTGAATCTGCATAAAATAAGGAGAAAAGCATCTCAGTTGTGCGCTACATACTAGACCGAGACCAAAGTGTGTCGCCTGATTGAAATCCTTAACAGCTAGGCCGTCCAGTACGTATTAGGCCAGCCAATAGTTTTATTATCGATTTAGTGGTGGTCTCAGGAGGAGCCATCAGATTGTTGTTACCTAATCAGAGGTATAACCCATATACAATGTATATGTAGTCAATCCCCTTAACCAATCCCTGTAACCCATAGGTTTTGTAAATTGATATTATGTTGTGATGTCATTGAGGACACATTCATAGTACAAAAAGTGTTATTTTTGGTAAGCACGCTGAGAGTGACGATATCATGTGCCTGTATGCTATGTGTGAAACCTGAGGGTATTTTCAAAGTTAGACCCCAGGAGTCCCGTATTCAGGTGGCCAACGAAGAACTGTCCCTCTCAGATTCCAACTCGAGGGGTAGACGAACTGGGGAGACGCGGCAAGAAGGTGAGGAGGGTGAAGTCCATAAAGCTTTTTGTAGGCTGCTCCAGATCTACCCCCCTTCCTCCCAATCAATAAATCACCCTTAACCAAAGCCAACAAACCATCTGCATCTAGTAAACCCATCAAAAACTACAACTCACAGAAATCCCAGCTATCCTGTTTTTTACCCGGACATTCACAATCATTCTTCTTCACATCTCTCTGGTAATTCATTCCCGAAAACCCCAATCTACCTTGACAAAACACTGCTGTTTCCACAATCCCCTTTTTGCATGATCCCGGCTATTCCTGTTTGCTTCATAAACCCTATTCTCAAAACCGCATACACCGCAGTAGATGAAAAACAAACTTCTCACTCTGCTTCATAAACCCTACCAATCCCGTCCTTCTGATTTTCATTTTACGACTTCCCAGTTGAATGTGACCAACAACTACAGCTCCCACAAACCCTCTTACTCATTACACAACTCCTACAAAAATCACCCTTCTGGGAGCACCACAAACCCCCTCTAGTATGAGGGTTATAATTCCCTACAACACCTTTTCCTCATCCTAGCACATCGGACAATTAGAATCCCCAGCCTCCTTCTTTTCCGACACAAACGCTATCGCACACCATAGACAACCGACTAATATCCGAAATGTCAACCTGACACGTCCCAATGAAAGAGTCAGGCAAAGTCAGGCAATTAACCAAAACCACACACACCTGACAGCCCTTTCGATTCCCCACAGGGCTAAAAAGTGGAGCATGAGAGCACAGGTCGACCAATGCAGACCGCACGACGTAAGGGCTATCTCAGCACAGCAGTTCAAGGGGAGGAGAAAGACGGCGCATACCAAGAGGATGACAAGGAGAGAAGTGACCTTGTCCTTTCCGATCAAGGCCTGTGAAACCTCTGCAGGCGAAGAAATAAGATTGCAAACAATAACCAGCATGCATTGCAGCAGATGTCAATGGTACATGAGACCCTCCTCCGCTGATTACCAAGCCGGCGAGAGATGCTTGCCTCAGTGGTACCAACCTTGACTCCAAAGAGAAGAAAAGCCAAGCGGTTCATCACAGCTGGTGAGTCGAGGGGCGAGTCGATAAGAAACCGAACTTTGTTAAACGGAAAGTAGCAATTGGCTAATTTGAACTGTGCAATGCGGAATTGTACGATCGTACCGAAAAAAAGGTCACCCGTACAAACAGTCTGAAAAATGCTACCACCAAATGTTCGAACACCAAAAGTTCGAACCTTTGGTGGTAGCATTGTAGGTAAGTATAAAAAAAGAAAAGACTGCGGGGGTATCCCCCGCAACACCCCGCCGCTCTTTATACTGTGTGGTATAGTGAGCAGGGTGTTGCGGGGGACACCCCTGCAGCACACCCGAAAGAAAAATAAAACGGGGACTGCGGGGGTGTCCCCCGCACCACCCCGCTCACTATAATACTGTGTGGTATAGTGAGCGGGGGTTGCGGGAGACAACCCTGCATCTCCCAAAACAAAAAAAAAAAGAAAAAGGACCCTGCGGCGCCAGTTCCCCATCACGGAAGTGAAAGGGAACTGGCGCCGCAGGGACTCAGTGTGTAAAAATGGTAAGTAGGGTTTGTTTATGTTGGGGGTGGGGGTGTGTTGAGGGTGTGGGTGGGGGTGTGTTGTGGGTATGTTGTGGGTGTCGGTGGGGGTGTGGGTATGTAGGGGTTTCGAATGCGTGTTCGCATGGGAAATGTGCAAACCTTTTGGGGTTTGCACGTTTATCATAAAAACTTTTTTCCGTCGCTGACTTTTCCGCGACAGAAAAATCACGCAGATCCAATGTGAAATGCTAAAAGAGCTATTGATAGAAAAGGGGAAAACCAGCAACTGAGAAGACCAGCACCACGAGGGTGCTTAAGTAGGAAACTCTGGGCAATTACCGATGGTAGAAACTACCGTAACTTTGGGAAAGGCTTTCCGAAGGCCTTACGAAAAGGCAAAAGGGGGTCAAAGTGGTCATACGGGGGTCTTGTAAAATCCTCTGTACAGTCAAAAGTCTTTGACCGACAGATGGTTGTGAAGATAAGGGAAATTAATCCAGCTAGGTGAAATTAGTGCATGAACAGTGTGTTTCAAAGGTTATCAAGAATGATAGACGGGACGAAGCCTGAAGTCTCAGGAACAGTGCGTTGACTGGATCCGAGCCAGATCGAGGGAGATCCAGGGGTGAAAAGTTGTCACCCACAGTTCATTCAAAAGTTGGCAAGAATGAACCCGGCAGAGGGAGGCCGACAAAATGGGCGATGCCTGAGGAGCTGTTTAAAAAGACATTAATTACTGAATGTAAGAAGTATTGTAAGACCAGGGGAAGTGGATTGTCCCCTCTGGCATTTGGATCCGAGCCTGGCTGAGGGAGATCCAGAGGGTGGAAAGTCATCACCCAACGTTCATTTGGAAGAAGACTTTTTGTTTGTTTGTTTTGTTGAATAAATCAGGCCCTCAAATGCAAGAGACCTTTATTGAAAAGAGACTTAACCATTGAAGAACCTAATAACTGAAACAGAGCTGTCGGCTCGTGCTGGGAAATCTCGAGCGTGTACTGTGCTCAGGAGATTCACTTTGTCCTGTGCTCAAAACGTGGGGAAGGGAGGCCCCGGGCAATCACCTCCTGACTTAATATTTGTGAACACCTCTTTCTTTATTGAAAACCCTATCCCACACTCTTTCTGTAATTAGTTGTAAGGATTTGGCAATAGTTCTGTTTAGCATAGGCCTTTTACTTTGACAAAACGCCACAAGGACTGACTTATTTTTCATTTGATGGTTGAAGCTTGGTCCCATCCTAGATTTAGGTTAGGCATTTTTCCACCCTGCATTTGCAGTTTAATAAACACCCTTGAACTGTGATCATTTGTGTCTTTCTTTACTGTTGCCACTGTGAGTTCCTTCCAACTGTCCCTCCTTTATTTGGATGTTAATAAATCTGGGTTTTGCCTTGCACTTTGTCTATTTCCGTTATTGAGTCCAGGTTTCTCTGGCTCAAGAACCTCTGTGTAATTTTGGTACTTTACAGCTCATCCTAACAAAATACCTTATTTCCTTTATCTAATCAGTTGAATCTGTAAGTCTCCTATGTCTTACTTGCCACACTTAGCCAAATAACACATGTTGCACTCCTCCATAAACCAGCGAAAAAAAACTCGAGGTCTAATGTCTGACACCTCAAGTTATAGTTTCATAAATTGGAATTAGCCAGCTCGACCATAAGTGTCACGACTCGCTCCCTTCGCTCCCGTTCCCACCACTTGGGGGCATGATTTGGGGTTTATTCCCTACTGGACTTTTCCTCCGAACCTTATGCTACAGTGCTGTGATGAATTGGGAGCGCTAAATCCCTATTTTCCAAGCTACTTCCCTTCCGGATCCATTCCAGGTTTTTGGCAGCCAGCATGCTTCTTTAACCAAATGACTATGCTTCCCAGAATGCCTGGCCCACTGCTTCACCTCCACCCTTGCAGGACAAGGTTGGGTGGAGGATAGGCAACACCTGTGGCTCAGGTGCAGCAATCAGCACACCTGAGGCGTGTGCTCGTTAAGCAGCTTTAAAAGCCTCAGTCTTACTTCAGTCCAGCGCTGGTCATCGTTTGCAGTGTTCCTGTTGTGACTAGTCCCTTGTTCCTTGCCTTTGTACCTAGTTCCTAGTTCCTGTTTTCTTGTTCCTCCGCCCTGAATCTCGGATTCATGCGCTAATTGATTTCTGCTCCCTTGATTCCCTTTTTGTCTTCCTCTGTTTGTAGGCAGCATATCTCAGTGCTTTCCCCTTTTAGATGCAGCCCAGTTTGTCTGTGTTCTATATTTCTTTGACTCTGTCCTTTGCTGCTGTAAACCCGTATGCCTTAGCCTTCCTCTTAGATTAGCTTCCTGTCTTTTCCTTGGAGGGGTAGGGAGAAGTTTGCATTGGTTATTTCGTTTTTCCCTGCTCCTGATCCTTACTTTCCATTGGGATCCATTCCATGTTTTCCATTGCACTTCTGCATTTATTTCCCATTTGATTATTAGGTGTGGTGTGCTGTTGTAGCTAGCTCCTGTGTGAATGCTTATGTTTTCCTCACTAATTTGTAATCACTATTCCAACTTAGGTATTTAGTTTTCCTCCCCTTGCTGTTATAGCCTTTCTGGGTCCCAGTTTTCATCAACAGGATTCGTGGGCTAGCTGACATTCAAGAGGTTTATCTCGTCCTCGTGAGTACAGTTCTTTAGTTCCCTTATTTAATACCATCAAGAGTGTTAGTTCACAGATCCTGTCATTGCTTGCCCTCCACGTGGGTTTAGCGCTGTCAGTACCTGTAACAGCATTTGGGGGTAAGGCGCTTGCCGACTTTCCTCGCGGTCAGGTGCTTACCCCACATCCCTTGTCATATATTGGCTTTGTTGTCACACTCTATTTGCACTCCTGGGTTCTAGCATACATGAGTCGTTGTTCCTGTGTGCACGTAGTTTAATTCGAAGCTATTCACTGTGTGATTTAGTGCACATTTCCCTTGCCATATTCGCTGCCTTTGTACTCGCCTGACTAATCCTGACAGAATGACCAGCCCAAAATTCCCATTGAATATGGCAAGTTTAAGAAGGAAAGGCAGCAAGGCCTCTAACAAGTTTGTACAGAAAGCTTCCCCTACATTTACCTGTGACAATCAAATCACTAGTCCTGACTTAAATGAACTCCTTGTCACGAATGGGCATTTACGTGCAAAGTATTTTTCCCATAGGATGGCACATCCTACATTGCCTGATCCTAGTTCTATCTTTTGTTTTGATCCCGATTCTATGTCAGCGCAAGCCTTAGCCGCAGAAAACAACACACTGTTAGACTTATTATACAAGAGTACCTCTGTTGTTGAACCCCATGATTCCAGTTGTGCTTCACCTCAGATAGAACAGTTTCATGGTACAAACATAAAGAATGGAGGGGTTCCTTGCATAACTTCTGTTTTCTACCCTCAGTCTAAAGCATACTCCTTTGCACAGGTACATACTGTAGTCCCTAATGCCAAGAGGTCTAATGTCAATAGTTTGTTTAAGGGAAACACAGACCAAGTTGGTAAGAGAAACTATAAATCACAGAACCTGCAAGCAGTAGAGGACAATGTACAATCGGTGCACATCCAGATTGCTAGTGCAGGATCCAGCCCTGATGCCACTATGCCTCCCCCTGTGCCTACTGATAGTGATGTACAGTTAATGCAGGGCATGCTAAGAGCTAAGCTTGAGGAGTTAAGACAAGAATTCATTTCTTTACAAGAGGAGAATAAAACCTTGCACTCTTTACTGAATACACCTCAGACTTTATCTGTTGAAGTTGAGGAAGTGAACACTGTTCAGCCCCTGAGTGCAGAGACTTTGGTAAACCATGATATTTGTCAATATGTTAGATCTATTGGGAGTGAAGGTCTTTCGTCTAGCACAGCACTTAATCTGGGCACAGTTTCTAACAATTGTTCTGCTGTTTGTCAGGGATTGCAGTTAGCTGAAGATTTACAAGCCACTCCTTTACCTAAAATTTCCTGTGTAGCAGTTTGTCATAATTCTGAGCTAGCACACATACAAGCTTCTGATTTCCAAACACAATCCACAATGATGGCATACACAGATTCAGTCACTGCAGTAGGCTTAGGCCCTGCTCTTGATACAGCTGCTGAGACTGAAGTAGATGTTAAAGCTGATGTGGAAAACGATGTTACCTCTGGGTTCACTCTTCCTTCTGCCAATTCTGACCAATACGAACAGTCAGAGACAGTACAGATTTCATGTTCTGAAGGACTCATTCCACAGTATACAGAACCAAAAAACCGGCAGGCGATTCCTGAACTGTTGATTGTTAATCTGCCTCTTTCAGAAGCTAAAACAGAGGAATGGACAATTGACGAAATCCTGATTAACAGAGACTTTACTATGGTAATTCCACTGGTTGATTTTGACTTCTACAAAGAAAAAGACTCTGTGTCACCCACTAAAGAAAAGGACTGCAAGGGTACAGCTCAGTCTTTGGTTACTGGTGCCAAGGAGTCTACTGCCCTAAAGGTGCCCTCCATTCCTGAGCCACCAATGTGTCTGTCAACTTCTGAGACTTCTGTCTGTCCTCCTACAACCATTGACTCTTCTATGATCCAACCCACAGCCCTGCAGTCATCTTTGGCACACGTGTCTTCACCCAATGAACCGCTGCCATGTCTGCCATTTACTCAAGAGCCAGTCCCAAAGACCTGGACATGTTTGTATCCAGCAACCGAGATTGCTCCAGCTTGCATGCCTTCAGCCTCAAGGTTTCCTCTGGCCTGCCTGTCTTCAGCTACAGTGACTCATCCTGCAGATCATCCTTCAGCTATAGAGCCTCCGGTAGTCCATCATAAATGCATGTCTTCAGTCCCGGAGTATACTGAGTATTTGCCTTCAGTTCATGAGACGCCTGTATCCTGCTTAGCCTCGCTGCCAATATCAGAGGTATACCTGTCTACACCATCAGATCCTGCTGTATTTTCTTCTGCTCCAGGGATTCCTCCTGAATCCCAACCATTTACTGTCGATGAACGTCTAGCCTGCCTTTCTTTTGCTTCAGGAGGAGCACCAGAATGCCTGCCTTTTCCACAAGACGATTTTCCAACTGCTTCACTTTAGCATCAGAGTCTCCTAAATATGCAGCATCAGAGTTTGAGACTTTTGCCAGCTCCCGCTTCAGAGTCATCAAGCTGGACCAAGTGATGAGTCAGAACCACTCACCTGGGTGTGCACAGGGGGTGGTGCAGACCTGCGTATTACCTACAGGACTTGTGCAACAGAATTCCGCCAAGAAGCACCAGTTGGGTACTAGTAGCCAAAGGAAGGGAATGACTGCTGCAGTTCAAAATGTGTCTGTTATTGCTCCTTCTGCGAGTGTGCCTGAAATACCAAGTACTGCGTCTATCACTCCTATCAGTATGCCAAACGTCCCTGCTGTTGTATCCCACGTGCAACAAAGTGGCTACACGACTGTCACCAGGAGTACCAGCCTTGTACAACCCATTGGACTTTCAGGTCTCCAAGGCGTTGAACATGTGCAGTCAAACCTTAGTCACTTTCAACCACAAGCCTTTTGCCAGATGGATGACAGAAGAAAATCTGAACCTCTACCTCAGCCGCCACCTTCTCTAATGGCTGAACATAAACCTTTCCTGAAGCCAGCAATTTCCTCACCTCCCGCATGTCCACTCTCGGCAGAAAGGCTAACAGGGCTTCTACCATTGTCTAAGGCATGTTGCACCAGCCTGCCTCCCTCCTCAAAGACTTATAAGTGTCCACTCCCAGTGATTGAGCTTCCTGGACCTTCCAACTCTGCTTCAGGTCCTGCAAGTCCTTCATGCCTTTCTTCGAACCATGAGTCTCTTCCTCACCAGAAGCCACCGTTTCCATCAGTACCACCTCCAAAGACAAAGCGCTCCAATCATGGAAGTCCATCTGCCTTTGCCCACAGGCCACCATTTCCATCAGTGCCACCTCCAAAGAAAAAGCACTCCCATCATGGAAAGAAGATGTCTCGTGCGGGTGGCGGGCACCAGAAGACGGCCGTGGGAGGGGGTATACTGTCACGACTCGCTCCCTTCGCTCCCGTTCCCACCACTTGGGGGCATGATTTGGGGTTTATTCCCTACTGGACTTTTCCTCCGAACCTTATGCTACAGTGCTGTGATGAATTGGGAGCGCTAAATCCCTATTTTCCAAGCTACTTCCCTTCCGGATCCATTCCAGGTTTTTGGCAGCCAGCATGCTTCTTTAACCAAATGACTATGCTTCCCAGAATGCCTGGCCCACTGCTTCACCTCCACCCTTGCAGGACAAGGTTGGGTGGAGGATAGGCAACACCTGTGGCTCAGGTGCAGCAATCAGCACACCTGAGGCGTGGGCTCGTTAAGCAGCTTTAAAAGCCTCAGTCTTATTTCAGTCCAGCGCTGGTCATCGTTTACAGTGTTCCTGTTGTGACTAGTCCCTTGTTCCTTGCCTTTGTACCTAGTTCCTAGTTCCTGTTTTCTTGTTCCTCCGCCCTGAATCTCGGATTCATGCGCTAATTGATTTCTGCTCCCTTGATTCCCTTTTTGTCTTCCTCTGTTTGTAGGCAGCATATCTCAGTGCTTTCCCCTTTTAGATGCAGCCCAGTTTGTCTGTGTTCTATATTTCTTTGACTCTGTCCTTTGCTGCTGTAAACCCGTATGCCTTAGCCTTCCTCTTAGATTAGCTTCCTGTCTTTTCCTTGGAGGGGTAGGGAGAAGTTTGCATTGGTTATTTCGTTTTTCCCTGCTCCTGATCCTTACTTTCCATTGGGATCCATTCCATGTTTTCCATTGCACTTCTGCATTTATTTCCCATTTGATTATTAGGTGTGGTGTGCTGTTGTAGCTAGCTCCTGTGTGAATGCTTATGTTTTCCTCACTAATTTGTAATCACTATTCCAACTTAGGTATTTAGTTTTCCTCCCCTTGCTGTTATAGCCTTTCTGGGTCCCAGTTTTCATCAACAGGATTCGTGGGCTAGCTGACATTCAAGAGGTTTATCTCGTCCTCGTGAGTACAGTTCTTTAGTTCCCTTATTTAATACCATCAAGAGTGTTAGTTCACAGATCCTGTCATTGCTTGCCCTCCACGTGGGTTTAGCGCTGTCAGTACCTGTAACAGCATTTGGGGGTAAGGCGCTTGCCGACTTTCCTCGCGGTCAGGTGCTTACCCCACATCCCTTGTCATATATTGGCTTTGTTGTCACACTCTATTTGCACTCCTGGGTTCTAGCATACATGAGTCGTTGTTCCTGTGTGCACGTAGTTTAATTCGAAGCTATTCACTGTGTGATTTAGTGCACATTTCCCTTGCCATATTCGCTGCCTTTGTACTCGCCTGACTAATCCTGACAATAAGTGATACAGGAATTCCACATCTATATTAAATAACACATTTCGTACAATCGTAAATCCAATAAACATGTTATTTTGGAAGCAAAAAAGAAATGTTACGCTGATCAAATTGATATTGCTAAAAATTCCTCAAAGAAATGATTTCAAATTTGATCCAGTCAATCAAATCCATACCCACTTTCGAATCTAGTACCTCCTTCTGCAGAATGGTACAGCAAGATCCAAATTATTTGTTTCTAAAAAATTGATGATATACGCTCTAATATTGGAACATTGATCTGTACTGCAAACTCCTCTTTAAATTGTCCTTCATTCATTTCTATAATGCAATCTAGTAGAGACACTTCAACCAATACTTCTGAATATAGACAGACAATACAGGTACAGAATATAGGGATAACATCATTATTATGGTATTACCAGAAGAAGTGGCTGCAGTAGTTCAAAAGATGAATTGAACCTCTTGTTCTGGCCTTGCCTACCACTCTTTTTTTGTAGAAGATTGCATTGATGTTGTTGTACCTTTTATTGGTGTTCCTGTGTTCCTGGTCCTCCCAACATGGCTGCCGAAGTGCCAAGTGAAGGTCTAGTGTTTCAGAAGGAGGAGGGTTAGTCCGTGATCTGCACAGCTTCGGCATCAGGCACTTGTGGAAGAAGTGTTCAAGTACAGGAGAGACTGGAGGTAAGGCGCGTTTCTACCTCCCCAGCACAATCCTAAAACAAGCATCTCCAAACCATCACCTAAAAATAGCAAATTTGCCACCAACCGTCACATAAGCCCTCTCTATCCAAAGCCTGTAACCCCAACAGCAACATTACTGGAGCATTAATTAATGCAAGATCACTAGTCGCCCATGCAGCTGAAATTGCTGATTTGATACTCAACAGGAAATTGGACTTCCTGGCAATAACCGAGACCTGGCTACACTCAGCTGCAGGCTCCTCTGTCCTTATTGCTACACCAGACAACTACACCGGTCTCAGATCTGATAGGGAATCAACCAGAAGAGGAGGCATTGCCTTCATTGCTAAAACCTTGTTGAACATCAGAGCTATCCAGCACGTCACCACCACATCTTGCAAACTATTGCCTGTAAAACTACCACTCTCCATGTCACAAACTCTTAATGCACTTAATCTATCGACCTCCAGGCCCCTTAGGCCCGTTTGAAGATGATATTATTAACATCATCTCAACCAATACTAAACCCTCATCCCAAATCCTCCTATTGGGTGATTTCAACCTAGGATTAGCCAACTCTCTGACAGAACTAGACATCACCCAGAGAGTTCTCTTACCCACTCATGACAAAAGACAAACCCTGGATTGGCTAGCAGATCTCAACTGCCCAACCAACATAACAGCCATTGAAACTTTATCTTTGACAGACCATTGCTTACTGTAATTTAGCCTTCAAAATTACACTTCTCCGACAATGACAAAGGTCATTGCTACACCCATTCTAACCAGAAACAAGAAAAATATCACGATAGACAACCTTAGACCTTTCCTCGAACCTCTGCAGGTACCCTCTTCGTTACCATCAAGCCCTGAGGATCCAGTAGAACTGCATAGTAAAACTCTCAATAATGCCATAGACTCCATTGCACCTATAAAAATGCGCAAAAGCAAACCAAGCGCACACCTAAATTACTGGTTCACCCCAAAACTCAAAGACCGCAGGAAAGAAAAAAGAAAACATGAAGCCATCTGGAAAAATAACCCATCCGCCACTAATAAAGAAACCCTCCTAAAAATCACTGCCATCTACAAAAATGAAATCCTTACATCAAACCAAATACAAATGTTCCTAGAATCTAATAATCTATTAGGCTTCTGTCAATCAGGCTTCAGGTCACAACATGGCACTGAAACTGCCCTGATTGACCTAAAAACACAAATAGATGACCTTAAAGACAAAGGCAACTCAGCCCTTCTGCTGTTGTTGGATCTATCTGCGGCCTTTGACTTGGTTGACCATGAGATCCTCTGTAACCACCTCTCCTCAACTTCACACTTCTCATCAGAAGCCACTACTTGAATTAAATCTTTTCTAAGCAACAGGTTAATGAGAGTGTTCTCGACATCAGCGGCTACAATACCGATCCCCATCACATGTGGAGTCCCACAGGGATCGTGTGTATCACGGACTATGTACAACGCATTTACCAAACCTTTGTTTGATGACCTGGATCATATGGGTGCCACCTACACAAATTATGCGGATCACCCAAATCCTCATCTCATTAACAGGTGACTACGCTAAAGACCTAGCCCCGATTAACAAAATTTACCCTATCATTCAGGCATGTATAGCCACGCACGGTCTCTGCCTGAATGATGAAAAAACTGAACTCCTCGCCACGCCCAGTAACATCTCCAAACTTGGCGATCAATACCAATCATTTAACATCGATGGCAACATCATTAAAGTTGCTAGCGAAGTAAAAACACTGGGTTTTTACTTAGACTCCTCCCTCAATCTGAAGAAACAGGTCAGCGCCACTGCCTCGGCAAATGCTTACACCTGCAAGCTCATTCGTGCATGTAAACCCTTCCTCTCGACAAAAAGCTGTATCACTCTGGCTAGAGCCCTAGCCCTCTCAAAAATCGACTATTGCAACGAATTATATCTTGGAGCCAACAAATACATCATCAAAAAATTACAAATCCTGCAGAACAATGCCCTCAGGACAGCTCTGAGTATCTATCGCAGACAAAGCATCTCTGCCATAAGAAGGGACCACAATTGGCTCTCCATCAAAGAAAGAATTCAACTTAAAACTGCATCCCTAACCTACAAATGCCTTAACAACACAGCCCCATAATACCTCTCTGATAAATTCACCTTGAAACAATACGCTCGCATTACCAGATCTGCTAACTCAGGCCATTTACAAATTCCCAGATACAAACTCAAAAAAGTAGGAGGCAATAGCGTCCTGGTGCTTGCCGCCCAACTCTGGAACTCACTCCCTCCCAATTTTAGAACTAAGCAATCCTTCCACTGCTTCAGAAAAAATATGAAAAATTGGCTTATTACCAACGATGCCCCTCAGTAATACACCTGCCTCTCCTATGTATATATGTAAATATCACCTGCACCAGTGTAATAATGTGACACTCTTTATACCACTCTGCTTTTTTTAACCATGAATAAACTTGTTGGTACATAAGTCAGAGATATATATCGGCCTGTAACTGTGAACACATGTGCTACCCTATATGTATTTATGTTAGATTCTGTGTGCCTTATCAAGCGTGTAACTGTGAATAACTCTCTTACCTGTATATGTATACATGTCAGATTTTGTGTGCCTTTTTTTCTTGTATTCTGTGTAACCAAGAAACTGCATTATCTTGTAATGCGCCCAGATACCCCTGGGTGAGGCGCGCATTATAAATAAATACACTAAACTAAACAACGCTCATAAATTCATACATCTTTCTCTGCTACCTTTCCTTGCTACACCTATCTATCATTCTTTGGTTCTGTTCTTGCTTGATACCTCTTTTGTTCTCAAAGTGGTTTCCACAGACTCTTTCGCCTTGTAATCGCACTTGCTCCCGGTCCCGAAACTCTAATCTCCTGTCAGAAGGTAAATACTGCCGTCCGTGTAGAGGACGGACCCAACCTGCAGATGAGGCGCAGAGCATTCATTCTGCTCTTTCTCTCCACAGCCCGCTTGGGCAGTTTGCTGCTAGCCCGCAGTCCTCCTTGGTCAGCGTAAGTTCAATACCTGTCGCAGACAGCTTACTAAGAACTCTCAAGACCACAACACACCACAGAAGAACAAGAACAGAGTTTTTTTCCCCCCAAAAGGGTTTCCCTACTGTTCCCGCAGACTCCTTCATTTTCATGGGTCGGCAGGAATTACAGGGACATTCTTGCTATTGTCACATTTTGCTGCAGCTAAACAGGTTAGTCCATTTTGCATGAATTAAATAATACTCTATTTGAATTGGGAGTTGACATTCACAGATAATCTAATCACTCATGAGCTCAAACATATTTGGACCACCCCAATGTTAATGAAGCCAATTTTGGATCCATCCCAATGCTCTAGCTATTGGCCCATAGCTAATCTACTTTTCTTTTTGAATACTTAAGATAACATTGCTGCTAATCAGTTGTGGGATTACCTGGAAGCACATAATATACTCAGGCATTTATAAAGTGGATTTAGACCATGCCATAGCACAGAATTTTCCTTATAAGATATCAAGGACAATTTGATGCAGTTTTTAGAGGACACGATAGATTGCTCATGTGCTTGGATCTGTCAATGGCGTTAAACACCCTTGATCACCCCAAACATATTTTATGATTGGCAGAAGCGGCTTGGATTTCCAATAAATCAGTGTTAGGAAAGATTTCACTTAAGTGCAATTTTCCCTCCATTTGAGAACACGCCAACCTTTTTGCTTTCGTTTGGAGTACCTACCCTGACTTTTTCCAGTGGAGCACAGCCTTCATCTGCACTCCTCTGGACTTTGGCTCATTTGTTATGGTGAAACTGAAACGTCCTTCAGGCTGTCAGTAGTGGGAAGCTATGTTTCCCTTAGTCTTTGACTTTGTTGCCATTTCTTGGTAACTTTTTATCGGTGTGCCAAGAACCTTACAGTGCCGCGCATAGGTGTCCTTTTGTCTTAAGGCCCTAGCCACCCTCTAAGGATTGTTTGGTGTTTGTACAAATGTGCCTAGGATTAACTGATGGCAGCAGTTTACTTTTAAAGTATTTTTACTTAGTTTTTATGAACCATACCGCATTTACCGCGTTTGGCCCAAGACTGTGGCCAGTGCTGAAAATGGCTGTGCCACAAAGTCTTTTGTTCTGTCCTTTGGCCATTTTGTCCCTTTTCCTTCCCCCAGGTTGAGAGACCCGGGTATTCCTTATTTGGGCATGCAGCCTCCCGCAAAAACCACATCGTTCACGGGCTCTTGCATGTCACGTGTGCTAGTGCCCAGTATGAGGGCTGGGATTGTCTGGTCCCAATCCACAATACTGGTGCCTGTATGTCTGGTAGCCATGAATGACTGGTACCACAGTGGGCAACGATAGATCCACATCTGGCATGCATGCAAGAGAACAGATCTTCAATTCGCTATCTGAAATTTGAGCGGAAACTGAATCTTGGATAAGAGAAGGGGATCTGCATCCATTCGAGGTTGACCTACTGAAGTTCACACCGAACCTCATAAGGAGCCAAGTATCCTTAACAAGAAAGCAGACTCGAGAAACCACCAGTGACGTGCTTGGAAAGTTTGGCACCCTGACCCTTCTGTGGTCCCATCAGACCCCTGTTTCTTCATCAAACCAAGAAGGCCTGCAAGGACCTTCATCCCTTTGAAGTATTGGGAACGACTACTCTTGGCTTCTCCTACTTACCCTTAAAAAAAGCCCCTTCAGAACTGTTCCTGGGCCATCCAGTGAACTGTCCAGCTTGAACTCAGGGTATTGCACAGTAACGCCACCGTCCCAAGTTGAGACTCGAGACTCTGTGAATCGCTAGCCTGTGTTCCTGGGCCTTCTCCTACCCTCTCCCATTGTCCTAGCTCCTCTGGGTCGCGATTTACAAGAGTGCACCACGCCGCGAGTATTTGTGCTTCCTGCATTGCCCCAATGTGGTGGCCATCGCTGAAAGCCCCTGCAGTTCTTACCTACCGTGTTCTGAGACATGCAGCACCGGAACTATCCTTCCTTGTTAAAGAGCTGAGTAAAGGCTACTCTCCTGCCACAGACAATTGTCCCGCAGCTGCTGACAGCCAGAGTGTCCTGAAACTGCAGGCTTAACACCTACAAACGAAGTGGGCTGGTCTACCAAAGTTTGGTCCGGACTGTGTCGAGGGTCGGTGAGTACTTTCCTAACTTACTGGTGGACCCCTGGCACATCCATTCCTTTTTACGCATGAGTGTCCCCCAAAAGACACTCACCTTGACTGGGATAGCCTGCACTCCCCAGCTATCATGAACATCGAAAGTAGCTCTATCTGCAAGGGTAGACCTTCTTCTAGGAAGAGGAACTTATTCTTCATCGCCTCAAGCCCCTTCATGAGCAGCTACAGACCCCTGAAGAGAACCCGCTTTTTCGTTTACGCGCGACCGCTCTTTGGTAACGCATGACTGTATTTTGAGCGCTAGGCTCATCACTTCGTAGGGCTGGACTACATAAGTTAGGGATTGTTGAAGAAAGACTGCCTAAACTGATATCTGTGTTGATTTAACTGCTTTCTGTTGCAGGTTGTGGTTATTCTCTCCCCACATCATCAGCCTTAGGCTAATTGCATATTAGATAGTGAATCAGCGTGTTTGGTAATTTGTTTGAGTTATAACTGTGGTTTAATCATGTTTGTGTTATAAAGGCTTATAATAAATGTATTTTCGATATACATCTGTCTAAGGGTAATCTGTGGAGTTTTACTGTGTGCGCTCATTGTGGGCTTCCAATCACTCTCACCACTCCCGAGACTTAGCACTATTACCCCCACATTTAAGGGTCCACCAGATCATGGCTTTGGCGAATTTCCCCTCAGCTCTGAGCGGGGGGGCCCGCCGGCGGCAATAGCGTGAATTTTCCCCATTGGGCCCAATGGAGAATGAGGAATTCCCGAATGGGCCCATTGGGGAATGGGCAATAACCCTTCCGCCAAACCTGTGATCTGGCGCTAATAGCCAAGCTACCGTAGATTGGTCTGGTTTGTCCAGAATGTTCTCCTGTTCCACTAAACTAGGCTGGCCTCCTAGACTTCTGTCCACCAGGCCAGAATTTAGAAATCCATCTTAACAAATTGGTGTACAGCGGTGGAATAAGATCGGAGGTACCCAGTGTTAGGCGGTGGTGACATACCCAGGTTGTACTTACACAGAAAACACAGTGACCTTAGTTTAAATTAACTGTAAGCCACCTGCCTCACTTATAACATGGAAGCAATTGCGAACATAACAGTGCTTACAAATCTGAAACGCTTAGAAAGATCTGTGCTGAAAAAGGCTTGTCAGCCTCTGGCACAAAAGCTGAAATTATCCAAAACATCATGGAATGGCAGGAAAGCCAGATCACAGCTTGTCCCTCCGATGACAGTGCAGAAGGTGCTGCGGCTGCTCTCAGTAACAGCACTGACAGGGTTGTTGCTGCCTTCATCGAAGAGACAGGTGATGATCAGGATGATTTAGAGTCCCATGCTTCTTTTGTTGGCTCTGAGGCCGTGGCCCTGCTGGAATTCAAGAGACAACAGCTACTGTTTAAATAGAAGGAGCTTGAATTCTGCATGGCTAAGCTAGAACTGGAGAAAGCAGAGAAACAGAAGGACAGTCATCACCAGTTGGAACTTGCTAGGATACAAGCTGCCAATGGCTCCTCCAGAAGATCTGGTAATGGGTCTAGCTCCTCCTCTCATACATGGTTCCCAAACTATCTGCTGAGTGTGTATGATGACAAGAATGACATCATGGATTGGTTAACTGCATTTGAGTATGCTTGTGAAGTGCAAGACTTTGTGGATGTTGAGTGGACTACCCCATTCTGGCTGCAGTGCCATTATGTGAATGTCTAAAGCAGATCAGGATGATTTAGAGTCCTGTGCTTCTTTTGCTGGCTCTGAGGCCGAGGTCCTGCTGGAATTCAAGAGACAAAAGCTACTGTTTAAGCAGAAGGAGCTTGAATTCCGCATGGCTAAGCTAGAACTGGAGAAAGCAGAGAATCAGAAGGACAGTCATCACAAGTTGGAACTTGCTAGGATACAAGCTGCCAATGCCTCCTCCAGAGGATCTGGTAATGGGTCTAGCTCCTCCTCTCATCTACGGTTCCCAAACGATCTACTTAGTGTGTATGATGACAAGAATGACATCATGGATTGGTTAACTGCATTTGAGTATGCTTGTGAAGTGCAAGACGTTGTGGATGCTGAGTCGACTACCCCTTTCTGGCTGCAGTGCCATTATGGAAATGTCTAAGGCTGACAGAAAAGACTTTGCGAAATTAAAGCAAACTCTGGTCTTAAAGTTCAGGAAGACTCCTGCCAAATACTTGAAATGATTTAGAGATTACAAAAAGAAAGAAGGTAATACCTGGGTCTCATAGGCAACCGATTACTTGAAAAACATGACTGGTTGGGTGGAAGGTTACAAGGTCACCACCTTTGAGGGTATGATTTGTTTAGTCATGCTTGAACCTATTTTTGCTTCTTGTTCCCCTGAGCTTAAGCAGCACTTGGCTGACTCTAAGCAGAAAGACCCTAGGAAGTTAGCCAGTGCAGCCGATGTATGGGTGTCAAACAGAGTGTCCCATAAGGACAGTCCTGCCCCTGGTAAGCAGGAGGAGGGAGAAAAGCACAAAGATAAGGAGGGTGGGGGATCTGATCAAACTTCCTCCCAGAAGGGCCACAAAAAGCATAACAAGGGTAAGTCTCATGAGAATGTTCAAAATAGTGGGAATCATATTCCCAAGCATAATTCTGGTTACAGTAAGCTTCCCTATGTCCCAAGACCCAGTGGATCCTGTGTGGCTTGTGGAGCAAGTGATCATGTGAAGGGGGTCCCCAGATGTAAGGTCAAAACATTGGAGGCCCACTCTGTGAGTCTGGGCTTCCCCTCAAATGAGGGGGAAGAAATTGTCACAGGGGCATCCTTCTCTTCAGATTCCTTCCCCAGTGGGATATAACCTGAAGTAGGCTTAGTATCCCTGGGTTCCTGGAAGCCTAGAGTCTCAGAGGGTTATGCTAGCATTCTGGATAATACCAAGCACTACCTTAAGGATGGTGTGCTAATCAATGCAGTTGACACTCCTGCCCTTAGAGATAGTGGATCCCTCATTGGTAAACCTAGAAGAGCTTGCCAGAGCTCACTTGATGCCCAGCAAGTTACCTGATGGCCCCCCTCTCAAGTTCCTAGTAATGCCTGTAAATCTAACCATAAATGGCACAGTAGTAAGGATTCCTGTTAGTGTTTAGAGGCAAGTCCCCGTAAAGGGTCTGCTAGGAAAGGACCTCATAGATGTAGGTCTCATGGGGGACACAGCAGAAAGACGATGCACAAGGTCACAAACAAAGGTTGCCCATGCCAAGTCCAAGGCTGAGCCAAAGCAAAAGGGGAAACCCATGGCTAAGGGAGTCAAGAAACTCAGAGGAGGGAAAGAGAATATTCCCCCTAACTCACTTACCACTGAGGTGGAGGTAGTTGGCCAAGCACCTGAACCTGAAGAGGAAGAGGTGCTGCTTGAAATTCTTAACCCACATGACCATCCTGATCTCCAAAGTTTATTGGTTGAAGGTGGTCCTGATAGGGAAGAGTTTAGCAAGGGCCAACGTGAGTGCCCATCTTTAGGAGGCCTAAGGAGACAGGCCTGTTCCCAGCTTGAGGGTGAACCTCCTGGGAAACAAAGGATTTATTGGGAAGGCGAGCTCCTGTACACTGAGCTCACAGAGTCTACTGAAGGTGACCATAGGCGGTTGGTGGTCCCCCTTCAAGTAAGACCCTTCCTCCTATAACTTCCACATGAAGTTCCTCTAGCTGGTCACATTGGGATCAGGAGAACCAAGCAGAGGCTATCCATGCATTTCTACGGCTCAAGATGGATATCCAAGTAGAAGGCCATTGTAGGAGTTGTGCTACTTGTCAGGTTTCTGGTAAGAGTGGCTCAACAATCCAGGCTACATTGGTGCCACTCCCTGTGGTAGGGGTTCCAGTTGAAAGGGTGGTGTAAAGAAACCAAAACCCCAAAAATGTATATCGAATATATATAAAATCCTCGATTCAACATTTGAATTGACACAACCTAAACCTTTTGGCGATTAGCCCAAGACAGCGTACAGGGGTCGAGAGTTCCCCATCTAGGGAACTCATTTGTTCACCTATATATTAACTGTCCATGTGAAAGGGCAGTCCATTCTCCTCTGCAACTTTATCATTCACACAATAGCAAAGACCTGAACCATCATCATTAAGTTAGATAAAAACCACTTACTTGAGGGTGTGTTAGGTGCTACAGTACAAGCATTACTTTGATACCATGCCGTCCTTACATATGGTGTCAGAAGTGGGTCTCAATTGATACAAGTTGGGGAGCCCACCCCTACCAAATGAGACCAACTGTAAAACCCCAAACCTTACCAAGAGTATTAGGACGAGAGCAGAGTGGTTACAACTCTCTCAAGAAAAATCCTAAGTCCTTTTCCCTTGAAGAAAGACAATGGGCCTCATTACGACCCTGGCGGAGTGGGTTTACGCCAGCGGTATTCGCGGCGGACCCTTCCGCCCTACTACGAGTTCCCGTAGCGCCATGGAGCGTTTTCCGCCTGGTTTTTCCGGGCGGAGAAATCCATGGCGCTACGGGACCTTGTTGTTAATTACGCCACCGTATTTTACGGTGGCGTAATTAACGCCTTCCCCACTCCCATTATGCCCTATGGGGCAAGAATGGGGAAGGGTAAAATGGGGAATAGGGATTTACCGCCCCGCCAAGGTCGGAATGGGGCGGTAAATCCGCCAACCCCCATGGCGGTATCGGCAGCTTTCTGCTGTGCTCCATGGTGCATATTGCACCACGATCTCCGCCAGGGTCGTAATGAGGCCCAATGTAACCCAGCCCCCTTTTTCATCAATGGGGAAAAGTCTACGGAGAAATCATGGGGGCCCACTAAAACCATTCCAGGTCAAAAAGTGGGAATCCAGTTTTTTCCACTTAACCAGACAAGCCAACATTCCCGTTAAAGGAAAAGTGGAAAGTAATATATACCAACTTTTTTTCCCTCACTCCTGTCAAATCCCTCATTGGGATAAACTAATAATTTCCCTAGAGCGCAAGCAGAAGCACCCATCCACTCTGTCATGTACCTCATGCCCTTTGGTGAGACCAGACAGAAGAGGGGGATTAAAATATTACCCCTTTTGGCTAACAGAGAAGAAATAAAACTTTTCCTGTTAAATCTGTCGAACAATCTGAAACAGGTTAGGAGAGGTGCGTTGGCCGGACGTCTAGTTTATGAGACCTTGTTCCAACTAGGGTCCTGGAAAAGAGTTGACGAAAACATAGAGAGATGGGAAAAACCAACAGGGGTCCAAGATTTATTTTTACATAACCCCAAATTGGAGACTAAAATAATCCCTATCTCTAGATCCCAGCTAACCCTGTCAAGACCCCTGGGAAGATCTTTGGGTGAATTTTTATACCTGTAGGTCCCTCGTCCCCTAAGTTACAGAAACTGACAACCCTTACTTAACAAACTCCAAATTGTTTTCTCACCCTTTTGGAAAAGGAAGGCTAAAATACCACTTCATCTGTGAGGACGTTTTTTCTCCCACACTTTCCACTCTCATGAAAAATAATTTACATTTATCGGGAGAAAAAGGAACATGCTCTCCAAGGCCAAGTACGATAAGCCCAAAAGAATCCGAGCCTCCTACCCTAGGGACTGCCTTCTGTGGGTTATTGAAACCCAGTCAGGATCAGAAAGGAGAAATAGTTGATCTGTCCAAACTTCCCTTAGAAGCTCAATCCCTAGATTGTCCCAATGAAACACTATCCCCTTTGATAACATCAACTAATGTTCTTCTTACTTCACCATCATCTAAGGACAAGAAAATGTATTCTTGCAGAGAGTTTGGTCATCCCACAAAGGAATGCCCCTCGAACCAGATGACCTTCTGCAATCAAGATTGTATGCTGGATTGCTTGGACCAGTACTCTAGTTATTCCCAAGGAGTAAATCCAGGTGAAATACCCATGTCCAACCAGCATAGGTTAAGGGTATGTAAAGAAACCAAGGGTATTTCTCCATCAAACCCCTTGGAATCTTCTTTTGGGGTGACTGAAGAAGGGTCATTGATGTTGGGTCCGGAACCAGAGAGGGAGAAGGAGTCTCAAGATGAGACATGGAATCCCCCTTTTCGTAATACCTGCCTACACGACATTCCCTTGTTCACCAAACATCATTTCAGAACCCATACTGTTACTCCCGCCCCAATTCCAACAAGTAGCAACACAGAAGAGAGACATAGGAGAACCAGGAAAAGAAAATCACATATGTCACCCAGTGCCCTACAACAACAGGACTACCCCCCCTTTCCCGACAATATTTTACCGGATTTTTCTAAACTCATTAGTGAAAACTACAATTCCCATAATTCCTCCCCTCTGTTCTTTTCTAAAGCCACTGAGACGAGGAGGAGAGAGATTGGGAGGATGAAGATTACCAACAGGGAACCACAGATGCAGACAACAGACTCGCCGCTTTCTACAGCAGACTGTCCCACTAATGAGGCGAGGCTAAGTCAGGCTAAGTAAGGCCTCCTTCTTTAATTACTCGCACCTGACTTCACTTATCTCTCCTAGACAGTATAAAAGGCGGTGCACGAAGGAACACTGCAAGCAAGTTGGGGATGCTGGAAGGTGCCGGGAAGCAGGAGAAAGACCTAGCAAGCTGCAGAGATCGTGGGAGACCTGGAGGAGGAAAAACCCGCCCAAACACTGGTCCTATTATTTGAGAGGAGACTGCAGTGTGGAGGAAGGAACTGTACCTCCAGAAGGCAAGACCAGGGGCAGCTGGGGTTGCCCGACAAGCAACCAAACTCCTCCCCTGGGCCAGCAGGCAAACCCAGGTTTCTGAGGGGCAGGTGGAGAGACCCTGACTTCCGTTTAACGTCCCTTTTAGCTGCTGTAGCTCCCAATGCCATTTGGGGAAGCTGTGAAGTGGGAGCGATATTAGCCTAGTGCATTCTGGGACTAGAAGTCCCAAAACCCTTGTTTGCGAATTGTGAACTTTGAAAGGAGGCTCGAGCCCAGCTGAGGGAAGCCTTCTTAGGGAAAGGTGAAGCGAGAAGAGAAGGCCCAAACCCGACTGAGGGAAGGCTTCATTTGTGGGCCTTGACAGCCGGAAAGGAAGTGAAGCCACCTGACCGAAAACCTTGCCCAACAAAGCAGAACCAGTGAACACAGCCAGTGAGTCGGAGAGACTGATAGCAGACCGGACTGTGTATGATCAAGGTTGCAAGCTGCAACATTGAATGAAGAAAGATGAGGCGTATGTGATTGAACTTTGTGAAACCGAATTAGGTACCAGATACAGAGTGGTCCGGCACCACGCGGGTGCTCACTCAAAGGTCTCTGTTTAGTATCCAACTGAGCTTGTGCGAATTATTGAACTGTGAAATCTAAGTGGTCGTGCGTGGGTCAAGCTAATTTCCGTGCAATTTCGAAAGTCTTCGATAGCCTATGAACTGAAATCGGTCTGAGCCTGGCAGAGGGGGACTAATTGTTTAAAAGGGGATCTGAGCCCGGAAGAGGGGAATCCGGGGTGAACCGTGAGTCACCCAAGAAGATATTGCTGTGGTAAATGTGAAACCGACTGAGGGATGCTTGCAAACTCAAATTGGTCTGAGCCCGGCTGAGGGAGGCTAATTGTATAAAAAGGATCTGAGCCCGGCTGAGGGGGATTTGGGGCGGATGAGTGAATTGCCCAACTTGAATATTTGGAAAGGAACTTTTTTGTTGTTTTTGGTACATAAGGCCCTCTGAATCAAGAGACTTTGAATGTAAGAGACGGGCACAGAAGGCCCTGATATTGGTAAAAGGAACTGTGTTCTCGTGTCGAAGAAGCCCAAGAGTGTGCTATGCTCGAGTGAACCACCTTGTCCCGTGCCGAAAACATGGGGAAGGGAGGCCAACGGCCTGAACATCTTGGCTTATCATTTTGTGAACATTTCTTTCTTTTTCATGAACATTAGCCCACACTATTTGTAATTTAGCGGTAAGGATTGGCAATGGGTTTTTTAGTATAGGCCCTTTTTATTTTGACAAGACTCCAATAGGACTACATTATTATTATTTGATGGTCGTAGCTTGCTCCCATCTTAGATTTAGGTTTAGATAGGCGTTTATCACACCCTTGAGAAGTTCAAATAAACACACTTGAACTGTGGTCACTTGTGTCTGTCTTACTTTGATACCCTGCCTTCCTTACAGTAGGGATTGACATTGTTGGTCTCCTTGACCCTGAGACATCCTTTGGCAATAGGTTTATCTTGTTGCTGGTTGACCATGCCACCAGACTTCCTGAAGCCATCCCATTGAAGACTATGACTGCCAAGTCAGTTGCAAAAGCATAACTAGGCATTTTTACTGGGATTGGCTTCCCTAAAGCAGTTGTGTCTGTAAGGAACTCATTGTTGCAATGGTAAAGACAGATACAAGTGATCACAGTTCAAGGGTGTTGATTGAACTTTATAATGGGTGAGAAAAATGTCTAAACTAAACCTAAAGCTAAAATGGGGGCAAGCTACGACCATTAAATAATAATAAGGTAGTCTTAGTAGCGCCTTGTCAAATAAAAAGGGCCTATACTAAAAAATAACTATTGCCAATCCTTACCACTAAGTTACAAAAAAGAGTGTGGGATAATGTTCACCAGAAATGAAAGAAGTGTTCACAAAATGATAAGTCAGGATGGCATGGCTGGGTCTCTCTTCCCCACATTTTTAGCACAGGAAAAGGCGGGACTTCCGAGCACAGCACACTCCTGGACATCTCCAGCATGAGGCTCACAATTCCAGTTCAAAGATACCAAAACCTTCAGGGGTCAAAGAGTGTCCTCTGCAAAGTCTCTTGCATTAGAAGGCCTGATGGATCAAAACAACAAACAAACAAAAGTTCCTTTGGTAATCTTGTACCTTGGCCGATTGCTCTTCCCCCCTTGGATCTCCCTCCACCGGGCTCGGATCCTTCTTGCAACTTTGGCCTCCCACTGTTGGGTTTACTACAGCCTTTCAAATGCAGCTTGCAATATTCAAGAACCTTAATGTCTTTTTAAATAACTCCCCACTGGGGACAACCCTCGACCTGGTTCACTCTTGTCTGCACAATGTTCACAGGTGTATTACTTTTCACCCCAACTCAAAGGCATCCCTGAACCGGGTTCACGTTTGACAAATAAACAGTTCACTTTACTTTCTCACGATGAATGAATCGCTTCCCTTAGCTTTCTCTTGGCAATGAGTGAGAGACTTTTGAGAGTACAAGGGATTTGTTGAGACCCTTGTACGACCAATCCAACACCTCATGCTGCCATTTCCTAGGGTGTTCTAGTACTTGCAGTTTCTACGAAAAAGGGGCCAGCAAGAGTCCTTCAAATGAGCACTCCTGTGGCACCTGAACACTCTGTAGCTGGCCCTTCTTGGGCTTTCCCAAAAGTTAAAATCCACACGTTCTTTGTTTTGAAGTTATTGCGCTCTTCTAATGTTGCCACTGGCAACCTTGGGCTCAATACACTTCAGTTTGCTATCAGCTTCCTTCGACTCACTGATTGTGTTGAGTCCGCTGGCTTGGCTTGCCTCTGGAGTCAAGGACGGTACCACAATAGCCAGCATGCCTCCCCGCCTGTGTTATTAATGTGGAAGGCCCCCGTGCACCATTGACATTCGTTACTCCACACGCCAACTGTAACTATCGGTCTTATGAATTCCTTTTCAGAGGTTTCGCGGGTCTGAGTTGAAAAAGGCAAGGGCGGTTCCCCTTTGTCGTCCTTCCAGGTCCTGCACCTTTCTCCTCCGTTCGAACTGCCGGTTCCATGTAGCTGTTTCCTCATGCATTCGGGCTTGCTCATCGTGTGCTCTTGTGCTCCGCCTTTTATCCCTGTGGGGAACGTAAAGGGCCATCAGGTGTGTGTGATTATTATCAATTACCTGACTCTGCCTGACCCTTGTGGTCGGACATGTCAGGTAAACGGCTCTGGTGTTAGTCTTTTGTCTGTTATGGTGTAAGAAAGTGTTCATGTCAGAAAAGGGTGGGTATAGCTTCTAAATATTCTACAGGGAAGGATGGGGAAAAGGTGTTACAAGGAAGGTGGTACCACGTGTCAACCTTCCGTGTCCCACTTCCACTCCCTGAAAACCCCTCATCCAGGTGATCCTCCCTCACTGGTCCACCCCCAGGAACTGGATCCAATAGTGATGGCCGTGTCCTGGCCACCTGGACGACAGATCTCCAGGGACTAGTGGGTGAGACGCCTTCAGGTTTCTCACAGTCATAGACAGCAACCTTTTGTCTAAATACATGCAAGCCATGTGGAAAGAGTGTGGGGTCACTTGTAAGTTTTCACTAGCTTATCACCCACAAACTAATGGCTTAGTTAAGAGGTTTAATAAAACTCTCAAAAGCATGATTGGGGCTCTGGCAGAAGCTCAAAGGAGAAAATGGGATCTCCTGCTGCCATGCTGACGTTTTGCCTACAGAGAGGTACCTCAGGAGGGTGTTGGTTTCAGCCTCTTCAAGCTTCTTTTTGGTCACCCTGTTAGGGGACCACTGACCATTTTTAACGAAGGGTGGGAGCTTCCTACTCCTTTCATCACTACCAACGTAGTGGACTATGTGTTGGGTTTAAGGTAAAAAATTGTCCTTCTGATGGCTCAGGCCAGTGATAAGTTGAAGGCAGGTCAGGTTCTGGTGAAACCTTGGGATGACCAGAAGGCTTTACTTATTCACTTCACCCCGGGCCAAGAAGTCCTGATTGGGAATCCTATAAGGCCTAGAGCCCTACAGGACAAATGGCCAGACCCTTGCACAGCTGTGGAGCAGCTGGGTGAGATAAACTATTTAGTGGACCATAGGAGACCTGGTCAGGCCCCCAAAGTGTTTCACATAAGTAGGCTGAAGGCTTTCATCCCTAGTGTTGAAATAGCAGTGCTGCTTTTGGCATCAGACAGAGAGGAAGATGAATCCAAACCTCTGTCTGACTTGTTCCAAGGTAGCCCTTCAGATCGCCCCATTGAGGGTGTTCATGTGGCCCCTCACCTGACTCCTACCCAGCAAGAGGAAGTAAGAACTTTGCTTAGCCAGTTCTCCCCCTTGTTCTCTTTGACTCCTGGTTTGACACCTCGGCGAAAACACAAAATTAACACAGGAGACAGTGTACCTACCAAAAGTAGGGTGTACAGGATGTCAGATAAGGTGAGATCTTACATCAAGACTGAGGTCAACAAGATGTTAGATCACATGGTGTTTGAACCCTCTAGTAGTCCATGGTCCAGTCCTGTGGTTCTGGTGCTAAAGGCAGGTACCTCTGAGCTCAGGTTCTGTGTGGATTACAGAGCTCTGAATGCTGTCACCAGGACAGATGCTCACCCCTTGCCTAGAACTGATGAGCTGGTAGATACCGTGGGTGCCTCCAAGTACTTCAGCACATTTGACCTCACTGCAGGGTATTGGCAAAAAGCCATAGGAGAACATGCCAAGGAGAAGACAGCATTCTCAACCACAGAGTGTCTTTACTAATTCAGGGTAATTCTCTTTGGATTAAATAATGCACCTGCTACTTTTCAAAGGCTTATGAATCATGTCCTAAATGGGTTGGATGAATTCTGCTTAGCATATCTGGATGATATAGCAGAATTCAGTGCCACCCGGGATGAACATGTGAAACACCTGGGGATAGTATTGCAGGCTCTTCAGAAGGCCCACTTGACCATAAAGGCCACTAAGTGCCAGTTTAGACATGAATTTGTGGTCTACCTTGGACATGAATTAGGTGGAGGGAGAATTCAGCTTCTACTCAGTAAAGTACAAGCAGTAAAAGACTGGCCTGTCCCCACTACACAAACTCAGGAGAGAGCCTTCTCGGGTCTCACTGGGTACTATCGAAACCTAATGGCAGACTGTGGCACCATAGCTGCCCTTCTAACTGCTCCCCACTCCCAAGAAACCCAACAAGGTATCTTGGTATGAGGAGTGTGAGAAGGCCTTCAATGGCTTAAAATGCCCCCCTGTGCCAGGACCCTGTTTTCAGGGTGCCTCACAAACGAGCTGTTATTGTGCAGACAGATGCCTTTGACACTGATATAGCTGCTATACTATCACAGGTAGATGAGAAAGGCAAGGAACACCTTCTTGGATTTATTAGTCGCCAGCTTAAGGACATAGAGCTCAGGTGGTCCACTGTAGAGAAAGAATGTTTCTCTGTTGTGTGGGCCCTAAGGAAGCTAAGGCCCTACCTCTATGGGACCCACCTCACTGTGCAAACTGACCATAAGCCCTTAAAGTGGCTAAAGAACATTGAGGGAGAGAAAACAAAGTTGCTAGGGTGGTCCATAAGCCTGCAGGGGTTTCACTTCACCATTGAGGAAAGGCCACATGTCCAACATAGCAACGCTGATGGGTTGTCCAGAATGTTTAGTCAACCTGAATATGAGACTCATCCAGGGGTGGATTAAGTCCCCCTGTTCTTAGGTCAGGGAGGGGAGACTGTTAGGAAAGATTTCCCTTAAGTGCAACTTTCCCCCCATTTAGGAACCCCCCCCCACACTTTTTGCTTTCGTTTGGAGTACCTAACCTGACTTTTTCCAGGCTGGGCTTTTGCTAATTTGTTATGGGGTAAATGACACGTCCTTCAGGCTGTTAGTACTGGGAAACTATGTTTCCCTTATTCTTCGACTTTGTTGCTATTTCTTGGTAACTTTCTATCTATGTGCCAAGTACCTTACAGTACTGTGCATAGGGGTCCTTTTGTTTTATGGCCCTATGGAACCTCTAAGGATGTTTTGGTGTTTGTATAAGTGTGCCTAGGATGAACTGATGGCAGCAGTTTACCTTTAAATTATTTTTACTTTGTTTTTATGGACCATACCGCATTTACCGCATTTGGCCCAAGACTGTGGCCAGTGCCGAAAATGGCTGTGCCATGAAGTCTTTTGTTCTGTCCTTTGGCCATTTTGTCCCTTTGCCTTCCCCCAGGTCGAGAGACCCAGGTATTCCTTATTTGGGCATATAGCCTCCTGCAAAAACCACATCTTTCACTGACTGCTGCACGTCACGTGTGCTAGAGCCCAGGAAAAGGGTTGGGACTGTCTGAACCCAATCCACACTACTGGTGCCATTATGTCTGGTAGCCATGAATGGCTGGAACCACCATGGGCCACGATTGGCCCACGTTTGGCATTCATGCAAGAGAGCAGATCTTCAATTGGCTATCTGAGATTTGAGCGTGAAGCGAATCTTGGATAAGAGAAGGGGCTCTGCATCCATTCCAGGTCAATCTACTGAGGTTCACACCAAACCTCATAAGGAGCCAAGTATCCTTAACAAGAACTCCGACTTGAGGAACCGCCGGTGATGTGATTGGAAGGTTTGGCACCCTGACCCCGCTATTGTCCCATCGGACCCCTGTTTCTTCATCAAAACAAGAAGGCCTTCAAATGTGCTTTGCCCCTTTGGAGTAGTGGGAATAACTACTCTCGGCTTCTCCTACTTACCCTCAAAAAGAGCCTCTTCAGAAGTGTTCCTGGGCCATCCAGTGAACTGACCAGCTCGAACCCAGTGTATTGAAGAGGATCGCTGCCATCCAGAGTTGAGACTCGAGACTTTGGGAATCGCTAGCTTGTGGTCCTGGGCCCTCTGCCGCCAAAACAGGTGGTCCTAGCTCCTCTGTGTCCTGATTTATGAGGGTGCGCCATGCTGTGAGCATTTGCAGTTTCTGTTTGTGTTATAAAAGCCTATAATAAATGTATTTTTGATATACATCTGTCTATGGGTAATCAGTGGAGTTTTATTGTGTACGCTCATTGTGGGTTTCTGATCACCCCTCCTGAGACTTAGCAACAAACAAGATATTGGTTCAACCAATGCGCATAGACAAATGTTTAATTCTTTCCTCAATGTGATTTTTGATGAGCAATTGTGATTGTTTCCAATTCTCACAAATGAGAGATCTCAGTTAACTCTTCACGTTCACATTTATGTTTAATTTAAATCAGTGATTAGTGTACTCCTGCCAATACGTGTTTCGACCTTTCAGAACACAGGTCTTCTTCAGGGCCAATTTATCACCTCTATAACATTACATTGATTCATAATATTCCACACATGGTATAATTCCAACACAATTTAGCATGTAGCATCCAAACTTCTGAAAAAGGGGAAATATAAATACCGCAAAAGGAATCAGGAAACGTTCCACGTCAGGGGGATGAGGTTACATTGTCAGGTGTTGACATAAAAAGAAAGACTACAATAATTTGCTAAACATTTCCATGTCTCTAATAATTAACTCTGTGAGATCACATTAAACACCATGTCCCGCATGATTAATTCTTTACATGTTAATACCATATAACTATAAATAATGGCAATTTTCCCATGCCATCTTTTTAAAGCAACTATCCTATGTGAGCTCTTATCTCGACCATCCATGTGTCTTCCATGCAGTCCCAAGTGACTCCCTTCCTAATCTCCCCCGTGAGAACCATGTATCCGGTATGAAACAACACGATCTTGTGCCTAATGGTCTAGCAATAAAGAGGTAATGCCTTACCTTCATTATATATTTGTGATACATACAACTAACATGTAGAATGTATGTAGGTCAATATTTTTCCAACCATCATTCTATGTTTTGTGGATAACTAGATTTTACATGCCTTACCTTTCTAGCTGTGATAAATTCTGTAGTTGCAATGGATTGGTGTATTCTACCTCTTTGATTTGGAGAAGTCTTTCTTTACCTAATAAATCATGATATACCCCCAAATCATGCACATGAAACTGTATATGTTGGACTCCTATACTGTTAAGCTACAAACACGGTTCTGCATTCCTTCATGCATTATATTAGAAGTTTCTGTTACTTCTTTTGAACATTTAAATTATTAATGGTGTGTATTTACAGCAAGCCCTTTCTCAGGCTTTCTGCAGGTTACCCTTTACATAAATGATTACCCTCAAGTATTTGGTTGATGGTCTCCACACTATTCTCAGCGTGCAGCACACTGTTCTCTGCAGACAACATATTCTAACTACAAATATATCCTAACATCTCCCATATCAGCCAAAAATGGTTTTGAATTCTGCCAACATGCTCTATTTAAGCTAGCTCACAGAACACATAGATGATGGAGATAATATTCATACCAATTAGGTCAGCCATTGTGGTAAGGGGACCCTGGGTCTGGATTGGTAAACCCTGCAGCAAAGACGGTCTTGGGACTAGTATTTAAACCAAATTAACACACTGTTACACATATTGTGTGGTTTGTGCATCAGATTAGCAGTCTCCTATCCCCCAGTTCACTGAGGGGTATTAATCCTCTCCTGAGACTTAGTCTTGACCACCTGCCAAACCACCATAGATTGGTCTGGTTTGTTCAGAAGGTTCCCCTGTTACTCTAAACTAGGGTGGCCTCCTAAACTTCTATCCACCAGGCCAGAGTTTAGAAATACATCTTAACAAACGGTAGGCTAGATTGGCACTTTTTTTTAGTGATCGTATTAGGCGAGTGTGCAATCTTTTGTAGCAGAGGCCAGTCCGTCCAAATTTGGGGTGCCACAGGGAGCCTTTCTTTCTCTCCTGCTTTTCATTATTTATGTATTAAGCCCCATGATATGTTACTGGATCAAGGTACAATATTTCAAAACGAAATGGATTAAACAATTTGATTTGATTTACGAGGCCAGCGAAAACATATCTTAGATTGGATTAATTTTTATCTTTGATCCAATGGAAAAATAGATGCTAGGGAACTGGCTTTGTCTAAATACCTCTAAAAAGGACATTCTTCTAGCCTCCCAAGAAACTTCACATTTCTTTAAGAACCTGGATATTCAAGGGAGTGCAATCTTTGCAAAATATAAACTAAAAACATTGGGAGTATAGTTTAACTCCACCATATTTTTGTCTAAAAAATGCAAATCCCAGTATTAGTGCCACAATATAGTATTTAATGTTCTTTTAACAGGTGAAACCATTGTTACTGCAAGATCATTCAGAACATATTTCTCAGGCAATCATTATAGTTCAGTATTTCTACTCCTTTTTTAGCAGCACCTCAATATTTGACTAGTCGTCTTCTAATTTGTATTAACACTATTTCAAGAACTATTTGCATGGGCAACATAGAAACCCAATTTCCCCAAAATTGGCTTGACTGCCATTTGTTTCTATGGTCAAGTTGAAACCGTTGACCGTGACACATAAGGCAATTTAAGGGAATGTCCCATTGTACTTCAAACATTGGTTTCAAATACACATCCAGCAGACTGATGCAATCTTGTGGTACACGACTCGTGCTTTTACCACAAATAAGTTATGTTTGGGCAATGGGAAGCTCTTTTACTTTTTGTAAATTTTATCCCTGAGGAGATGCGCTTAACTGAGAACCTGTTTAATTTCAGAAGGGAAATTAAGACCTGGTTATTTCAAGAAGCCTTCTGTGCATAATATTAAGAATTCTTGACTTGTTGCTGTAGCTACAAACTGCAAAATGTATTGATTTAAACTTAGATGACAAATAAGTAAATGAACTCAAAGAAGCCAGTTAAGCTTTACACTGAATGTATCCTGTGCATTTTTGGGAGCACAGCATAGATTACTGTATCAGACCCAAATGGTACATTGTTAGTTTACATTCACTCAGTAAAGGTTGCGCTCAATCATGTGAGAAACCTGAAGGTGTCTCACTCGCTAGTCCCCAGGGATCTGTCATCCAGGTGGTCAGCACACGGCCATCGCTTTTGGATCCAGTTCCTGGGGGTGGACCAGTGCAGGAGGATCACCTAGATGAGGGGTCCTCTGGGGGGTGGAAGTGGGACACAATGGAGGGTGAGACACAGCAGCCCCTTCCTTGTAACACATTTTCCCTATCCTACAAGGTAGGATTCCTAGGAACTCAACGCCCCCCCCACTCCATTTTCCCGACAGAAACATTGATTCACGGACACTTCACTGTGAGCGACAACAGACTAACACCAGACCCGTATACCTGACATGTCCCAAAACAAGTGTCAGGCAGAGTCAGGCAATTACTGATAATTGCACACACCCGACTTCCATCACACTTCCCCACATGGATAAAAGGCTTGGCACCAAAGCACACTCTGAGCAAGGCAAAACACACGAGAGAGCAGCAGTTCCGAGATGGCAGTTTAATACGAGGATAAAGATGTCAAGACCAGAAAGAGTTGCAAGGAGGAAGTTGCCTTTGAAATTTTCAGAGGAAAACCACTACTTTCAAGAGTCCTCAAGAATAAGACTGGGAATTACACCTGAAGAAAGGTGCATTGTGTGTCGAAGGTGCCCGTGGTTCTCCCGCATCGATAGCCGTGATGGAGAGGCGCGATTGCCACTGTGGTACTGTCCTTGGCTCCCACAACAAAGTAGCCTAAGTAAAGTCAGCACAGCCGGTTAGTCAGAGAGACTGATAGCAGATCGGTCTGTGTTAGAACCAAGGTTGAAAGCGGCAACACTGTATAAAGAGAATTCTGTGTGAAGCGTTGGCGATGAGCGACGCAAGTATAATTGGAACTGAAGAAGTAATTGAATTTAGGGGAAGTAACCCAAGATACTGTATACAGAGTGGTCCGGCATCACCAATAATTGTGAAGTGAATCACCCTATGTGAATGTTTGGAAAGGAACTTTTTGTTTTTTGATTCATCAGGCCCTCTGGAGCAAGAGACTTTTGATAACTTAAGACTTGGGCATACTGGCCTGGATGTTTGTAATACAACTGTGTCCTCGTGCCGACGAAGCCCAGGAGTGTGCTATGCTTGAGTGAACCGCCTTGTCCCATGCTGAAAACGGGGGGGAAGTGAGGCCCACGGCCTGAACATCCTGACTTATCATTTTTGTGAACACTTCTTTCTTTTTCATGAACATTACCCCACACTATTTGTAATTTAGCAGTAAGTATTGGCAACAGGTTTCTTTTAGTATAGGCTCTTTTATTTTGGGAAAGACTCCACTGGGACTGCATTATTATTATTTGATGGTCGTAGCTTGCTCCCATCTTAGATTTAGGTTTAGATATGCGTTCATCACACCCTTGATAAGGTTCAATAAACACCCTTGAAGTGTGAACTGTGGTCACTTATGTCTGTCTTAATTTGATACCATGCCATCAAATCAGGGATGGTGCTTACATATTTTCAATTTATTCATCATACATACACAATTGATGGTACTAAAATACAGAATGCCAAAGAGTCTTACATTCTTGGTGCATCTATCCCGTTCTGCACTAGGAAACCTCTAGCATGACTTTGCTGCTACAGTGAGGGACTGCTGCATCCAGGTGCCTGGCAGCGATCATGACTTCTGGCTGGTCTTCAGGGTGTTGGCAGAGGTGCAGTAATTTATAGATTACATAATGACATCAATCTAGAACCTTCCATCACATTATGTCTGTATTCAGGTACAAGAAGTTAAAAGTTGTCAAGATTTCATTAGCTAGAAAACCCCAACTCAAAACCATAACAATCCTCTCCGTTAAAACCATATAGTTCCTCTTCAAATGGGTAAAGTAATAGGGATGAGAGAATCACAGTTTGACGGTTCACTGGTGGAGTATATTAAACGTATTCACCATCTGTTACCCCAGCATTCAAGTCTTTTTTAGCAAGCTAATCTAGACCAAACATGTGCATGTCCATTACAATCATATTGCAACAGTCCAAGCACAATATGAGCAATGATCACATCTTTATTATGTTGTCTTCTGCTGAGATTTTGAGGTTCTCACAAATGGAAACTAGTGCCGATACGGTGCCTTTCTTAGGTCTAAAACCGACTTGTGAGTATTAAACTCTACATGCTCCAAGATCGGGCACAGGGATCATGAAAGTGTTTTTCGCGCCTTGAAACACTTGTGCATAGACGCGTTACAAATGCCATATCATATCATATCAATGCTAATTTATATTATGGGCACATGTATTAGTCAAGTAAAAGGTGGCTTACAGTGGTACTGTTGGTATATATTGGCACATTCACCAAGAAATGCATATTGGCAATTCTAGAATACATTGAGATCACAGTGACCATGAAAATATGTTTTAAAATGGCATGGCAATGCTGGCTTATGTTGTGGTTACAGCTACTATGTCAAACCGGATATTAAATTATGCCTCCTGTTATAACGATATGTATGTATATTGGCCTACGCCAAGTTGCTTAAAAATTGTACGCGAATAACTCTCGACGGCAAGGTCTTGACCTTAGAAATTGATGTAAGCCGCCATCTTGAATCAAGCCTCCATTTTAGGTTAGAACCGCCATTTTGGGGTTTTTGTACAAAGTCACCCTGTAATCTAAAATGGCCGTCTCGTGTGCCCTTGTTCTTGCCTTAACCTCTCCAACCTCTGTAGGAGAGTTAATGTCCAACCTGCCTTCAGGCTACATGTTAGGGTCATGTAGACCTTGTCCTTTGTTGACCTCGGGAGCAGGGGATTACTTGAATTAGCAATGTTAAACTACAAGTATACAAGAACAGTAATGCTATCCAAATATAATAGGTGAAACATTTGTTTGGTCTGTATTAAACCAGCATGTAAAGAGTGTAAATGTTAAATTAAAGAATAATGGAGTGCGTTAGTAAATGTATTCAAAAGTAAACCGCATGCACGAGATATGTAAATTAGGAAAGTGAACCTGGCGCGACCCTAGCCCAGTGTATGATTAACCTGTAAGAGGGCTGGACATCATTTTACAAATTGTATAAATGCGTCAATGTCCAGCTAGGAAATTCTGTTCACTGCTCACATTGAACCCTGCTGGTGGTCTCTGTGATGTACTGACGGCCAAATAGCTATTTGTGTACCTTGTTGAATACTGTTCAGTTTTGTAATAAAGATTCTGGGAATCTTTACAAGCCAGTGTCGGTGTATTTTCCTTTGCTTGGTGTAACAGCCGTAATATTGTATTTTTTCTGATTTCACAACTATACAAATGTACTTTACAGTGGCAGACTCTGCATATATTGTTGATACAGGCATTGTGAATTGTGTATTACAGTGGAAAAGCTGGTATATATTGTGGGCACAGCCATCATAAAAATGTGTTGGAAAATGGTCTTGTGCGGTGTTGGCCGCCTGGGATCTATTGGATTTTTCATGTGTTACACTTGTAAATTGAAAGGCTTTTTCCTCAATGTTTGCAAAAAGTGTATTGTAAATCATTTGAACATGTTATTTAAAAAATATTTTCGGGGAGAACTCCTGCAAACATTCCTTGGTTTGTTCCGGCTCTCTCACTACATTGGCTTCTACCAGTCATGGCACCTGCCAACAAAAACCTAGACTACGTCCTATCCTATCTACATCCCCACACAACCAAGCCCTCCATAGTATCTGCCTTAGGACATCAATCTCGAATTTCAAAGCTGCCTCCATCACTCCACCTGTTTCTTCCTTGTTTCAATTCAGCAGTAATGTAATGTAACAAAAGAGTGCAGATGACTCCTCTGAAAGGGTTGCATGTGATAAAGCAGAAATAAAACAACACATTTAAAAGTGAAAAAATTACCCTCAAACAATGGAACATATAAAACAACATAATCACAATGTTGATTGAAAAAATATTGCAAAAAACATTGACTCTTTTGTAAATGTTCAAAGACTGATCCTTCCTCGTTTTATGGATTGCCTTCCTTGTACATAATCATGATGGGGGCAGGGAGCAAATCTTCCCTGCTAGTTCCCATTTTAAAGCTTAACTGTCCCCTACCTGACTGCGACACGTTTCCCCGCCTCATCCTTCACCCTACCTTGATTGCAAAGCACAGCAATTCTATGACAAGACAGGAGGCTCGCATTATGCTTTACTTTCTTTTATTTGCTGCCACACCAGCACTTTAAAACTTAACTTTAATACTGCACATTTATGTTCTTACAAAACCACAGTTATGGAAAACGAAAATGGACCAGTTTAAACGTTTGTTTCATATCTGAATGTGATCACTGTAATCACCCGGGAACTACTAGTCCCATGATACTCATGTCTCTGGTAGTCCAATCCTCCAAGCTCCTATCAGAGGGCAGCCTCCTGTATAAGAACCCTTGTGCCCAGGTCCTTTCCTCTTTCTTTTTGCTGCCTGAGATAAGTGACATATTTCTCTATCTTTGCTTATAGAAGGATTGTTAGTCACGTATATATTTCTATAATTTCTATGATATGTGTATATCAGTATGGCATTACACCGTACTGCGCATGGAATTAGTTTCATTTCTCCTCAAAAGAGTTTACCTTAACGCATAGCGCGAGCGTTGCGCAGCGTATCACATTCAGTCAGCGCGCGTTAGACTTCTTTCACGAAACGTTCGAGTGTTGTGAAGAGCGGGCGAGGGCCGGAGCTGCGAGCAATTCCGCTCGCTTCAGGCTGCCGAGCCCCGCGCTCTGTAGTAATCGGCGCCGGCGAACTCCGCGGCTGTTAGGACCCGTGGGAGCGGGACCTCCTCAGGTTTCCCAGCTTCCCCAGGGATTCTAGCTTCCGCTCGCATTGCGCCTGCAGTTGCGTATGAGGGAAGTAGTTAACCAGAGCTCCAGATTCATTTTCGGAAAAAAAAAAAATATATATATATATATATATTTTTGAATACTTTATAAATCGCAAGAAGCGGTTTACAGGCACACACTACATTAATCCTCAGCACGTGTGTAGAGCCTGCTTGACTTCCACGCAGTTGGCCCAGCCAACACCTCGATTATGGCTCAGTTTGTCACCGCCACTAACTCCCCTTCCACTTCTCCGGAGTGGAGTCAAGAAGAGTGGAAAGAGGATCCTTCCCAGCAAGAATCAGACTTGTCACAGAGTTTTAAGAAGGTACTCGGAGACTCCTTGCAGCAGGCGGTCTCTCAAAGGGTGCAGCCCATTACAAAGAGATTGGAGACTCTGGAAATGATAATGGCTGAACAACAGAAACAGATCACAGCCAAGAAAAGACGGGCTAGTAGCCCTGATGAAGGAACGTCAGCAGGACACCCCCAAAGAGGGGTTGAGAAGAAGGGGTGTAAAGTAGCCCGGAAGAGCAAGCACTCTTTGACCCCCCCGGGCAACACAGAAATTGACAACACTGTTCCCCAATTGACAGGCGACCCTGTCGCCAGGCTTAAAGAAGCCTTTCTGGCAAAGAACAGAGACGGCCAGGATAGACCCCCTACTCCAGGGGTGTACAATTTAGGGGATGATGACGAGGGCTATTCGCCCGATGATGAAGGGGGCGAGGAAGAGGAAGACATCAGTAAAGGTGTGGAAGACCCCCAGAACATAGAAGATACAGCAGACATGCTCGACCCCAAAGCCATCCGGCACCCTAAGTCGTCAGAATGGGTACCCTCCCCTAGAGTGGCACTTTACATGGCTCAGCATATTAGAAAACCTCTAGAAAGAGAGGTAAGATCGAGAATGAGATCCGAGTGTTTTAGACCAGAGCTGCCGAATAAACAAACAGAAACCCCTGACTTAGACCCCGAGATGGTTACGTTTGTGACCAAAACAGCTAGAGACGTCAGGAAAGGTGTAGACCGAGCCTGGAAAGGATGTCAGGATAAGCTCCTAGACATTTCGGGTCCATTAGCCAAAATTATGGACCTCGTTGAGAAATCAAAAGATACAGGTACGCCAGTAGACGCAACTGTCCTGGGCAACTGGGCGCAAAGGGCAGTATGCCTCTTGGGCAACGCCAATTGTGCCTTATCTTCAGATAATTGAAGATTGACAACAAGTTGAGCGACCTGGCCACCTATGAAGCGGGCGAAGGTGCCAAAGGTCTGTTGTTCGGCGAGGCGTTTGCTAAAGAAATGGCGCAATTCGTAGGAACTTACTCCGCTTTAGAGAAGGCCCAGAATTCCATCAGAAAAATCTTTCCAGGGCTAATTTTTGCCGGGACCAGACGACATAGGGGTCGCTCGTACGGTCGCTATAACTCCCAATGAAGGCCCTACAATCAGCGCGCCCAGTACTGGGACTCCAGACAACAAGACTCCTTCTTCCCAGCTAGATCGAGGTTCCCTAGAGGCCGCAGGGTAAGAGGATCTTACAGACAAATCCTAGGTCCTAGTGAACCTAGACAAATCTCAACTACGTCCTGTCCAGCGGATAGACTTTCTGGGCTTTACAATAGACTCAGTGAAAGCCTCCCTCGAGCTCCCGGGTCACAAAGTAAGAGCGATCAAGAAAGAACTCAGAGCAGTTCTAGCGAAAGGGACTATTTCCCTTCGCAAACTGGCCAGGGTAGTAGGTCTTCCAGCAGCCTCCATTCAGGCGATATTCCCGGGTCCTCTTCATTATCGCGCACTGCAAAGGCTCAAGATAAAACATCTCCAAGGAGGTCTGCGATACCATCAATTAGTGAGTTTGGACCGCAAAGCCCTCACAGAGCTCAACTGGTGGCTAGAGAATATGGAGGCCTGGAACGGCCGTGCCATTTTTGGCGACGCCCCAGAACTAGTAATAGAATCAGATGCAAGCAGGTCAGGCTATGGAGCCAGATGCGAGCATGTGCAGACAGGAGGGAAGTGGTCAGAGGAAGAGTTACACCTCCATATAAATTGTCTCGAGTTGTTAGCGGGCTCCTTCGCAGTGCGCGCTTTTACGAAAGACAAGGTGAAATGTTGCGTACTGCTCAAGATGGACAACATCTCCGCAGTGCGATACATAAACAAATTGGGAGGCACAAAATCCAAAATGCTAGCCGAGTTAGCGAAGAATTTCTGGCATTACTGTCTCCAAAACAGAATCTCCGTATCAGCGGAATACTTACCAGGGAAGCAGAACGAAGTAGCAGACTGGAATTCACGTTATCTAGTGGACTCCAGCGATTGGAAACTACATCCCCAAGTCTTCCAGCAATTACAGAATCTATGGGGGCCCCTACACATAGATCTGTTCGCGTCCAGACTGAACGTTCAGACACCAAGGTACTTCAGCTGGAGGATAGACCCGGATGCAGCGGGCACAGATGCCTTCCTGCAACCTTGGACAGGGGCAGTACATTATGCCTTCCTGCCGTTCATTATGATCACGAGAGCTCTAGCGAAAGTTCGCAGAGACCAAGCAGAGATTGTGATGGTGCTCCCCCTATTGAAGGCACAGCCTTGGTTTCCAGTAGCGATGGAACTTTCTACGAATTTTCCGAGGATAGTGCCTCAGCTGCCGGACCTTCTTCTCGACCCATCCGGCCATCCTCACCCTCTAGTGGCAGCAGGCTCGCTATATTTGATAGCATGCAGGGTTTCAGGAAAAGATGGGACTTGCCAGGAATTTCACAACTCGCTGCAGATTGCATCAGAGACTCCTGGGCGCCTTCCACCCTTCGGAGCTATAGTGCGGCATGGAATGGGTGGTACAGGTGGTGTTCGGAGCACGAGTTGGATTCGTTCTAGCCCCTTTAGTAGAAGTCCTCAACTTCTTAGCTTTCAAATTTCAAGAAGGCGGCGCCTTCAGAACGGTGGGAGTTTATAGGTCAGCCATTTCAGCGGGTCACTATGAAATAGAAGGTACCGCGGTAGGCGAGCACCCAGCAGTTGTACGTCTACTCAGGGGGATGAAGCTCAAAAGACCACCTATGCCCAAGTACAAAGTGTTGTGGGATGTCAGAGACGTTTTTCGCCTCTTTCTTACATGGCCCGATAAAGAGAACTTGTCCCGATCACAGTTATCAGGAAAGCTAGCCATGCTGCTTTGCCTTACAGCCTGTAGGAGAGTTTCTGATGTCAAAGCTCTTGAAATCGATAGGAAAATATTCTATCCGGACGGCATATCTTTTACCATTACTAAAAGGACAAAGACAGATTCGAGAGTGATTGACTACCCGTACTTCACTAGTAATAAAAAGCTTTGCGTAGCACAATGTATCAAGGATTATGAGAAAGCAACAGCGCATATTAGGCCACAGGGAGTGTCCCAGCTACTCATTGGGCGCAGGAAGCCCTATCATGCAGTAGCATCAGCAACCATTGCTAGATGGGTGAGAGAGATAATGCATTGGGCAGGGATTGACTTGTCTCTTTTTGGCGCGCATTCGGCCAGGGGGGCGATGGCTTCAAAAGCTTTTACTACAGGGGTGTCTCTACAAGACATTATGAAATCAGCAGATTGGTCCTCTGAGTCGACCTTCAAGACATTCTATTTTAAGCCTGTATCTGAGATACCTAATAGGGTGGTGAACAGCGTTGAACAAGCATAATGCGAGCCTCCTGTCTTGTCATAGAATAAAGATTGCCCACGCTATCAGCTCAGGAAGTCTTCATTCTATTAAAGACAAGGAGGCAAGCATTATATCCCACCCAGAATAGTAACACATCAGTTGCATTGTCATGTGGTTAACTTTGTAACACCGTTGCTCATTCCCACCCTCATAATGACTCTCCATTCCTTTTAGGAGATGACTAGAAAACTACAGGATGAAGAAACTCGCGAAATTGAGGAAAGTCAGTTCAAATTGGTTGAGTTTGACCTTAAAGCCTACAGTTCCGAGGATTGTTAACAGTTCATCCCGAGAGGATCGCTCCGTTGGCAAAGGGACTATTGAGTTCAAGGGCCAGACACAAAGAAAGAGGAAAGGACCTGGGCACAAGGGTTCTTATACAGGAGGCTGCCCTCTGATAGGTGCAGAGCTTGGAGGATTGGACTACCAGAGACATGAGTATCATGGGACTAGTAGTTCCCGGGTGATTACATTGATCACATTCAGATATGAAACAAACGTTTAAACTGGTTCATTTGCGTTTTCCATAACTGTGGTTTTGTAAGAACATAAATGTGCAGTATTAAAGTTAAGTTTTAAAGTGCTGGTGTGGCAGCAAATTAAAGAAAGTAAAGCATAATGCTCGCCACCTTGTCTTTAATAGGAAGAAGACTTCCTGAGCTGATAGCGTGGGCAATCTTTATTCATATATATTCCATACTGAAAAGTACATATTAATGAAACACGTCTATCATATCGTGAATTAGTTATATCAAAGACTGAAATCTGTACTTTAATGTTAGGGACATCATTCCTTTTTGCAACTTCCTTCCATTGGCTTGAATGGAACCCACAACATACATGTCAGTGCCTTGGTATCAAGGCTGTCTTTTGGGAAAGATCTTTTTAGCCTCCCTTGCCTACCCAACTTATATGTTTTGGGGACACAGGTCAGTCGAAAGGCTGTCAGTGAAGGGGCATGTGTTTCTCCAATTAACCTTTTACTGTATTTTACATTGTAACACAAGGCACCTTCAATGGATTGTCACAAGGACCTTTTGTACATTTTTCATTTTACCTAGCAACATTTTTGGTAGATTCACAATGTACACATTACTGTGCACCATCTTTTTTTTTCTTCAAATTAATCTTTATTGACATTTTTTAGAACCAAACAATCAAGAGGCATCAAGGAGGATGACAGACTTAGTAAGAACACTGTTTCAAGAGTCTTAACATCTACTTGCACAACCAAAATAGTCTTCGGCCTTGAGCCATCGAGAACAATTAACTAACCCCTTTAGTCCCCTCTCCTGGCCTCCGCCCCAAAGCACCCATCACCCCCCACCCCGCCGCCCCCGAGCATTGACTCTTTCTCTCTTTAACTCCCCTTGCGGGTCGATCATTGGCATTGTCCACTAAATTTGCGGTCCCTTCATGGACTGGTCCCTTTCGGGAGGTCCCTGTTTCCACTTTGAGAGGGTCTGTTCACCTTCCGGCAGGCTATTTTACCCGTAGGGCTCCTGTTGTGCCACTTACATTTCCCTGGTAGTGTGTTGACTCAGGCTACTTCTGTTACATATCTTTTAGCAAAGTCACCCCATGCCGTCTCCAACGATCCCCCAGCCCCATGAAGCACTGCTCTTATTCGTTCCATGGCAAACATGCTTTGGCCACACTAATCCATTATTTTTTACTTGGGGGGGTGCACATTTTTCCAACGGGTCATTAGGCATGCCCTAGCTGCTAATAATATGCCCGCTGCCATCGGAGGAAGTCTAGAACACTCCCCCTCCACTTCTCTAGACCAAATGGGACCAACAGTGGGGTCTTCTCTCTGATGATCCCGCCCAGTTCCCTGATCCACCCCAGAATTTCATCCCAAAACACTTGCACATTACGGCACCCCCACCACATATGCCAGTAGTCCGCCCTTAGCCCACATTCACACCAACACAAGGGGCTGACATTCTGGTAAATCTTCGAGAGTCTAACCAGTTTGTACTGCCACCTATGCAGGAGTTTGATGGTGTGGGGTTTGTATTGGCAGGATATCGAGGTTCGGGAGACGCCCCTGCAAAGTTTATCCCATAGAGGGAGGTCCAGCTCCCCTTCCATGTCTCTCCCCCATCTTTCCCGTAGTTTATGCGTGGATCCCTTGCCTGACTCTACTAGAGCCCTATACATGGCCGAGATCAGAACCTTCCCATTGGGTCTGGCGTCTAAGAGTTTCTCAAATGGGGTAAGGTCCCTCTGAATCTGCTACCTCCATCCCTCCCTCTCAGTGCCCCCTTAGGAATAGCAGGTTGGGAAGTTTGCCTATGCCCAGCGCCTCCTCAAGTTCTTGTATAGTAATAAATATGCCTCCCCTGCAGAGCTGTCCCACCCTCTCTAAGCCCGCCTCAAACCAGGACTGGAATCTTTCCGGGTTTTGTATAGCGTTTCTAACTCCCGGAACCCAGATATGTTTCAGCAGTGAAGGACAGGTTGTCACACCCTCCATTTCTGCACATTGTTTCCAAATACACCAGACCATTCCCACAATATTCAGTACAAAACAGAAGGTGGGTGAGGCGCGCACTCCCGGTCCTGGTCAATTAAACCTGTTGCAAAAAATAGGTAGCTGGGTCACATCCCAAAATGGACAAATATTCACAGGGTTAGATCCCTTCTGCTGAAAATCAGGTACTCAGTATTAACAGGGTTAGATCCCTTGCTGCAAATCAGGTAGTCAGTATTAACAGGGTTAGATCCCTTGCTGCAAATCAGGTAGTCAGTAATAACAGGGTTAGATCCCTCAGCTGCAGTTCTGTGGTCTGTGGTTGTTCTCCTCCTAGCGCTTTCTTATCTCAAATAATCATCAGGGAGGCTGTTAAGCAGGTGTGTCTAATTAGACTCAAAGGATTCTGGTAGCTGTAGTGAAAAAAGTTTTTTTCTGTTCAGGTTGCCAGCAACCAACACCCCTCCAAAGCACAAGTCCTTCCCAAATTTGGGGGAGGGGAGAGAACCATCTTTATGATTCTCCAAAGTGGGGCACAGTCACCCCGTGGCGCTGCCTCTGGAGCCCGGGACTCCCATAGCATTCAGTACAAAACAGAAGGTGGGTGAGGCGCGCACTCCCGGTCCTGGTCAATTAAACCTGTTGCAAAAAATAGGTAGCTGGGTCACATCCCAAAATGGACAAATATTCACAGGGTTAGATCCCTTCTGCTGAAAATCAGGTACTCAGTATTAACAGGGTTAGATCCCTTGCTGCAAATCAGGTAGTCAGTATTAACAGGGTTAGATCCCTTGCTGCAAATAAGGTAGTCAGTAATAACAGGGTTAGATCCCTCAGCTGCAGTTCTGTGGTCTGTGGTTGTTCTCCTCCTAGCGCTTTCTTATCTCAAATAATCATCAGGGAGGCTGTTAAGCAGGTGTGTCTAATTAGACTCAAAGGATTCTGGTAGCTGTAGTGAAAAAAGTTTTTTTCTGTTCAGGTTGCCAGCAACCGACACCCCTCCAAAGCACAAGTCCTTCCCAAATTTGGGGGAGGGGAGAGAACCATCTTTATGATTCTCCAAAGTGGGGCACAGTCACCCCGTGGCGCTGCCTCTGGAGCCCGGGACTCCCATAGCATTCAGTACAAAACAGAAGGTGGGTGAGGCGCGCACTCCCGGTCCTGGTCAATTAAACCTGTTGCAAAAAATAGGTAGCTGGGTCACATCCTGTAACGCTCACCTGATTCCCGTAGAGGCGCCGGTCTTGACTGGGCGTATACCGTATCTTCAAAGGTGATGTGTAACACACGGCTGGCTCTTTGGGCTGGACCTCTGTGCACTGTATGTCTGACTCGAAGGGTAAGATGTCTGCAGATAGAAAATATGGGATTAAGGAACTGGGTTATTGAATGTCTCTCTCTCTTCTTCCCTTTCTCTTCTCCTGTAGAACCCCAAAGGTTAACGCTCTCACCTTAGGTAAGTGAACGCCGTGCTCTCCATCTGCCTCGGGGCAGGGTGCTGTAACCAGTTTCTTCCCTGGATAAGGGGAGCAGGCCTCTTGACTTCAGAGGACCGCTGTCCGTCGTTTACTGCACGAACGGTAAGTTTCGAGTAATTCTAATGTCTTTAAAGTCTTTAGTAATGATGTTTCTTGTTTTGCAGGGTTCCGGCGATGGCGGATGACGGGCTGAAGTGAGTTGAAGATGGAGCCCGTGTGATGAATAGAAGCGCCTGGAAGCACGTAAGTAAGCGCTTGTTGCCTGCTTCACGATGCGCTCTAACTGTCTTTTTATTTTGCAGGTACAAGTTCGGAGCGGCTGCAGGGTGCCGGAATACCCGCTGGGTTAGATGTGGAAAGGAGTAATGGCACGCGAGTATTAAAGTTCCCCAATGTCTTTAAACGCACCTTGTTTTGTCTTTCAGATGCGGGATGCAGCGCCGAAGGCCTCCGGAGCGTGCGAAGAGTTGGTAAGCTTTTGTCTTTCAGATGCCGGAATGCAGTGTGAAGACCTCCGGAGCGCACGAAGAGTAGGTAAGCCTTTGTCTTTCAGATGCCGGAATGCAGCGCAAGGCGTTGGTGACAGCCGATGTGAAGAGCTGTCACTGAAGACCGTAATGCTAACCTGTTCTTTCTTGTCTTTATAGGTGTTGCTGAAGACTGGATTCAGGATGGTAAGCCTTTTTCCTTAGGCCCAGGATCAGATGCAGAAGACACGATGAGCGTTCTGCTGCAGAGGATGCAGAATAACGCAAAGCAAGATTCATCCATCGGGTGTGGTTTAAATAGCCTCCTGTAGTGCTTAGGTGTCTCCTTCCACAGCCACGCCTAGGTAAGAAAAGAGTTCCTGCTTTCCAGAAGAGTTCCAGTGTTCTGAATCTAGGGAGTGGCTCCTGCCCCACCCAACAGGAAAAGTAGTTTCAAACAGAAGAGGATCAGAGGCTCAACTGGCAGGCAAGTAAGCAGCATGGTCTGCTGCAGGTAAGTCCACCCAAGCATTATGAGCCGGGCGCTTCCAGCGCTGGGACTGGGCATATTTATGAGCCTGGTGCCACTGGCGCCAGGACTGGGTCCAAAAGGTCCCAATTGGGACTGGTTGGCACTCGGAACCTGGGTTATGGATCTGCTTCCAAGGGAGTTGGGAAAACCCTGACCTTTTGGAAGCAGAGATCATGACAGTACCCCCCCTCAAGGCCCCTCCCAAACCGGGCTTCTCCGGGGGTTTTGGCTTGTCAGGAAATGTTCGGTGAAATCTTTTGATTAGGCGAGGAGCGTGGACATATTCAGCAGGTTCCCAGGATCTCTCTTGGGGGCCGTACTCTTTCCAGTCAATTAGGTAAAATAGTTTAGATTTGGAGATCTTGGAGTCCAGAATGCTTTTGACTTCAAACTCGAGTTCTCCATCAACTAGGATAGGTTTTGGAGATTTAGTTAGTCGGGTTTGAGGTTGCACGGGTTTTAATAGAGAGACATGGAAGACCGGATGTATCTTCATGCGCGGGGGCAAGTCCAACTTGACTGCTACTGGGTTTACTATGGTAATGATGGAATAGGGAACAAGGTATCTTGGGTTGAATGTGCGTGGCCCTTTTAGAGGTAGATATTTGGTGGATAACCAGACTTGATCCCCTACTTGATATTGAGGGGCTTTCTTCCGATGTTGATCTGCTCCTTTCTTGTATTGTTCTTTAGCCCTTTGAAGGTGAGAAACAGCTTCCTTAAAGGCTTGGGTGATTGTAGAATGCAGGTAGTCTACTGCTGGTGTTTCAAGATCTTGGAGGGGATCCAACTCCGAGGTTCGAGGGTGACTGCCGTACAAAAGAAAAAACGGGGTTTTCCCAGTTCCCGAATGGACAGAGTTATTGTAGGCATATTCGGCTATCCAAAGGATGTCTTTCCAAGTTTTTTCAGTTTGTTGCAGCATGCAGCGTAAATACTGTTCCAGAGTTTGATTGGCCCTCTCGGTTTGTCCGTCGGTCTGAGGGTGGTGACTGGTCGATAGTCTCACATCAATTTGAGCCGACCGACAGCAACTTCGCCAAAAATGAGAAATAAATTGACTACCTCGATCCGAAATTAGAACCGAAGGAAAACCGTGCAGTCGGACGATGTTTTCGAGAAATTCTCGGGCCAGAGTTGCTGCTGTTGGCAAGCCTTCGAGCGGAATGAAATGCGCCATCTTGGAGAATAAGTCCACGATTACTAGAATCGTATTGTATCCGGAGCATGGAGGTAGATCGGTGATGAAGTCCATAGAAAGCGTATCCCAAGGGCGAGGTGGGATGTCAATAGGGTGTAAGAGGCCTGCTGGTCTTTCCTTTTGACTCTTGTTTTGGGCGCATACTCCACAGGACATTATAAAGTCTCTGATATCTTTTTTCCAAGACGGCCACCAGAAGTAGCGCTTGATCTTTTCTGAGGTCTTGGCCATACCGGGATGTCCTTCCATTAAAGAATCGTGATAACAAGAGATTACTTTTTTCTGTAAATCTGTGCTGGGTAGGTATAATCGTTCTTGGAAATACAATAAGTTGTCCTTTACTGCAAAGTCCTTTCCCTGCAGATGCCAATTCTGTATGTCTGCTGGAGTTACAAGTTGCCTGGCTTTATCCTTAACTTCCTCTATGGATTCTGTGGCGATTACACCCAGAATTCTTTGTTCGGGAATGATTGGTACAGGTTTAGGGTTGATCAAGTGTTCTTCCACTCCCATCCGAGAAAGGGCATCAGCTTTACCGTTCTTTGTACCAGGTCGATAGGTAATTATGAAGTCAAACTCGGCAAAGAATAATGCCCAACGGAGTTGTCTAGAGGATTGGGCTTTTGCGGTTTTCAAATATTGCAGGTTTCGGTGATCCGTAATCACAGTAACGGTGTGTCGGGCCCCCAGCAGATAATGCCGCCAAGCCTTAAAGGCAGACTTGATAGCCAGAAGTTCCTTGTCAGTAATCGTGTAATTGATTTCAGGAGGCGAGAATTTGCGGGACCAAAATGCCACGGGATGCAACTGATTGGTTACCGGGTCCTTTTGTGATAGAACTGCCCCCATGGCAAGGCTTGAAGCATCAGTTTCCACGATGTAGGGGAGTTCAGGGCGAGGGTGTTTTAAGATTGGTGCAGAGATAAATTTAGTCTTCAAATCCTGGAAAGCTTGTTCCGCCTCGGTAGACCATTCAAAAAGTTTGTTTTTCTTTAACAAGGCAGTGATGGGCTGGACTATTCGAGAGAATTCGGGGATAAACCTGCGGTAAAAGTTAGCGAAGCCTAACATGCTTTGCACACCTTTTACGGAGGATGGTGATGGACATTTGAGAACTGCATCGACCTTCTTTGAATCCATACGCACTCCGCCAGGTGATAATATGAATCCCAAGAATTCAACTTCAGTCACGTTGAAAACACATTTTTCCAACTTAGCGAAAAGTTTGTGTTGAAGCAATCTTTCGAGGACCATTTTCACGTGTTTCCGATGTTCAGATTCCGATGAAGAATAAACGAGGATGTCGTCAATGTAAACAACAACACACACATCTATGAGCTCTCTGAGGACATCGTTCATAAAATATTGAAAGGCGGCCGGGGCATTGCAAAGTCCGAAGGGCATGACCTGATATTCAAATAGCCCATACTTGGTGCGGAAGGCCGTCTTCCATTCATCGCCCTCTTTTACTCGTACCAAGTGGTAAGCTCCTCTAAGATCCAGCTTTGTATATATGCATGCTTTTCTGACTTGGTCCAGGAGTTCAGGGATCAAAGGTAACGGATATCTATTCTTAACGGTGATCTGGTTCAGGGAGCGATAATCTATACAAGTTCTAAGGTCTCCTTCCTTTTTTGGAACGAAGAACAAAGCTGAAGAAGCAGGGGACTTGGAAGGACGAATAAACCCATTTGCCAGGTATTGATCCAGGTATTGTCGAAGGTGAAGGTTCTCAGGCTCGGTGAGGGCATAAATTCTACTACAAGGAGGAGTAGATCCAGGTATCAGGTCTATCTGGCAGTCATAAGACCTATGAGGAGGTAGAGAGTTAGCCTGATCCTTCCGGAAAACATCTTGGTATTCTAGGTATTCGGGAGGTAACTGGGGAGTCTCTGAAGAAATTGCTGCCAGTGCAACACCAGGTGGAGGGTGACAAGTAGAGACACATTCTGGAAACTGGACCGTTCTTGCTCGCCAATCGATCAGAGGATTGTGTTTCTCTAACCAAGGTATTCCTAGAATAATCTGAAACTGAGGGGCCTTGATCACATCGAACACGATCTTCTCATGGTGTCCATCTTGACTTACTAGCGTCACCTCTTGAGTGGTATGCGTTACTGGCCCGGAGGCTATCTCCGTACCATCCACCGTAGTAATGACGTCCTTTACAGCCTTGGGACAAAGAGTTAGATTCATCCTCAAAACCATTTCATGATCCACATAATTGCCGATGGCACCGCTGTCGACGTAAACTTCAATTGCATGTAATCGATCCGGATTATCAGGGCTAATGAGGACCATAGGTATCACGAAATGCGAGGTCACGGAACTGGTTTTCACGCTCGGCAAGAGGACCTCTATTCTTGTCGGGCGAGATCGTTTCCCTGCTCAGAGTTTGTAACTTTGGTAACTGCAGCTCCTACTGCCTTCTTGGCAGGTTTCACCGGACAGTCTCGAAGAAAGTGCCCTGAGTTTCCGCAATAGAGGCATAATTGCAACTGTTTTCTCCTTTCCCGCTCCTTTTGTGTTAGAGGACCTTTCAGACCCCCTATTTGCATGGGTTCCCCGGAGTCTACTCCTTTGGAAGGAGTTGGCGGTTTGGAAAATACTCGAGCATCAAACTTGGAACGATCGGCCTTCCTGTTCTGCAGTCTGTGATCTATTTGAACGACTAAGTCTATATAGTCCGAACAATCTTGTGGGGGATTCACTACTTGGGCTAACACATCTTTGAGCTCTCCACGTAGACCTCTATAAAACAGCGTAATCCTTTTGTCCTCAGGCCATTGAGTTTCCACTATCAGTCTGTTGAAAGACGCAATATAAGCCAAAAGCTCTTGATTACCTTGTCGCAACGAAAGAAGCTCATTGTCCAAGGCCTGCCCCTGTGAATGTCTTGCGAACAGTTTTTCCATACTGAGCTGAAAAGCTTGAAAATCATGGAGGACCGGATCATCTTGATTTACTAGAGGGATCGACCAGTCTGCCGCATTGCCACTAAGGTACGAAAGCACGAAAGCTACTTTAGCTTGATCAGTTGGAAAGGCTGCTGGCCGGCATAAGAAATGCAACCGGCACTGATTGATAAATACTGCAAACCTCTTTGGGTCACCAGAAAATCGTTCGGGCGGAGCCAGAGGTACATTCCCAGGTAGGTTGATCTGCACTGGATTCATAGAGGATGTAGAAGGAAGATTTCCCCCAGATGCGGGTAACGGGGTCTGTCCGGCTTGTGACTGTAGCAATTGTCTAGCGAGATCATCTGTTCGCTCCTTGGAAATAATCAGTTCCCTTCTTAGAGCGTTCGTTTCCTGACGGGCTGCATGCACTTCTGCCCTTAGTTCCCCAAGTAATTGGGCTAGCTGGTCGGTATTCGAGGTTTCCATAGCGCCTGGACGGGAGTTTTGTGGTAGGCTTTGCGTTCTGTAACGCTCACCTGATTCCCGTAGAGGCGCCGGTCTTGACTGGGCGTATACCGTATCTTCAAAGGTGATGTGTAACACACGGCTGGCTCTTTGGGCTGGACCTCTGTGCACTGTATGTCTGACTCGAAGGGTAAGATGTCTGCAGATAGAAAATATGGGATTAAGGAACTGGGTTATTGAATGTCTCTCTCTCTTCTTCCCTTTCTCTTCTCCTGTAGAACCCCAAAGGTTAACGCTCTCACCTTAGGTAAGTGAACGCCGTGCTCTCCATCTGCCTCGGGGCAGGGTGCTGTAACCAGTTTCTTCACTGGATAAGGGGAGCAGGCCTCTTGACTTCAGAGGACCGCTGTCCGTCGTTTACTGCACGAACGGTAAGTTTCGAGTAATTCTAATGTCTTTAAAGTCTTTAGTAATGATGTTTCTTGTTTTGCAGGGTTCCGGCGATGGCGGATGACGGGCTGAAGTGAGTTGAAGATGGAGCCCGTGTGATGAATAGAAGCGCCTGGAAGCACGTAAGTAAGCGCTTGTTGCCTGCTTCACGATGCGCTCTAACTGTCTTTTTATTTTGCAGGTACAAGTTCGGAGCGGCTGCAGGGTGCCGGAATACCCACTGGGTTAGATGTGGAAAGGAGTAATGGCACGTGAGTATTAAAGTTCCCCAATGTCTTTAAACGCACCTTGTTTTGTCTTTCAGATGCGGGATGCAGCGCCGAAGGCCTCCGGAGCGTGCGAAGAGTTGGTAAGCTTTTGTCTTTCAGATGCCGGAATGCAGTGTGAAGACCTCCGGAGCGCACGAAGAGTAGGTAAGCCTTTGTCTTTCAGATGCCGGAATGCAGCGCGAGGCGTTGGTGACAGCCGATGGACCAGGTAAGTGAAGAGCTGTCACTGAAGACCGTAATGCTAACCTGTTCTTTCTTGTCTTTATAGGTGTTGCTGAAGACTGGATTCAGGATGGTAAGCCTTTTTCCTTAGGCCCAGGATCAGATGCAGAAGACACGATGAGCGTTCTGCTGCAGAGGATGCAGAATAACGCAAAGCAAGATTCATCCATCGGGTGTGGTTTAAATAGCCTCCTGTAGTGCTTAGGTGTCTCCTTCCACAGCCACGCCTAGGTAAGAAAAGAGTTCCTGCTTTCCAGAAGAGTTCCAGTGTTCTGAATCTAGGGAGTGGCTCCTGCCCCACCCAACAGGAAAAGTAGTTCCAAACAGAAGAGGATCAGAGGCTCAACTGGCAGGCAAGTAAGCAGCATGGTCTGCTGCAGGTAAGTCCACCCAAGCATTATGAGCCCGGCGCTTCCAGCGCTGGGACTGGGCATATATATGAGCCTGGTGCCACTGGCGCCAGGACTGGGTCCAAAAGGTCCCAATTGGGACTGGTTGGCACTCGGAACCTGGGTTATGGATCTGCTTCCAAGGGAGTTGGGAAAACCCTGACCTTTTGGAAGCAGAGATCATGACACATCCCAAAATGGACAAATATTCACAGGGTTAGATCCCTTCTGCTGAAAATCAGGTACTCAGTATTAACAGGGTTAGATCCCTTGCTGCAAATCAGGTAGTCAGTATTAACAGGGTTAGATCCCTTGCTGCAAATCAGGTAGTCAGTAATAACAGGGTTAGATCCCTCAGCTGCAGTTCTGTGGTCTGTGGTTGTTCTCCTCCTAGCGCTTTCTTATCTCAAATAATCATCAGGGAGGCTGTTAAGCAGGTGTGTCTAATTAGACTCAAAGGATTCTGGTAGCTGTAGTGAAAAAGTTTTTTTCTGTTCAGGTTGCCAGCAACCGACACCCCTCCAAAGCACAAGTCCTTCCCAAATTTGGGGGAGGGGAGAGAACCATCTTTATGATTCTCCAAAGTGGGGCACAGTCACCCCGTGGCGCTGCCTCTGGAGCCCGAGACTCCCATAGCATTCAGTACAAAACAGAAGGTGGGTGAGGCGCGCACTCCCGGTCCTGGTCAATTAAACCTGTTGCAAAAAATAGGTAGCTGGGTCACATCCCAAAATGGACAAATATTCACAGGGTTAGATCCCTTCTGCTGAAAATCAGGTACTCAGTATTAACAGGGTTAGATCCCTTGCTGCAAATCAGGTAGTCAGTATTAACAGGGTTAGATCCCTTGCTGCAAATCAGGTAGTCAGTAATAACAGGGTTAGATCCCTCAGCTGCAGTTCTGTGGTCTGTGGTTGTTCTCCTCCTAGCGCTTTCTTATCTCAAATAATCATCAGGGAGGCTGTTAAGCAGGTGTGTCTAATTAGACTCAAAGGATTCTGGTAGCTGTAGTGAAAAAAGTTTTTTTCTGTTCAGGTTGCCAGCAACCGACACCCCTCCAAAGCACAAGTCCTTCCCAAATTTGGGGGAGGGGAGAGAACCATCTTTATGAATCTCCAAAGTGGGGCACAGTCACCCCGTGGCGCTGCCTCTGGAGCCCGGGACTCCCATAGCATTCAGTACAAAACAGAAGGTGGGTGAGGCGCGCACTCCCGGTCCTGGTCAATTAAACCTGTTGCAAAAAATAGGTAGCTGGGTCACATCCCAAAATGGACAAATATTCACAGGGTTAGATCCCTTCTGCTGAAAATCAGGTACTCAGTATTTACAGGGTTAGATCCCTTGCTGCAAATCAGGTAGTCAGTATTAACAGGGTTAGATCCCTTGCTGCAAATCAGGTAGTCAGTAATAACAGGGTTAGATCCCTCAGCTGCAGTTCTGTGGTCTGTGGTTGTTCTCCTCCTAGCGCTTTCTTATCTCAAATAATCATCAGGGAGGCTGTTAAGCAGGTGTGTCTAATTAGACTCAAAGGATTCTGGTAGCTGTAGTGAAAAAAGTTTTTTTCTGTTCAGGTTGCCAGCAACCGACACCCCTCCAAAGCACAAGTCCTTCCCAAATTTGGGGGAGGGGAGAGAACCATCTTTATGATTCTCCAAAGTGGGGCACAGTCACCCCGTGGCGCTGCCTCTGGAGCCCGAGACTCCCATAGCATTCAGTACAAAACAGAAGGTGGGTGAGGCGCGCACTCCCGGTCCTGGTCAATTAAACCTGTTGCAAAAAATAGGTAGCTGGGTCACATCCCAAAATGGACAAATATTCACAGGGTTAGATCCCTTCTGCTGAAAATCAGGTACTCAGTATTAACAGGGTTAGATCCCTTGCTGCAAATCAGGTAGTCAGTATTAACAGGGTTAGATCCCTCAGCTGCAGTTCTGTGGTCTGTGGTTGTTCTCCTCCTAGCGCTTTCTTATCTCAAATAATCATCCGGGAGGCTGTTAAGCAGGTGTGTCTAATTAGACTCAAAGGATTCTGGTAGCTGTAGTGAAAAAAGTTTTTTTCTGTTCAGGTTGCCAGCAACCGACACCCCTCCAAAGCACAAGTCCTTCCCAAATTTGGGGGAGGGGAGAGAACCATCTTTATGAATCTCCAAAGTGGGGCACAGTCACCCCGTGGCGCTGCCTCTGGAGCCCGGGACTCCCATAGCATTCAGTACAAAACAGAAGGTGGGTGAGGCGCGCACTCCCGGTCCTGGTCAATTAAACCTGTTGCGAAAAATAGGTAGCTGGGTCACATCCCAAAATGGACAAATATTCACAGGGTTAGATCCCTTCTGCTGAAAATCAGGTACTCAGTATTAACAGGGTTAGATCCCTTGCTGCAAATCAGGTAGTCAGTATTAACAGGGTTAGATCCCTTGCTGCAAATCAGGTAGTCAGTAATAACAGGGTTAGATCCCTCAGCTGCAGTTCTGTGGTCTGTGGTTGTTCTCCTCCTAGCGCTTTCTTATCTCAAATAATCATCAGGGAGGCTGTTAAGCAGGTGTGTCTAATAGACTCAAAGGATTCTGGTAGCTGTAGTGAAAAAAGTTTTTTTCTGTTCAGGTTGCCAGCACCCGACACCCCTCCAAAGCACAAGTCCTTCCCAAATTTGGGGGAGGGGAGAGAACCATCTTTATGATTCTCCAAAGTGGGGCACAGTCACCCCGTGGCGCTGCCTCTGGAGCCCGAGACTCCCATAGCATTCAGTACAAAACAGAAGGTGGGTGAGGCGCGCACTCCCGGTCCTGGTCAATTAAACCTGTTGCAAAAAATAGGTAGCTGGGTCACATCCCAAAATGGACAAATATTCACAGGGTTAGATCCCTTCTGCTGAAAATCAGGTACTCAGTATTAACAGGGTTAGATCCCTTGCTGCAAATCAGGTAGTCAGTATTAACAGGGTTAGATCCCTTGCTGCAAATCAGGTAGTCAGTAATAACAGGGTTAGATCCCTCAGCTGCAGTTCTGTGGTCTGTGGTTGTTCTCCTCCTAGCGCTTTCTTATCTCAAATAATCATCAGGGAGGCTGTTAAGCAGGTGTGTCTAATTAGACTCAAAGGATTCTGGTAGCTGTAGTGAAAAAGGTTTTTTTCTGTTCAGGTTGCCAGCAACCGACACCCCTCCAAAGTACAAGTCCTTCCCAAATTTGGGGGAGGGGAGAGAACCATCTTTATGATTCTCCAAAGTGGGGCACAGTCACCCCGTGGCGCTGCCTCTGGAGCCCGGGACTCCCATAGCATTCAGTACAAAACAGAAGGTGGGTGAGGCGAGCACTCCCGGTCCTGGTCAATTAAACCTGTTGCAAAAAATAGGTAGCTGGGTCACATCCCAAAATGGACAAATATTCACAGGGTTAGATCCCTTCTGCTGAAAATCAGGTACTCAGTTTTAACAGGGTTAGATCCCTTGCTGCAAATCAGGTAGTCAGTATTAACAGGGTTAGATCCCTTGCTGCAAATCAGGTAGTCAGTAATAACAGGGTTAGATCCCTCAGCTGCAGTTCTGTGGTCTGTGGTTGTTCTCCTCCTAGCGCTTTCTTATCTCAAATAATCATCAGGGAGGCTGTTAAGCAGGTGTGTCTAATTAGACTCAAAGGATTCTGGTAGCTGTAGTGAAAAAAGTTTTTTTCTGTTCAGGTTGCCAGCAACCGACACCCCTCCAAAGCACAAGTCCTTCCCAAATTTGTGGGAGGGGAGAGAACCATCTTTATGATTCTCCAAAGTGGGGCACAGTCACCCCGTGGCGCTGCCTCTGGAGCCCGGGACTCCCATAGCATTCAGTACAAAACAGAAGGTGGGTGAGGCGCGCACTCCCGGTCCTGGTCAATTAAACCTGTTGCAAAAAATAGGTAGCTGGGTCACATCCCAAAATGGACAAATATTCACAGGGTTAGATCCCTTCTGCTGAAAATCAGGTACTCAGTATTAACAGGGTTAGATCCCTTGCTGTAAATCAGGTAGTCAGTATTAACAGGGTTAGATCCCTTGCTGCAAATCAGGTAGTCAGTAATAACAGGGTTAGATCCCTCAGCTGCAGTTCTGTGGTCTGTGGTTGTTCTCCTCCTAGCGCTTTCTTATCTCAAATAATCATCAGGGAGGCTGTTAAGCAGGTGTGTCTAATTAGACTCAAAGGATTCTGGTAGCTGTAGTGAAAAAAGTTTTTTTCTGTTCAGGTTGCCAGCAATTGACACCCCTCCAAAGCACAAGTCCTTCCCAAATTTGGGGGAGGGGAGAGAACCATCTTTATGATTCTCCAAAGTGGGGCACAGTCACCCCGTGGCGCTGCCTCTGGAGCCCGGGACTCCCATAGCATTCAGTACAAAACAGAAGGTGGGTGAGGCGCGCACTCCCGGTCCTGGTCAATTAAACCTGTTGCAAAAAATAGGTAGCTGGGTCACATCCCAAAATGGACAAATATTCACAGGGTTAGATCCCTTCTGCTGAAAAACAGGTACTCAGTATTAACAGGGTTAGATCCCTTGCTGCAAATCAGGTAGTCAGTATTAACAGGGTTAGATCCCTTGCTGCAAATCAGGTAGTCAGTAATAACAGGGTTAGATCCCTTAGCTGCAGTTCTGTGGTCTGTGGTTGTTCTCCTCCTAGCGCTTTCTTATCTCAAATAATCATCAGGGAGGCTGTTAAGCAGGTGTGTCTAATTAGACTCAAAGGATTCTGGTAGCTGTAGTGAAAAAAGTTTTTTTCTGTTCAGGTTGCCAGCAACCGACACCCCTCCAAAGCACAAGTCCTTCCCAAATTTGGGGGAGGGGAGAGAACCATCTTTATGATTCTCCAAAGTGGGGCACAGTCACCCCGTGGCGCTGCCTCTGGAGCCCGGGACTCCCATAGCATTCAGTACAAAACAGAAGGTGGGTGAGGCGCGCACTCCCGGTCCTGGTCAATTAAACCTGTTGCAAAAAATAGGTAGCTGGGTCACATCCCAAAATGGACAAATATTCACAGGGTTAGATCCCTTCTGCTGAAAAACAGGTACTCAGTATTAACAGGGTTAGATCCCTTGCTGCAAATCAGGTAGTCAGTATTAACAGGGTTAGATCCCTTGCTGCAAATCAGGTAGTCAGTAATAACAGGGTTAGATCCCTTAGCTGCAGTTCTGTGGTCTGTGGTTGTTCTCCTCCTAGCGCTTTCTTATCTCAAATAATCATCAGGGAGGCTGTTAAGCAGGTGTGTCTAATTAGACTCAAAGGATTCTGGTAGCTGTAGTGAAAAAAGTTTTTTTCTGTTCAGGTTGCCAGCAACCGACACCCCTCCAAAGCACAAGTCCTTCCCAAATTTGGGGGAGGGGAGAGAACCATCTTTATGATTCTCCAAAGTGGGGCACAGTCACCCCGTGGCGCTGCCTCTGGAGCCCGGGACTCCCATAGCATTCAGTACAAAACAGAAGGTGGGTGAGGCGCGCACTCCCGGTCCTGGTCAATTAAACCTGTTGCAAAAAATAGGTAGCTGTGTCACATCCCAAAATGGACAAATATTCACAGGGTTAGATCCCTTCTGCTGAAAATCAGGTACTCAGTATTAACAGGGTTAGATCCCTTGCTGCAAATCAGGTAGTCAGTATTAACAGGGTTAGATCCCTTGCTGCAAATCAGGTAGTCAGTAATAACAGGGTTAGATCCCTCAGCTGCAGTTCTGTGGTCTGTGGTTGTTCTCCTCCTAGCGCTTTCTTATCTCAAATAATCATCAGGGAGGCTGTTAAGCAGGTGTGTCTAATTAGACTCAAAGGATTCTGGTAGCTGTAGTGAAAAAAGTTTTTTTCTGTTCAGGTTGCCAGCAACCGACACCCCTCCAAAGCACAAGTCCTTCCCAAATTTGGGGGAGGGGAGAGAACCATCTTTATGATTCTCCAAAGTGGGGCACAGTCACCCCGTGGCGCTGCCTCTGGAGCCCGGGACTCCCATAGCATTCAGTACAAAACAGAAGGTGGGTGAGGCGCGCACTCCCGGTCCTGGTCAATTAAACCTGTTGCAAAAAATAGGTAGCTGGGTCACATCCCAAAATGGACAAATATTCACAGGGTTAGATCCCTTCTGCTGAAAATCAGATACTCAGTATTAACAGGGTTAGATCCCTTGCTGCAAATCAGGTACTCAGTAATAACAGGGTTAGATCCCTTGCTGCAAATCAGGTAGTCAGTAATAACAGGGTTAGATCCCTCAGCTGCAGTTCTGTGGTCTGTGGTTGTTCTCCTCCTAGCGCTTTCTTATCTCAAATAATCATCAGGGAGGCTGTCTTTGCAGCAAGGGATCTAACCCTGTTAATATTTGTCCATTTTGGGATGTGACCCAGCTACCTATTTTTTGCAACAGGTTTAATTGACCAGGACCGGGAGTGCGCGCCTCACCCACCTCAACCCTGTGAATATTTGTCCATTTTGGGATTTGACCCAGCTACTTATTATATTTTTTGCAACAGGTTCAATTGACCAGGACCGGGAGTGCGCGCCTCACCCACCTTCTTTTTTGTACTGAATGCTATGGGAGTCCCGGGCTCCAGAGGCAGCGCCATGGGGTGACTGTGCCCCACTTTGGAGAATCATAAAGATGGTTCTCTCCCCTCCCCCAAATTTGGGAAGGACTTGTGCTTTGGAGGGGTGTTGGTTGCTGGTCACCTGAACAGAAAAAAACTTTTTCACTACAGCTACCAGAATCCTTTGAGTCTAATTAGACACACCTGCTCAACAGCCTCCCTGATGATTATTTGAGATAAGAAAGCGCTAGGAGGAGAACAACTACAGACCACAGAACTGCAGCTGAGGGATTTAACCCTGTTATTACTGAGTACCTGATTTGCAGCAAGGGATCTAACCCTGTTATTACTGAGTACCTGATTTGCAGCAGAAGGGATCTAACCCTGTGAATATTTGTCCATTTTGGGATTTGACCCAGCTACTTATTATATTTTTTGCAACAGGTTCAATTGACCAGGACCGGGAGTGCGCGCCTCACCCACCTTCTTTTTTGTACTGCATTCCCACAATATGGTGTGCCAGAACCAACATGGTATTCTGTTCTTCAGAACCCACAGCCATTCCCTGACAGTCGGCGGGTGCATATGTATATTGTCTAGGGCGACCCATTAGAGGTTGTGCTGCGTTCTTAGATGATGTATCAAGACTCTAAGTTGTGCGGCCTTGTACTAGAGTTTCATATCCGGTAGGCCCACACCTCATTCTTCTTTTGGGAGGTTGAGGGTTCCTGCTGGGATCCTCATTTTTTTCCCTTGCCACAAGGAATTTCAGAATGGTGCCCTTGGGTTTCCTAAAAAACAAGTTTGTGATCTGAATGGGTAGCATTTGGAACAAATAGAGAATCCTTGGGAGGACCACCATTTTAAGGGTGTTAAGACGGCCCAGCCAGGAGACTGTTAGCTTACTCCACTTATCCAGGTCCTCTTTTAGTTTGGCCATCATTGGGGTGAAATTCTCCTAAGTTCCTCGTAACATTTATCTCCAAGTACCTAAGTGGTCCCAGGGGTATCAGGTAATAAAATTGCGGCAAAAATGTCGCCGGTAAAAAATATGGTGGCAAAAATGCTGTGGTTTGACCCGGTAAAGGTGTACCCCATTATACCATTTAAGGGGCGCAGGGTTTCAGGGGTGTCCCACCGCTCCCCTTAAATGGTATAATGGGTCGAGCGTTTGCAGGGGTATCCCCCGCATCCTTTACATGATTTTGGTGGCAAAACCACAGCATTTTTGCAGCAATACTTTGTATTCAGAGCCATTTTTGCCGCAATTTTAAGACATGGAACCGTCCCAGGGTGACCTGCATTCCGAGGGGGCACACATCTGGCTACGTTTAGGTCTTTGTTCTTGCCCAGCAGGAGGAGGACCAAATTGGATCTATTGATCTTGAACCCTGATATGCTGCCATATTGTTCGATCAGTTGGACCGCCATTGGCACTGAACTTAAGGGGTTTGTAACATGTCATAACAAGTCATCTGCATATAATGCTATTTTGTACTCCTGCCCTTCCATAGAGAACCCCTCAACTCTAGGTTCCACCCTGATCCTCTGTACAAGAGGCTCCAGAGAAAGCGCAAAGGGAGTCAGGAGAGGGGGCAGCCCTGCCTGGTGCCTCTCCCCAGACCGAACCAATGTGAGCACCCACAGTTAACAGTGACACAAGCTCTAGGTGACATGTATGCTACCATGATCCCTCGCAGGAGCCTTTCCCCCATGCCACATTTAACCAGAATCACTTTTAGAAAGTCCCACTCTACCCTATCGAAAGCCTTCTCAGCATCCACTGAGAGGATGGCAGGGTCACCTGCTACACTTTTTGCTTTGCGTAATAGGTGCAGTGATTTCCTCATGTTTGCCCCCTGTCGGCCTTTGATGAAGCTCACCTGGTCTGGGTGGATCAGTCGGGGCATGTACTCCTCGAGCCTGGCCATGAGCACCCTGGTGTATATTTTGGCATCAATATTAAGGAGAGAAATGTTCCGGTACGCCCAGCATGTTGTGGGATCCTTTCCGCTCCTCGGGTTTTCCCGCAATGAGTGCTTGTGAAAAGGACTCCAGGCCACCCCAGTCTTGAATAGGTAATTGAAGAGCTCTGTCATGAAGGGCAGTAGTACTTCAAGGAAAGATTTATAAAACCCAGCCGAGAACCCATCTTCACCCGGTGCGTTGCCCAGTGGCATCCGCGCCATTGCCCTTCCTGATCTCATATTTGGTTATGGGGCCTCCAGGTCCCTGGATTCCGCTCCAGACAGCTTAGGCAAGGGGATATCTGCCAAGTATGTGTCAATTAATTCAATGACTCTGATTTATAGAGAGTCTCACAGAAGGAGGCAAAGACCTCCAGTACAATTTCTGGCGATGACACCAGTATATTACCTCTCCCCATGACTTCTGAGACCCAGCCTACGCCTGTGGTCTCCGTAGCCTGGCCGTCAGGATTGTGTCTGTCTTATCCCCCTTCTCATAAAGGTTTTGCTTGCAAAATTGCAGGTTCCGAATTATTTTCCCCTCCCCTAGTAATCCCAGCTCTTCCCTCTTCCCCCTGGCTTCTGCCAGATATTCTTCCCTTCCCTCCAGTTTTTACTGTGCCAGCTTGTCCAGTCTGTGACCCTCCTCCAGCAGCCCCTGTTCAATAAGGTTCTGCTCCCTCTTTTTCCACAACCCTCTCTAATTAGGATTCCTCGTCAGGTCGCCTACCCTGCCTCCCAAACTACTCTATTTGCTACTTCCCCAGTGTTGTTTATGGAGAAAAATGCCTTAATTTCTGCTTGCAGCTCATCCTGGAACAGAGGGTCTTTTATCAGGGATTTATTACACTGCCATCTCAAGCCCTTAGGATTCATCCATAGCCAGCCAAGGTCCACTGTGACCAGCTCGTGGTCGGACCATGAGATAGTGTGAATCTCTGAACCCCGGGCAACATTCCATAACTCCCTAGAGATGTACAAATAGTCTATCCTCATGAATGTTCTGGCGGGAGGTGAGAAGAATGTATATACCCTCTCCTGTGAATGAAAGTGGCGCCAGGTGCCCCGTACACCATGTAGTTCTAGTGTCTCCCTGATTTCCCCATGACCTGGCCTTGGGATCTCCTGTTCCCTGATGTTTGTTGCCTGCCTGTCCATAGCGTCATCCGCCTTGCCTGCCTTTCCATAGTGACGTCCGCCCAAGTGCTGAAATCATCCCCCATAACCAGGTATCCTGAGCTTTCACTCAGTATCTTGGGGAGGGTGCCCTTAATCATTTTCAATTGCCCCTGCTTGTGGACATAAATCATGGCAAATGTAAAATTCCCCCTCCTAATACTTCCTTTGACCAGAAGCGCCCTCCCCTCCACCTCTGACCAGACCTTCGCTACCACCATTCTGAGTGCCTTACATACTAGGATACCCACTCCACTTTCCTGCAGGGTCCGGAGCTCCAGAATTCCTGTCCCACTGTGCCATTTGGGATTCTCTGTTATTTCCCCTTCATGAATTTCATTTCCTAAAGAAAGAGTATGTCCAACCCTGATCGACAGAATTCTCTGGCCACCAAAGCTCTCTTCGTCAGGGAATTAAGGCCCTTAACATTCAGGGTACCAAAACTCAGGGAGCCCATTTGCTGGCCATTAACTGATGCAGCCATCATGTTACTCCGCAGTCAGAGCCCCCTCTACTCCATTTGCTATGCCACTGTAAGATGCAAACATTATCATGAACCTAACTAACATTCAATAAGGTTAAGAGCCAATGTCCCCATTACCCTCTCCTCAGGACCCCACAACCCCCACTCCCGCTTCATCCCTGGCGCTTGTCCCACCCCCCCAGAAACATCCTAGGATGTGGGAGAACCACCGGCCTGACCCGGTACCCAGGTCATCTCCACTTGCACCCTTGAGTCTTTGAGGCTCCCTCCCACCCCGGAGCTTCACCCTATGTCACCAACTTTGTGCAATTTCTCAACCCTCACTCCCCTCAAAGTCTCCCACTCCTGGAGGTTACCTCTTGCGTGTGTTTGCTGAAGTCAGTCCCCTCAATGCGACTAACTCCCTTTCCCCCGGCCTGGAGACACGTTTCTCAATTGGAAGATTGCGACTAGGGCCACTCCGGGTTTGGCCGCTGGGGATGCATTCCATCGTCTGTACTTCCTGGCCCCGGGAATACATTTTCTTCTTGGGCCCTGCCACTGTCTTACCTCGATGTTGCCCTCTTGTAAGCCCGAGGGGTCCTCCGTGTCTCCAATGAGTTCATTCTTAGCTTCGTTGATCTCCTCCTCCGTGAACAGTTTGTGTTTGAAGCTGTAGATTTCAAAAGAAATTGAGAATGGGAACCTCCATCTGTATCGAACATCCTTGTCGTTTAGCCATTTGGTGAGGGGCTGGCAAAGTCGTCTCTTGGCAAGGGCAGGGAGGATAGATCCTGAAAAATAGTGATTCTGGAGTTGCCGTAGGTGACCGGCCCTACCTTCTTTGCTCTCTCAAGAATTTTGAACTTATCCGGGTACTTGTCGAAGCAAGTGATGATGGATCTTGGTCCCCCAGGGGTGCGACCTGCTCCATTTATCCTCTTGATTTTGCACTCATCTGTGGAGTCATTTCCAAAAATGAGTTTCATAATCTCATACAGATTCCTCTCAGGTCTCTCTCTCCATCTCCCCTTCTTTTTCCGGTATCCCAAAGACTCTGAGATTATTCCTCCTTTCTCTGTTCCCAAAGTCATCCATCTTTAGGGTTATTTCATTATTTCAGATTCCCTGTGCTCGATTTCGGACATCCTCACATCCATTTGTGTATCTACTATAGCGAGAGAGGACTGATGGTACTCCACCTCCTGGAGTCTCTAATTTATCTTATCGATCCTCTGTGGGATGTTATCGACCTTCCCCCCAATGCCTGCTCTCATGCTTCTGATCTCATCCATTATTGAGGCCACATCCTTTTTTGTGGCCATGGAGTCTTCCTCCTTCCCCGCCATGGTTCCCCTTTGCTCGGTACTCCTTGTGTTAGCCCTCGTGGTGTATCTGTAGCCTGATGGCCTCGATGCCAAGTCCATGGGTCACAGCACAACACCACATGCACTCTTTTGGGATGTCCCAGCTACTATCTGCTGTTGGGGGGCTTCACTCATGTGGTTAGGGTACAACTCTCTACCTGGATGGTCTCTGATAGATCCTAGGCAATGCTCCATATACTGTGCCCCTGTGGCAAAGGCACTCCTCTCCCCCACCACGGGGCACCAACCTCTGCCTCTTCTGGGGGCAACGTTTCTCATGCTTTGTCAATGTGTTGTGACCGGGTGGTCCCCTCGACCAGTGGTTCCTGGTGTGCTGTGGTGTGTCTGCGCCAGGCGCTTCGTTCCACCCCCGTGGCTTATTTAAGTCCTGGGTGAGGCACACCCTTTGTGAATTCCTCCCCCTATTGTTGCACCGTAGCCAATCCTGTTGGGAAATTCCACCCTGAAGGTGGGCACATGCCCCAGCCTCGGGGGCCCACACCTCATGGGGCCCTTATGGCTCTCACTGTATCCTCTGCATGCCACAAGACCTCTGGGTGCTCTCCAGGTCCCTGTACTCCCGTGGCCTCAGGCCCGTTCCACACAGTATCTCCTCCAGTTGCTGATGGCAGAGGTGGGCCGCCTGAGGGCCATTTTGCATTGTTTCTGGGGTCCGGGCCCTTCCCTGGTTCCTGGGACACCAGGGGGGTGAACTCCCTTCTCCACAGTCCCGTGGAGTTTTCCTTCCAGGCCCTGAAAGTCACCTTATGGGACGAGGGGTCATCAGTCAGTTCACTTCGGGAGCCCTTCAGTCGTGGGAACTCCTTGCGTGCCACAAACCTTGGTATGTGGGCACACACCCCGTTACTGGAGGCCACCAACTCTTTGTTCGTGTTCACCTCACACCCCAAGACAGTCCGGGGCACCCTATAAGGTGTTCTCCTCCCACTCTGGGCTTCAGGCCTGCACTATCCTCTGCCGACTTCAGCTGTTAATTTCGTGGGTGGCCAGCTCGTGGTCCCCCCATGCCACCATCAGTGTTTGGCTAAGTTAATATGTTACGGGGGCACTGTGGGCATCCAGGAGTGCGCTCTCCTGCCTCCCTGCCAGGCTCAGGAGCTTGATGCTGCACTTTGCGACGCTGTGGGGGAGTGCGTCGTCTGTCCAAGCTCCCTGTGTGCTAATTGTAATCCGAGGCTGGGGTTGCCCACCTTTGGGTCGCTGGGCAGGGGGAGCGGGGCTCCTACGTGGGATGCTGAGTGTTCCTCCCGCCTGGCTGCATAAATGCCTCCCGGCCTCTCACACCGCTTGCTCCGAATGCAGCGGCCGGGGAAAGTTCTTTTCGTCTTCCATATGTCTGCTCAGTGGCTTGGATCTCTGCTCCCTGGCGACCAAACTGTCTGCTTTTTCCACCCAGGGGCCTGGGGGATCTACACAGAGCTGTCCCTGTGGTCTTACTTCTGGGGGGGGGGCAGGAAGTGGGGTCTAGCCACTTTCCGGACCTACTGAGTCGGGAGCACACGTTCAGGCTTCTGACATCCATGCACCCCCTGGTGGCCTCCCAGCACAATTTTTCTTATGTGATTGTGCCATTACAGAACCATATACTCAAAATGACTGCTCCCCCTGGTACAAGCACTGCCTTTTGTGTCATCTTGTTTTCTGCCATCTACCTGGCGGGTTAGAAACTCCCAAATAAGCTAATTCAGTTTGACAGGATCCAGTATTGGATGACCGGCCATTGCTTTGTGAGCATGGAACTGGTTGAAACTGGGAAAGAGACTGGTCGCAATCCTCATTTCAGTCAGGGGATGTCTGTTACTGTGCAGATGTGAGATAGCAAGCTGTCCATGAATGGCTAGCCAGTACTGTTTGAATCATGCAGATACTTCCAGTTGGTGGGATGCGGCAGCCCCCAGCCTGGATTTTGTGTAAAAGGAGGGGGTATGAAACCATTCTGGAGGCTGTCCACTGGAACCAAGAGAACATACAATGAAGGAGGTATAAAAGGACTAATGCCCAAGGAACAAGCATTTTCAAAACCAGCCAAGGGGGGACCACTGGACTGTCTTCTGCGACCAAAGAAGACCTTTGTTGATGCCTTCCTTCCCTAGATTGGTGGGTGTAACCAGCCTCATGCTCTCCATTGCTTTCTTGCCCTTGGTGGCCTTTGGGAGTGTCCCTGGAGCATCCTGGGCGCTGACCATTTATTGAAGAGCCTTCATCATTGCACCAGATACTGGGCCTCACTACAAGTTTGGTGGTATCTCAGTGGTAAATCTGTTGAGATACCACCAAATGGATTTACCATTACCACCACTTGGATGGTGGAATTACCACCGGATTACAAGTGGCGGTATTGCAGTGTTATTCCCCATTTATGGAGTCCTCAGGACTTCATGGGGATTTCAGCGGAATTACCACTGGCAGTAATTCCACCGAAATGACAGTTTTGGTGGTAATGTGGCAGAATTACCTCCAACATTTTGCTGGAGGTTTTTCCTCCACCTACCCTCCAAACCCATAGTTCGGCAGTGCATTAATGTCGCAGTAATGCAGTGGTAACTCCATCACCACGGTTTTAACACAGTTTTTGGCCACAACACCAAATTCATAATGCGGCCCAGCAGTGCTTTAAGTGGGCCTGGGGCTAGCCGGGCCGAGCCCCGGCAGTCTCCAGAAAAGGCTCCCGATCTGGGGCCCTGCTGAGAACCACCCCTGACTAGCCCCAGCCATGCTGACACCTGAGGCTGCAGTGTCAGCACTTCAGATTAGAAAAAAAGAAAAGGCATCACCTTTTCTTTTTTTGTAAACCGAAGTGCGGACACCTGCAAGCAGCAGGTGCAACCGTGCAGTGCGGGCTGCCTGATGGCTCTGCACTCTGAAACAGGAGGAGGGCTTGGCTGCGCAGCCCTCCTTTTGTTTCTGAGTAAATAGCCATCACCTGGCATGAAGCCCCGCGGCTCCTCACGCTGGCTGACGGCTATTTACTAGGAAGCAAAAGGAGAGCTGAGCAGTCCAGCCATCCTCCTGTTTGAGTACAGAGCAATCAGCAGCAGGCAGCACTTTCATTCAAGGAGCCCGTGGTAAAGCATTGCACCACGTGGCTCCTTGGCTGAAAAGACTGCCTGCAGGGTGTGAGGTGGGGCACACTGGTGTCCCACCTTTGGTGCGCCCAGCCCCTTCTTTTGTTTAGGAGGAGGGGCTGGGCGCATCAAAGGTAATAATGCCAGTGCGCCCCAGCTCTGCTTTTTTTAGCAGCCCCCACCCCTTAGGCAGAGGGGGGGGGGTCTCGATAGGGGGCGTGGCCTAAGCACACCCATACTTATGTCACACCCGTTAACTCTAGAAGCCTTACATTTAGCAGATCTTCACTTTGTGGCCTAGGAACCTTGCCCCTTGCAGCAGCTTCTCTCCACTGGGAAGAGCGGCCTGTCTGTAGCTTGTGTTTCACCACCAGCAAGGTCTAAGCCTGCCTTACCATGATCAGTGTCCCCTTGTTAACTCACTGCATTTGCAGAGTCCTGTGGGTGATCCTTCAACGTGGACGTCACAGAGGTCACCTTTAGCCAAGTCTTGCTTTAGGGGGGGCGTTTGGACTTCTTAAACCCCTACCCAGGTACTTACCTGTGAACTATTCCTTTGGCGGATTGTGACTTGAATTATCTGGCAAAGGAAGGACTTTTTAAGGTTATTAAGGTAATGATCTTACAATAATAAGACAAGTTGTTTTTATTTGACTAGACATTTTTCTTTCCCCTGTACTTAAAATCGTAGTATTTGTGTTTTGCACTCCTGCTTGACACTGTGTAATTGAAAAGTGTTGTGTAGCTCCTCTTTCAATTGGTAAACCCCCCAGGGGCTCCATCAGCATTGACTAATATTTGATCCCCCAGGACCTCATTGCAGCCTTTGGTATACAGAACCCTCGTGAGGATGGAACCTCACCCCAAGAGGCCTCCTCTCAGCTTCTACCTTACACGAGTGGAATATTAGCAATGTTAGGGTAAGAAGGCCCCAATCTGTGAGTCTATGATATGATGTCACTTTTAGGCTCTCTAATGGTTATGCTGTTTCTTGTCATTAACCGGATGGCTTCCCTGCCTTTATTTTCCTATTTTGTCCTTTCTTCATCCTATTGAACCCAAAAAGAGGGAGTTTTCTGACCAACTTGGAAAGTTCACAACCACATGTTGGTTTTTTATCTACAGTGGGTTAGAGGCCTCATTGACTATAATTGGATAATTTGGGATTTCTCCCTCTCATACTCTATCCCACGTGGGTTGACTATTAACAGGGACCTACAAGAACCCCTGGGACTCTCACTGGCACTTCCTTCATTGAATTCACAATCCCTCCGACAGTGCATATGGTCACCCAATTATGTAATGAATGTGTTCTCGTATTGGGCAATCAGCATGCAATTGCATTTGATAATTAATCATTCTGTTTGAATCAGTAATCACAATATTAGCATGATGTTAAGAATAGAAATTTTGCGAATGAACTGACCCAAAATAATTATGTTATACCATCCCTCTGCTTCTGTCCAACCTGCCGGCTACTGACTTTCATCATGGTATGTAAACTTCTGGTTACCACACTTTTTTCTTTTATTCACATTTTGTATTTTGAACTTTTGTGAACTACCTATTGTTTGGACATGTTCTTTGACAACATATATGAATTAATATATGGAAATCATACCCATTTTTTTACTGATGTAATTCTGAATGTTTGCTACAACCTTGAGGACGACCGTTTGGTCAAAACACGTGTCGAATGTGAACAGTAATAAAACATTACCAAATTGTTTAGAAGTATATTGGACTTTTGTGGATTTGCGAATCCTGTTGATTTTCCATTGTAGAACTCTTAACCTAGGAGTCTGCTGCGCTGTTTTTCAACATACATTCATTTTCTAATGTATTTGTGTTTAGAGGTCTAGGGGCACCTCGTATGTTGCTTCTGCTGCAGCTGACCATCTATCATTACCGAAGACTAAGCGCACCCCAGTTTTGTTACTCCCCATAGCATCTGCTTCACGTTCTAGTTCCCCTTTCGGGCTACCTATTCTATATAGATGTGTAGATAACTGTGTGTGTAGTTTATAGTATGCTTGATTTTTAACTGCATGTTTTTGGCGTAAAGGTTTATTTTTATACATCCATGTGGATATGAAGATATTTGACAGTCTCTATGTGTTTTTAATTGTACCTCCATACCAACACATGGGGCCTCATTACGAGGTATGCCGGTAGCCATGCCGCTATTGGCGGCATGGCTGCCAGCAAAACCGCATCCGTGTCTTCGGAATGAGGACTTACCGGACCATTCCGAGTTCGGATGGCCCGGTAATTCCCCACTCGAGGACACGGTTCATCCCCATTCCCATTTCAGCACCCATAGGGCTGAATGGGAATGGGAGAGGGAGTAAACAACGGGCCATTACGAGATGGCCCGTTGTTTGCTCCCTCTTCCCCTCGCGGGACCCGGTATGCACGCCTGGTTTTCCCAGGCGTGCTTAACGTGTCCCGCAAGGGGGTAATGTGGCGGAACGGGTTGAATGGCGCCGCAGCCTTTTACGGCGCCATTTAACCCGTTCCGCCAGGGTCGTAATGAGGCCCATGGTCTCGTAAGACTAAGCCTTACTGCTCAGCCTATGCTACCCAGAGAGAGTTGGTTAAACCAAGTGTGAAAAACTCTTGCTTAACTAGTCTACCCAGTTCATTATGCAAAATATGGAGTTCACTATATGGCACTCTAATGTGACCGAGAGATGATGTTAGTCACTAATCATAACCCCCCCCCCAATAAATAAACATGATAAAACCTTCAGAGATATACTTTTCTTATAATGGATTTACTTAGTCCTGTAAGGAGAAACATGCATTGGTAATACAGAATTATGACCCTAATATCCTCTTACAGTTTCCTTTATTTTACATTGCTCATAAAATGAGATTATAAGGTCCTTGCTTTGTTTGTGTACATGTACACAGCCTCAGGTCAAGTGAAAGACACACAGACAGACAACATGAACATACAAGAGTTAAGATTGCTCCAGTACTACTAACTTTATTAGAAATTAAACTCTGCTCCAAGCTTTTGAAAGAGTTTATTGAGAGAAGTTCTATTCTGTGGTACTTTTTGCGAGTAGGATTTTTGGGGTGAGAACTGAGCAAAAGAAATAATCAGGCCAAGAAAGGACATTAGACTTCATTACGAGTTTGTCTGTAGGGTAAACCTTTGGTGGCTATTCCATTGCTCCCATTTATATGTATTAACGGAATTACTAGCAGTTTTACCACACCAATGAATTCCGAGTTTGACCTTGAAGTGTTTCAGGTTTACTGCATGCAGGTTGATCACAAGTGGGTACATTCCGTCAAATCTCACATGCAGTCTTATAGACTCTAAAAATGGGGCTTACTACTGACATGGCATCATTTATAATCCAGCAGTAAATCAACTTACTGAGTGGTAGTAACAGTAACCAATTTTGGCTGCAGCATTTCCACGGAAATACCTCCAACCTCGGAATGAGGCCCATTACATTGGTTTATGGGGAACAAAGCGAGAAAGAATTCTGAAGGTCTACATCTTGTTAATATCATCTGGCATCAACAAACAATCTTTAAAAGCCCCTTTTCTTGAAAAATAGTGCACCTTTACGAAACGTATTATATGCCAAAAATATGACGAGAAACACATTTTTCAGAGGTAAACCTTAATAATTTCTAGGGAGGAATAAAAACCAATCCTTAAACTTTGGTTGCTTTTAAAATTTCAGGATGCAGTTAATTCTGCCTGAGTGGACACGATGAGTACCAGAAAGCAGTCCCGGCATTACTGGATGGACGTTTATAGGCAGCAACAGGCATGAAGACGTCAAATGCTGATGTTCACATTTAAATCCTCTATTTCTGAAGTTGGCGTTATCTTCTAGAAGGCATGTTTTTGTATCATCTCACTGTCAGTGGTGTTCTGCAGGGTTGTGAACATTAAGGAAACTCTGGCTCACTTCTTTAATCTGCACATTTCCACTTCTTTGTAAGATGGCCAAAGAGGTGTGAAAATCCGACTATCCATGGTCTTCGCCTAAATCTTCTTCATCCCCCTTCCCATGAGGCAGGCAAAGACGGTCATCACCATTTTTGGTTTGACTTCAACCAGATCTTCTGGAAGGGCATACACCCTTGCTCCAATTTTTCTTGCCATGGAGATGGCATACCTATGTGGAAAGAAAACGAGAGTGTGTCACGAAAGTTGAGAGAAGGCCTGCAGGAGATTCAACTAACGCAGTTACACTGAACCAAGCTAGCCCAATGCTTTTGTCGATCCAAGAGCTTATGCAATATAGATGTAGTGACCAGAGGCCAACACACAGTTGTAGAGACAAACGCTAGCCATACGGAGTAACAGTCCGCATAAGTCTCAGACGTGTAAGATTCGGGACACTCAATAAATGGACTATAGAATTAGCAGTGACCCTGGAGAGCTGATATAGGCTTACACTGACCTTTCAGTAATGTGTCGTACACTAATCAACACACTTTTATTGAATATGTTCTCCAAGAATTGAAATCCATCGAAGACAAGTGACACACACTGTATTTCTTTTTTAGTATTTTAAATACACATTGGGGGTCATTACAACCCAGGCACTAATTGCGCCAACTTTACCACCATGGTGTAAACTATGTTTACACCATGGTGGATGGCGGATTTACCGCCCCATTCCAAGGTGAGTGGGGCGGTAAATCCCCATTTCCCGTTTTCCCTTCCCCATTCCCATTTTTGCCCCATAGGGCATAATGGGAGTGGGGAAGGTGCTAATTACGCCACCGTAAATTACGGTGCCGTAATTAGCATCATGGCAGGTTAGCGCCATGGATTTTAACGGCTGCTAAAAGCAGCCGTTAAAATCAGAATAGGCGTTAAGGGTTAACGACGGCGTTAACCCTTAACGCCTGGGTCGTAATGAGGCCCATTGTTATATAAGATTAATTGAGCCTGCACAGAGAAATACAAGCAAGCCCTCAATAGCCCTGACAGAGGGTGTACACTAAAACATATGTACCCCACAGAAATACTATACATACACGATACTGCATGTAAAAATCCTGAATGATGGGCGATAAGTGATCAGGTATTCACACAAACTAAACCATTTCTGCCTCCTAATTCTCAATGTCCTGCGACACTAAAAATATGACTGTGTGTAAGGTGGGACTAAAATCCTTTTATACATGAAAAGTAGACCATGTTGCATTGTATGGAACTGTATAAAGAGTTTTGCTATTAACTCAATACACAATAAATAAAAACACATGTGTTTTATAGTTTGATATTCTACATGCTTGTATTAAATTAAACTAGCATGGGTAGGTCCTCTAAAATCTAAGAAGCTTCTGTACCTCAAATCTCCTTTCTGGCAATAAGGTAAGGACAGACCAGGGTGGAACCCAGGTGGCAGCAGGCCTCCTTTCTCAACCCATGTACAGACGTAGAATTAGAATTGACTGATAGGGTCCCATGATACCAACAAAACAATTTGAAGGGCTGTTTGTTTCATATTACAGATATTTCTTCGCCAAGGCTGTCCAAGACCAGCATGGGAGCAGAATTTAAGGCATCGAAGGGCACGGGTACTGGGTGGTCAGGGGTAACACAAAAGTAATGTGTGTGATGCTCTGGTGTGAATCAAATGTACACGCAAGCTCTCAGGATTGTCCAACTCCAGGCCTAATATTCAAGTGATCATGAATATTAATGCGGGGTATCCTGAAAAGCCATCAGGATTCCAGGCATCGAGGCCCAGAGTTGGACATCCACTATCTGTTAGAGCTAGTGCACTCTCACAATTGCTCGTGCTAAATCTTTCAGAAAATGGCAGCTGATGTAATTGGTCAATTAACGAAAGCACAGGATCAAATGAGCAAATGTTACAATGTCCAAATTGCTCTTTATTCCACAGGAGTTGGTGGGACAGTCCCCCATGTATGCTACAGACATAAATGGGATGACTATTCAAGCAACAAAAGAGGATAAAATAAGCGCAGACATACATTTTCCTTTGTGCTCAGACCTATAGTATGCCCAGTCTTGCCCTACTCTTTAATGGAAATGACCTCCTTTGACGTACTTGGCATTGTTGAGCTTCTCGTTCTCATCCAGGTCTTCTGTTTTCAAGAGGTCGTATTTGATTGAACCTGGTTGAATTGCATCAATGAGATCCAGGACTGGCAGACTTGTACTTATTTTAGAATCCTGCCCAAGAGAAAACATGGCTTTAGTACAGATGCAGGATGTTCCTATACATATTTAATTTTCGTATATATCTATATCCATAAGAATTAGTAAAAGTACCCCACATTCCATTCAAACCTCTCCGCCCACCAATGACCCAACAATATATTTAGGGCACTTCACAGCTGGTCAGTAATATGAGCCCAGCAGACATAAATTAAGCAACGGTATACGGAATGGAATATACCTGGCATATGGATGAATCGCATACTAAATTGTAAACCTACACTCTGGAATTTGTTGATCGTGGAAATAGTTGTACGCAAGGCATGGTATCAATAGTAGACACAGACACAATGGATACAAGTTTCGAAAAACCTTTATTTTGGTATTTTGGTTGGGTTGGTAGAATTCCTAACTGGCCCTAACTCTAGAATGGGAGTAGTCTCAACCATTAAACAAAATAACAAATAAGTCCAAGTCAATCTAGTCAAAATAAAAAGGCCTATACTAAAAAACCTAACCTTGCCGTCCTTCTCAAATGACAAATGTTATAAGGGAATTCAAAAGGAGAAATAGTGTCTTAAAAGAAATGTCAAAATGCCTTAGGTAACAACTCCCTTTCCCACTTTCAGAAGCACAGGGTCTTGAGGGTTTCTTCGAAAGGATAGTTGGATGGCACAGTTCTGTCAGTCTTGCACACTTTAACTTACTGGTACAATTCAACAGTTCAGGCTTGGGCTTTATACTTTTGGCAGTTCAATCAGTTCCTTAGGCTTCACCCGCCTTCTCATAAATACACAGTTCTATTCAACTCAGACTTCCCTCTGCCGGGCTCGAGTCTGCCTCTTGACTTTGCCACAATTCAACACAGACCCCCCTTTGCCAGGTTCTAGCATGCCTCCCTTTTTACATTCACTTTTTTACTTTATCCCAGTTCAACACAGGCTTCCCTGTGCCAGGCTATAGCTTGTCTTTCCTTTTTTGAGGGTCCCCTCCCCACTTTCCTTCACAGTTTAACTTTCACTCTACCACAGTTAAACATAGACTTCCCTCTGCTGAGCTTGAGGCTATCTTTCTCTTGGCGAGGATTCCTACCCCACATTTTATCTTTATATCTCTTTTACTGTCAAAGACTTTTGAAACTGCAAGGACTTTACGTAGACCTCTGCATGACCACTTCGACCTCTCTTTAAACAAATTCAACAATCAATAATTTTCTTCATCTCGCAATGCTTGCTGGTACTTGTAGTTTCTTATTCTCATAACTTTGTTCTCTTGGCCTCTTTCAACGTTCATATACTTTTGCCTTCTCAGCATATTCAGAGTTCACGTACTTTGCTTTTTACTTATTCAACTTTTGCTTGGGATTGCGGTCACTTTCTTACCTTCGGTTACTGTTTTTATACACTTCAAATCATTACATTTCACAGAGTCTTTCGAAAGTGTGATTCTGCATTGCAGGACCACTCTGTTACTTTGTATATGTTTGACATCATTCAGCAATTGTCCTTTCCACTATGCGTTTTATAGGCACACACACAACCTTCAACTTTTGGTTACAGTTACATTTGCTTTTAACACAAACCAGGCTTTTTTGCCTTCAATAACTCACTGTTCATGTTAATTAGGCTTCTCTTCTCAATGCCTTTCATTTAGCAGTGGAGGAGGACACCAACTCCCCTCCCTCCCCAACTCTGTCGTTCAACCGGGAGGATTACGGGCCGCTTTGAAGCATCTTGAAGGTTTCTCCATTCCGATCACTCGGTTTCAGTCTAGGAACGCTTGTGCACCACCTTTTATCCTGACAGGGAGTGTTAACAAGTGGCAGGTGTGTATAGTTAGGATTACGTGCCTGACTCCGCTTGACCTAATTAAAGGGACAAAGCCATTGCAAGTCAATAGAGATAGTTTTCCTGGCCTTATTCCTCATCTTCCTCGGCCCAGTAGTGTTGTCAATGTGAAGTGGAGAGGAATTATGGGAGTTGTAGTTTCCCATAAAAAATGCAGGAATAGGGGTTAGATTGGTTGTGGAAAAAGGGGGATACCATGTCTCACCATCACATGTTTCTCCCCCACTCCCTGAGGACCCCCTACCCAGGTGATCCTCCCTCGCTTGTCCACCCCTAGGGTCGGGAATCCAAAAGCTATGGCCTTTCCCTGGCCACCTGAGTAGGGGATCCCCGGGGACTAGGTTGTGAAATACCCTCTGGTTTTCACACTGCATATCATGAAATTAGAAAGGCTGCTCAAAACCTACCCCTAGCTGCTGTTAAAGCCAATTGGAGATCAACCACATATCAACAATCTTTGGAACTGGTCATTACATTTTTCAAAAATGGCAGTATACATTTAGTACACCCTATGCAAAATGAACATAGGAGGTAGCACAATTCATTTTAAAATGGCTACGGTTCATATAATGATCATTAAGACATATTAGTTGTTTTTTATTGTGTTGGTACACTTAATTGCTGGTGCACAATATTATAACTAGGCTATCATTACTGGGATAGGCTGTTACCAGCCAGTTTGACCCACCTTGGAGGTACTTATTGCCTTTAGCAACCCCAAGGGTGCTAATGGTTCATTTTTCTTTTTGTTGGTTCAAACAGTTTGCGCATGCCATGCAAACCTTTTTTCACAAACAAAAAATAAATACAAAATAAGATGGCTACGAAAGAACTAGCAAACAGAACCCTAACCTGTATGTACCTGTGGTGATCCAAAAAAGAGGACATAAGAGCAAACAGGTTGAGGAGCAGAAGAAGAGAGCCAACAGCTTTCTCAAGGCAAAGGGGTATACTGTTTATCCAGCCAGCATTCCAAATGTATATCTGGTGCTGATTTTCTATAATGCAAAGTGTGGCGTATTGAGGAGTATGAGGCATAAGGATCCAGTTCCCTGAGCCTCACAGCCATGTGGGCCTCCAGGTCTTCAAGATAGCAGGGTAGGAGTTCCCCTTCATTACTTTTCTGCCTTCCCACTCTCATAGACACGCGAGTGGGGCGGTGGGTGGAGCTGGTGAAGTACTGAGACACCACAGTGTAGAGTCTCTACACCCACTCAGCCCCTACCACCTCCTTCTATCAATGGCAGGTGGGCCTTGTAAAACACATGAACTTTAGAGAAAACAGACATGGACGTGGGCATAGAGTTTGAAAGAGGGGATCAGGTGGATGTTATTAATCCTTTTAAATAGGGCACTCGTAATGCATATTTTATCATAGTCATCTTTTTGAGTGTGCACTTGGATGCACACTTAGATGTATATGTGTATGTGGGAATAGGGGAGTAGGAGGGTGGAGGATGTGGGTTAGACTAGAGCAGTGGGGGATACCCCCCATTTTTTTAATAAACCTTTATTTATAGGACCGCCATTTAACAAGCAGATCACAATAATACAGATCAGTGGTCACTTCCAGGACATTTCAGTGCATTAATTCTTAGGTAACATACATATCATTTAACCATTTGATATATACATTGTGGAGTACAGGGGAGTAAGTATCATCGACCACTGGGTTATGAGATTACAGAAGCATTGGTCCCCGCATCCTCAACCCCCTCCTTAATACGTGCTAGGTACAGCCCAAATGCCCCCCAGAAGTCTTTGGGTCGACTTGCTGAAACAATATTCATAACATATCCTTCCTCCACATCGTTTACATACACCGGTTCTCATAACCATTCCCCTCTGCCAGGGGAAGTCTTTGAATTTCCAATATTTCAAAATACATTGTTTCACCACTGCACAAGCAATGTTAAAAAAGTGAAGTGTAACCACAGACACTTTGCCCAGGGCTCTCAACAAATATTTGACTGGTGCCAGGTTCGGTGGAATTTCTAGCATGTCGTTCAGTGTCTCAGCAACCTTACCCCAAAATTCCAATATCAAACGGGTAAGCACAGTACGTGTAATTGTTTATTTGTAAAGCGCTTATAGACAAGTGAAGTGCTTCAAAGCACTTCAAGGTGGGAAGGGAGCAAGGGAATACAGTCGTCATTCTTAATCCATAAGGTTTCTGAATGATCTAACAAAAAATAACTAGCATACTAGGCCTGAGGCATTTCTACTAGTGAAAGTGCATGACAGGAGGGAATGAGAGAAGAGGGGGAGAAGGAAAAGAGCATAGAATCAATAAACCACTCTACTATGTCTAACGACTTGTCAGATAGTACAAGTGCATGACAAAGAGTGAGAAGAGACAGGGGTGGGGGAGAGGGAGAAGGACAAACAGAACAATAAACAAACGTACCAAGACTGTCTACAGTTCAGATTGATTGGTGGTTGGTCATCACTAATGCACGAATGGACAAGAGATTCAGGCACCGCCAAGCTAGGGAGGGGAGACAGAGGGAGAACAGGACAAACGTTCTTGCTAGGCCTAGTACATTCAAGGTCGTGCAAGTGTGCAGACAGGAAATACGAGGGAGGGAGGGGAACAAGTGCACCCAGTCCAGCAGGGGCCAGGGTTAAGTGCAGAGAGGTTGCCCCTCTCATGGAATGTGTTCTGAGTGCAGTAGTGCCAAGTAGAGTGCAGAGACCCAGAGGCAAGTGCAGGACCGGTGGGAGAGCCTGGGACCTGTGAGTCTCTGGAGGTGCACCAGGGGACCAGTCAGCAAAAACTGAGCCAGTTGGAGAGGAGGGAGGAGGAGGGAAGCAGGAGAGAAGAGAAAGGAGGTTAGCAGGGGAGAGGGAGAGAGAAAGAGGAAAAGAAGAGGAAGGTCTTGAGGAGATTCTGGAACTTAAGGAGGACCGGATCAAGATGGAGAGCGGCAGGGAGGCTGTTCCAGAGGGAGGCACCTGCAGAGGATAATGTTCTACCCCCAAATCTCTGTTTGGAGAAGTGGCTCACCGCAGAGAGTTGGAGCAGGCCGAGCAGAGGACTCTAGGAGAGTATTTAGGAAGAGAGCGTTGTAGATAGTGCGGGCCCCGGACCCAGAAAGACTTGTGGACTATGCAGAGGGACTTGAACTTGATCCTTGCAGGCACGGGGAGCCGGTGAAGGGATTTCAGCACCAGAGAGATTAAGTCCCTGGGTGGTTCTGTTCTGGATAAGTGGAAGAGGTCGGAGAGTAGAAGTAGGAAGATTGAGAAAGAGACTGTTGCAGTAGTCCAGTCTGGAGAGAACCAGAGCTCTGGAGACGGTGAGCCTCTAGGGAAAAGGAAGAAAAGGTAGAATATGGAAAGAGTCAGCTTGCATCACCCCACACTTCATACAGGCGCAACTTGTGTCTGAAGAAAACCTAGCCATGCTGGCGGGAGTGTAATGGAGATGATTTTATCCTTTAAACTGTATCAGACGGAGGCCAGCATTTAGGGAGACCATCTTTGTCAATTGGCAATATCTGATCCATTGATCGTCCTCCAATGGCCTACCCAAGTCTCGCTCCCAAATATCCTTCATGGCACTCCTCTGCGACGGCTGTGTCTGCAGAAGCCCATATGGTTTATACACTCCACGTTGCACCCCCTCACCATACACAATTAGGTCTATTCACTTATGGGTTTCTGGTTCTATGGAAACCGAGGGCCATTTACCTTGAAATGCAGCCTGCATCCGGATATATATCGCAGAATTAGAAGAGCGCCACCCCCAAGTCTGTGTGCAACATCTTCAAAAGCAACAAAGCGTCCCTCTGGGAACATATAACCCATCGTCATTCTCATATTGAATCCCAAGACCTCCTGAGCTCTCTATTGAATGTGGGAGCTATATCGGGAAATTCCACATGGGGATCATCTTATGGTATGGAACTTGAATCTCCAGTTTGTGAAAATATTCTCGACCATGCATTAACTGTAGTCCCTACTTGGTCGAACGTGCACAAATCAATGTGTCTATCACTAAACAGTACTGATTTAAGGTTTCTGGGCGATGCACTATACTTCTCGAGCGGGAGATGCGTTGTAGTTTTATCCCCACTATACCAGTACCCTGCAAAGTGGGCTTGAGCGGTCAGGTAATACAGCTCAAAATCTGGTGCAGTTAGGCCACCACGCTCATAGGGTTCAGTTAATTTCCCCCAATTCATCCTGGCTGCCCCCACACCACCACTCCAAACCAACACTGTTGTCACTGATTGAAGCTTGATAAAAAAAAAGGCCCTACCTGGCCAGAATGGTATGTTACATAAAAAATAAACCAACTTCAGTACGATCACCATCTTAAGCAACGCGATTCAGCCGTACATCGATATCGGAAGTCCCACCCCCACTGCCACCTTCGCCATTAGCTGATGTAGGTATGTTTCGCGATTATCCGCATATAATGATTAATGATCTCGCAACACCAGAATCCCCAAGCACCTAAAATGAAGCAGGGCCCAACGAAACCCACCAGGCCCAGCCTATTGCCCAGTGGCAGGTGTAAGGTGTAAGGGGGAACAGTACTGACTTATCATTATTAATCTGGTATAACGTTGTTTCCTCGCCAGTCGTTATTACGACTGCCTTTTAAACGTGTACAAAATTATGAAAAAGGTCATTGACATTGTTTGGGGGTAGGAAAGGGCAGATAAGGGGTTGGAGGGTCGTGAATAGTAAAAATAGGTGGGGAGGTAAATTCGATGACATTTTTCATAATTTTGTACTTTGTTAAAAGGCAATCATAATAATAACTGGCAATGCAAGAACATAGAGCCATTAATCCTGTATCTCGAGATCTGTGCAAAATTGTGTATATATTCTATGATCGGGCCCAGATTTTTTTCAGGATCATGGACCTAAAGTAATGTATCATCAGCGTACAATGAAACTATTTGAGGCAGACCTGCTATCCTTATCCCTCTATGTCCGTGCGATTCCCGAATCAGTGCTGCCAACGGCTCAATGGTGATAGCAAATAACAAAGGAGAGAGGGGGCATCACTGTCTGGTGTCTCTCCCAAGCAGAAAATGGGGAAAAAATTGTTAGGTTAGTATGGACCCTTTGGGTCAGAACACAATAGTTTTATACTTCTCAAAAAATAGGAACCGATCCCATAATGATGGAGAACCTGGAACAAGTAATGCCATGATACTGAATCAAAAGCTTTTTCAGTGTCCAAAGATGCTGCCACAGCTCTTGCTCGCAGGTTTATCTGTGCCATAACACACAATAGTCGTCTCAAATTGTAGGCAATGGTTCTAGTGGGGATAAACCCTGACTCGTCTGGGTGTATTAGAAAGACATATGTGGGAGCAGTCGAGTGGTTAGTTCCTTAGCAAATATTTTTGCATCAGAGTTTAGCAAGGACATCGGCCTATATGACGTCACGTCCTGAGCAGGTCTATTGGGTTTCAGTAATGCAGCAATAATGGCCTAACACATACCTCACACCCACCGTTAAAGGCTCCTCCCAGACCTTTAGCAACATGGGTGCGAGGACCTGAATTAATTCCTTGTAGAACTCAATCCCCAACCCATCTACCCCAGGAGCTTTACCTGACACAAGTGACCTCGTCACCTCCACCACCTCCTCAATTGTGATGGGATGTTCTAGACCCATGGCCCCTTCTGCCGATAGCGCTGGCAGGGTTATTCCCGATAGGTATTTAGCGATATCCACCGCTGACTTACTATCACAATTAGAATATAGTTTTGTGTAAAAGTTTACAAATGTGTCATTAATATCTTCCTCCTTCATCAGTACTGATCCTCCCAGTCCCCCTATATTGGTAATAGGGTGCCGATTGCTTTTGGCTCTGGACATCCTGGCGAGTACCCTGCCCGCCTTGTTTCCCTCCCCATTCCGCCTGGCCCTTACCAGGAAGGATATATGCAGGACTTCACTGTCAGCCAATTCATGGAAGTGGGCCAGTAACTACCTGTTCCTGCTCGGTACGGCTCCATCCTGAGTTCTACCATGTTCATTCTCCAGGCTTCTCAGCCTATCCTCCACTATATTTAATTTGTTTCTAATAGTTCTAAGAGCCCCGTTAGAAACTGACAGTAGAATCCCCCGCACCCACACTTTAAATGACTCCCACAGAGTAGAATACGATGCCACCGACCCCTCCTTTAGTTAAAAAAAACCTCTACGATATCCCTGTGCAGCCCTGCAAATACTCCTGTATCCCTTAGTGCCGCAGGGGGCATCCTCCACACTGGCCGCAGTCTAGGGCCTTTTCGAAACTCTTAAGGCTTACTTCATTTTGGAGTGATCTGATAGCGTTCGGGGGTGAATGTCACATTTCTGGACCATCGTGAGTAATTCTGGGGCAATGAACCAGAAAGCAATACGCAACCCTGAGTCATAAACTGAGGAGTAGACAGTAAATTCCTTCACTCGCAGATGCAGGACTCGCCAAACATCTACAAGTGGTAAATACGCTAACAGTTGGTGCAAGGTCTGGACCATTCTGGATAACGCCTGGGGGTTTGAGGTAGTTACGTCCAAGTGATGGTCCAGGATTGTATTAAAATCACCTCCCCATACTATATATGCCCCGCTCACTTCCCCTATCTCATTTGATACCTGGTGATAAAATTTGGGGTTTTCTACGTTACGCCCATAGGTGTTCACCACCATGAATGAGTTACTGCCAATGTACCTTGCACTATGACATAACGGCCCGTCAGGTCCACCGTGCTCCCGGAAACCTAAAACCCAAGGGAAAGGTGTATTAGAGTAAGGGCACCTTGCAACTGTGTGGAGTAATCGGTATAATACCATAGTGGGCCCCAATTGTGCACAAATGCCTCATGCACTCTCCCCATAGCGTGTGTTTCCTGTAACATTAAGACCCCAGGTTTATGCCATTCAATGTACGAGAGGATCTTCCAGGATTTATTGGGTTATTCAAGTCTTGCACATTCCATGTCAGGAGCTGCATCGAAAGTCCTCACCCTCCTGTTCCGTCACCCATTATATCTAGCTTCCAGTCTCATCAAATATGCAACTTCACATATTGCCCCACATTTTTCCACTTTCAGCATGACTATCCAATGTTTTAACTTTATAACCCTCACCACCAGTCTATCAGTCACCTTCCCCGCGATCCAATCCAACTTAACCACATAAACCCCAACCTCCACAACATGACTGTCCAACATTTTAACTTTAGAGCCCTGCTCCCATCACAACCCCTCCACCCTCACCATCTACCCCAACTTGAAAGTGTACCCCCAATTACCCTGCTTGTGCAACCTCAGGGAGCACACTGTGAACACCAGCCAAAACTGCAGATGTCGAAAGTGTTCACCAAAGCTTCTAACGCAGCACAGCAGCGGGCAATAATAAGGAACCTTGAAAGCAGGTATCCAATATATCAAACCAAGTGTCAGTCTCCAGATGCAGGCTGCACCATGACCAATGTTCGATCTGTCCAGCTGGAGTCAGGGCCCTGGCCCACATGGACAGTTATGGGTTGTTCAATATATGCTGCGTCCTCATCAGGGGTTTCAAAAAAATGTGCTCTTCCCCCATGTTGTATATGCAGCTTGGGTAGGTACAGCATAGCATACTGGATCTGTCTATCTCGTAGGAGGCATTTCACTTGGTCAAAGGTTATCCTCGCCACCTGAATCCCTGCAGCGAAATACAAGTAAATGTGGACCCTTGCCGAGTCGAATTGAAGCATTCGCTTTTCTCTGGCCCGCTTTAGATTGAGATCAGGGTCACCATAGTTTAAGAGCCTGGCTATGATTGTGCAAGGTTGGGCCACAGGTTTCGGGACCGGGCGCTCTTTCGACCAGGAACTGCGCATAAAACTTCACCTTGCCAAGAATAGATTGATGGAAGCCTTCCACGAACGGTTCCATACGGCCATGGACAGCCTTCTCAGGGCCTCCTACTATTCTAATGTTGTTCCGGCAGAGCGCGATTCTAGATCCTCACATTTCAAGCGCACCGGCAGGAGCTCCTTCTTGAAGGCTTGAAGATCCTGATCGTGCCTCCCCAAGTGCCCTCCAGGCCGCCAAGCGGTGTTTCCGCAGCTGTAACACGACCACTCTTCTTATCCAGATTTGTTTTGAGGGAGTGAATAGTTGACACAGTGTCATCAAGTTTAGAGTTCACAGGCGCAAAGCCAGCCTGCATCGCCGACATTTAGGGGTCCATGTTTGGGGTATTCAGGGGGCCCTCTCCAGTGCCCTCCACTGGGGCATCGCAAGTCACAGATTCCCTATGCAGGGTGCTTGTGAAGGAGTCCATGTAACCCCTCTTGTCTTTCCCACTGCCTCGTGTCATCTGAACCCAGGGTCAGGACGGAGGCCAGCGACAACTTCGGGGTCACCAATGCACTCAATCCTCCGCTCAGCAGCCAAGGGATCAATGCAGGTCTATTCAAATGGGGACTCACTTCAGGAAGAATGGCAGCAGTCTCTAGCTATTTATCCCCAACACTAAGTAATAATCAGGATTGGCCTTACCTCCAGTAGGCAGAGAAGTCTAGCAGCGGGCTCAGGCAACTGGTGCAATGTACATATCAGCACTGTCCAGTCCATGCAGAAAGCAATATACCAGCAATACACCAATATGGCGGAGAACGTCTGATATGCGCCGTGTATTTTATCAGCTCTGGAGCCCCGTAAGCTTTGTTGTATGGAGAAGCTCTGCACTAATTCTCAGCCTCAGCACAAGCCACAGGAGCTCACTCTTCCTCTCACTGTCGCTGCAGGCAAAATGGCGGCCACCCTAGAAGGACCGTGACAACTGTGCACTGTGACCCGGGCAACTGACGAGGTGCCGGTCGAGCACCTAGCAGGATCTCCAAAACACGGGCAAGGTCCGCTGCCCGCCTCCAACGTCGGTCGCCTGCTCAGCGATCTCGCTCCTGCTCATCTTCACCTCACTGTCCCTGTTACAGAGGGCAGGAGCGGGATCAAATGCAGTGCCTCCCGCTGTGCCCAGGATCTCTGTCAGGAAGGGGAATTCCATTCTGAACTGCGACCGGGCACTGCAGATGCCCTGCCAGTCCAGGCAAGCGAGTAGCAGCTCACTGCTTTGCTGTGCTCAAAGAATTTTCTCTGAAAAGGATCAGTAGAGACGCAGAGCTCTCATCTCAAACTGCTATACTTGCTGCAGCTAAGCAGAGCCCCCGGGGACCCCCCCATTTGAAAACAAAGGTCAGATTTCTGACATTCAAAAGTGCATGAACAAAGTGCAATCATTTACAAATGTCTATAAAAACAAGTTGTACTGTTCCTGGGCATTTTATGCCAGTTCATGACAATAGGTCAGGACCAGTGCATTTCAGTGAAAGCCTTAGCAATGGGGCAAGTAGCTGGGCAGCTCAGGACAACCTGTGGCAATGGGACAAGTAATTGGGGAGCTGATAACAATATCTAGTCATGGGGAAAATACCTGTGCCGTTGATGGTTATCCTCGACAATATGGTAAGTTCCTTTAATGTTGATAACGGAGCATGACAATATGCAACGTACCTTAGCAATTTTGGCAAGGGTGAAAAAACCTATGCATTATATGACAATCCTTGACAATGAGGCAGGGACCTGTGTATTTTATGGAAATCTCTACAGTGGTTGGTGCCTTAGTACATGGGCATTAAATGGCATTGCTGGCAAACAGGCATGTCCCAGGCCATTTAATGACAATCTCTTCCAATGATCTAGGATTTTGATGGCAGTCTATAGCAATGGGGGGAATTATTGGGCATTTGGTATCTATGGGCTGAATATCGGAGCAGTTGATGCCAATATTTGTTGTTGGTTCAAGTATATGGCCATTGATTGGCAGTCTGTGGCAAAGGGGAAAGCATTTGAACATTTGGTACCTATCCCTGACAATGAGGCAAGGACCTTGGCATTTGATAGTGATCCCTAACTGTGGCGCAAGTAGCTCACCATTTGATAGAGATTATTGGCAGCAATCGAGTACCTGCCCATTTAATGGCAATCTCAGTGATGGGATGAGTGCCTATGCATTTATTTTCAATCCCTGGAAGTAGTGTGATTGTCATGGGATTTTTGCATCTTCCCTTCGAATGGGAAACATAGAATTAAGGTACCTGACCTTTAATGACAATACCTAGCATGTGATGTGAACATTTGGCCATTTGATGGAATAAATGACAGATGATGCAAGGACATAGCATGTGATAGTAATACCTTCCACAATGTAACTGCATATATGATGGCAATATCTGGCAAAACAGAAAACAATTTCACTAAATAAAAGCCAAAATTGTTGACTTTCCCAATGCTTGTTCTTGAAGTCATTCCTCAACCAAGCGATGTTGTGCGTTTTTATTTCTTTTTCCATTCTTGTTTATCAAGAAGTGGGAATGGGATGTTGACTTTTTCTACATTACTTGTTTTCTCTGTGATGACACTGGTGAATGTTTGGCTTTAATTACTTATTTTGTCTGGAATGGCTATTTGGGATCAGCATTGCATGTTGCATTCGCACTCGGGGAGGGGCCATAAGCCGTAGCTAGAACAGCGGAGGCGAATAGACATTCTCTGCCCGCTGCTTCCAGCCATCCAAAGCCTTTCCCCTGGTGGCGCTTTTTTATTTTTATTTAATGCGGGGAGGCAATAGGGAGCCGCTCCCTGTTGCCTTCCAACTCCCTACCCCAAAAACAATCGAATGCCCTTCCCTAACCGATCCCTCCATCCCCACTTGCCTGCTGGACCGGAGCCTTGTTGTCCAGTCCCAGGCGCTCATACCATCTCCCAGCCGCCACCATAAATATGGTAGCAGGCATTCTTTTTTCAAGCTGCGCAAATCTCCTGGGGGGTAGAGAGGAACATTTGCATCGCAGATACACCCTGTGGGGTGAATGGCTTCACCCCCTTGTCGGGTGGGAGGACATGGCTGGTAACAGCCCTTGGCTCGGGCTGGCGGTCTGGCAGGCAGGCGGGCGGGCAGTTACCGGCTATGTCCGCCCCCGGCCAATGAGGGTGAAAGCCATCTTGAGTCTGCAATGTTCTCCGATAATTGTCTGTATCATTTCATTGTTTAACTGATCACTGTTGCCTGTCCACTGTGCTTTCTTAAGATATTGTATTATCTGTGTCACCACTTTGATGCTTCAGTAATGCAACAATTTCCCCGACCTTTATCAATAATACACTGAGCCAAATAGAACTCTTTAGCGACTCTACCCAAGTATCTCTGAATCGTTTCCAAATAGTTCTACAAATAGATTCGTGGAATATGAAAGGGGCAGAGCAAAACCCAAAGTAGTAAGATAAAACATCAAGGACTTCAAAGGCCTGCAATAACCATCTAATTAAACATCAAAATTACGCTAAAACATCAAACCAGACAAGTAAATGAGACACTGAACAAGAGCATTATACAACAAAAATCCTTCTTTGTATCTATTAGTAGATGTTACATCTCAGTTAAAATTCACATGGAGTGCTCTGTTAAAGTAAGGGAGAAAACCCTCAAGTGGCTACCAAATGCCCCCAAATGCAAGCATTGCAAGACTGAAGAGTGATGGCTAGAAAAACCCTTGAACAGTCCAAACTCCTGCCAATTGCTTTGGGCAGAATTTCCAGTTCTTAATTTTTCATCCTGCCTTACCATTACAAAAGAGTAAAAGACCATATGCAAATCAGCTTGACCCCACTCCAAAAGGAACAGTCCATCCGAATTAAAAACGCATGCATATCTAAAGACCTGCAAAGGTATGTTTGCTAGTCCTTCTTGCTAGTGTATGATAAAGCCAAGCAAAAACGACTTTTGACTTGTTTTGGTGGATTTTAATCTGTAGGCAGGAAACAGAGGATACACACGTAAGGACGGTCTTTAGCCTAGCAGAGTAAACTGTTTTTCACCTACTAATTAAGGCCCCCACCCAATTCTCCAGATAGGATTTGGTGGTGTGAGTATTTTATTCCCAAGTTTTTAAAGTTGGCAGTAAAATAATTTTTTTTAGGGAGTAAAAATGTAAGTCCAATTTCCAAAGGGAGTATTTTATAAGCGGTTACAAATATGTTTTAGCTGGAAAACAGAATCTTTTTAAAATAATTATTTCTTTGTGCCTAGTTACTCGTGTACATTAAAATACACATGTTTACTTCTTCCGATCAGGCCATAATAATAGTAGTTTCTTCCTGTGGTACTGCTCACACTACTGGTACTTGGAGCTGTGTGGATAAAAGCAGGGGGACAAACTTGTGCCGGGTTCCTATTTTTTTGGTGGGAGTATTTTTAGACCCTATTTTTATTTTTGGGGAGTATTTGTCTATTTTAGTGAGTAAAAGTGGCACATAGACCCCTTATTTGTAGGGCTGCCCCACCCATAAAAAGAGCACTTGCTGGACTTGGTGCTTACTAAAATATAGGGATTTCTAATATATAACCCACTTTATTGCACTGATAACATGGCTGTCAACTTTAATCTAGATAGCCTACTTAACATGGCACAGGACATCACCATACAAGTACTATAAAACGAATCTGTTCAAACTACTGAAGGACCAAACTATTTAGTCCCATGATGAATGAGGCTTTTTAGTACACCATCTGTCCCGCAGAACTGCCTAAGCAGGCAGATACATATACGCAAAATTAAATTATAATTATTTTTGCATTTTTAAAGCACTCGCACAGCGCATGGGCATCGAGGCGCTGTTACAGGAATTGTTTTTTGTTCTTTAGTTGCGTAATTGTTTTTTTTTGTCTTAGTTGCATATTTATAACACACTTAAACACCCAAAGGTCTTTAAGTACACACCCAGGGATCGAACCTATGTTGCTGCGTGTTTTCTTGCTTCCAAGGCAAGCAAGTTGCTGCTGAGCTATCCTCCCAGGACAATGAACGAGGTAGCCTCCCAAAGAATATAAAAACAAAGTAGCACATTTTCCCATCAGTGTTTTTAATCCTTCAACATTCACCTCAACCTCAGGGCCTTACGGAGAGCAAAACGCCACTGGGCCAACAACAAAATATCAGACAATACAACAACTTTATATGATTTGACAAAACACTATAAATCCGATACCTTGAGGGTAAACAAATTATCCTGCACAGAAGAAATTGGGGATGTTGAAAACTCCCAGAACCAAATCTTTCAAATCATCGAACAACTGGAAAATTAATCTCAGCCAGCCTTTACTAAGCATATTACCATTAAGTGGCTTCAGAGCAGTCAGCAACTATTATTCAAGATAACTTTCAATGACCGCTGAGTCAGGCTAGAATTATCTTCAACACTGAAATTGTATGGAAAAGCTCTTCACTTCCTACACCCTTTATCAACCAGGCATGATCCTCCTCTCATCATCACAAGTTTTACATCTTGCTAGAGTTAATCTCTCTCAGCAGGTACAAAATATCTGTAAATCCAGGGTCCCTGATTTCGACTGGATTACCAGGCCTTCTGAGGTTCAGGTCTTAATACACCGGTTCTGAGAAATCGCTGACATTCTCCTTTCCTATCAACATCTGGTGCTACGTTGACCTACTTCCAGTCATGTTAGTTAAGTGTTGGCTCAACTGATAGACTTTGTCCACTCATGTTACTTAGTGCTTTAAAACCTTTGGACCTCACCACTACATAAAATTTGATAACATCACATTTTTAACCTACCATGGAGGTTGTGGCAGGATGGCTGTTCTGATGGATGTAGCTAAACATTCCTGTAAGTATGTTGTATTTGAAAAAGATACTCCTCTGTTTCGCTACAGTCCTGTGGCTAAGCACTTTACAAACTCAATTTAAAAGGTGAAATAATAATTTGACTACAATCAAGAAAAGATAATTAAAAAAAGGTAAATACCTTAAAGCTAGAGATAGATGAGCTTTTCCCTCCTTCGTTTAGGGTTTTGTTTACCCAGTTGACAATAATCTCATCATTTACCTTCTTACCACCGCCAATGTCTTCAAGGATATTCAAGGTATGCCTGAAACATAACACACATATTTAACAAAGATACATTGATTGACGTTCTAATAAAATATACACTTCTGATGCAATTTTACATTGTTCATCTAAACCAAAAGTTTGGATTAGAACTGACCTCTTCTCTGTTTCTCGTACATGTGGACAAATCGAACAGTAATGTGTGGGATGCAAATTCCAGTTCACTAAATGGTTTCTACTGGAAACAGTTGCTGAAATATGAGTTTTGGAAATGTCATCTAGTGAATTACTATCGAGGAAATTCCAGTTGATTGCAGCTGTATCTTAAAAGGTGTATCTTAAAACCGATCAATGTTGTCTAAATGTGATGGCTGTATGTCAGTTGGTATATTAATCATTAAAATGTTTCTCTTTTTCACTGGATGTGTGTAGTTTGGTGTACGAAAATCCAAGTGCTGCAACTGGATGAGTTTGCGTGGCCCTGCACTGACTTATTCTCCACCCTACTAACAGATACTAGACACTAAGTGCAGGTGGCTTACTCCATGTCAGTGCAGAGCTTCTCTGGGATTAATATTGTCTCCTGTGCTATTTAACTTCGACAAGGAGCCCATGGGAGATTTGGGTATTGTGTCTAGACTCTCCATACCCCAGTGTGCTGACAACACACAACTATATCTTGAAGTGTTGTCCACCGGGAGTACTGTTAGAATGTCTCTGTGGTATTGAGGACTACATGTACTGTACTGTCCCTAAATACTACTTAGGTTGAATGTCTTTGTGGTTTTCACAACCTTCTCTTCTTTTCCAATTCTCAATTGGCTATCTCCACTTTCTGCCACAGGTATTTCACTGATCTTGGTGTTCTGTGATTCAGATTTGAAATCCCATTTTCTTTACCTTCATAAAACATTTTCTATTTGTGTTATCTCTTATTAGGAAGCTAAACTACCTTCTGATTTCGATTCAAACCCTAGTATTATCCCAATTGGATGGAGACATTCTGCCAGACAGCAGATTTCTGGTATGTGGAAATTTGAAGAATATGACCACTTGACGTGAGCCCCTCCCACATCTTGCATTAATTACTGTATTGTATTACAATTATCCCAGGAATAGACAACCTGCTCCAACCAGATGGGTCTAATGGACAAGAGCATCCAGTTTATGACTGTTGAGAAATTGAGTAATTGCATCACAGCCCCCCTCTTGATTTTGCTGCATATTCCTTTGACATTTCTCTCCACCCTACCACCCTACACTTCCTGAAATGCAGAAGCATCAGTCATCCAAACTTTAAACTAGGATTGTATCAACTTCAAACAGTGTAACCCACCTCATGTGGGCATACCTGCTCTTGTGAGGCCATACCTCAGTTTACCTTTTAAAATGAGTGTACAGGGCAGTGTGTAAATTTGTAAACAGCGGCATGATGCTTGTATGTTTTTCTTTGGAATTTTTGATTTGATTACGAAATGAATTTGTGTTATGAATAAGATTTGCTGGAATTGAGACTGTATGTACAGGAGATTAATGTACCTACAGAGGTTTGAATTCTGCTGTTGATATTAAAAATGATTCCTTATGGATTCTTTGTTTGAATCCTTTGCCTGAAAATACCTGACTTGTCATATTCATGTTTATTGTATTGAGGATGATCACAAATCTTATTTGAGTTATTTTCAATTCATGTTGTGGTCTGTCCAGGGAGGCCAGTAATTGTCTTGCTGTGCCCCCGTTTACAGACTACCATACTACATTTGGGTTTGGAAGAGCCCAATGGAGTGCATATGAAGGTTACCGTACGGTGACGTATGGTTTTTGTTTTGCTTTGTACAGTGCAGTGTGCCCACTTGAATAACAATGCGCTGTAGTCTCCAATGTCACCAACAATTATCCCCTGTGGACCCGCTCTCAGTCAAATATGTAGTTGAAAATAACTCTGTGTCTATATTTCTAGCCACTTCCTCCTCTAGCTGCTTCTTACTTGCCCCCTTGCTTGTCAGAGCAGCCCCCTGAGATCATCCTGGATACTAAATGAACATTTCCGCTGCCCCCATCTACGGCTGCTTTCCTATGCTACAGGGGGTTTCTCCAGTAGCAGTCCTCTACTCCCCTTGTGTTACCAAACTGCTTTTCTGGCCAGTCCCTGGCCTCCCGAGGCTCAAGAAGAACCATGATGTATAGCTCACGGTTAATTTAAGTGTTTTAGGGAAGATGGGCATTTATTAAATGTTTGTACTGCATACACTCCTTTTGAATTCCTTTAAAAGAAACGGTCACATCATCTGTTATACGCTCGTGTAAAATAGGAAAGACATCCTTCTTGAGCCCTTGACCATGAGCAGGCCTTTCACCCTGGCTGACTAAATTTCCCTAAAAAGAGAATCTTGCTGTCCCTCCATGTGGTGTTCTTCCCCTAGCAAGCACTTCTGTGACCCCTATCTAGTTATAGGGATAGACAAGAAGCTCACCCTATCCTCTCTCACTACTTTCACTAGATGCTAAAATTCAGTGCACACTCTTTGGCAGTCGATTCTTTCCATTTTTATTTTTATCGCTTCCAATGTGTGTGTCTTATTGATTTCCAAATCACTAGATTTTTCGCAAATCAAGTGTTAAAACACAATCCTACTCTTGGATTGCTTAGTGTCTATTTTTACTTTACACTTGTCTAAAAGGTGATGCAATTTTACCGAGCTCACAAGAGATATTGTATGTTTCGGGATCAAGTCATCGCTCTGAACCTTAATGTTGTCAACCAGTTTCAGCGGTTTCAAAACCCTTTCCGCTTTCTTCAGGACATATACTATGACATTAAATCATCATATTGTATTAAAAATAAAAAAGACAATTTTCTTATTCCTTGTCTTCGTCTCCGTTCTCTGGACTAGGGAGAGCTTCTCATGTTTTCTATAATAGACATCTTGTTTTTCTTCCAAATACCCTAAAAGGGAATACACATGAAAGGGGCACCATCAATGTCTATCTCGTGTCTAGTTTCGGCATCTATGTAGTGACTGGTAAGTGGTGTTGTGATTCCTTACTGGTCTTCATTAAATGCTTGGCACGTTCACTTCTCGTGCAATCTGGTCTTTTTGTTACATGGAATATTGGCTGCATGCAATCTGTGGATCAATAGTCCAAGTTTAGTGTGTATTCATTTTGGCAAATAAACAGTCTAATTATGTGTTCTACAAATGGTTCTCACCCGTTCTCTATTGCATATTCTGTTTCATGTGGTCTTCTACGTAATCTTCTCAAAGATCAGGGAATATGCAGCTGGAGAAGAATTGTTGCCCTACTGCTGCATCTCATTTGCGTATGTGGGGTGCAGGTATTTCAGGGCACAGGAGTGGAGTAACAATGCTTACTTTTGCTTTCCTAGGCCAATAACAATACCCGTAAACAATTCATATGTGTTTGACTTTGGTTGTAGTGGTGTTCTGAAACAGGTGCTTGGGGATTGGATGCACAATGTGTTATGAGGGGTAGCTGGTTGTAGTGCTAATCTGACAGAACAATCGAAAGAATGCAATAGAGTTGTATGCATGTCGTCTTCTTGGTGGCTGCACATGATTCAGCCCTTCCCTGGGCTATGGGAAGGGGGACATGCACTCTTCAAGGTTGTTCTGCATTTATCACTTTTCACTACAGTAAGGAAAGGGTGTTGAGCCCCTGTTAAGGTGGCTGCTGAGAGTTTGCCATGCATAGCCAGGTATATTATGACAAGCACATCATATATGCTGTTTACGGGAATTGTGGTTACCCGCTGAAAGCACTGCCTTTATTTGTAACAAGCTCATTCACATCATCAGCACCACAGCTCGAATTTAGGCCATTCAAAGTTGAGGCTAGACCATGAGATGGACAATGGCCTGATGTGACCGCTACAGAGAGAGGTTAGTAAACTATAGTAAAATCAGCAATTAGTTGTGAGTTTTATCCCTGCCAACCAAACACATTTTAACTTAAAAATGTTGTCAAGTTCTTAATGACCCAGCTCCCTCCTGAACATCTACACAGGGCAGCTAATACATTACAGTTTCTAGACACCAGGGATTATGTTCCCACAAAAAGACACATTCAAATGGATTGTCTCCTCTCACGTATTCCTCATCTTATGATAATTATCCTTCCAGCATTAGCTGCTTCTGAAAAATGTTTCGAAAGGGAGTCCTGTGTGCCGTCACATTGAGTCAATGGCCCTCGAGGGCCTCCGTTCGACATCATCATCAATATAAAAAGCGCACGCAGTGCCCGCTAGCTTCAGTTCCATTTTTTCCGAGCTAATGCATCCAAGAATTACGGAGCACTTCAGTTCTTCAGTGAACTTTGTCAGCTATTTTTGATCAATGAAAATGTCTTCCCCGTCGGCCCCAGCAAACCCTAAAATGGGCTTCAAGAAGTGCCAAGACTGTGGATCGAAGATGTCAATCACTGACCTGCACTGCATATGTCTGTGGTGTCTTGGTACCGGTCACCGTAACTCCGACTGTAACCCCTGTCAGTCAGGCGATGACCGAAAAGGCTCTCAGGCAGCGTAAAGGTAAATTTGTGGTGGGGAGGTTGCCTTCGAAGACTCTTTCGAAGAGCTCAATAAGAAAGACTGATGAGTCGAGTGGTTCTTCTTGAAGGAAAAGATCTAAAAGATCTCGATTGAGAAGTCGAACACGCCATTCTTCGTCTTCTTCTTTGAAGAAGGCCAAGAAACAGCGTCACAGTTCACATTTGACCTCTAGTGATTCCTCGGTCGGAAATGCTTAACGTTTTTGAGAATGCAGCCCCACCCCCTCAAAGGACAAGCAGAAAGCCCATGCCCCTGTCGATCTGCATCAAGACAACAAAGGGAATCGAAGACGAAATCTTCAAATCCAAGCCATAAGCCGGTACATCACTGATCCGTTCAGAAATCGTCAAGGGCTTTGACAAGTCAGGAATCCATTCCATCGAGGGTTCCTTCGAAAAAGCATAAAAAGTCAACAACGCTGATGCCTTCGCTAACACCTTCGGCGTCAGAGCCGTCAACACCAGAGTCGAAGTCGACACCGACAAAATCGACTCCAACTTCGAAGTCGTTGTCGACAATTACTTCTAAGTTGTCGAAGCAAACAGTAACACAAGAAAGACTTTTTAAAATATTTAACCTCTATCTATGCAGACAATGAACCTTCAGATGATAACACAACACCATTTGGGTTACAATATGGCACCCCTAATGTGACAAAGGAATTCACCTGAGACGATTCTAGCTTAAAAGACCTGTATGATAACCTGCAATCAGCCAGTGGTTTAGATACCTCACCTGAACTGGAGTTTAGTAAAACAGATCCTACTAACCACGCTGACTCCTCATTTAGGAAGCTGAAGAGCAAGGTAATCGAGTTTTTAGGTTGGAGCAGGCCTACTCCTTCTTTCGAGCAGGATGATCTAGCATATAATTTGGATCAGGGTCCTCAATAAGATCCAATTTTGCCTTTTCACATTGCACTACAAAAAAGGGTCACAGCAAATTGGGAGACACCAGAGATTGCGGCTGCAGTGAATACAAAGTTTGCTACGAAATATAGGCCATTGAGCAGTGACCCAGAGTACTTAACAAAACATTCAACACCAGAAAGTTTGGTGGTTCAAGCTGCTACATCTACCAAGCAATCAGCATACCCCTCTATCCCTCCTGATAGAGATAAGAGAGTGGCTGCCTGGGTGAGAAAAATATTTACTGCTGGTAGTATGGTGTTCAAGTCAACTAATGCAACTTGCACCTTGTCAAGATTTTCTTTTACACTGTGGGACTGCATAGCTATGGCAGCTGACCACATCCTGGAAGGGGAAGAAAGAGACGGCTTGCTGGCTATCATCAAGGATGGTAAGGAGACAATGGGTGAATGCCTCCACTTAGGTCTGGCTACTGCAGACAGCATCAGCAGATCAATGGCAACTAGTACAGTGTTGAGCAGATTTGTGTGGTTGAGGAAGTCCGGATTTGCACCAGATGTGCAGTCTAGACTCCTCAATATGCCCTTTGATGGCTCGAGGCTGTTTGTCAGCAAGGCATTTGAGAGTTTGGAAAAGCTGCAGACCTCGAAAGCGGCGACTAAATCCCTTAGCGCTGCCATTAGACAGCCTCAACATGCCTACTCTGGTTCATCTTCTTGGACGAGTCAGTTCTTTTGATTGTAGTCCTCAATTGGAAGAGGAAGAAGACGAGCCAGTCAATGAAGTCAGAGTAGAGTCCCCCCTCGTGGTGGATGAGGGAGAGGTGCTAAGCCAGCCCAGGCAGTAGCAGTTTTACCCTCAGCTGCCACTTCAGCCACCTCAAAACCACTCTGAGGCCTTGACTCTGAAGACCCCGGTGGACGGCAGACTTACTCAGAATCTGAAAGAATGGTGGGGCATTACTTCAGATGCTTGGGCACTGGAAACTGTAGCCCAACGTTACTGCCTTCCTTTTCAAAAAAGGCCTCAAGATTATCCACTGGGGAACAACTCTTTCAAAGTTCCAGATTCGCTCCTTGTGCAGGAAATATTGACCCTGCTAGAGAAAGGTGCAATAGAACCAGTACCTGTGGCGGAAAGGAACAACAGTTGGTGCTCCCCATACTTTCTAATTCCCAAAAAGGACGGAGGATCGAGACCCATCTTGGACTTAAGAAACTTGAACAAGTTCTTCAGGAAGATGGTTACACTTTCCCAAATCCTTCAGGCTCTCCAACTCCAATACTGGATGCTTACTTTCATGTGCCTATCCATCACAAGCACAGAAAGTACCGGAGGTTCGCGGTTGGTGGTTCTCATTATCAGTTTCGAGTTCTGCCAATTTGGCTGACCTCTGCCCGAGGGTTTTCACCAAGTTAATGGCGGTGATGGCAGCGAGTCTCGGGGAGGGGGGGGTAATTCACGCCTACCCCTATCTGGACGATTGGGTGATCAGGGCACGTTCACTCAAACAAGCCCGGGAACATTTAAGCATAACCTGCCATTCTCTCCACAAACTGGACTTCTCCCTCAATTACAAGAAGTCCCACATGTTACCATCTGAAAGATTCCAATTTATTGGAGCAGTCCTGGATGCTTCCTTGGGGAAAGCCTTGCCACCCGAGGTGAGAGCTCAACATATTCTGCAGATGTCACCAAATTCCAGAGTGCTCAGCATCTTCTGGCCTTCGATTTTTTGAGGTTGCTCGGTCTCATGGCATCCTGCATTTTTCTGGTGCCAGATGCTCTCCTCAGGATGATATCCCTCCAATGTGCTCTCAGGACTGAATGGTCCCAATTCTCTGGCAGAATGTCAGACCACCTGAAAGTTCTGAGCAGAGTCTCTCGGGACCTTCTGTGATGGGCTTGCAAGGACAATATTCTCAAGGTAGAATCTTTTTGGCAGCCATGGCCGGAGATAACGGTAGTGACGGATGCCTCATTCATGGAGTTGGGAGGCCATGCCAATGAGCTGACAATTAGCGGTCGTTGGTCTCCATCAGAGTCCAAACTACACATCAACCTTTTGGAGCTGAGGACAATCAGACTAGTGCCCAAGGCCTTTTTGCCCTCTGTCCGGGGAAAGCATGTCCTGGTAATGACGGACAAGACAGTGGCCATTTACTACCTCAACAAGAAAGGAGGTATAGGGTCACAATCACTGCGCAGAGAAGCAATGCAGTTCTGGTTCTGGGCAATTCAAGAAGGAATCTCTCTATCGGCAGTTCACCTAGCTGGAGAGGAGAACATGGCTGCGGCCGCTCTGAGCAAGCAGAGCGCAGTCTCCCATGAGTGGGAACTAGCTGTGGAAATCCTTCTAGAGATCTTCACCCTTTGGGGAACACCGCAAGAGGATCTGTTCGCAACCAGTGTCAAGCGTAAATGCAAACTGTTTTGCTCCAGGGAATTTCCTCCAAGAGGAGCTCTAGGAGGCACCTTCGTAGTGGACTGGGAGTTTCCACTCCGGTTTGCATTTCCTCCAGTCCCCGTTTTTCTCATGTGATCAGGAGGTTGAGAAAGTTTTGGAAATCCATGATCCTAAGGGCTCCGGTTTAGGCCAGGATAAAGTGGTACCCAGACCTTCTGGACATGTCCACCTGCCCTCCAACGCATCTTCCACAAAGAGAGGACCTTCTCTCACAAGAGGAGGGTCAGGTTTTCCATCCAGAGGTCAAGACTCTCAATCTTCACGCATGGTTTCTGAGAGGTTGAGATACAAGGATTGGGATCTGCATATGATGTAATGCATATCTTGCTTTCAGCCAGAAGGCCAGCAACAAAATCTTTGTACTGCTGCCATTGGAACAAGTCCAGCAGTTGGCGCAGGGATAAGAATGTGGATCCTTTTCTATGTGACACACCAATGGTGCTTTATTTTTTGTTACATTTGACGAATCTGGGGATCCAGATTGGAACCATTAAAGGTTACCTGCTGGCGGCGCTTTCTATTTTCAAGTGCTCTTCAGAGGAAGATTCATATTTTAAAATCTCTCTGATTATTCAATTTCTAAAGCATCTTACTAGCGTATTTCCACCAGTTCCATTCAAAGCCTCTGTATGAGATCTTAACCTGGTCTTATTATGTCTAACATTCATTCCTTTTGAGGCTCTACACTCATGCCCATTAATATTGTAAACCCTGAAAACTGTTGCGATTTGCAGGCAGTTTCCTGTAAATCCCCACATACGGCTTTTATAAAGACATAGTTGTTCTCAGGGTGAAACCTAATTTTCTACCTAAAGTAGTCTCCGACTTCCACTTGTCACAAAAGATAATTTTGCCAACTTTCTAGCCACCTCCTCATCCTGCAAAGGAGGAGGAAAGATTACATGGGCTGGACCCAAAACAGGCTCTCAGCTTTTATATATCAAGAATGTCTACTCATTGGCTACACAGGCCCACATTGGGTTTAACTGTTACAAAACAGACTCTATCAAGATGGATCATCCTTGCTATTGGGGAATGTTAGAGGTTAGCAGGCAAAGACACGCCTGAAGGCTTGAGAGCACATTCCACAAGGGGCATGGCAACCTAGGCTGCTCTTCAGAGAGGTGTTCCAGTCAAAGACATTTGTTTAGTGGCCACTTGGTCGTCTGTTCACACGTTTGTGAAACATTACTGCTTGGATTCTTCTTCCAGTCAGGAAGGGAAACTTGGAAAAGCGGTCCTTTATTTAATCCATGAGAACAGTTAAAACGAAATATAATTTGTACTCCCACCACCAAATTATTACTGCTTTGGGAGTCTATCATAAAATGAGGAATACGGTGGAGGACACAATCACTTCGAAGAACAAGTTTCTTACCACTGGTAACGTTCTTTCGATTAAATGTTCCTCCCACGTAATCTGCATCGCCCGTCCCAGCCTACCCTGCCATAGAATGTATGTGTTCTTACACTTTACGCTTTCTTGGGAGCCTACGGTCTATGGTACGCCTGGTAATTCCTCTACTGGGGGGGAAACACAGAACTGAAGCCAACGGGAGCCTCGGGCGCTATTTATACTGATGATGGTGTCACCAGTCGAACGGAGGCCCTCGAGGGACATCGACTCAACAAGACAGCACACAGTGCCCCCTGTTGAAAAAAAGTTCTGAAGCAGCTAAAGCTGGAAGGATAATTATCGTAAAACAAGGAATACGTGCGAGGAACATCTAATAGAAAGAACTTTACCAGGGGTAAGTAACTTGTTCCTCTGGTAAAACATAGAGGCCTCCTAAAACCTATGGGATCATGAAAGTTGATTTCATGATCTGACAGACTCTAAAAGCCTCTAGGTCACTTTTTTATTTGCAACTGGACGGTCCTTATGCAAAATGGGATATTTCTCAGGCGCCACTATCGTATTGCATGCAGGCTCTCCACGATGATGCCATCATAGCCTGTCTCTCACCCAACTCAAGTACAGCACATGGTTGATTGGTGCAACAACACTGGCTGGGGTTTGACCAGAATAAGGGTGAAACCACTGAGGTGCTCGCTTCCAGGTCTTGGTAATAGTTGTTTGGTTATGATCCTCGCAGTCATGTAGGCTGTCCCTGCACCTTTTCTTCTGGCTCATGTGATGAAGTCCCTTGCTGGAGGCTGAGTGCTACCACACCCACAATGATGCAGGCCCCTGAGGTGGGCTATAGAGGATCCACAATTCTCTCCTATCCATCTTCAGCTTCAATCTGAACCCTGACACAAGGAGCCCTAAAAGCCCTGACTCACCTGGATTCAGAACTCCTCAGACATTTCAGGACCCAAATTTACCCTTAGCCTAGGAGACAGGGGAGGAGGGGCTTGCAGAGGAGTAACTACCCAGTCATGTTATTGAGGACCTAAGGACATAGTTGTCCTTGCAGTCCCTACTAGAGTTCCCTTGATGTCCATGGAGAGGCAAGAGTAAGTCGAGGGAACACTTCCGGGAAGTCCTTTGCTGTTCACATTAATACAACTAGTTGCATTCAGGAGGTCATTATTGCCTCACATAAAAGAGAAGCCACTTATACTGCAAACTCAGTATCGGCTAAAATATCAGCAGACCCTACAAGTTACAATTCACAGCAAAGGAGGATTGCCTGTGGTGAGAACAGGAATGCTTTTGACAGATACAGTGGGTCTCTGTCTACCTCTGCCAGCTGCACTTCTGCAGCAGGTCCGTGTAATCAAGAAAAGATACACTTGTTGACATAGCTTGAGCAAAGACTGTGGTCACTCAATGTGCTTTTTGGTGAAACTTGCCACTTGTCTGCCTCGCTGAATTGTGTTGAAGTCAGGTCAGTGAGAGAAAGCATTCCCTTGCCCAATGTATGGAAACAGCAATTCAAACCTTTACAGAGAGGCCCCGGCCATAAACACCAAATGGATAAACCCAAGATGGCGGGTCCCACATTGAAACTTCCGACCACAAGCCGTCAATCGGGAACACACAGGATTCAAGCATATTTATGGGTTTCATAGGCCTGCAGCAAGTTGTCCAAACAGAGAGCTCACATGAAATGAAACACCAGCTGAAGTAATTTACACAATTGCAATGTAATTGTGTAGACCTGCTGGGATATAAAAGGGCCACAGTTTATGGAGATGCATGGCGGTTAGTTGTTTGACACATGGAGAGCAACATAGCGTATGGAAGTGTGGAGAGGAGGCCAGAGGTGAAGATGAGGTGGCAGAGAATGAGAGTACCAGAGAGTAGGTACCAGAGAGGCTGCAGGAGGTGGTGGACACCAAGAGAGGATGTGAAGGTGGGGGAGAGGAGCTATCAGGAGGAGGAATAGAGAACAACTAAGGAGAAGGAGGTAAAGGATGGTGAATGTCGTAATAATACCAAAGCATGAACAACTTGAGGAAGGAGGGGAAAAGAGGATGTGAGGAGGCATTAGGAGGAGAGAGCAACTAAGAAGGAGGTGGAGGAGGGCCACTGGCTAAATAAGATCAATGCAAGAACAACTTGAGGAAGGACAGGCACGAGAAATGTACCGTAAGGAGGCTGAAGTGTAGAAGATTAAGGAGAAGTAGCTGAAGGAGGGTGAAAGGAGTGATAAGGAGGAGTCAGGATGAAGATAACAAAGACGTAGAAGGTGGAGAAGGCTAAAAAGAACAACAAGGACCTGGCAGAATTAACTTTAAAGAGAAACTTCTATGAAAGCCATCACCCAAGAAACAGCCAATAAAGAAGTGCATGGGCACTTAAACTTCAAAAGACTGAGTGACTTTTTGACAGCCTATTGGAAGAGGTTAAGGGAGAGGGGGAGGGAATGATGAACCACGGTCACCTTGAAAGCCTGATTTGTTTGTTTTACTTTGATTGTCCACAGTGTTATCTCCATTCAACCTAATCACTTAGCATCTATGTTGGTTAATAAACAGCCTTGAATCTTAATCATTGGCATTGAGTTGTTGGTTGATCTCTCAGCCATGACAACCCACTTCCGTGCTGTTTGCGGCCACTGTGATTGGATTCCATGGGACTACTTTTGTCATGAGCACTCCAATCTCCTGGATATGTGCATGGGGATTTTTCCTTTTCCACTATGCATGCTGTGATGGTAACAACAGTGCTGCACAATGAGTGATTCCTATTGGGGGTATGCCCCTGTTGTCTTATGTATTCTAACTCCTAACTTTGCTTTCTTGTGACCTGTATTAGAGTTCTCTTTGCATTTGACACACTGGTTTCTTCTGCTTCTCCTCGATCTAACCTCTTTGTTTGTAAAATTGGCCTGTCATTCAGATACTCCCTCTGCCCTACCTCAAATTGTAGTTTGGATATTCTCATTTCATCAGTAAGTGGCACCTGTGTACTTCTTCCTTTGGGTTTGTTGTCTTCATTCTCATTCTATCCAGTGTGAACTTTGGTTTCTCTTTTCCGTGTGGTGTGGACATTTTGTCCTTGTTCTATTGGGCTACCTCCATGTGTTTGGAATTAACTGGGAATTCTTGCCTTAGGAAAACAGATGTTTGGATACAGTACCCTTGTCCTTACCCCCATGAAGGTGGCCTATGAATTAAATTCACCCCAAATTGTAATTCTCCTTTGAGACTTCCCACATACAATTCCCATGTATCCCTTGATTGTATTTTGGCTTTTTGTATAGTTCTAATTTTCTGTGTCTATCCCTTGCAGCATGTGGCACTCTATTTGCATCCTGGTACCAACACATGCCTCCCCACCTATTCCCATTAATCCACCTTTGGCACAGGCAGTCTCGGAATAACAGTAGGGATGCTAAGGATTGTTTACAAAGGTACACTGATCGCCACAATATTATGCTCTTTTCACTCATACTCTGCATGCTCCATATCTTCTATGGAATTCACGACAGGTTTATGATCACAGCAAAAACAAGCAGGCATCAATTGCTACATTTTGCAATAAATGGTTGTTCGCCTTATGGATTTTGTAGAGGAGTATAGCCCGTCACTATGTTCACAGCATGTACTGCTGGAAGCCATGTTATATCAATGCCACTTTCTCTTTAAAAGTTCAGCTTTTTTGCAAGGTGTCATTTCTGCCAGAATGCTCTGTAATATCCAAGATTATAAATTGGTCATTTTCACTGGGTGTCATTAGGCTAACACTGTTACAGTTTGTTTTTATCTCAAAAGATATCTTGCCTCCATCTCAACCAGATTGTTTTGTTGTCAGTGGTGTTTACTCAATACCTTTTTTTGGAAAGATTGTTTGTCAAATTAATTGTCCAAGGGTATTGCCATTTTCATACTGAAGTTAAATATAACAGTCATCTGTAAAGCAAGTATGTTTTTAATTATGGAGAAAGGTTTCAAAGGAAACTCCTCATCAAGGACAGTCATTCCAATTGTAGTTAGTTTGTTTTGGCTATGGTAACATAAAGGCAGCCTGTGTCTCAGGTCCTCAATGTCCAAATATCACTGTATCATACTTCTATGAGATGTTTTCCTGCACTGGCGCTTGGAAAAGCTGGAACTAAAGAGTCCATTCTGACTGTCACAAAACTCTCAGTGCTGAATATGGTTCACATGGCGATGTGAGATTAAGTGGATGCCCTACAAATCCTCTCCATATGAGGTCATTTATTGCTGCACTACAACCAACCATTCCAACCGAGCCTGAAATATGTGCGTCATATTCGATTCAACCCTTTACATCCTACCTCAGTTCAAGGCAAAACACGCACAATTCGGCTTTCAACCACACCTTCTGAGGAATAGTCTGCTTCTCCTGCAGTTCCACCAAAACGTGTGTCTAACAATATCATTGGTCCTCTCCCAGACTGATCACTGTATCAGCACTCGCCAGCCCCTGCTCCTTGGAAAGTCTTTAACTAGCTGCAGCTCATCCAGACTAGTCCAAGAAGAATGATCTTGAACATCAAAACAGGATAGTATATATCTCTGTCACTGAAAACCCTGCGTTGGCTACCAATAGAATGTAGAACCTCCATCATGTTCCTTTGTTTAATGCACAGAGCAGTCTTGAACACTGACCCTAAATTCCAGTCTAAATTAGAGAACCTGTACACTTAGCAAGGAACTTGAAGTCAGCAAGTTAATGATAGATGTGCAGCGTAAGTTCAAGAAGAAACGCATCCGTGGAAGGGGACTAGCTGTCATAGGTTCAGAAATCTTGAGCTGATTCCACCTCGAATAGTTGAGAATTGTGAGAAACCTGAAGGTGTCTCCCTGACTAGTCCACAGGGATCTGTCATCCTGGTGGCCAGGACACGGCCATCTCTATTTGATCCAGTTCCTGTGGGTGGACCAGTGTGGGAGGATCACCTGGATGGAGAATCCTTGGTGATTGGAAGTGGGACACTGATGGGTGAGATGCGGTATCCCCCTTCTTACAACACCTTTTCCCCAACCTACCATGTAGGACACTCAAACTCTCTACCCACCACCCCCTTTCTGACACGAACACTTTTGGACACCACGAAAGACGACGGACAAATACCAGAGCCATTTACCTGACATGTCCCAACACAAGGGTCAGGCAAAGTCAGGCAATTGACCAGAATCACGCACATATGACGGCCCTTTCCCTTCCCCACAGGGATAAAATGTGGAGCACAAGAGCACAATACGAGCAAGGCAGACCGTGGGACGTGAGAGCTAACTCAGAACAGCAGTTCAAGAGGAGGAGGAAGATGGCACGAACCGAGAGGGTGACAAGGAGAGAAGTGACATTGCCCTTTCCGAGCCAGGCCCATGAAACCTCCACGGAAGGAATCGTAAGACCACGAACAATAGCCAGCCTGTGTTGCAGCAGATGTAAATGGTACACAGGGCCCTCCTCCGCTGATACCCAAGCTCGGGAGAGATGCTTGCCACCGTGGTACCGGCCTTGACTCCAGAGACAAGCAAAGCTAAGTGGTCCATCACAGCCGGTGAGTCGAGGGGAGAACCGATAAGAAACCGAACTGTGTTGAACAAAAGTAGCAAGCGGCTAATTAAAGAAAGTACAAAGAACTGTTGATATGAAAGGGGAAAACCAACTACAGAGGAGTCAGGCACCATGTGGGTGCTCACTCAGCCAACTATGGGCGATTACTCTATTGTTGAAACTACTGTTACCAGAATGCCTTGGGAAAGACGAGAAAAGGGTCAAAGTGGTCATACAGGGGTTTAGTAAAATCCTCTGTACAGTCGAAAGTCTTTGGCTGGCAGATGATTGTTAAGCTAAGGGAAGAGAATCCTGCATCGTGAGAAAGTGGAAGAAATTGTGTGATGTGGCAAGAGTGAAACCGATGGAGGTATGCCAATAAAGAGGGGCAAAACCCAAAGGCCCAATGAACAGCGTGTTGACAAAGTTGAACCTGACAGAGGGATGTCCAAAGTGAACTGTTTAAGTAGACATTAAGACTTCTGAATGTAACGGGTGAAAGTATTTGTGAAAAGCCATAGTTACCCCGACGGAGGCACGCAAACAGATGAGAAGGGTCTGAGCCCGGAAGAGGGGGGGATCCAAGGGTGAGAAGCCATCACCCACCGATCAGTGAATGCAACAGAAAAAATGCAACAGAGAAAGTCTTTTGAATACACGTCAGAGTGAACCCGATGGATGGAGTCTGATATTCGAGAGGGGTCTGAGCCCGGAAGAGAGGGATCCAGGGGTGAAGAAGTATCACTAAGTACAATCAGAGAAGAACTCATAACTTTTTTAAAACTTTTGTTTATTATTTTGAAACTGTCAGGCCCTCAGAAGCAAGAATACTTAACTACCGAAGGTCCTGATATCGCTAATAACTGTTTGCGAATCTGAGCCAGGAAGAGGGAGATCCAGAGGTGAAAAGTCATCACCCAACGTGCCTGCAGAAAGGAACTTTTGTTTATTATTTTTGGAACACATCAGGTCCTCGGAGGCAAGAGACATTTTGTAGAAGAGAGACCTAACCACTGAAGGTCCTGATTCCTGAGAGCAGAACTGTAGTCTCGTGCTGGGAAAGCTCAAGCGTGTGCTGTGCTCCGGAGTCCCGCCTCGTTCCGTGTTCAAAACATGGGGAAGGGAGAGCCTGACTACCGCATCCTGACTTATTATTTATGAGCACTTCTTTCTTTCTTATGAACGTTAGCCCACACTGTCTGTTTGTATTTAGCGTAAGGATTGACAATAGGTTTTTCTTAGTATAGGCCCTTTTATTTAACAAGACGCCACTAGGACTGCCTTATTATTATTTGATAGTTGTAGCTTGCTCCCATCTTAGATTTAGGTTTAGAGTAGGTGTTTTTCCAACCCGCATATACAGTTTAATAAACACCCTTGAACTGTGATCCCTTGCGTCTGTCTTTACTGTTGCCAACATGAGTTCCTTACAGATTACAGAAAAATCCCTTAAATGCCAGGAAATCACAGAAGAATACATTTTTTATCTGAGCCTTCTAAAATGCACTACCTGTCTCGGAACCAAATCACATTGACAGTAAACTGCTGCTAGAACTTCAAAACAGGCTCCAGAGAACTGTTTGTTTGCAAACTATTATTTGGACAGCTGTAGCCCATATTTGTAAATACTCCCTGGTATGCATGAAGTTGATGTTTGGTTGAACTGTAGGAGGTGCCTTCCCTTTCCTTTTTATTCTTTTGAACTCCCTTCCACCCTACTCTTTGTTTTTCTTGGTGCTCTCTAGCAGTTACTTGTGTTATGGCACTTTACAAAACACCAATGATAAAATACAAATATATCCCACCTGGGTACTCCTTGGGTATCTGATTTCAGATGTGGCACTACACGTGCAGAATATAGCCAAGGAAATGGATAAACCTTCAAGCATATTGTCATGCTATGAGGATTTATCTCTGATGAATGCCCATTATATAAAATTCCAAATCCCTCAAACCTTCCCCTTCTGCTTCAACAACAAGCCTCTTCTTTGAAGGGCTCCACTAATGCAGAAAAGCAATTACAGAAATAGTGAATTGTGGAAATGACATATGCGAGTGGAACTGACACAACATCTGTCCATTCTAAATATGTTGACAGTGGTCCTCTAAACATAGGGGAAGATGGGCAAGACGTTTTGAACAGAGTCCTTCGGCCTCATTACGACCCTGGCGGAATGGGTTAACGGGTGCCGCAAATGGATGCGGACCCGTTAAGCCCATTCCGCCTGATTACGAGGTCCCCTCGCGGGACCCAGTAAGGACACCTGGTGAAGCCAGGCATCCTTACCGGGTCCCGCGAGGGGACGAGGGAGCTAACAATGGGCCGGTCGCGATCGGCCTGTTGTTAGCTCCCTGCACCCATTCCCATTGAGCCCTATTGGGGCTCGAATGGAAATGGGGAAGGTCCGGGCCCGGGTTCCCTGAGGGAGGAATTACTGGGCCCTCCAAACTCGGAATGGCCCGGTAATTCCCCATTCAGGGAACCCGGACCCGATTTTGAAGGCAGCCATGCCGCCAATAGCGGCATGGCTACGGCCAAAGCCATAATGAGGCACCTTGTGTAAGGATTATAATTTCATTCTTCACTCCTCCAGGCAATACTGTGTCTCTTATATCTTCTGGATGTGTTTAAGTACCCTCACATGATAAGACAAAGACATATTGCCTCATCCCCCCTTGACATACCTTCTCATTAGCTGCCAAAGCAAGGCCAGCGTCAGGGTGTGATTCCCCTCATTGAGGTCCTGCCCTGCAACTCCGACCAGGGAAAACTTGGCTTCTTTCTTGCCCAATGCCACAGCATAGTTGCAATTCTCAAGCTGTTGTAAAAAAAATAACAAATCAGGATAAATATTAATACATATCCCTTCATTAATAAAATATTCTCCGGAATATACAAACTTCCGACACAGACAACGGGATAGAACAATTCAACTAAATCTGCAGGAGTGCCTAATCCAAACATGTTCTTTTTGGTTTATATATGTGCACTGGCATACTGGATAAAACACTTAACGTTAGCCATAATTCTCTTATGGAATACTATGTTTAGAAAACCCATATGTGATGCAGTTAACTAACTTGCTCACGTCAAGGGCTCTGAACGTTCCTTCACAATCTCTCTGTGACTCACTCTCTAACCTTTTCTCTGGCAAGATAGTTACTATCTGTCGGAATATTGTTGATTCCAGATTCAGTTCATTCCTTGCTGTAGACAGCAACTTTGGGCTGCCCTTGTTCCATATTTGGGCATGTTTTCCTATTTTATCCAATGAAGATATCATGAGGGCTACTAATGTCCTTAAATCTACTTCCCCGTCAGATCCGATTCCACTGTCTTTAGTTAAAGGGATTATTCCTTTGATCAGTTCTTGGGTGTCATCTGCTGTGAATTGCTCATTTGGTGATAGCTGTATCCCTATTAGTCTCAAGCACGCTATGGTGATCCCTCTTTAAAAAAAATCTTCTCTGGATCCGTCTGTTCTTTCTAACTTTTAGCCCATTTCTTTGCTTCCTTTTTTTATGAAGTTGGTTATGACTTTACTTTGTTCTTTTTTTGAAGATTGTTGTTTTCTCAATCCTTTTCAGTCAGGCTTCTGGCCTGGGCATGGTACAAAGTCTGTGCTGTGTCCGTCTTGGATGATCTGGTCCGTCTGGTGGATGTGGGGAGTTTCGGAACACTGATTTTGTTAGATCTTTCAGCTGCTTTCGACACCGTTGACCATTCCATCTTGGTGGGTCGGCTAACCGCGGCGGGCATCACAGGCACAGTACTCGCCTGGTTCGTTCCTTTTTGTCCGAGTGTTCACAATCCCTTCTGCTTTCCCCCGTTTTCTTCTGTGTCCTCCGCAACTTTTTGTGGGGTTCCACAGGGTTCTGCTCTATCCCCTCTTCTCTTCAATATTTATATCAAACCTTTGGTTGAACGTATTCACTATTTCGGTTTTAAATGCTATTCTTATGTGGATGACACCCAAATTCTGGTCCGCCTGGACCTTCGGCAACTTGATACAGCAGCACGCTGCCAGGCGTGTCTTATTGCCATCAACATCTGGATGAGTAACAACTGGCTCCTTTTGAACAGGAGTAAGATTGAGGTGCTGATAGTTGGCCCCCCCCTTTGAGTTCTGTCTTAAAGACCACTGACTTCTGGCCGTCTTCTCTTGGTCCACTGCCTAAACGTAAAAAATCTTGGTATTAAACTATCTTCCTCTTTATCCCTTGAGCCTCAGGTGGGTGCTGTTTGTCAAACCGTTTATTTTAAATTGAAAGTGTTACGTAAGGTGCTTCCCTTCCTTCCAGATCATCTTCATGCAGTTGTGGTACTTCCCTGGTTGAAGGCTCTTTGGATTATTGTAATGCCTTGTACCTTGCCCAGCCCTCTTACCTTTTCCATCGGCTTCAGGTGTTACAAAACACTGCAGCGTCAGCCGATCCTATCTTAGCCTCTCTACACTGGCTTCCCGTAGTTAAGCGGGTAGAATTCAAGGCGCTGTGTATTGTGCACCAGGCGTTCTATGGATTCGGCCCAGAATTTCTGCAAGAAAAGATCTCTCCCTATGTCCCTGTCAGGTCTTTCCGTTCTGATTCTCTTTTGCCTCTTTAGATGGTTTGGTTTTTTAGTTCCAGATCTGGTGGATGCGCCTATTCAGTTGCGGCAGCCAGACTTTGGCATGCTCTCCTGCTAATCATTTCCGGTTTTGTCGTTCCCTAAAGACTTTGTTATTTTAATGGTTTTTCTTTTCTCTTCTTTTTTCTCCTCTCTTACTGCTGCTCCTACTCTACCCTGGTAACGTCATAATGCCCTCTGCTGGTGTAAGGTGCTCTTTATAAGTAAATAATTAAATAAATAAATAACGTCAACATCACAATACAGCATGTCAAGCTTAACATAAGCAGAGAGCAAATGATGCTGTGAAGTGCTTTAGAGACCCAATTTGTGGCGTTCTGCAAATACATAAATCAATAAATATGCTTTTTTTCTTTCATTCCATTTTGTGCATGAGCAACACATCTTCAGACATTCGAATTTTGAAAAGAGGGGCATTTTTGGTCAGAAAGTAGAACAGGTTCTGCCCGACCCCTTTTGAAATGCACTACTAGATATAGATTTAACTGGTTGAAACAAAAATACTTTAAAACGTCTAAGTATAGATTTCAAACTTTGTAGTGGCATATGGTAAATTGGGTTCCTGGCCAAGTATGACACTGACACTGTGGTAGGAACAGGAAACATATCTACTAAGTTCCAGCTCAGGGTACAGGGTACAGGAATACATTTAGGCATTAGGTAAGTTATATGGAAACAACATCCACCGGCATCCTCTCTTAGTCAACCCCTCTTCTCAACTGACATTCCCAGAACCATTCAAAACATAACATTCTCACACACAGCATTCCATGTCATTCACTCCTAGCATTCCATGCATACAGGGCAGGGTGCTGGGAAAGACAGGACACAACATATCTCCCCCTTTAAACAACAAAAGACAATTCCAAGAAGCAAGAGTCATACATACTCACTCAAGAACACATGTACATCCCTCAGCTTCCAAAACAATTCCTCCCAACGATGCACCCACACAAAACCTTGCAACCGTCCTCACCAAGTGGGACAAACTGCACCATAATATGCCACTCCCTTTCCCCTACCACTAAGGTATAGACCCCAACCCCTGAACAAAGGACCACAACCAAACTTTCAAGCAACTTCATTTCAATGGTGTATCCTTCCTACATACAACCTTTTCAGGTGCCACGTTTTTCTACTGGAAGCATGCCACCTTCTCCACCAGGGGTTATTTATTTCATTGTATACTTTATTTATTTTAGATTTCTTCATTTATATCCAAAATCAACAAGAGTTTTCAAGGATAATCCATAATTGAAATCTTTAAAAGTATACTAGTTAGCATTAAAAAGTTCAGCTCCTTTGAGGAATTTAACCAATAACATTACTGTCTCACAATTCATCATATAGCTCATTGTAGAACTGCACATCCTTATTCCATTTACCTTTTAAAAAAAAGGCTCAACCACCTTCTACGAAGAACTGTAAAACTACGACAAATTAACAGAAAATGCGTTAGATCGTCCTCTTGGCCCATGTGGCATCTGGACATGGTGTCCCCACATTTCCATCTTGTACATTTCTTTAATGGTAATACATTTAGTCTTAAAAGTAGCAACCACCTTCTACAAGTGGGTGAGACAAGCCTAAGGATGTCTCCTTGATTATCATGCCGATGTTCCAGATGTAATTTAAGTGAGGAAAGCTTATACACTTTCAGTATTTCTAGTTTCTTTCCCCAATCATTTGCTTTCCTCTGTATTTTGCTGCTCCAACTATTTTGGTTCCTAAAGCGATTTACCTGAAATATGTCCTCAATCAACCAAGTCTTACACAAATACATTTTTGCATTGTACCACTTGTATTTTGTGCCTACATGTGCTGTAGCCAATTCCATTATTCCATTATTCCACTATTAACATTCCTATTAATGGTGGGGCCCAGATTGCCCTTTAAAAAGTCAATCAAAAATCTAAAATGTGCTTCTAGGGCAATGGTCGATATCCCTAATTCCAATTTTTATTTTATTTATTTGTATTTTATTGTTTAAAGAGCAGACCTAGCTCAAGAGCAGTGGTGTGACTTGAGATCTGTGCATCGGTATGTGCGTCCATTGGAACTAGTCCTTGGAGAGGTGTTGTTGAAAAAGCCATGCTTTGAGCGATTTGCGAAATTGGACAATTGTGGGGGCATTCCGAGCTGACACCGGCATCGAGTTCCAGATGGCGGGTGCGTTATCTTCATGAATACAGAACGCTCCCAATTTCAGGCAAGCTCCTTTCTGGATGAACTGTCAACCTTCCCTTCCCCAAAGAACTAGCAAATTTGAGTCTAGCGCCAAGTTTTATACTTCAAGTTCTTCAAACAAGCTACTTCGGCCCACCCTTGACCAAAACTGTGCCCTCTGGCCCCCAATAGTTAATGTGTTCAACAGAACTTGGGTCCTTTCGGATAAGAGTGGTCTAATGGTGTTCATTTGCCAGTTTGTTGAATTGATAACAACAGTGAGAATATTTAAGAGACAAGTGGAGCAAGAGCAAAAAATAACTAAAAACATATTTTTTGTGGAGCGGGTCAACTTACTGTGGTCAAGATGCCAGAGTCGGAGTTTCTGTGGCCCATATAGGGAAGAATGCAAGCAGAGCTGGACCACATATTGGGTGAAGGGCAGTGAGTAAAGAAAAATGGGACACTGAGAATTTTGGGGGGGGGGACCTTGGAGTCATAGGGGTATCCGCTGTGGGAAATATTTTTTAAAAGGCCAGGGTCATAGGGGTCTCCCCATAAGATGACACCCCCAAAAACGAGCACAGTGGAAAATAGAGAAAACGCACCCACCCCTAATAGCTCGGGAGAGTGACTCTGGGGACACGGAAGAAAAGGCAAAACATAAAAGAAGAAAAGGCATTGCCAGGTGGGAGGCTAAAGACGGGCCAGGGAATACGGAGCCGAGAGCAGGAGCGGCAGGAGGCATGCTGGGAGCCAGCAGCATGTCCGCGAGAGAGTTGCGAGAAGTTGTCAGGTGGGTAGTATCACCTGATCCTTTTTTTTACTCTAATACCAAGCTCATTTTCCTCCAGCATTTAGAGAATTATTTTTCAATTATGCCTGCTAATGTAGATTCTAGATAAGAACTTTCAGCCATTGCCAGACCTTAGCGAATATCTCCTTTTCCAGTGTAAAAGTTCCAATAGTTGAGTGTCTGTGCCAAAAACTAAGGGCCGATAAATGCTTGGAAACTGTCAAGGTATGAGGCAGCTGACAGTACTTCGTTGAAAACCTGCAGTTGATAAAATGTGTTGGACATTGTGCATTTGAAAGAACATGTGTTCAGTAATGCTGACCAAAACTACTAGATGCACAGTGAAGCAACTCAAACAGGCCCACTTTGGCCAAATAACTGGACCACTGACCAAAAAACGGCCCACGCTAGCATGTTGGGCCTGCACTTCAGACATTGCCCTATTGCAGTACAGGCCAATCCGAGGCTGGTGATACAAAATGTCACAGGGCTCTGCCAAGCAGACATGACTATCAGTATCTGCCAGCTGCAGTTTCACATCTTTATTCAACTTCAAAGAAAGGTATGTCCTTTTCCTGTGTCCACTTACTGGCTCAATACAATGCACTGAGGAAGGTATGATGTCCAGGTATATGGTTTCGAAAAGGGAAAAAAGCCTACTGTGACCGGGTCATGAATATCAACCTGTCAGAGGGGACCAGGGACCACTCTCAATCTGGGATTGGCAGCCTATTAGGGCAATGCCAGAGCCAGATCTATCCCAGAGGTGGTGTGAAGGAGTTGCCAGTGATCCCCATCCATGGTTCCCTGGGTTTGTGTGTGTGTGGAGTCGTGCATGTGGTTTGGTACCTTTTTCCATGTCCCGATGCCTATCAGCCTTTATCCTGGCCAGGTGTCTTTCTCTAATCTTTCACACGGATATGGCTAGTAAACCACAGAGGGAGCACCTTCCAAGGATCAGCAACAGCGATTACCAGTACCACAATGCGCCTTGGTCCAATGGCCAACACCTGGCCCAGACCAGAAGGAGCAAAAGGGATGCCTTGATGAAAATCGACTTTCCTCAAAAACCAGGAAGCGATGGTCTGCCACAATGCCACCAGACTTACTAAATGGAAACCGTGAGGCAGCAGTGGTGGAGCTGGAGCCAGCAATGCTCTGCACAGCAGTAGGAGAGACCAGGGAAGACTCCACAAAGTCCCTATGGGCAGTGAATGTGGAGGTGAAAAAAAAAGAACACATCCCCCCCCCACCCCTCTTGAGTGCACTTCTCATGGCCCTACCAATCTAATGCACTTAGAGCTAACACCTATTTGGTGAAAGAGCGTCATAATCACATCCCCTATTTTAAGTGGACACCTGAATCCAAGTTCCCAATGTTCGATTGTTTAGATTAAAAAAGGCTGTTAGGCCTGCACAAGCACAGTGCCCTGTCCTCCATACTTGGAACAGCACAATACAACAGTACCCATGTATAATGAAAGGGCATATGCATTCATTACACCAAGAAAAGCCCTCCACCTTCAGCCCATAAAGGGAAGGCATAGGCTGTACATTTGCACACACAGGCACGAAGCCAGAGTACAGACATCAGGTTGAAAACAGTTAGAAATCCAAATGGTTCCTCACCTTTTTCATATTACCACCAAGTTTAGCATAAGGAGCTTTATTCACTTTGCTCCAATCAACTGGGATTTTAATCTTTTCATAGAGCTGGAAGATGACGTGGGCGTCATCTAGATCACTAAAGAAAGAGAAAGGGAGTTAGTACATGAAGCCCCGACTGTCATTTGGATTGTCAAATGCCTACTTGTCAATGAATGTGCATCAGCACAACTTGATACTACCAACTGGGTCAAAAAAGACCGCCCAGCAGATAAGAATTCAGAATCCTTTTCCCTTCATGCCCGAGTATGTTAATGGTTGGGTGAATGGGTTATAAAGCACAACACTGTCTATTTGGACTTACTCTTACATTTGTGGGCACACAAGTATTGCTGAAGCTATGCTCGAACAGTTATATTCTACATATCACAAGTAATAAATCAGAATTGGTCCCAGTGGCAATAAGATAGCATTTTAACCAGGTTACTCACCGTAGTGACCACCTTACTCCTAGTCCATAGTCCCCTTTCCTCCATACTTATGGGACATCTCTCCGTCCTGTGGGATGGGACTGGAGCACTTTGTAAAAAGCATCACAAAATTTTGCAACCATGTGTCCTTCCTCTCTTTGTTGCGCGGGGCCCATCATGCGTCCGTAACCCCGCCCACCTTGGCTCCACCCCGCGCATCGCCCATCAGTCCTTTTCTATCGCCGGGTCTAAGACCTATTAGCAATAACAGAGGAACCTTATTAGAGGGGACGGCGGGGGGGCGTATGGAGGAAAGGGGACTATGGACTCGGAGTAAGTTATACTCCTACGTCCCGTCCCCTTTCCTCCATACTTATGGGAGATTCCCAAGCACTCCTTACAGGAACTACGGGTGGATGGAAATACCCCTTACTGAAACAGGTTCTTCAGCACAGCCTGACCAAACTGAACATCAGCTCTTGAGCTCATGTCAAGACAATAATGCTTACAAAAAGCAGATGGGGAGGCCCAAGTAGCTGCCCTAACGATGGACTCCCAAGGGACATATTTCTGAAAAGCAACCGCGGCTGCCTTGCCCCGCACCAGGTGTGCATGAATACCCTTAGGAGGCATCAGCCCTTGGACGGTGAAAGACTCCGTAATGCAGGCGGCGATCCACTGAGAAATAGTCGCCTTAGATGCCTGCTTACCCTGAGGGTTACCAAAAGTCACAAACAGTTGAGAAGAACTCCTAAGCTCGGATGTTCTGTCCAGATAGAATTTAAGAGCCCTTCTGACATTGAGACAATGCAGAACCCTTTCTGCCTCTGAGGTAGGGTTCGGAAAAAAGACCGTCAGGGAGATCGACTGATTCAGATGGAATTCAGATACCACTTTCGGAAGTGAAAGACCAAAAAGGGATGCTCCACCGACAAGGCCTGGAGCTCACTCACCCGCCTTGCTGACGTAACGGCCACCAAAAAGGACACTTTCCAGGACAGGTACTTGAGGTCCACCGTGGCCATTGGCTCAAAAGGCTTATGACACAATGCCGTCAGGACTACATTTAGATCCCACGACGGGTGCAGACTACGAATTGGAGAATAGAGGTGTGTCAAGCCTGCAAAATGCCTCTTAACCACTGCATTACACAGAGAGTAAGAGCATTGGTCCATAGAAAGGTAAGCGGAAAACACTGAAAGGTAAGTTCTGCACGACAGAACATGGACACCCGACTCTGCTAAGAAGGTTACAAAGGACAAAACCGTGTCAATTGTAGCCCCCCTTGTGTCCAACTGCTTGTCCAAACACCAATGACAGAACCTGAGCCATTTACTTCTGTACTGGGACCTAGTCGAGGGTTTCCTGGCTGCCTGGATAATACGCATGTTATCCGCAGACAAGTTAAGATGTTCTAAAGACTTGAACTCAGGCACCATGCGCCAAGCTGAGCGTTTGTGGGGCGGGGTGCCACAGCTGCTGTTCCCCCTGATGAAGAAGATCGGGGTTCACTGGCAACCTGATCTACGGATACACCGACAGGTGTTGAAGTTCTGAGAACCAAAACCTGGCCGGCCACCATGGGGCTATGAGTATAAGGGAACAGTTCACAGAGTTCTTCAGCTTCCAAATTCGCGGTGAACTAGAGGCAGAGGTGGGAAGGCGTAAGCTCTCATGTTGTGCCATGGAATCTCGAGAGCATCCCCCAGAGAGGAGGCTCCCAGCCCCCCTCTGGAGGCATACTGAGGAAGCTTCTTGTTTACCGCCGTAGCGAAGAGGTCCACTTCCGGTGTGCCCCAACTCAAGAAAATACATGAGAGGACCTCTGCCTTCAACTCCCACTCATAGCTGACCACTGTCCGCCGGCTGAGGGCATCCGCTGTGACATTCAGCTGGCCCGGGATGTGCACTGCAAGCAGCCAAACACCATGAAGTACAGCCCACTCCCAAATCTGGATGGGCAGGTCCACGAGAGGGGGAGACTTGGTTCCCTCTTGCTTGTTAATGTAATACATCAACACCACATTGTCCGTGCGTATGCGGACCACCTTGTTGGCTATAACCGGTCTGAACGCCCTGAGCGCTAGGAAGATCGCCAGAAGCTCTAAATGATTTATGTGGAGGAGCTTGTCCTGAGGCGACCAGAGGTCCGAGACCTGAAGAGGATCCAACGTCGCACCCCATCCCAGAAGGGAGGAGTCTGTTGTGATCATCACTGTAGGGGCTGGGTCCTGGAACCCTGCACTCACGGACAGGTTGCTGAGAGATGACCACCACTCCAGGTCCACTCTCATGGAAGCCGGAATCATTATCAACTTGGAATCTGGGTCCACAGCCTGACGCCAAGAACTGCGAAGAGCCAGCTGAGTTTGCCTAATCTTGAGACGAGCAAGAGGAAGAGCCAACACGCACAAGGCCATGAGGCCCAGAAGCCTCTGGAACCACCAGGCCAACATGCTCTCCGACTGCGCGAACATCTGACAAGTGGCTAACAGATCCGCCATTCTGTCCCCGGTCAGGTACACTCTGCAGTCGATCATGTTCCAGCGAAAACCCAGGAAAATCAAGTCCTGCAAGACCGTCATGGAAGATTTCCGCCAGTTCACCGACAGCCCAAGATGGAACATGAGCTGAAGGAGAGACTGAAGATTGCATGCTGCTTTCAAGGACTGCGTAAGAGCCAGTCGTCCAAATACAGATACACATGGATACCCTGCAGACGAAGATAGGCCGCAATCACGGACATCATCTTCGTGAAGACATGCGGCACAGAGCTGAGGCCAAAAGGAAACACTCGAAACTGGAAGTGCTCCTCTCCCAAAGAGAAACGGAGATATCTCCTGTGTGGATTCCAAATCAGAATATGCATGTACGCATCCTGAAGATCCAACACGGTGAGCCAATCGGCCATCTGCAAGGAGGACCGTATCTGGCTGGGCGTGATCATCTTGAATTTCTCTTGGGGTAGGAAAAGATTGAACTGGGAAAGGTCTAGGATGGTGCGCAGGCCAGCCTGGTTGGATTTGGGCACCGTAAACAGCCGGGAGTAGAAGCCCTCCCCTCGCTCCCCAAAGGGAACGGGTTCTACAGCTGTGAGGTCCAGAAGTTTCTGAACCTCGGCTTTGAGGGAGGGCGATCCTGACAGTTGAAAAGGGGGGTTGAAGGGTGCGGTAGGGGGTAGGGGTAATCGGAAGCCCGCCCGAACAACTGACAAGACCCATCTGTCTTCGGTGATGGTCTGCCACGCTTCCCAATGAGACACAATGCGTCCTCCCACCGGGGTCTCGTGCTAGCACGGAGAACCCTAATTTTGTAGGTTTTTTGGTGGTGTTGCCACCTGAACCTGAGGAGGAGGCTGAGGAGCGGGAGAAAAACCGAGTCCGCTGTTGCCTCTGGCGGTTATTCCCCGGAGGGGTATCCACTCTGCGAGATTTCCAATTTAGGAAGCCCCTAAAGCCAGAGGAGGGTCGACTTTGCGACAGCGGTCTCTGGGTTTTAAAAGGGGTTTCAACAAGGACCGACAAGGACTTAGCTGTCTGAGTGCTATCCTTCGTCTTGGTCAGCTCTACATCTGTTGTAGAATGAAAGAGCTCCTTAACAACAAACGGAAGGTCCAACACCTTGTCCTGTACTTCCTTTGAGAATTTGGTGGCATGCAGCCATGCCTGTCGTGAGGTATCAGCCCCCAGCAAAAGGCCCTGAGCCGAGGTGTCTACGTGATGAGCCGCAGCCTCCAGGAGATCCTGGACCAAGACCCTGGCTTCGGATAATCCCGCTTTAAAGTCTTCCAGCTTCTCGACCGGGATGAACTCCTCAAACTCCGACAGACCTTTCCACATCCGCATATTAGCCCCCGCTAACACCAGTTCGGCATTGGCATGCCGGAGCTGCAAGGCAGACTTGGCAAAAATCTTCCTCCCAAGGGAGTCAAGGAGTTTATCCTCTTTTCCCAGAACCTGAGTAGCCGTCATAAAAGAGGGTGCTGCAGGCTTGGATGTAAGGTGGCCGCAGCCGCCACTGTGGCGGAGGGGGGCGGACAAGACGACAGGGCCACCTCTTCCGAAGAATGCAGCGTGTATCCAATTTTCTTATTGACGAAAAGTCCAGAGTGTGGCTTTTCCCAGACCCTGCGGACCTCAGCCAGAACGTCCTTCTGCAAGAACAGGCCGGTACACTCCAAAGGAGACAGGGTGAACGCCCCAGAAAGCACACCCTCCTGCGGAGCGGGTGCCTCGGGCACCAGAACATCCAAGAAGCACATCATGTCCAGTACCAGGTCATGAAAAGCTCTAATAGAGCGGGGCAGGTCCTCGTTGTCCTGATCACCCTGCGCTTCATCCGACAGGTCAGGATCCTGCTGAGCCATGTCAGGCGCTGCCTTGTCCATGGGGGACAATGGAGGCAAAGGCGGAAGAGTAGGAGAAGGCACCGTAGGTAAAGGGGGCGCCAGCAGAACCACCGAAAAGCCCTCTGAAAAGCCCTTTGAAATATTCCCTTATGGGGTAGGTACGCATAAGCGTCTGAAATTTGCCGAAAAAAGCTTCCTCCGAGTACTGTTTCAGAACCAGAGGAGGCCTCTCATGAGGAGGATAATTCCAGGGATGTAAAGGGGAAGGTTGCCACACCGGCCCATCTCCCGAAGTATCCACAAAAATCAAAGGTGCCGACCCCGCAGGCAAGGAAACATTGTGCGGAAGGGGCATCTGAGCATTCCAGTCATAGACTGGCCGAAAAGGATGCGCACAAGGAACCCTAGGTTCACCCCCAGAGCCAAGTCCCACACCTGAGGCCGATGGCGTAGTTGTGGGAGTAGCACCCAAAATGGCCGCCACGGTCGTGGCGGGAACGGCTGCCATTTTGTCATCACCTGAGGGGTACTGCGGCACGTGAGGAAGTGAGGCAGGGTTCCCCTTCGATGGATCAGGGGTCTTAAGTTTAGCCTTAACGTAAGGAACCTCGGCAGAGCCGGTACTATGAGGCCTGGAATGTTTCTGCGACATACCAACCGCCAAATCAGCCTTCCCAGGAAGGACCTCGGCACTGCCGGTAAAAGAAGAATTTTCCTTCTTTGCCCCCTCAACAGATCTGGTGTCGTCGCAAGAGCGGGAGTGGTGAGAAACAACCTTCACCGATAAGGCCTTGCCAGGCCTCTCAGAAATGTTGGTAGCTTTAGCCTTTGTACGAGGGACCTCGGACCCAGGTCCGGTAACAGCCTTACTAGCGTGGGCCTCGAACATCCGTTCAGTAACACCAAGCCCAACCAAGGCCTCGGGGCGCACCCCAGTCTTATTTTTGAGGGAAGCCGATAGAGAGGCCTCAGAGCGATCTCCGGTACCCCACGACTCAGTAGAACTGGGTCTACAAGCAGCCCCCACAGAAGGGGCCTCGGAGCATGCTCTGGTATCCACAGGCCCCTTACGGAGACCCTCGCAGAAAACTCCAGTACAATTATTAGTCCCAACGGGCACCTCAGGGCAATCCTTGGTGACAGAGCGATCAACGCCCCTCCCGGCTCGGGAAGAACCCGGAAAGGTGTCTCCCGGCCGGGGTGCTCTGAAAAGTAAAGAATTTACCGGGCGCTTCTTCTTTTCATCGATAAACGCTTGAAAATGTGAAGGGGGAGTTCGTCGGAACACCTCCTCCCACCGCTCCAAACGACGTTGAAGAGCCCGGACCGAAAGGGAATCACAGTAAAAACAGGAGTCCCAACGGGTATCCGGACCCAAACACTCTAAACAAAGAGGATGGGGATCCACCCTCGCGAAGTGTCAATGACACGATGAACAATCAGGAAAGTCTAGTTTGAACGACATAGACACGCTAGTACACGTTCAATAGCGAGAGCCAGAGAGGAAAAAGGGAAGAAAATCTTCCACGGATGCAAGTGCTTCCAGTCCCGAACAAGCCGAGAAAAGGACTGATGGGCGATGTGTGGGGAGGAGCCAAGGTGGGTCGGGTTACGGCCGCGTGCCGGGCCCCGTGCAAGAAAGAGAGGAAGGACACATTTTTGCATAATTTTTGGATGCTTTTTACAAAGTGCTCTGGTCCCAACCCACAGGACGGAGAGATGTCCCATAAGTATGGAGGAAAGGGGACGGGACGTAGGAGTAATTGTGTTTATTTAATTATTTTGTCATTTGTATAGCACACAAAACCCAGAGACATCTAGGCGCTTTTAGCTTAAGAGATTGGTTAGATCTGTTTCTTACAATGATAACAGGTTACAGTCATAGCATTCTACATCAAATATTCAGTTGCAAGCAGGTAAAATACGACTTAATTTTAGGAACACACTTTGGAAAGCCTCACCTCATAGTACAGGGTGATACATCAAAATATGCAGTTGCAGGTGGGTGGGGAGCATATGGGACGCATGTTGTTATGTTTTTAAAAACCGCTCCATCATATACTGTGCCACTATGACAGATCTAGGTAGAACACACCCTTGTGATGCTTCAAAAATTTAAATGTAGCACAAACACCTGAAGACAATACTAGGTTAATACAATTTGCCATCAAATATACAATAACATGAGAATTTGGAGAAAATTAAAAAGGACATTGGTTAAGATTATATCAGGAATTAATAGAGCCAAAACCTTGGTCATTTGCTTTAGATTTTATTTCAAGGTAATTTTAATGCCTTAAGGAACAAAGACACAGACAGATGCTTAAGGTATGTGCCGTGTACTCCAAGGCCTGCGTTTGTTGATATAATATGTGTCTTGTTCTGAATGCAAGCTTCGCCCATTGCTACTCATTTATGATAGAACATTAGTAACCTGCCCATATCCTGGATAATGACCCTACAGCAAACTCTTCCCATGCCTCTAGAACTGCGGTTTGCCCAGATCTTATGGCATCCACATGAAGCAAGTAAAAGAACATGTTAGTGAGTTAAAATGGCTGCCGTGTGTTAGGGAGAGCTATCATCAATACCAGGCTTGGCTGCGAACATGCACTATAGGTAGGGAGAACCACCGAGAACATATTCACCAACTGCAACTTGTCCAAAGTCCTGTTCCATTGACAATATCAGACAGAAGCAGATTAAGTAAAAGCTCTTTAAGTGGTTGTGCCATTTCCAGTACCTACTGTCACTTTGTAAGAGGACCTCCATTAACCTTTCCAAGAAAAGCAACATGATTCATTTGGTTTAAATATTATACGTTTGCAGTGACTGGCCGTCTTCTCATTATTCAAATATCCTGCTACAACAGGGAACAGCATTCTGGAATTCACATAGTTCTTGAAATGACTAAAACGCTAGCCAAATAAACCATTGTCTCTTTTTCTCTGTGTCATGCTGTTTCGCCAGGCATTGGGGATGATAGGTGGCAACCACCATTTCTAGGCAGTGCTGCTAGATAGAGCACCACAGCATCCAGGGATTCACAGTGTTCCTGGCTCACCTGTGACCGTAGCCTTATGAGAAGTGCTTGGGGCTACTCCAGATACAGGGTCTCACAAATATTATTACAGGCAATAGGATAACTATTTAAGTCAAAAGGAATAGTAAACATAATGATGGCTTAAGAAAATGCAGTCCAGTCGTACAGCAGCAGAACCTTCTGGTAAGGCTTTCCCGGGCTGATCTTGGTCATTGGAGCCACAAACACAAATGGCCAACCCTGCAGTTGTAGCTCTCGGCGCCTGTGGATTATGGTGCGAGACTGGCTGTCCTATATCAGGACAATATGGGCATCAGGCTGATGTAAGAGGGCGAATGATCTGCGGTTTGTTCTGAACAGTTTGTCAGGACACCACAGCGCAGGGGCTGAAATCACGGGATGCAGGAGGCTGCTCCTGCCCAGAGGTGACAGTGGCGCCAGGCCTCCTGGAAGTAGATGACAATGCTGCAAGCTGGTGGGGCACACGCCTGTATGCACCACACTGGTGGATGTTCTCTGGTGGGGCAATGTACACAGGGCTCCAGTTCTGTACCCCTTTTTTGACCAGTGGTTGTTAACAGGTTTAAGATTACATTCTTACTTATGGTAGCTAAAGGAGAGTTAAACCATCTAATGCTCACACTAATATTGCGGATGCTGTTTCTGGTCGTTGGCCAAGTTAGTCGCAAGAGTCTCATTCCTTAGATGGCTCCGTCTTATTTTGTGATGTGGTCTCTTCTTACAGCATCTGGCAGGCACATCCAGGGTGCCATGGTCAAGATAGGGGGCTCTCTGCTATGGCATATAGGGTGTGGCGCTGCCCGATGGCGGGCACGCACGCGGCGGCGTGACGTTGCACGTCGCCGCGTGCAACATAAATAAACGGGGCGTTTCACAGCCGCACAGAGCGACCGGGAAGCCCGGACAGTAAGGACGTGTGTGAGGTGTCATCCTTGCTAGTTGGGGGCTACGGGACCGCATGGGGGCATGGACGAACCCTCAACAGTGGCGACGAGTGGGGGAAACGATGCCCGGACCCGGCGGTGACTATTAAGATAATTTTTCACCGAAACGAGGTGGATGCAACATTTCGTTTCTTTGCTGCGGGTAGTGCGTTACCCACGCGGCTGGCGGCCATTTTGACAAACAAGCTGTGGGACTTCACGAGGCTCCGGTTTCGGCTCGGAAGCGGCCCCAAGCTTAATTTTTGGAACCCCTGACAGCAGGAAGGCATACCTGCAGGAATCTATGCCTATTTTCAATTTTGGCTTTTCTTTGGGTTTACTACGTCGAGTGGAAGCAAGGAAGAAGGTTTTGGGCCTAGGATCTACATGACCCACACATTCTTTTTCTTCTAATTTTTGGAACATTTGTAGGCTGGACAGTTCATCCTCATCTCTTTCATCATCAGGCTGATGGATACACTCTGTTTCATCCTCTTCATCATCAAGGTGGTGCATCTTCATCAACAGGTTGGTGGCCATGCTGATTTCACCCTCTTCATCATCACAAGGTGTTGTAGTGACTGTGGAGTTTGAGTTGCGGCCCTGGTGTTCCATGCTGGGGTGCCTGTGCGCTCAGACTCATGAGTGACACTGAGGACCAAGGTGGCGCAGCAGCAATTCAGCGGCCTCCTCCACCCCCGCCACGTGTGCTACCCCAGGGGCAGCCGGTGCAGCAACCTCCACTTGTTCAGGCGGCTCCTCAGGGTCTTCCACCTCCTGTACAGCCAGCGGCGGGGCCCGTTGCTCCACAAATACTTCCAGTCATGGCCCAGGTGCGTACCCAGGCAACTCTGCAGCCCATCCCCGAGTTTGATGTGTCGGGCCCCCCATCTAGCCTAGGGCCCAGATGGAGAAGGTGGGTGGACCATCTGGATTTGTACTTTCGAGCGGCCCAGGTGGTGGATGATGACACCAGGCTGGCAACCATGCTGTATTCGGCAGGACCGTCTGTGCAAGAGATTTTTGAATCGCTGCCGCCTGGGGATGGATCATACGGTCAGGCGAAGGCTGCCCTGCAGGCTTACTTTTTGCCCCTTGCCAACGCGGACTATGAGCGTTTTGTGATGCTATCGGCCAAGCAGAAGGACGATGAATCTCTGGACTCCTATGGACGCCTGAGGCGTCTCTCCTTAGCCTGCGCCTGGGGATATGCAGAGGACATGATTAGGACAATGCTTATCCAGGCGTGTTCATCAGGAAAGCTCAGGCGCCAGGTGCTACGAGAACCAGGCATCACGCTTCAGCGCATCCTTTAATTGGGGAGGTGCCATGAGGTGTCAGAGGCGAGAGCAACCAAAATGGAGGCAGGGTCGCACTCCATCAAGACTGAGGAGGTATGTGCGATGTGGCGCGGCGGTAGGGGTGTCAGAAGGCCTGGAGGTGTCCCCCGAGAGAGGGCCGGAAGGGCAGGGGAAATTTGCATAAAGTGTGGATACGACTTGCCCCACCCAGCAGAGTGCCCGGCGGCAGGAAAGACGTGTGGGCGGTGTGGCTTGCCGGACCATTTCTCCAGGGTTTGCAAGGCGGCCACGCCTGTGCTGGTACCGTGAGGCCCAGGGCGGGCAAGCTTCACCCGCCAGGGTCAGCCGCCCAACGTTGCTCAGGTGGATCAGAGCGAGGAGGCCGCCCAGGTGGAGGAAGTGGAGGAGGACGAGGAAGAAAATGTATTCTTTGTCTCGAGTGTGGGGGTCCTGAAGAGCAAGAACAGGAGACAGCCCAGGTGTGTGATCGAGGTGAACCAATCTCCCGTTCCGGTCCTCGTGGAAACTGGGGCATCCGTCAATGTAATGGCACGGGGACATTATGATGTGATGGACCAACCCCCCAAGTTGGCTGCGCCAAGGGCCCGCATCTTTGCTTTTGGTGGTCGTGACCCGATTCCCCTGGACGGTGCGTTTGTGGCCAGGGTGGAGCATGACGGCTCGCAAATTTAAGCACGGTTCTATGTGACATCTGTGAGCACCAACACGTTGCTGAGCTGTGCTGCAGCGGAGGCCCTTGGTATTGTCACTTTTGCGTATTCTGTCTACTTGGAGGACATAAATGACTTGTTGGAGAAATACGCAGCACTGTTCAAGGGGATCGGACAGATGGTTGGGGAACCTGTGAGACTACACATTGACGATTCGGTGCAGCCCATTGCCCTGAAGCATCAGAGGGTGCCGTTCCACCTTCGAGAACAGGTGGATAAAGAGCTGGATAGCCTGGTGGATCTGGACATAATAGAGAAGGTGGAGGGCCCCACCCCCTGGGTGTTCCCCATAGAAGTGGCACGAAAACCCAAGCAGCCCGACGCTGTCAGGATCTGCGTCGACATGAGGCTCCCAAACAAGGCCATCAGGAGAGAAAGACACCTCACCCCGACGATAGATGACATCATTGTAGAGGTACAGGGTGCTCGTTTCTTCTCGAAACTGGACCTCAGGGCGGGGTATCACCAGGTTGTCCTCCACCCCGAGTCGAGATATATCACCACCTTCACCACACATCGGGGGCTCTACCGTTACAAGAGGCTTAGCTTTGGTGTCTCCTCGGCGGCCGAGGTATTCCAGAATATAATCCGGGGTGCCCTAGCGGACTTGGAGGGAGTTCTGAATATAAGCGACGACATTTTGGTGTTCGCGAGAACAGAGGTCGATCATCTGCGGCGTCTGGCAAAGACATTTGAGAGACTGCAGTCCTTGGGCCTCACCCTGCACAAGGAGAAGTGTGAATTCCTCCGACCATCCATAGAGTTCTTTGATTTTGTGTTCAAGGAGGGGGGACTGTCTCCTGATCCCAAGAAGGTGCAGGACATAAAGAAGGCGCAGCCTCCGGAGACTGTGTCTGAGGTACGGAGCTTCCTAGGCATGGTTACGTACTGTGGACGGTTTATCATAAATCTTGCCTCCAGGTCGGAACCGCTCAGGGCACTTACGAGAAAGGACACGATCTGGAACTGGGGCCCACTGGAGCAGGCTGCATTTGACGACATCAAAGGCGCCCTGGCGGCTGACGACACCATGTCCTTCTTCGATCCCATGTTACCATCAGAGATTATTGTTGACGCCAGCCCGTTCGGACTGGGCGCCGCCCTGACCCAGGTAGACCCGGATGGAGGTGTCCGCCCAGTGGCCTACGCCAGCAAGGCCCTGTCGGAGGCGGAACAACGATACTCGCAAATTGAGCGGGAGGCACTGGCGGTGCGCTGGGGATGCCGGCACTTCCGACTCTATGTCCTTGGACGCCCGGTGACGGCCGTGACGGACCACAAACCGTTGTTGCCTATCTTGGCGGGGTCATCATCCAAGCCACCCGGGTGGATTGAAAGATGGATGCTCGCCCTGCTGGAGTATGGGGTCACTCTGGTCTATCGACCTGGGGCGAATAACGCAGCCGATTACCTCTCCAGACACCCGGGGGCACCCGGCAGAGGAGACCCAGACACGTGCACAGAGGAGGCCGAAGAACATGTCCGGGTGGTAGTGGAGGCGGCGACACCAAATGCCATGCCTCTCCAAGAGCTTGAAGTGGCGGCAGCAGAGGATGAGTGTTTTAACATTCTGAAGCAGTCCATGCAGCAGGGCTCTTGGAAGTCGGTGCTGGAGGCCCTGGCAGGGCGCACCCAGGAGGACAGGACTGTGCTGGAGCAGCTATGGAAAGTCCGGGAAGAACTATCATTTTCAACGTCCGGGCTCCTGCTCAGGGGTGATCGGATTGTGGTGCCCCAGTCGAAAGGTGGGCCACATGATTGCGCTGGCACATCGTGGTCACCAGGGTGCCGCCAAGACCAAGGCCCGCCTAAGGCTGAAGGTGTGGTTTCCGGAACTCGAGCGCAAGGTGGATGATTTCGTGGCGGCCTGTGTGTGGTGTCAGGCGGCTTCTCCACTGCATCGGGAGCCGGAGATAGAGGCGATGCCTCGCGGGACGCGACCATGGGAGGTCGTCCATGCGGACTTCGGCTCCACCACGATGGGCACCCACTTCTTGGTAATAGTTGACGAGTACTCAAGATATCCAGAGGTGGAATTTGTGGATTCAGTAGCGTTCAAGCATGTTGTGGTTGCCGTGGAGAAAATATTTGCGGCCCATGGATTCCCTCAGACGTTGTGCTCGGACAATGGGGCACCATTCCAGAGCGAACGCTTTTCGGAGCTGTTGGTGAGCTATGGGGTGGTGCACAGGAAGATCACTCCCCTGTGGCCAAGGGCCAATGGTGAAGCTGAACGGCTCATGAGGACCCTCAACAAGACCTTTAGAATTGCCCAGGGGCAGGGACAGCCATTGCAGAGAGTGTTGTACCAATTTCTGAGGGTCTATCACACCACGCCCCACGCATCCACTGGAGTGGCCCCGGCGGAGGTCAAGTTTAGGCGGTGCCCGCGTGGGTTGCTACCCGAAGTGGGGGAGAAGGAACCGGGCGTGATCGATGATCAGCAGGTCGAGGCTGACTGAAAAACACGGATCAAGCAGGAGAATGCTCGGAGAGGGCTTCGCCCACAACGACTGGAACCAGGGGACGCGGTCCTCATTCGCAACAGACACCCACATGGAAAGCTCTCTCTGCCCTATGAGCCACAACCGCTGGACGTTGTCGCGGTAAAGGGGTCCATGATAACTGCATCGGACGGCCGGTCTGCAGTCACTCGAAATGTCAGCTTTTTCAAGAAGCTACGGGATCAAAGAACGGACCAGCCTCCTGAGCCCGACCCCGGGGAGCTCCCAGAGGACACTGATGAAACACTGGGCCTGCCTGAGTCTCCGGCCAGACCAACACCTGTGGACAGATCACCCGTGCCGGAGGTGAGCAGGAGGTACCCCAGAGGGCTGGGCGAGGGAAACCTGCTCGCCTCACCGATTACGTACTTGGGACATTTGGCCGAATACTGTAGTGGTAATCACTGTTAGAGTAAGGGGACCCAGGTGGCTGGCAATAAAGGGGTGTTTCCGACAACGGGGAATGTTAAAATGTTATTGTTATGTTGTATCGTGTGCAGTGCATAGTTGTATTGTGTGCTGTTTGTTCTCCTGGAAAAAGGAGGAGTGTGGCGCTGCCCGATGACGGGCACGCACGCGGCGGCGTGACGTTGCACGTCGCCGCGTGCAACATAAACGGGGCGTTTCCCGGCCGCGCAGAGCGACCGGGAAGCCCGAACAGTAAGGACGTGTGTGAGGTGTTGTCCTTGCTAGTTGGGGGCTACGGGACCGCATGGGGGCATGGACGAACCCTCAACATAGGGAATCCAGGAGATTTCCCGGTAGGCCTCGGCACTCTGGGCCACTTTTGTGTTTCATTTCCAAATTTTCCCTTAGGAAAAGGGTTGGGCTTGGTGAAAATGTGTAATATGGGGCCACTTTAAAAATTATTTCCTGGGCCTCTTTTGGTTCCCAGTCCACCCCTGTCGAGGATGAGATGAGCATGACGCCACTGGCCTCACTCTGGACGTTGTTCTGGATATGGTGGCTAAAGTCTTTCAGAGATGCCCCATCCGAGTCTGTTACAGGGCAGCACCCTCCTCCTTTACCTGAGATGGTGGTCCCCACAGGCAGGCCATGTGTGAGGTAACACGTGGGTGGATGTGGGAGGGGGAGAGGGACAAACGCCACTTCTGGCCTAGTGTGTGAGAGAGAGGTCGCACTAAATAAAGTGCATGCTATTCCAAACCTCGTCCGTGTGGTTTCTGAATCCGGCTCTCCTTTATTTCAAAGAGATAACATAGTCCTATCTAACGTCCTGTGTAATGTCTTCTACAGCGCTTCACCTCATCCGCAGTTTGTTTCGAGGTCTTCTTTCTTTCAGGAATTCTTCGCAAGACATCGTCCTGTGACTGATGCAAAGCCTTCTGCTCTTGTGGGGAATTAAGTCTGGGTTGGGGGTCTCAGATTTCATTCAGAGAAGTGCATAGACAACTAGAGCCATGCATTAGCATTCAAAGCTGGCATGCCTTTGCCTACAGCTCTTGCATGCGTGTGTGGATTTCAGTGAGGAAGCCAGCTAGTAGTGTTCTTTATGCATCTCAGACGTACACACAAGCCCGAAAGGGGCATCAACCACTCAGGGATAGTAGAAAGGAGGCCAGCTCCATGACCATATTTGGACACATTGTATCATCATGCAGTATCTTTTAGGGAACACCTTCTGACTCCAGAGGGCGCCTCAATTGTCTTAATGCCTAATGGTTATTTTCCAGGTTTTGCCACAGCTGTACTATCAAATATGAATAATACTCCACCTAACATGGTAGTTCAACTCAGTCCCAGCTCTGTGATATTACTCGCCTGGGGAAAATAGGTTAAGTGGCGCAACCCCAGACCATAGAAGCCTCTTTCCTCGGGGTGCACATAAGTGTACACAATCAAAAAATGGGGTGATTCAGCAGGGTGAAAGCAACAATTAGGGGGATGCCTCAAGCTAAATCGCAGCTTAGGGATTTTGCTCTCACACTCCCTCTCCTGCAGTGAGGGGACCAAAGATGGCAGTCAAGCCAGATTCTGATGCTATATAAGGTCACCAAATCACTTCCTATCACCCACACTTAAAGCCTTGATATCAGAAACATATAGGCAGTAGGAGATCCATTTATAGCAATATAAGACTATTTCATCCAGTCGAGAGAAGAGTCTCAGGGCTCATTGCACTGGTGAAGAAGCCTTATTCCTTCACAGTGGATCTCGACACAACCCTGCAGTAAATAAGGGTACATGTTTCACATACAGGGCAGAATTATACCGTACCCATATAAATGGTTCACACGTGGATTTACACCCAAGGAATTCATCCAGTTCCTGAATGTTCTCTCTTCTCGTGTTTCACCTTAAAAAACAGACACAGCAGATTAATCCCGCATTCTATATTGCAGAAAATGAACAAGTTGCTATATTATTCATTCATTCATTTTAAGCTTTATTGCAAGAAATTTCATTAAAGTTGCATACAAGCAATAAAAATGCAATCCGTACAATAACATTTTGTTAAAAACGGATCATAGCACATGAAAATAATGAATAATTACATTTTGCAGATAAATTCTGTTCAACCTATATAAATGTAATAAAAACAAGGAGACAATATCAATGAGAAAGTTACAATGTTAATAACATAATAGTAATTAGCACCCTGCGCAGGGGCGCCAGCCAATCAAGGGGCTCGGAACGCGGGCTGTCACTAGTAGTGTCAGCCCACGTTCCAAGCCACCTGACGGCTGGTTCCCCTGCTCGCCATCTTCCCCACGCCGACCCCGTTCCCCCTCTCTCCCTACCCCCAGCCACCGCTGCAGCTCTTGGACCAGTGTGGCCACCATGGAAATGAAAGAGGGGCTCCATATCCCTGCCTTTCAGTTCCATGCCGGCCATGTTGGTGTAGTATTTTCTCTCCATGGACAGGACCCCGGGAGGCATCCCGTTGACTGAGAGAAAAAACTTTTCTTTTTTCTTTTTTTAAAAACCATTAGCAGCCTACACGGGTTCTAATGAGGCGAAATGCTTCGCTCGGGCCCTTAACATGGGCAGCGGGCCGTTACCCAGCTACCGAGGGGCATATCGCCTCAGAAGATGAGTGCATTTTTCTATTCTAGCGTTGCTTGTTTGTTTACATAGCTATGGTTTATATATAAAATTAGCTACCGCTGCGAAAATCCTAACGCAGGGCATCACTAATAAGCTGTACACCATGACCTTTCAACAAAGGTATCCAGTAAGCAGCTCGCAAATCCTTGTACAACAGACAAAAGAATAAACAATGATAAAGTGACTCTGACACTCCAACGCAATACAAACAGCAATCATTATGTGCATGATTCCAACTGTATTAAGGACTGAAGTGCCATGAATTGGAATGGCAGTAAGGTAGTAGAGTCTTAAGAGTTGTTTCAGCCTAGCCCTTTCATTTTACAGAGGAAGGTTATCAGTGGGCGGTTTCACCCATAGTTACCAAAACACAAGAGTAACAAGGGATACCAGGGATATCTATGTACTGTGACCTGGCCTGGAATGAACATATACAAGATTAACATAGAAGGTCAGAGTACTATTGCGTTCAAATAACAGGTGCTGGTGTACTATCCATGCCTACAAGGTCAAGCTGATTTGTCGGTGCATAAACCTACTGTCAAGCACCAGCGTCCAACAATGAACAAGAACCTGAGATGAAGCAATTGAATTCAACCCAGTGGACGCTCGAATATAATTAAATATTTTTTATTGACATTATTAAACAAATCACTAAAAAAACTGATTTTTCAATAATAAAAACATACAGCAATATTAGTATCAAAAGTTATATTTGTATTGATCAACCCTATCAGTTCATCATTGGACTGACCTGATACAACATTCCCATCTAAAAACCACCACCAACCACACTACAACCACACCACATTCATACACAATCCATTCAAAAATGCATTCAATAATGACAAACATATCATCAATAAAAATCAAACATTCTAAAACACCTATTGTACAATTTTTGATCCATTATTAATATGAACCATAAAATTTAACGCCACTTAGCCTATTCCTCATTAATGTAATCTCTTCTGGCTCAGGCGGATATGGCTTCAAACTGTTCACAAATAACAATACACTCCCCAACCCGACATGTTTCTTTCTGTATACTATCCAGTAAACAGAAATTCTTCAGGGGCACTGTGGTCCAGCGAAGTGGGGTAGAAAGTAGATGGAAAAAATGAGAGACATGTAGAATACAACAGCGAAGCTCACGTTCAATCTCCTGTGACTCTCTTCGGTGAAAAAACACAGATGAGGGTCATCACTTGGGGCACGCACCCGCCAGAACAATAAAGCAGCGTGCAGTCCCTGATTTAATAGGAGGAGCCTCCTCACAGATTCTATTTGGAAACATCGGTTGCTTATTAGCCTCTGTATAATTCTCAACCGTGTCCCGGTGGGACTCGTCCCGTGAGATAACACCAACCACGAGAGTTAATTAAATCGTGACCGTAGAAATGCCCAATCCTACGTAGTTCTCCAAACAGCAGCGTGAATGGCCGCGGGAAACGTAACTGCCGGCATATCACCCATAGTTAGCCAACAAGCTCCTAAAATGATTGTCCTTCAGTCTTGGGTTTCAGATCCACGCGTGCTGTTCTAAAAACATATGCATTAAGGGGGGCCTTTCCTAAACCATAAACGAGCAACCTTTTGTGATGACCCTTTGCTAAATATGTAGAAGTGATGTTAGAATGTTTAAAGAGAGATAGTTAATCCCAACTGCAACCCAAATATATGCTGTTGGTATTGTTGGATGGTACCATCGTCATGGCATGAAGTGCTGTAGTATTATAAAGAAAATTGGCATTTAACAATGTGGCAGTATAGGAGAAAATACCATATCCAGTTTAATAGCAAGCATAATGTAAGAGCCAGGTGTGATATGTGTGATAAACGATATTGACGCAGAAATGCAATTGCTCTTTCAATTTTCTGGATAGACTATCAAGAGCAGCGTGGGAAAGCAATTCCTCAATCAAGTGTTGTATGGTACCATCGTCATGGCATGAAGTGCTGTAGTATTATAAAGAAAATTGGCATTTAACAATGTGACAGTGTAGGAGAAAATACCATATCCAGTTTAATAGCGAGCACAATGTAAGAGCCAGGTGTGATATGTGTGATAAACGATATTGACACAGAAATGCAATTGCTCTTTCAATTTTCTGGATAGACTATCAAGAGCAGCGTGGGAAAGCAATTCCTCAATGAAGTTGCTACTAATAACAAGAGTAATGAGTTCACTGTTGCAGTCATTCAAAGGGTTTGTGTGTCACAGTGAAGACCCGTTTCTGGACCCATTCGCAGATGCTGGATAACTACTGCCTGGCATTATGGTCCTGTAAACGCTTGGGATTAGCCACAGCACAGGATCAGGTACAATTTGAAAAATTGCAGATGCTGCCTCCTCATTTTTGGATGTTTGCTGCATGCATACAACTAAAATGACATCCCCAATTCGGATGGCCGTACCCCCGTCCTAGCCATCAGATGCAGGCAAGGCTAAACGGATTGCATTTCTGATCCTAGCACCCATACCTGCTCATTGGAACTTCATTATATATATATATATATATATATATATATATATATATATATATATATTATTTATTTTTAAACTGCCCAGTAATCATTTCTGTTGTCTGAACCAAAATGTATCTGTGACAAACAATGAACTGTTATCATTCTGGAAATTATAAAATTGGAGTAATTAAAATTGGTGTGACTGAAAATTGTATGATTACTTGAAGTATGGAAGCAGGAATCAGAGGAAACCCCCCATGATGAAACGCAAGGAGTTTAAAATGTTTCACGCATTTTGCACATGGGCAATAATAATAAGGCCTCAAAAATGAGTAAAATACTTGCTGAAAAATAGAAGCCCATTGATAATATTTAATTTTTGATAACATTTTAAAACGCTTTTTTTAAAGGTGTGCAAATGTTTTCTGTTTGTTTTTTGAAAATGTCTCGACATACACTCTTCTTTTACATGTTAACTGGAAGAATAGCAAGAAAATGGCGGATGGTCGAGGTGCACGAAATGGGGGCAACAGAGTTTCCCCTCATTTTAGCATTTTTCACCAGGTTTATTATTTTGCAAGAATTTCTCATTAACTTATCTAACATATGCTATGCTAATTTATTTTTCCATAACATTTTTATTTTGGTGTCGGTTTCACCCTGATTAGACATTTTTCTTCAGTATGACCTCATCTGTAAAAACAACATTTCTAAAATTAAACTGGTAATGCTAGGTATGGGGGTAATTTTAGGCAACTGCTATTAAATATACTGCACATTTTCCAGAGCAAAAAAGCAAAAAAAAAACTAAAAACAACAAAGTGGTCTGTGGTATCTTTTAGACATATGCATACACGTATAGACTGCCTACCAGTACAGTGCACAATATAAAAGCATGGAGGTCATTGGCCACTCGCTTCCTAACACATTCAACCACTAATACTTTCAGGTGCTTCATCATATCAAATGTATCCTGACCTTCGAGTGAGCTCCAGTCAATGTCCTGGTTCTCTGGTTTCTGGAGGGCTGGGTACTTGTTGAACAGATTAGCAATAAAGGCCAAATTCAGTTTAGGGTTTCCTCTGACGACATCATTGGCTGTTACAAACTGTCGGCAACCAAGCCTGTCTGCCTGCTCCAACATGCACTCTGCCCGCTTCAGATCGTCCTTTTCCTGCATGTGGGACACAGAGGTTCAATTAGGGACATACGGTCTAAGACCCAAACTCTCCTTTTATCTTACTGCAGTAACATAGATAGCTAAATAAGTTCCAAGTCTATGGGCCTCATTACGAGGTGGGCGGTAAGGGGTTAACGGTGCCGGTAAAGGTGCCAGAGCCGTTAACCCCTTACCGCCCCATTACGAGGTCCGCTCGCGGGACACACTCTGGACGCCTGGTTTTACCAGACGTCCTTAGCGGGTCCCGTGAGCGGCCCAGCATGCCAACAACGGGCCCGTCCTTAACGGGCCCGTTGTTAGCATGCTCCCCATTCCCATTGAGCCCTATGGGGGCTCAAATGGGGATGGTCCGGGTTCCCTGAATGGGGAAATACCGGGCCCTCCAAGGTCGGAATGGCCTGGTATATCCCCATTCAGGGAACCCGGACCCGAGTTTGGAGGCAGCCATGCCCTTATTAAGGGCATGGCTGCCTCCAAACTCGTAATGAGGCCCTATGTAAAAATTGAAAATAAATATATACATGGATGTGTTATTTCAATTATAATTTCTTATTACATAAATCTCAGAGCAAAGTGTAGTGGAGGAACAACAAATGGGTCCCACCCACCACATACACCATGGAACAGTGAAAACAGCAATGCTCAGCCAAAGATGTCTGCCAGCGCACAGACTTTCAGCCTTGTACGTGTAAGAGCCTCTTCCTGAGGCCACTCTTGGGTGTTTCAATTCCAGTCTTTCTTCCCTAGAGGTTAGAAAGTGTAGCTGTCTGCATTTAAAGTTGACAGCCTCCACATGACTGACTGGAAAGACAAATCCTATTGGAAAGGATTCACCAAACATATCTGAAAATAAAGAGTCAATTGTTGGTGTCTAAAATTAAGAAACATAAGGAAGAGAGACTTTTCTGCTCAACCACCTTTAGTATACAGGTCAACACTATTTCAAAATTGATCATAAAACATTTCGCACGAAATTAAAACTGGTTGAACAATCGACTTCAGACCTTCATTTGCATGTAGGAAAAGGAAACATGAAATACTATCTGGTGTGTTCTCTACAACAAAAATAATTAACAACATACACAGACTATGACAGATATATGGCGGCTCCCAAACATTTTTGGGCGCCACTGTACGATACGAGAGCCTATTGTCCATGTGCTAGGAAGACGACGTGTTTTAAGCACAAAACGTAGAATAGTGATTACTACTTCGTACAAACACTCTTAAAAAGATGTGATATGCCGTCGCAAGTGTCCTTACAAAAAGTTATATTTGCCAAAAAACTCACATGCTGTCACACAGAGAATTCAGAAACACTGTCCACATATCTGGTGTCCAGAGGTCTACGTAGGATGCACAGAAGGCTGAACACAGGTGGAAATATTCAGTTCTTTATTGAGATGTACATGTTAACAAAACTGGATGAAAAAAAAACAAGAACCAAGTTTTTCACACTGGTTATGATATAGTCCTATCTCAAAAATTATCTTTAGAGGTTTCCTAGGGATCTCAAAAACTATTTTCTGGTACTTGACCATTTCTCAAATCTGGGATGATTTTCTCTTCTAGTCCCGGGGTCCACCACGCCACCCTGACTTCTCCACCACTATTCTCCCTTTGACGTCTTCTCCTTACTTCTTAACCTAACTTGGGCCAACCCAGCCTTTTCATATCTCCCTGCTCTTCTTATCTAAGGGGTTGCCCTCCTTTTTCCCTGACCTGTTGGTACTTCCACTTGCTCCACTTCCTCTTCTCCCATGAATACCTCGTCCTCTGATGTCACTACCACCTCATCCTCTTCTGAAACCACCTCTTCCTCTGATTTTACTACTAGATCCTCCTTTCTCTTGCCCTTGCCTCCAACACCCTCTAATCACTCCTCCTATCCCACTCCAACTCTATCTCACTGTTCACCACTACCTTCTCCAATAACCTGCACTTCCTAACGGGAACACTGCTTTCTTTGTGGGTTCCTTCCTCACCCTTGGTAGGGCTGCTCGTGAGGGTCTGCAGCCAGGGCTGGTAATGTGGTGTGGGCTGTGATTGGTTGTCCTCCAGTTTACATCTGAGGCTGCTCTTGGTTCAAGGAGCTGGGTTTGGCTATTATTGGCCTGGCCCACATCATGGGGTTTAATCTATCCCCTCAAAGCCTACCAGTTGCTGCCTGTGCTGCGCTCAGCTCTTTGCTGTTTTCAACATGTGATTCCAGTGCTTGTACCACACTAGGTAAGGAACTAGCAACATTCCATCCCCAGCAGGAGTTTGTCGGAGAACAATGCCACTGAAATGATTCTTCCCACGCTGAACTCTCTGTGCTCAGAAAGTTGAAATCTTGCAACATTGTGTCTATAGTTGTACGTTGTCCATAGTGGGTCCTGTGAAGTCTCGGAGAAGAGGTCCTCCGCAAAACACCCCTGGATCCAAATTCCAATGACTCCACCTTGGTCACTACCATGCTGGTCCATAGAGCCAGTCGGGAGATGTCATTGCGCTGGAAAACATTTAAGCATTGCACGTGTAAAATATGTTTTTTATACCAGACCTACAACGGAGTATCCTATAGACAGTTAAACAGCATACTAGTAGGAACCCACCAGACAAAATGAGAAGTGATCAAAAAGTGATCCATAACCTCGAATCTCTTAAGGGAGGAGTCATTAAGGTGATAGATTGACAAGAATTATCATTTAGATTTAAAGCAATATACATGCCCCATGAAGATAGTGTCAAACCTATGCTTTACTCTCAAGCACAGGCGCAGATGTCACCAGTAATGGATATTTTGGTAAATGCAGGGACTATAATAAGAAAATCCAGAGATACACTCAAGATGGACAAGTGTAGGAACATAAGCCTTGTGAGCTGGCCCGGTCAGGATAGATGCATAACTATCTGTGTATCGATTAGAATCACAGCCATGAAGAAAATGATCTCCAGAACTAATTGATGTGCCAAAGATAACCTTTACAACATCACACTCAGGAACAGACTTCATATTTTAAGCTATTGCCCTGGATGGGCATTTCATTCTTTTTTAAATGTAAAGAGGATATAAGTCTAAGAAGGCAACAATATGGACAAGTGTAGGAACAGAAGCCTTGTGAGCTGGCCCGGTCAGGATAGATGCATAACTATCTGTGTATCGATTAGAATCACAGCCATGAAGAAAATGATCTCCAGAACTAATTGATGTGCCAAAGATAACCTTTACAACATCACACTCAGGAACAGACTTCATATTTTAAGCTATTGCCCTGGATGGGCATTTCATTCTTTTTTTAAATGTAAAGAGGATATAAGTCTAAGAAGGCAACAATATTGCTAGGGTTAGATAAAAAATAGATAATAAGGTTAGGCAATGATTTTAGTGTGCCACTTGGAGTACCACCTACTGAAAAGTCCACAGTTTGGGATATTTAAGCAGATAGGAATATTGTCAAACAGAGGTATTTATGCTAAGTAGATGAGTTATGGTGTAGATATTGTTCTTTATGTTTTAGTAATCTTAGACCTCATATCAAATATAAAAGGACAAAATGAAGCGAGGTCTGGTTGTGGTACTGTTACCATTTCAGAGACTTTACGGGTGGCTCTGTTGGTCCGGTTCACCCGCTGCCCCCAACCACATACAACTTGTTTATCTGCTTTGTGGCATTTTAGCACCTTCCAATCTTGAGGATCGTACCTGTTTTCAAACTTTACATTTCAAATATAAAAGGATCATAGAGATTTCTTATTGAATTAGTAGAGAGACCTATGAGGTGGGCAAACCCCTTGTTATAAATACATACTGAGTGGTACTGTATCTGGAGGATCTAGAGGACGTAGATATAGACATACAGAACGTAGAGGAGACATCAGAGAGGATCCATACACATGTATTTGTTTGTTTATAACACTATGTTAGTACAACAGAGCCACTTCTGAGCAGTGATAGTGAAAGAGGGGTGGGAGTAGGAGAAAGGGGAAATGGAGGTGGAAAGTAGCAACTAGGTGTTATTCAGAGCATTTAATAGAAAAGCATTAAAGGTATAAGGGTAATGATACAGTGAAGGTCTGCGCAGTGTTCAAAGTTTGCAGGGCTGAAAAGCAAGGTTGTGAAAGCTTTTCTTAATTTTTAATTTTTCTAATCTAATCTCAATCATTAGGATGATTATTTCACAGTTCAGGTCCTCTTACAGTAAGCATTTTACCTCCTATCCTCTTGTATTATAAGGGTGGTTGCGACAGTTTGTTAGCAGTGACTAAATTGAAGTCCCTTACACATATACATGAACATCACTGTTATCACCAATGGACTAGACCTGAGAATTTTATTGCACATCTCCATAAACACTGCATAGATTATCCACAATACAAAGTCACATACATCTAAACACTTTTACAGCAAAAAAGACCATAAAGTGCAATGTGCGAATATAAAGTGTTCTGTGCTTCGCAAATTTGAATTTATAAACACCACAACTCTCAATGTGCAAAAACACATGCATATACTTTCTCAAGTAGAAACAATCCCCTATTTATCTATGCCCAACATGTTTTGTTCCTAATTCTCAGAGTTAATCAGCAGAACTTCTTCAGGGGTTAGTTACAACCATCTCAAGCACTTGAATGCATGCTATGGCGATAAATCTACTGAAAGCGAAGCTCCTTTGTCTCCCAATTTACAGAATCACTGCGCTCAAATGAGCATCACAGTCTATGGCGCCCCTTGCATGGTAATTCCTGTCTACTGCACCGACAAGGGTTTCACAATCTAGACCCTTTAATTAGTCAATTGTCTGCAGTCAGCTATTTAATCATAAGCTTAACCACGTAGGCTCCTTTAAATCGACCTCAAACATGGAATGGTCCTAAACCACTTTCTTGTAGCTGTCCAGGTAGTTGGTTGTTCACACAAGCAGTAACCTCCTCAGTGACTAAAGTATCCCATACCTTATGCCACCGTTGCACAAATACCGGCCCCTCAGGGTTCTTCCATTCACGTACCACCGTGATTCCGACCTTGGTCTTATCATTTACAAAAGGAAGTATGTAGTGATCTGAGACACAACTGCCCCAGCTTTGCGCACCGTCGCACATGATGTCTGGACAATAAGCATGCTGTAGCAAGTGAAGAGCATGTGCAAATACTGGCATGTAGAACACGATTTTGGTGGGAGAAGATCAGTCATCAGTGGGCACGAATTCCTATGCGCTCAGCTTATCTGAGCATTTGTTTATGAGGATGGAGTGGTTGACAGTGTCAAAGGAAGAGAGATCGAGGAGGATCAGCCAGATGGACAGTTTGAGTCCAGATTGAGTCCATAATACAGGAATGTTACTAGAAGAAAACACGTCTAAAATGTCTCTGCCAATATATGCTAGTACCTGCACATAAGAACATAATTCCTTTTGGCTTTGCCATTAAAAAGGCCATATTACAATAAGAACACATGTCTGACACATGAGAACACTTATGTCTGCTTTATCATAGATGCTTAGTAAAAATGACATGCAGAGACGAACAGAGAGGCAGTCGTGGCTGGACACTCTTTACCAAGTCTTTTTTCAGTGTTGTTTACATTGAAGGTGGCGTTCTGCTCTTAAACACTACGAGTCCGCGGATCGGAGAGGAACAGAGAGGCAGTTGTGGCAGTCTGGGCGTATTTGGCGCAAGTGTCCCAGCTGCTGCAATTACATCTACTTCTACATCATTGTCTATTTTGATAATTTAGCTTCCCAAAGCTGACATTGTATTCTGCCTGACACATGGTAACTTTCTGAAAGACTTGCCCCTCTGTTACACTAACTTACATCAATTAGCTTGCAACGCCGGCACTCCAACATTTGAAAGGGGGGAATGCAGCCAGAAAGAGAGTTGTGTGTCATCTGCATAACACTGAACGTGAGGAAAGATGGGGGAGATCAGGTGGGCCAAAGGGGCCAGGTAGATGTTGAAAAGCCATGGCGATAGGATAGAGCACCGAGGGACGCTCCAAGCAGAGAGTGAGGTGGAAGACAGAAATGGACCCATTTGAACTTGGGAGGATCTGTTAGAGAGGAAAGAGGTAAGTCATGCCAGTGCCCTGTCCATGATGCCTAGGGTATCATGGAGACGGTGTATGAGGATGGAGTGATTGACAGTGTCAAAGGCAGAGGAGAGATCGAGGAGGATCAGCACAGATGAAGAGTTAGAGTCGAGATTGAGTCCATAATGCAGCAATGTTACTATAAGAAAACATGTCTAAAATGGCTCTGCCAATATATGCTAGTACCTGCACATAAGAACATAATTCCCTTAGGCTTTGCCATTAAAATGGCCATATCACAATAAGAACACATGTCCGACACATGAGAACACTTAGGTCTGCTTTATCATAGATGCTCAGTAAAAATGTCAAGCGGAGAGGAGCAGAGAGGCAGTCATGCCTGGACACTCACTTTACCAAGTCTTTTTTCACTGTTGCTTACGTTGAAGGTGGAGTTCTGCTCTTAAACCCTACAAGTCAGCGGAGTGGAGTGGAGAGGAACAGAGAGGCAGTCGTGGCAGGCCTGACGAGTTTGGCGCAAGTGTTCCAGCTGCTGCAATTATATCTACTTCTACATCGTTGTCTGTTCTGCTAATATAGCAGCCCAAAGCTGATGTTGTATGCTGCCTGACACACAGTAACTTTATGAAAGACTTGCCCCTCTGTTACACTAACTTACATCAATTAGTTTGCAACGTCAGAACTCAAACATTTGAAAGTGTTGAAATACATTAATTAACTCATGCCGTAAATGCGAACAACCATAGTTCATCACAGGAGTGTTTGCGGGAGTGTGGACGTAGAAGTCCAGTCCAAAGTATGTCATAACCTGGGTGAGTGCGTCAGGGTAGCTGCGCAAACCTGGACATGCATTACCAATTATATTCCATAATCGGACGCTTTCATAGCTTTTCACAAACCACAGAATCAGGTGCAGTTTTGTTGTCGATTGTTACACGTGATCAAGTGGAGCAGCCAAAACATGTGGAGCTAATCACCTTACGTTCCTTCAGAAAGAGATAGCTGCACCTTGAGGTGGATGGGATGCAGGATTCTCTTACTCCAAAACCAATCAATAAGGACAACTCAAATGGTTTGGCAAAGGGAAGTCCGTTTAATGACAAGTACAAAAAAACGGGGTAACATTAGGAAATCATCAGTGATGCGATCGCCCGTCTCGCTTCAGCTCCCCCAATCTTCATACAAACAGCAATTCTTATAGGCAAAAGTCATCATCATCGACGTGTAACACTCAAAAGTTTGTCATGCAAGTCTATTGGTTGGAAAAGGTAACTTAAGTATAGGTACTATATTTGTATATGGTAACGGGGTGTGGGGATTGGATAACTTATCGGATGGGCGTCTACGCCCATCCCTCTACATCACTCGTGCTAGACGTCACTACAAGTACAATGTCTCACTGGTTCTACTAACTTTAGGACCCTAGATTACTTGGTCCATTGTGATTGGGTCAGTTACACCCCCAAGAATTAATCTCCACTTTAATTAGCAGCATGCAGAATGTTCACCCAGATGCGGCATGCCCCAAGATTCACCCTGCCTCCCTTCCATCAATCAGTACTTTAGGGCTATGTGTCAATTAGTTGGCTGAGGATGGCCTCAAAACTAAAGCTTCTTATCAGGGAAAGTTATGGCATCCTCTGGTTTTGGGTGACATCAGACGTTGGTAGCTTTTCGCGCTTGGCTGGTCACGTCTCTGTACACCGTGAAGCTGCTTCATTTTCCATCAATTTGCGTATTTGATTCTCTTTTCGGCCTCGCCACCTGCCTGGACCTCCTTATCTCGGCCATCACGGGCAAGCTGCTATGCTCTTTAAGTTTTGATTCTTCGGAGTTGCCGCTCTCCTCCCTTCCTTGGGTTGACCTCAAATTCCTAGGCATGAGCTGCTTCTTGCTAAGTTTCGATTCCGCTCTTTCGTCTGGCTTTGTGCTGGTATATGAATCCTTGCCTGTTTGGGCCCTACCATCCTGGGCTTAATTCTGCTTTTATGTAGAGTGGACTGCACTTATATAATGTGCTTCATTGAGGTAGATATATAGTTGGCGCTTGTCACTCTATTCTTCTACTAAGCATAGCAAGCTGAATTGTTATGTTAGCTTCTTGCATTACAAGCCTATGTACAGGCTTTAGCTGGTTGCATACTTCCATCCTGCTTTATTGTTACGTTTCTTTATATTTTGACATCCTTTCTTCTTCTATGTCTGTGATATCCTTATCCTTGGTGTTTCGTCTTAGTGTGTCATCTTTTGGTTGTTGTTCGCTCATCTGTACGTCTGTCTGGGCCCTCGTGACGTCACCATTAACCTTCGATTAAGGCCCTGTGGGTCTCTTCTGGGACAGTCTGAAAGTAGTCTTCATGTTATGTCAGCCGTTGGTACGGTTGTCTCAATGGGTACCGTGCTGCCCATGGTTGTCTGGTTATTGGCACTTCAACAGGTATTTCTCTTCCGATGGGCACTGGGCAGAGCCCTAGAGCGGCTCTCTGCTGGTTTATTTGCTCATCATACGTCACATATCTCGGCGAGTATATTCCTGGTATTTCAAAATGGGTGGCTGGAGTGCAGGCCATATCTGGGGCTCCTCTACACTCCCCCCTCTGGTCGGTTCATCGACCACTTCTGCTTCCTCCTTTGGAGTCACCTTACTTGGTTCTTCTGTATTCATTTCTTCTTCATCTTCTGGGTTTGTACATGATGGTGTGAAGGAGTGTCTCTTTGGAGTCCACATTTTTATCACTCCTTTCAAACTTCCTGCTGTTGTTACATGTTCGTCTTTGTTGCAGGTCATTAGCTGGCATTGTCCATTTGGCTACAATAAATCCATTTTCCTTCATACTTTCTTCGTTTCCTGGGATACACACATTTTGTTCCTTCTGGCGCATATTCACTGGCCTTCACACATTCTCTTATTTCTTCATCAGTCAGGTCTCTGGGCTTCCATCCTGGTTTGATATCGATCATGATCTTCATCCCTATGGCTTTCCTCGCAGTCTTCTGGCATTGTGAGATAATTATCTTGATAACACAAAATCCTAATAGTATCATCAGTAACAGGGCTCCCAGGAACTTGAATATGTCTGCCATCCATTGTGGGACCCATGAGAATAGTGTTCCAAACCAGCTTTCCTCATCAACTTCGTCAGTTTCATCATTCATCTGGTTCTGTAGGTTTGTCAGCATACTTATGGCTCCTGTTAAAGTTCCATTTTCTTCGTCATGAGAAGGTATAAATGTGCAACATGTCTCTCCGATTTTTGCACAAACTCCTCCATCGCTGTGATCATGTCAAGCACATATCTGTTCTGTAGAGTCATCAGTCAGACTGCTCTTAACTCTTCCTTGATTGTGTTGAATCACTTTATTGTCTAGTTGATGGTTTGCAGTAATTCCCATCTGGTGATTTGCAACCACTTAGTATTTGCTCCAAGCTGGAATCTTAGCATGATGATCGTTGTGAACATAGATGAGGTGAGGCTGAAGAGCCTGTGCTCATACGGGATTGCATGGAATGCATCTTCTGATTTGGCAGAAAAGTCATTTACTCTCTTCCTTTCTTCCTTCGGGATACCAGCTCAATAGATCTCCTTTTCCTGAGGTGAGCATCTGGTTTTGGGAAACTGTCAATATTCAAGTCGCTTTTTGGGATCACTAGTGCAGGAATGTGGACATTCCCTATTGTGCATATGCCTCCCCAGTTTTTCGGCAGTCTTATGTATGCTTTGGATCCACACGCCCAGTAATGATCCATAATTATTGCGGTTCCATGAGTCAGGTGAAGTTCTTGTCTCTGTTCCCTCGATCTGTCCCTCGGTGGAAAGACGAAGTGCTTGCCTCGGCTTCCTCGATCTGTCCCTCGGCAGAAGGTTTCACTGGAATCTCCTCATGTAATTTCTCTGAAAGTTGGACAGCTCCACTTGCAGCATGATGCCATGGAGGAGCGTTCCCATCTGTGCGACGTTAGCTGGATCGCTGATGAAGGTGAGGACGTCAACGTCGGCGGGTCTCCCCACCATTTCCAGAAAGTCAGTTACTAGGCGAAAGAGGACATTGTGCGCCAGTCGGTTGTCCTCAGGTGACAGGGACATTTGTCCTGCTTTGTTGGATTTAGGATTATAGGCTCTTCCCTTTAAGTGAACAATGCTTGCACTTCTATGACGCGTGGATTGCGATCAAATAACTTAGCTTGGTCCATAGCTGGCTCAAAAGTTCAGAGTTTGCTGGATCTCGAATAAACGTGAGAGTGTCTGTGGTTCTCCCGACAATAGCTGGGCACTCCTCTATTATGCGAAAGAAAAGCGTATTGACGGGTTCATCGCTGTATTCAGGCAGTCCAATGAAGGCTTCCACGATGACGGTAAGTAGTTGCCAGATTACTTTCTTGTTGGCAGAATCCTGGATAAAGTCTGTGACACTGGTAACCTTCCCTACCAGCGACAGATATGATGCCAACACTAACTGGAAGTAAGTGAGTAGGTCCTCTGTGATGTTTCTGCTGGGGGACACCATAAATGCTGCCAAACAAGGTCTTGATATTTGATGATTCAGGATAATGTGTGTAGCTCTTAAGGTAAAGGTCCTTGATCACTGTCTGTTAAAGTCTTGTTTCTCAATAATGCTGGAGTGTGGGTTGTTTCACAAGTTCGTGTCACCAAAATGTGTGTGGCTTAAATGTGCAATTTTCTTCTTCACCCTGCAACTAGGATGCACAGGGGATGTCGGTTTATGTCCTTATCCCCTTTTGCTTAGAGGAAATGTCCATTTTAAGCCACAACTTGCACAAGGGGTTATTTGTCTTTGCTTTGCTCCTCATGCGTCCTTCTTCCTCGTCATAGATATCGTCTGTACGTGCTGAGGTTCTTTCCCATTGTCTGTGGGTTCTTCGCGGTGGGGTGCAGCTAGAGGGCTTTCTCTGATATGGGGCTTAATGTCATTGAGAAAAATCCATGCTCTCCTGCCTTGCAGTTTTACAGCAGAAGGATTGCAGTCCTCTATGATGAAAGGGCCATAAAATCTTGGCTCATCCCACCTCTGCCTCGTGTGGTATTTTACTAATACTGCATCTCCAGGAAAGACGAGTGGAACACGTAGACCTTCAACTGTGTCTGTTTCAGTGTCTCCTTCTGTGTTTTGTGCGGTGCTGCACCCTTTTCTTCGTTGCTGCAGTTGGTCTGAAATTACAGTAAGACTGGATGTCATGCAGTTCGTAATTCAGTTTGTAATTCGGATCCCAGGACCTCTCGGGTTGGCTGGGCATTACATCTAGCTCTGTCTCGAGGGATTAGGGGAGTATTCATTCTCCTTCCTGTGTACGGCGTAAGATGATGGTCGGAGCCTGGTTGGTTCCGAAGAGCATATAATGCCAGTGGAAGGCAGTGCAACCATCCCCTCTTTAGAGTAAGCTTCAACTTGGCTATCCTTTCCTTTAACAAGCCATTGAGCCTCTCACAAATACCATTACCTGCCAGATGATACGCCGACGAGAACTTGTGCTTTATACCAAGCAACAAGCTAATCTGCTCAAAGACTGAATTTACAAAATGAGCCCCATTATCTGATCTCATCACTTCACACACCCCCCATCTAGGGAACACTTCCTTCACTAGGAATTTGGCTGCACAGGTAGAGTTTGGGTGTGTACATGGACCTGCTTCTATCCATCTAGAGAATGGACACACCACTACAATTAAGTATCTGTACCCATTGCACACTTGAATCATGTCGACATAGTCAATATGTAAATGCTGAATAGGCCCATTTGGCCGGGGGATGACTCCTCTCACTACTTTTAATGTGTGCCCAGCAGTGAATTGCTAGCAGATTATGCAGTTCATTATGAAGAATGCAACATGCTCAGCTAAATTCGGTATAAACCAGTCTTCTGTGAGCGTTGCTGCTAGATTCTCTTTTGACATGTGTAGTGGGTAATGTAATTGCTCCAATGCTATTTTTAGTAGGGCTACAGGCGTTACTGGTTTACCAGTGCTGTCTTGCCGCCACAATCCATGGTCTAAAGAACACCCGCAACGTTTCCATAGGTTCTTCTCGTCCTGCAGCGCCTCCCCTTGAAGCTCTATTAGTTGTGTGTGCCCCAGATTACTATAGGCTTGAGGTGTGGTACGTGCCACCATCATTCTCTCATGGGTGCATGCCACTTCCACTTCCATGACCATTCAACTTTTGGAGGCCATGCGCCTGGCTTCCGTGTCTGCTGCGTGGCTCCCGCGTGACATGAAATTTGTCCCTTTGGTGTGGGCGGCGCATTTCACGACCGCTATGGCCACTGGGAGCTGTAGTGCCTTAATCATCCTGTCCAATAAGGCTGCATGCTGCACTGGCGTGCCGTCTGCACGGAGGTAGCCCCTCCTTTTCCAGCACGCTAGTCCTGCATGCACTGTGGACGTCACATAGGCGGAGTCACTGTACGCCGTTACTTCCTGGTCTGCGTGATTCTCTATGGCGAGTACCAATGCCAATAGTTCTGCAGTCTGCGCTGAATAATGAGACGGTATTCATGCACTGACGAGTACTCGAAATTCTCTGTTTGCTATGTGCTTCATTACGGCAACGCCTGTATATCTTTGTTCATCTTCTTGGTCGATTCTCGAAGATCCGTCAATAAAAACGATCTCTCCTTCTGCCAGGGCATTTTCTTTCACCCTGGGGATTTCATCATAGAATTCTTCATAGTTTGCACAATCATGTATCGACTCTCCTTCAGTGACTGGCTCTGCTATGAATGTAGCTGGGTTCACTGTTTTACATCGAACAACTTTGATCGATGGATTAGATATGATCACTTCATATGCAGAAGCTCTCTGAGACGTCAACGTGCCTTTAGGTTTCTCTAAAATAGCGAATAGTGAATGTTTGACGTATAACGTCATGGAACATCCCATCACAATAGTGGTTGCCTTTTCTATGGCAAACGCTGCGGCAGCTAACCTCTGTTTGCATGGGAAGTGGCCTTTCATTACTGGTTCCAGGATCCCACTGTAATATGCCAATGGCTTGTATCCCAACAAGTTTTTTTGAGCGAGCACTGCCGTCATAACGTTGCCATCCATGTGTGAGAATAGGTAGAATTCCTCTGCATAATTAGGAATCCCGAGAACTGGACCTGTACAAATCGCTCTCTTGAGTTCTGAAAACCCCTTTTCCATTGCTTCAGTCCATTAATTCTTTTACTTGTCACCTGGGCCTTCTTCAGGGCCTGGAGCAAGGGCTTGGTATATGAGCTGTAATCGAAGACCCATGCTCTAACATAATTGCATAGGCCTAGAAAGCTCTGCATTTGCTTTATCGTGTGTGGTTTAGCCATGTTCACGATGGCTTCAGCCCTTTCTGGGCTCACCTTTTTACCTTCATGTGAGATTAGCTGGCCTATGCCGGCTCCTGTTGACAATGTTGCAACTTTTCCTTGTGAACCTTATAACCTTTCTCAGCCAGTACAGTCAATAGCTGAATAGAATTGCATCTGCATTGTTCTTCGGTGGAGCTGCAGATCAAGAAGTCGTCCACATATTGCAAGACGACACTTTCTAATGCAATATTGCTTAGGTCTATCTGTAGGACTCTGTTGAAGATGGACGGGGGCTCACAGTACCCCCGTGGCAACCTCATGCTTTTCAGACGCATTTGTCTGAATGTGAATGACGTCAGATCTTGAGAGTCACGGTGCAACGGGATTGAGAAAAAGGCATTTTTCAAGTCAATCACCTAAAATATTTTGCCTCGGTGGGTATATTACATAAGATTGTAGATGGATTAGGGACCAGAGGGAACTCGGCTTCAACAATATCGTTTAATGCTCTTAAATCTTGAATTAAACGCCAAGACCCTCCCTTTGATTTCTTGACAGGATAAATCACTGTATTACATGGTGACTCTGACGTCACCAAGATGCCCTGGTCCATCATGACGGAAATTGTTTTTGAATTCCCTTCATCTGCCTCTCTGGACATGGGGTATTGTCGCGCTCTCGGTAAATTTGCTTCTGGTTTCAGCTTCATTTTCACTTCTCCCACCCCCTTCAGGAGGCCTACGTCATATGGTGCTGTAGTCCATACTGAGACAGGCACCTAGGCCCTGTCGCCATCAATGTTTTCCGCACGTGTCAGTGACAACATCATTCTCTGAGGCACTTCTCTTTTGATCATTTGTACCCAAAATATGAGACTCACTTCCACCCTTGTCTCTTCTGAGTCTGGTTGTTCATCAAACAGATCGTCATCGGTGACGTCAATCACTCGACACCCTTCTTCAATAGCGATAATTGTGCACCATTGTCTGCCTTCATCATCGTAGCCTTCAACCAATGCTACCTTTCCTCGCACAGCTGCGGTATGTATCATCAAGGGAAATACTTGTCCCTCCTCTTCATGCATCGGTACTCTTGGTCTGAATAAAAATTAATTGAGGCTTCTCATGGTCCTATCTGCAAGGCCTGGTAATCCTGCCATGAGCACACGCATGCCATTTTTGAAAACTTCTGGCTCTAATGGTATAGCTCTCATGGCTATGTGCCCTGAGTATGCCCTGATCATTTGCACATGTTTGAATAATGCATTCCTGGAGTGGAGCATACTATGCCCTCCTCCATAAACGAGATTGTCATGTTCAACTTTGTCATTAAGTCTCGACCCAAAATGTTTACTGGGGACTGACGCGAATTCAATAAAGGTACATTCATTTCGCACTCTCCTACGGAGACTGGGAGTGCGTCTGTAAAGGGAAATCGACTGTGAGCTCCTGTAAAACTCTGAGTATCTATGGCCTCGCCGGGCAAGGAAAATTTGCCTTCTCGTATGCACAAGCGTGTTGCACCTGTGTCAACTAAGAAGGAATATTCTTTAACCCCTATGACGACATTCACCCTAGCTTCCCTATTAGGGTCGGGTGTCACTGATAGGATAGAGCACATTAGGGTTCCCAGTGAGCTGTCCTAGTTCATATATAAGTTCGGCCCACTGTACACTTGTAGATTCCCTCTACTCTCTGGGCTGCCTCCCCTTCCGGAGTTTGTGCCCTGAGACGACTGCAGTGGTGCCTGTTGAAATTGCCCTTGTGGCAAATTCCCCATGTTTGGGGGTTGAACCCCTTGCTGTGCACCCTGCTACACGCCTGGTGCTTGCTGCTGCACTGTGTGGTTTTGTATATTGCCCTGTTGTGAGGTCGCAGGTGGATTCGCCTTGCCTGCTCCCACTCCTTGGCTATTTTGCCACACGTCTTGACTTCTGCATGTGTGTGCCAAATGCCCCGTCATTCCACACAGCCAACATACTGGCAGAGGTCAGATGATTTGTCCGTTTGACATATCTGGGTTGCCCATTTGCACGTTTTGAAAACCTCCTTGATTACTCTGGAAACTTCCTTGATTACTTTGCCATCCTCTTCCTCTAAATCCCCTTCCCCTCGGGTACATTCCTATGTTACCCTGGTTGTTCTGCTGTGGGTTAGCCACCTGTTGTAAGTTCTGTTCAGCTGGGCTAGTTAGCATGGCTCCTTCGAGAGCATACTTTGATCATTTCTTTTGCACCACCTCGCTTCCTCACCCTTTCGTGTTGCCTCCTTTTTCCAATTCTTTGTTTGCATCAATCTACAGTAATGTGCAATAGTTAACTGTATTTCAGCCCAAGGTTTAGCCTCAATCCCTACCAATTTCTTGAGCTGTTTCTGCACCGGTTCTGGCAACCCTTGGCACAATATGTGGTAAAACACCAGTATAGATCTCGTCCAGGATTCATGCGTTTCGAGCACCCACGCGTCTTGGAAATTCTGTATATTAATCAACGGATCTTCTGACTCCTTCATTTTTCGAGTCATTATAGCTCCCATATCGGAAGTGTTGGGGTAAAGTACTCGTAGCACTTTCCATACTGCTGCTCTGCAATTATTAAATGGCGCTCTGTCCGCTTTCTCACCAAGTATGGCAATCAGGAGACCTTTAATGTCCCCTATAGCTAACGTGACACCCCCTGTCATTTTTTCTAACTCATGTATCCACTTCCCGGCTCCCGATGTCAGCATTGGAAACTTGTTTTTCAGGTTTTCTTGATCCATGTGTGGCCAAGGAATATATTACAGTCTTGCTCCCCCCTTTTCTAATAGCGGAAATTGGAATGCGCAGTCTTCCTTCTCTTCTCTCATAGCTCTCCTGTCTATTGCAGGTGTTATATTCCTGCATTGTCGTTTGCCTGGCATTGTCCTCAACCTGTCAACATAGGCGGGTGCAGACATCCCCCTCTGACCATGGGGTGTTCCATTATGCCGGTCCGATTGTGTGGCAGACTCTGATGTCCTCGGTGCGGACTCACTAGCACTCGACCATCGTACCCCTTTGTCCCTTGGAAGCTGTTTTTCGCGCCGTCTCCCTTCTTCATTTGTCTCGCACTCCATTTCCTCTCTGGAGTCGGACATTGATTGTTCCCAATTCACGCAACTCCTTGTGTCATCATCACTTTTACTGATTTCTAGTTTGTCCAGGGACAGTCCCCTGCTCCCATTACTTCGGGTGACATTCTCAGTGTCATACAGTTGAGTGCTTTCAAGGGCTCGTCTTCCCTTTCCCTTTGGGATATTTGTTTGAATCCCTTTTTGTCATATGCTATATCGATCGTTTCCCCGATGCTTCTGGTGTCGAAGTCATCTTCAATATTTTCCCCAATCGTGCTTGGTACTGAGTCGTGCGCAGGAAAAAATTCTTCAATGTCTTCCTATTCTACAACAGGATTGGGTTTTTTAACTTCCTGCACCAAATATTCGAGATTGCATGCCCTCTGTCTATGTTTAAGTTCTATGACATCATCACATTCTTTGCGCTTCCTCACCTCTTCTCTGACCTTATCTTCTTCTCTTCTCCTTTTATTTCTACGTTCATTTTCCCTTCAAACTTCCTCATCCCTTTCTCTCCTTATCTTGTCATGTACTCTTTGCTCTTCTTCTAAACCTTGCTGTTTCTGTCTGTCCAAGGCATAGACTGCTCTCTGTTTGCGATCGAGCTGTTTCTCTTGCTCTTCGCGATATAGCTGTTCACGCCTCAGTCTATCCTTCCGTCTTAGAGCAAAAAGTATGAAGTAAAGATATATCCAATGCGCAATTCCGAAAATTATAAATTCACATCGGAGAGTGAAAACAAGGTTGTTTGCTTGTATGCAGGGTTTATTGGTCATGAACAGCTGACACGTGTTTCAACCAATCTGGAATAAATCCAGTGGCAAAGTGAATGGATGCTCTTAAGTAGTTAGAGAGTGGTAAAACAGGATAGTTCACATTATCCGGGTTTCCACATTTATGGGACTATGGGGATTGGACCCCTTGACCTCCACTAGCATCCATGCTATATAGATCTCCTTACCAATTGACTTTTTTTCAAGATTATACCATTGGTGGTATCTATCCTGTTTTACCACTCTCTAACTACTTAGAGCATCCATTCACTTTAGCACTGGATATATGCCTTGATAACGACCAGATTGGTCGAAACACGTGTCGGCTGTTCATGACCAATAAACCCTGCATGCAAGCAGACGACCTTGTTTTCACTCTTTGATGTGAATTTGTAATTTTCGGAATTGCGCATTGGATATACCATTACTTCATACTTTTTGCTCTAAGTTTTCTGGTGCTTACTAGGGGGCGCCAGCAAAAGGTTTCCAACGCAGCAGATCCACATACTTATATCAAATAGTGGCTTATACTAGCGCACTGCTACTTCATGACCCCCAGGTTTTCCTTTTTATCCTTCCGTCTTATCATTTCATCCCTTGACTCCTTGTCTTTCTCTTTTCTCTGCGCCTCCTCTGACCTCTCTTTTGGTCTCACATCATCACTTCCTTTCCCATCAAGTTTCAACAATATCTGTCCTCCCATCCATTCGTCCTTTGCGAATGCTCTCTCATCAGTTCTGCTTTCACCTTCTTTCCATTTCTTTCCCTCTCTCTCCTTATCGAGAGATGCACTAATCTGTGCCCGATCCTTCCTCTAATCATCTCGTCCCTCCCTGTCCCTCGGGACTGCGGAGGTAAGAATCTTGTCCTGATCCTTGCCTCGGTTTTCGTCACTACTGTAAGTAGGTGACTCATATGCAGAGTTGCTGTACCCTGTGGCTGCTTTAAGCTCTCTCAATGGGTAAAGTCCCTCAGGCTTACCTCCCTCGGTTTCTGTTTCAGGTGGGGCAGGTGGCACGGTAGGCGTCTCATCCCCCTCCATGCATACGTTTAATATCCAGTCAGAAGGTGGCTCTTCTTCCTTCGACTGTTCGAACATTTTCCAAAGTTCTAGAACAGCAAGGCGTTTCTCTAGTTTTTTTCATGTATATGTGGCATGCAAGTAAGTCGTCATATGCTGTAAGACGGCTTTGGATAAGGACCCCTTTTGTGGCCACGGCATAAACATCTTGTGGGCGGTACCCTTAACCCACTTGGTGCTATATTTCTTAAGCTTGTGTGCATGTTTCAGCAGTTGCTTACATAAGTGTGCCAATGGTGTAATTTCTTCCATGCTTAAATCTGTTCTACTTTCCGCTCAAGCACCACTTTTCAATGCTTCCATGCAATTTAACTCTATCAACAATATGAGCGAGCACCAAACACTGCAAGCTCCAATCGAATGTTTCCCCACCAAAACTTTTTATCACCAATTTATTCAAGAATATACGTCACATATCTCGGCGAGTATGTTCCTGGTATTTCAAAATGGGTGGCTGGAGTGCAGGCCACATCTGGGACCTCCTTTACAGTGTCTTAAACATACAAAGGTTTTTTAACATCTACCAACACATACTTATGTTGCAAAGCTAATAACATTGTGCTATCACAGGAGTGTGTGCGGGAGTGTGGACATAAAAGTCAAGTCCATAGCTTGCCATAGCCTGTGCATCGGAGTTGGGACTGCAGTTCAAACTCGGGCATTTAACACTGAATTTACTTTGTAATTACTTTGCAATCACACGCTGTCTTTGCCTTCTTGAAATAACACAAAAAGGTGCAGTTTTGTTGTGATTTGACACGCGCACCCAATAGGAGCATGCAAAGGACGTGAAGTAATTTAACACACTTTGATCCTGACCAGGTAGTGGGTCTCATCACGAGTTTGGTTTGGCGGTAACCCTTAAATGCAGCGGTAGCGCTATTACCGCCGCATTTAAGGGTCCGCCAAATCACGGGTTTGGCAGATTTCCCCCCAGCTCTGAGCTGGGGGGAAATCTGCCGAAATTTCATGCTATTACCACCGGCGGTAAATCCGCTGGCGGCAAGAGGGCGAAAATTCCCCATTGAGCCCAATGGGGAATTCCCGAATGGGCTCAGTGGGGAATGGGAAATACCCGTTCCGTCAAACGCGTGATCCGGTGCTATTAGCGCCAGGGGGTTTGGCGGTAGGGCTATAAACCGCCCAACTCGTGATGAGGCCCAGTGTCTTAAATATATTAAGACTTTCAGGAACTTGGTTGTACCATGGTCCTGCTTCTCTGTGTCGGTGAAAGGAGTGTGGTCAAATTGAATACATTTTTAATCAGCACATGTGGTTGTGCTTCCTTATGAGTGTGCAAGAAGTGTGAACAAACTGAATACATTCGTAATCAGTACATGTGATTCTGCTTCTTTGTGTTTGCGACAGGAGGGTGGACAAACTGTAGTAAATTTTAGTAGGCAAACATGTCCATCTGCATTCATACATGTGCAAATTTAGTGTGTAGTCAATTGGTAATTTTAGAAACAATAGGTTTTATAGCACACGAGCAATATATATATTCATTGTAATTCTTCTGCATTGCCAATTGTCTTATCCTTAGCATATTGCTGATCTTAGGCCTGCAATTATAGAGCATTGTAACAACTGCTAATATATTTCAAGGTTGTTCTGGATCATTCTATAGTGCAACCTCTCTAAATTGTTACAGAATTGGTTGCAGGAACTAGATACACCCCCAGGTTGTAGTGACTGTTGGACAAGTATCCTTTGAGCTCATCCTGGGAGTGTGCGCCAATTCTTTGAACTAAAATACCTATTATGCCTGGCTTAACCAACGGGGAGTGAAGAATAGTTAGTGCACTGTGCCAGTGTGTATGCAAGTTACTTGAACGTAGTTTGGGTCATACAGGGTTTGCAGCCTTTCTTGAATTCCCAATCTGGGCTGGTTGTTGGACTCAGAAGCAGCGCATCACAGAGCAATTATCACTAACAAGCGCAAAGATGAACAAACCACACAATATACCTAATTCCTCATGTGCATTCAAGGATAATTCTGGTAAAAATGAGAAAATAAATCTGCAGGAGGCAAAGTTTAGGCCAACTGTCACTGGCAATAATGTTGTGAATGATAAGATCAGTGACTCTGAGCCTCAGGATGATGGACCGGTAGAGGTTCTGGCGGAGATCCATCATGCATCCCTGATGCGACCGGACCCTATGTCCAACACTCTGCAGGACACAAACGAACAACTTACAAATTTGCCAAAGCGGGCTGGCAATGCTTTTTGTTCACTGACTCAGGCCGACCCGGAAGATCTTTTGAACAGTGTTGGAAACAATTATGTGTTGGACGTCTCAGGTAATGGCTGAATTGGGCAAACGTTTAAGAGTGTTATTGGGCCCTCCAACTCTGCATACATTACTACCTTGTGCATTTGATGAGGTATGTTTATTTATCAATGCTATTGCCAGCAAGGTTAACTTGGGAGAGTCAAATATAGTGACCAGGTCGGCTAACTACTCCTTTAATCACTCAGAAATAGGTTTTTTAAATAAATCACCTATAGGAACACTTCAAGAAAACCCTATGTTTCTCAATGAACCTATTGATGCTCTTAGTTCTGGCACAACTACACTCACAGGCGAACCCTATTATCTACACCTTTGCCCAATAATAGTTCTTCTCAGGAACCTATCTCCCCTGACCTTTACTCATTTCCAGTATTAACCAGAATTCTAAATTTACTGGACAAGAGCCATGACGTCACTCAGTATGAGATACGAGAAGTAAAAACATTTCTCTCAGATATTCTAGCTAAAATGTATTGGAGGGGTTCATCTATGCCTGTGAAACTCAAACAAATGATAACCTTGAGCACATTCAAAAAAACTGCTCCTGGCATTTCAAAGGCTAGTCAGAGTGATGTATTGGACAGGACAGCACATTCCTGTCAAACTTCATTTGCACGTGTCTTGCAAACATCTTCTACACCGTTGAGGATGGATGCCACGCAGGGGTCAAATCAAGTCTCCAATTATACTCTCCAGTTAAATGGCAAAGACATATTGGCCACTGATCAGGAGTTAGAATGTCAAGATGCCTATTCACCAAATAGTCCCTCACCGTTGACAGACATCATTGAAGAATCATACAGTGCGGCTGAACAGAAGAGGCTGGTGAATTCTTCCCTCTTGCCAGAAATTCCAAGTTCTCTGCCCTCTGAGGCATTTATTTCTCGCAGAATAATGTGAAAAGAGATCAGAGCCAGAAAAGGCTAATAAGCAATTAAAAACCTATGCAATTTACCAAAAGAGGATGAGTTGATAGACTTGAATGCCAGGGCCATTGTCTTGATGTGTTGCTATATCGAGGACAAATAATTGAATATATAGAGACAATTTCAATATCATGGACAGACCACTACGGCAGAGTATTTGAACTGGTAGTGCATAACAAATCATTAGATGTGCACATGGAAAGTCGGGGTAGGCAGTTCTGTAAACCTAAAGATTTACTGAAAATTTCAGGGGAAACACTGAAACATGCGCTAGCACAGATTGAGGATACTCTCCCATGAGAGGAGTTCTTTAATAGAGGAACAGAAATCATGACCAGGATATGTAACAAACAGGCTCCTTTCCAACAAGAAAAACCTAGGAAACTCACTAACCCATGGTTTTCACCAGATTTGACCAAAGTAAGGGGACAGGTGAGATCCTTAGAGAAAAAATGGAAAAGAAATCGCACTGAGTATAATTTGGAACAGGTTAAGAGCCACAGAAGAATTTACAGGAAAGCCACCTTTGAAGCCAAAGCCAAATTCATAACCGAAAAAATTGATACGGTTATGAATAGACCACAGGAATTGTATGTAGCAATCTCCCAGTTAGCAAACCCTGGGTGTGCATCAGCAGCGCCAGAAGCATCACAAGCACAGGCGGATGCACTCAACAACTATTTTGTGAATAAAATAGAGTTAATACAAGGGAAAATTAGGGGCATTAAACTATCAGATCCCCAAGAAGATCTGGAAATAACAGAGGAGATTAGTCCAGAACGCATAGCACACAATGAGGATATTGGAGTGTGCCAGAATGTATTCATATTTACGGAAGTCTCGGAGGAAAGGATCTGCTCTTTGAAGCCAACTAATGATACGCTCTTTGCCATTCCATCATCAGTAGCTAAACGAATAGCCACAGATATCACCCCATTTATTACAAAATGTGTCAACAAATCACTTACATCAGGGGTAGTACCAACAATTTTGAAAAAATCACTGGTTACACCGTTGCTAAAAAAAAGCGAATTTAGACCCCAAAATAATTTCAGAATTATAGGCCAGTGGCAGGATTGCCATGGCCATCCAAGATCCTGGAACAAATTGTGACCACTCAACTGCAGAATCATGTGGACCAGGAGAATCTGCTAGACCCACTACAATCTGGTTTTCGCCCAGGTTTTGGGACGGAGACAGCATTGTTGACGGTCTGGGATAATTTGTTAGAAATAGTGGATCAGGGGGCAAGTCCTTGCTTGTTATGCTGGACCTGTCCGCCGCTTTTGATACGGTGGACCATGGGACTCTGTTGAGACGTCTGACAGAAGTAGGAGGGGTGGGGGTAAAAGACCTGCGATGGTTTAGATCTTTTCTTTATAGTAGAGAACTACGAGTTCGACTCTGAGATTTCTTGTCGGACTCGGTACTACAAAGTTGCGGAGTCCCCCAGGGATCCTCCCTTTCCCCACTGCTTTTTAATCTATATGTAAAACTACTCATGGATATCCTGAGAAAGCATGGCATACAGTTTCACTCGTTTGCGGATGACACTCAGGTGTTCTTGAGGATACAGAATCAAGAGAAAACATACAAGATAGTGGAACGATGCCTACAAGAAATACAGGGCAGGATGTGTGTGAATCAGTTATTGCTGAATGCCAGAAAAACTGAAGTAATCGTATTCACCTCAAAATACCATCTACAGAAGGAGAAATTGCATCCCCCTTGCCTACTAGGGACACAGTTGAACTTTTCCAAGAAAATTAAAAATTTAGGCTGTGTCTGGGAGGACAATATGGGAAGTGGAGCTCAGGTCAATGCGAAGGTGCAAGCAGCATACCATTCATTGCGCATATTGAGACATACCTTACCTTTCATTGCTAATCAGGATAGAGCGGTAGTTATCGGTACTCTGGTCAACTCGAGGCTAGATTATGGTAACGCATTGCTGTCGGGTATCCCAGCCTACCAACTGCAAAGATTGCAGGTGGCCCAAAACGCAGCAGTCAGGGCAAAAAAATCAGCCCCAACCTCTATTCTGAGAAAAGCCCCACACTGGTTGCCAGTAAAGGAAGAATAGAGTTTAAGGTCCTTTGTCTGGTCTACAAGGGCATGAATAAGATAGGACCAACATACTTATTAGACAAAATCAGGAGGTATGTTCCCACCCGATAACTGCACTCTGCAGACCAAAATCTGCTTTACATACCAGGTACCAGGTGTGTGAATAAAGGGGACCGTAGATTCGCAGTCTACGGTCCTAGAGCATGGAACAAACTGCCCAGAGAAATCCGCGAGATTCAAACCCTCTCGGGTTTCCAGAGGGCCGTGAAGACCCATCTGTTCTGTTAGGTATTCCTTGTGTATGTAAGCTGGTGCTAAGCAATTTCATATGACCTAGTGGACCGTGTCATAGAGAAATGGCAATTGATACATCTGCGCCCAGTTATGATTTAATTTGTTCGGTGCGTGTTACAAATACTCAATTCAATTCAATTCAACAAACACGAGCAGATTCATAACAACAGCAGAAGCTGATAGATGAGTTCTCTGATGTTAAGACGGGTCCGTCTAAATAAAATCGGACAAAAAAAACTCTCCAAAATGTCAACCGAATTTAGTTGTAGTTAATATAGAGGATAATTCATATACCTTGTCAATTGCCTACACAGTTCTTAATGACAAAGCAAAATGTCGAGCTTCATTCCCATCATGAGCAAAAAAACTTTATGGGGAGATGTAGTTTCTATACCTAATATGGAACCTGCAACTCAAAACTTTTATACCTCATCAACTCGTACTAAATACTTTGTCAATCCAGAGTAATTGTAATATTTTGCAGGAGCTGTATGGTAGCAAAATAGGCCTTACCCAAAAAAAGTCCACCAATGATTCTGCCTTCACCAAATCAATCACAATCCCTCTCCACAAATATTATGGGGTGGGAGAGCAATAACAAAATGAATGGCACTAATAGAATCAACAGATCTCACATGCTTGATATATTCAAGCAGATTCCCGCACTTAGATCGTTCGTTTCCGATGACATTGAATGGGTGACCTTACCAATGATTTACAATAATTGTATGATTTGTCAACTCCATTCAATAATTATAACAAAGCTCATCTGGGAACAATGAGAAGACCTAAGGATGCTGGGATTCCAAATTAGTCTTTTGAATTCGAAGGACGAAGCCCAGAAATTCATTGAAACCCATAAAAGTTAATCCATTGATGCAAATGTAACTCAAACATGAAAATACTGCAGTGGGCACCAATGCTGCAATAATAGCAAAATATGAAAAGGAGAACATATTTAATTGCTGATGACTCAATTATCAACCCTCAACAAAACTGTGCAGGGTTGGTCTTGGGTTGGACCAATAATGAAAACCTTTTTGCCCATGCAGCAAGAGAAGTCATAACCTTAGCATTAAAGCACTAAGCTTCCTCTCGTGGAATGCCTGTGGCTCTAACAATATGAATTCATGGTTTGATAATTATGCTTTTGCTATTAAACCTACCGTAATATCATTACAGGAAACCATGATGATTAACATTTTTTATCTAAGAGGCTATGAAACATTCACTTCTTTAGCTAACAGCGGGTTCGCTGGATGTCCTAGTGGGGGGTTATTTCAATTGATAGAAGCATAAAAACTAAGACAAAGTTGGTACTATCATCTGATGATCTGTTAGCCATTGAGTTGGAGTTAAAGGATGCAGAGGTGTCTACTTTCATGATTATTAATATTTACTGCAATCCGACAAAAATTGAGTTGTTTGATTTTCTTCTTAAAATAACGGCATTGCTTGAAGACTCAATCAATACTAACCCTAACTATATATTCATTACAGGAAGGGGCTTTAATTGTAACTGCGCTGAGGGTGCCAGGATAAATAAGTATTCTAACACGAAAAACTCATTAACATCTACTATTTGCAGCAGCCAAATTTGGGATAAACTTTTCTTGGAATGGGAAATAATAATAATTTAGCAAAGATACTCTGTCGCATACTTGGTGTAGAGGCAGTGTTAAATCTCAGATCAATCACTTTTATGCATCTGCCGCAATAATAGCAAAATGTGAAAAGGTGAACATATCTAATCCAGGTCTGGGAGACCACATGATTTTACAATGTAATCTTAACATCAAAACTCTGGTTGATGAGATTAAACCAACACTAGCCTTCTTGGAGCTCGAACAATCTGGGCTCACGCTTAGGTGGAACAGGAAGAACAACACCACATTTTTGACGTTATTGAGGAGAAATCTGCTAATATCTGATGTCCTCAATCCTTCTGAAATAAATCTTCTCGAAAGAGCAGAATTTATCAACCAAGCTGTCATGCATTGTCTCAAAATGTGTATTCATCTTCATTTCAAAAACAGCACACATCAAAGACACACTTACGATCAACAGGTGGCGGAATCTAAGCGACTAAATACAGAAAAATTAGAGGTCTAGAGACCCAAAATCTTTCAGCGGTCCAATATCGTCAAGCCAAAAAGCATCTACATCAAACTCCTAAGAACCTAGTTAAATCAATAAAGATTGGTATGCATATAAGGGATAATCAGTCAATGATCAAAAATCTTTGTAGTCATGACACACACTCTTTTTTTGTCCATCATGAGGAACACAATTGGTAAAAGTAAAGTGTCCATGGACTCCTCTATTACAGAGGAGGTGTGGGTTACATTTTTTACAAACAACTATCAACTACCTTTATCTTTTCAGCACACAAATAACCCCTTTAATGGAGTGACGACATTGGGTTTGTGTACTTTGGAAAAAAAAGATATTGAATGAGTGATTCAAAAAATGTAATAATTCTAGAGCCGCTGGCCCAGACGGCATCCCGGCATGTGTATCGACATCTGATCCCATCTTATGGGCTTCCATTCCAAAAATCAAATTTGACACTATATTTCAAACCAATTGCGTTCCTGAATCATGGACACAATCTCTCATTTTTGCGATCTTTAAAAAAGGTGATCCTCCGAATGCCTCTAATTATAGACCAATAGCCCTCACCAACACCTCTTCAAAGGTGTTCTCTATATTAATTCTAAAGGATCTCGACAGTATCATCCAAAGGTCTGACATTCTCTAACGTTTCCAAGTAGGATTTTGCAAGAGAATGGGTCACATCAGCTAGAGACAGTCAAACGCAGCCAAAATGGGCCAATGTTCACGGCCTCTTTGGATATGACATCCGCGTTCGACTGTGTTATTCAATCAATTTCATGGCAAAAGTTAGCGAGATTTGGTATCCCTGTAAATCTGATTTTACTTGTGTCTTTGTTGTATCAGGAAATAACATATGGAATATGCATTAACAAGGAGGGTTCGCTCACTGGTGCAATATGAACACATATAGGAGTTAAACAGGGATGTAACATGGCGTCCATCTTGTTTAATCTCTATTTGTGTAATCTCTATGAGATATGGCCATGTCAGGGGATTACACCTGTAAATTTGGGCAAATTGTGAATAAACTGGCTGCCATTTGCTGACGATTTGATTTTCTTTGACAGAACTCAGAGTGGGCTACAAATCAAACTACAGCTCTTCAAGCTTTGCGCCTTAAAACATAATTTACAGGTAAACACTGCTAAATCTAAAATTGTGGTGTTTTCATATGTAAAAAAATAAAAACCATGACCTGGTGCCTAGGTGCTGAACACATTGAACGAGTACCACAACTACGATATCTTGGCTAGAATTTGTGTAACACCTCCTCTTTGGTGATGTGGAGGGAATCTTTAACACACAAACTGAGGCCTTTGATGTCCCAGATTAAACATCTCTTCAACCGGCTTTGTAAATTCTCTGTGATGCCAGCTAATGAATACTATCAGGCCGATTCATGGAATAATTAGCGCGGCGCAAGTGGGCAAAAACGTGCGAATCGCAGTGGAATAGCGAAAATCGCAGTGCAATTGCGAAAATCGCACGAAAAGCAGCGCACGTCGATTCATGGAAGGCCGTGCGCGAGAAAACCAGCGGATGTGCGATAAAAAAGTGCGCGGCGCACGTTGGCGCACAGGCCATCTAACAGCGTGCGCCAGGTCACAGCGAAAACCGCACAGGGCACAGCGAAATTCGCACATAGCGCGGCGCACGCAACAAAAGTAGGCGGAACACGGGCGTAACACTCAGAATGGGGAACAACTTGTCAAAACGTGGGCGTCACGGGGGAAGTACAGGGCACAAGTGCGCGGAACGCCCACACGCTCGCCTACAACACGTATTCATGGAATAGAATAGGGCAAAAAAGCGCACGCTCAAACCAGCGCACAGGCACAAACACGACCGCCACAAGAAAGCAGGCGGTAGCGTCTCTGCGGCTGTAAGAAATGTGCGCCAAAAGGTGCGCCAACAAATAGCACCTATATACTGCCATGATGAATGTCCCATACTGTGGCCCTCCAGGAAAAATGACGTGCAAAGGGGTACCCACAAACACGGACACCCGCTGACAAAAAATACGTGTGCGTGTATACCGGGGTGCGCGGGAAGTCTAACACGCGATTTCAGCAGGGTACGTGCATCACAGGGGTTCGCGTGAAGTTATTCACGCGATCGGGCCTGGGGGAGCGGGCTACGTGTATTTCAGGGGTTCGCGTGAAGTTTCACACGCGATCGGGTCTGGGGGAGCGGGCTACGTGTATTACAGGGGTTCGCGTGAAGTTCCTCACGCGATCGGGCCTGGGGGAGCGTGCTACGTGTATTTCAGGGGTTCGCGTGAAGTTTCACACGCGATCGGGCCTGGGGGAGCGGGCTACGTGTATTACAGGGGTTCGCGTGAAGTTCCTCACGCGATCGGGCCTGGGGTAGCGGGCTACGTGTATTACAGGGGTTCGCGTGAAGTTCCTCACGCGATCGGGCCTGGGGGAGCGGGCTACGTGTATTCCAGGGGTGCGCGGGAAGTTCCACACGCGAATAGCCTGGGCGCGTGTATTTCAGGGGTGCGCGGGAAGTTCCACACGCGAATAGCCTGGGCGCGTGTATTTCAGGGGTGCGCGGGAAGTTCCACACGCGAATAGCCTGGGCGCGTGTATTTCAGGGGTGCGCGGGAAGTTCCACACGCGAATAGCCTGGGCGCGTGTATTTCAGGGGTGCGCGGGAAGTTCCACACGCGAATAGCCTGGGCGCGTGTATTTCAGGGGTGCGCGGGAAGTTCCACACGCGAATAGCCTGGGCGCGTGTATTTCAGGGGTGCGCGGGAAGTTCCACACGCGAATAGCCTGGGCGCGTGTATTTCAGGGGTGCGCGGGAAGTTCCACACGCGAATAGCCTGGGCGCGTGTATTTCAGGGTTGCGCGGGAAGTTCCACACGCGAATAGCCTGGGCGCGTGTATTTCAGGGGTGCGCGGGAAGTTCCACACGCGAATAGCCTGGGCGCGTGTATTTCAGGGGTGCGCGGGAAGTTCCACACGCGAATAGCCTGGGCGCGTGTATTTCAGGGGTGCGCGGGAAGTTCCACACGCGAATAGCCTGGGCGCGTGTATTTCAGGGGTGCGCGGGAAGTTCCACACGCGAATAGCCTGGGGGCGCGTGTATTTCAGGGGTGCGCGGGAAGTTCCACACGCGAATAGCCTGGGCGCGTGTATTTCAGGGGTGCGCGGGAAGTTCCACACGCGAATAGCCTGGGCGCGTGTATTTCAGGGGTGCGCGGGAAGTTCCACACGCGAATAGCCTGGGGGCGCGTGTATTTCAGGGGTGCGCGGGAAGTTCCACACGCGAATAGGCTGGGCGCGTGTATTTCAGGGGTGCGCGGGAAGTTCCACACGCGAATAGCCTGGGCGCGTGTATTTCAGGGGTGCGCGGGAAGTTGCACACGCGAATAGCCTGGGCGCGTGTATTTCAGGGGTGCGCGGGAAGTCCCACACGCGAATAGCCTGGGCGCGTGTATTTCAGGGGTGCGCGGGAAGTTCCACATGTGATTTGACAGTGTGGGTCCTCCCAGGTGTACCCTGTACACCCTCCACGGCCCCTGCAGGCAGCCCACACCACAGGGGACTACCATGCATCCCTGGTCATGTCCCGCAGGCAGCCCACCCACCATGGGCATGCCCCCCAGCAAAGGCACATGTCTCCTTGAACTAATGAACACCAACTCATGTCCCCTTGCACCCCCACCCCCCAGCACTGTGGGGCACCTGCCAGCAGGCCCCCACCCATGTCCAACTCATGTCCCCCACCACCCCCACCCCCCAGCACTGTGGGGCACCTGCCAGCAGGCCCCCACCCATGTCCAACTCATGTCTCCCACCACCCCCACCCCCCAGCCACCAGGGTCACCCTCCACCAGGCCCCCACTCATGTCTCCCACCACCCCCACCCCCCAGCCACCAGGGTCACCCTCCACCAGGCCCCCACTCATGTCTCCCACCACCCCCACACCCCAGCAGTGCAGGGGCAGCCTCCACCAGGCCCCCACTCATGTCTCCCACCACCCCCACACCCCAGCCACCAGGGGCACCCTCCACCAGGCCCCCACTCATGTCACACACCACCCCCACCACCCAGCCACCAGGGGCAGCCTCCACCAGGCCCCCACTCATGTCACCCACCACCCCCACCCCCCAGCCACCAGGGGCACCCTCCACCAGGCCCCCACTCATGTCTCCCATCACCCCCACACCCCAGCAGTGCAGGGTCACCCTCCACCAGGCCCCCACTCATGTCTCCCACCACCCCCACCCCCCAGCCACCAGGGGCACCCTCCACCAGGCCCCCACTCATGTCTCCCACCACCCCCACACCCCAGCAGTGCAGGGTCACCCTCCACCAGGCCCCCACTCATGTCTCCCACCACCCCCACACCCCAGCAGTGCAGGGTCACCCTCCACCAGGCCCCCACTCATGTCTCCCACCACCCCCACCCCCCAGCCACCAGGGTCACCCTCCACCAGGCCCCCACTCATGTCTCCCACCACCCCCACACCCCAGCAGTGCAGGGGCAGCCTCCACCAGGCCCCCACTCATGTCTCCCACCACCCCCACACCCCAGCAGTGCAGGGTCACCCTCCACCAGGCCCCCACTCATGTCTCCCACCACCCCCACACCCCAGCAGTGCAGGGTCACCCTCCACCAGGCCCCCACTCATGTCTCCCACCACCCCCACACCCCAGCAGTGCAGGGGCAGCCTCCACCAGGCCCCCACTCATGTCTCCCACCACCCCCACACCCCAGCAGTGCAGGGTCACCCTCCACCAGGCCCCCACTCATGTCTCCCACCACCCCCACACCCCAGCAGTGTAGGGTCACCCTCCACCAGGCCCCCACTCATGTCTCCCACCACCCCCACCCCCCAGCCACCAGGGTCACCCTCCACCAGGCCCCCACTCATGTCTCCCACCACCACACACCCCAGCAGTGCAGGGGCAGCCTCCACCAGGCCCCCACTCATGTCTCCCACCACCCCCACACCCCAGCAGTGCAGGGTCACCCTCCACCAGGCCCCCACTCATGTCTCCCACCACCCCCACACCCCAGCAGTGCAGGGTCACCCTCCACCAGGCCCCCACTCATGTCTCCCACCACCCCCACACCCCAGCAGTGCAGGGGCAGCCTCCACCAGGCCCCCACTCATGTCTCCCACCACCCCCACACCCCAGCAGTGCAGGGTCACCCTCCACCAGGCCCCCACTCATGTCTCCCACCACCCCCACACCCCAGCAGTGCAGGGTCACCCTCCACCAGGCCCCCACTCATGTCTCCCACCACCCCCACCCCCCAGCCACCAGGGGCACCCTCCACCAGGCCCCCACTCATGTCACCCACCACCCCCACCCCCCAGCCACCAGGGGCACCCTCCACCAGGCCCCCACTCATGTCACCCACCACCCCCACACCCCAGCAGTGCAGGGTCACCCTCCACCAGGCCCCCACTCATGTCTCCCACCACCCCCACCCCCCAGCCACCAGGGTCACCCTCCACCAGGCCCCCACTCATGTCTCCCACCACCCCCACACCCCAGCAGTGCAGGGGCAGCCTCCACCAGGCCCCCACTCATGTCTCCCACCACCCCCACCCCCCAGCCACCAGGGTCACCCTCCACCAGGCCCCCACTCATGTCCCCCTGCACCCCCACCCCCCGGCAGTGCAGGGGCAGCCTCCACCAGGCCCCCACTCATGTCTCCCACCACCCCCACCCCCCAGCCACCAGGGTCACCCTCCACCAGGCCCCCACTCATATCTCCCACCACCCCCACACCCCAGCAGTGCAGGGGCAGCCTCCACCAGGCCCCCACTCATGTCTCCCACCACCCCCACCCCCCAGCCACCAGGGGCACCCTCCACCAGGCCCTCACTCATGTCACCCACCACCCCCACACCCCAGCAGTGCAGGGTCACCCTCCACCAGGCCCCCACTCATGTCTCCCACCACCCCCACACCCCAGCAGTGCAGGGGCATCCTCCACTAGGCCCCCACTCATGTCTCCCACCACCCCCACACCCCAGCCACCAGGGGCACCCTCCACCAGGCCCCACTCATGTCACCCACCACCCCCACACCCCAGCAGTGCAGGGTCACCCTCCACCAGGCCCCCACTCATGTCTCCCACCCCCCCACCCCCCAGCCACCAGGGTCACCCTCCACCAGGCCCCCACTCATGTCCCCCTGCACCCCCACCCCCCGGCAGTGCAGGGGCAGCCTCCACCAGGCCCCCACTCATGTCTCCCACCACCCCCACCCCCCTGCCACCATGTGCAGCCCCCACCAGGTCCTCACAATCCCCAATCATGTGCGTAATGGTCAGCCTCCACAGCCAAAAAGCCCTACCAAGTAACCCATTCACCCACATGGAAATGGAAATCACATGTTACACCCCCAATGTACATGAAGCAAATGAACCCATGTCCGTCACACACATATTTTCCAATTGAATGGGAAAACACACAACATGACATGCATGAAACCAATGAGATGAAACCACACAGTGAACAATGGAAAAAAAAATGTATTGAAAAAAATACGAATGCCAAAGAAAGAAAACTAACTACAATGTAAATGTGAAAAAATAAGCTGCATGTCCGCATAAAAACACAAAACTAGAAAATCAAATCAAAAAAATGTTGTCCAAAGTGAAATGTAAAAACTCTCCATGCAACAAAGAACTATGTACAAAAATAATAAGGGTCCATCATCACAACTGAACTAAGGAAACCTCCTAAAAAACCTACCTAAATATCAACTATATACAAAAAGTGGAGCAGTGTCCGTCGACTCCAAATCATAATAAGAACGAAAGGAAACCTAAAACTAAAGAACTATATACAAAGGCGGCGGGCAAGTCCAGCGGCTCACTCTGTGGTGTCCCGGGCCAGGGCATCATCGAACTCCTGTTCGATGTCCCGGAGGCGGTCCAGTTCCATGGCCCCGAGGGTCCGCAGGGACGACGCTGTGTCCTCCTCCAACCCCCTGCGGATTGCCTCGAGGCACTCGGCCCGCCTCAGGGCCCTCCGCATGGAGTTCTCCGCCCTGACCATTGTGAGCCGCGCCTCTTCCGCCCGCCGCCGCTCCGCACCTATGGTGTGGCCCAACCGCTGCCACACGGAAGACACTCTCTGTCCTGGGTCCCCCTGCCCTCCGGCCGATGCCTGCCCCTCCGATGTTGAAAGCCCTGAGCCTTCATGTCTCCCACCATCTTGCTGCTGCTGCTGCTCTTCCTCTGCCCGTGCACTGCCTCCTGCTGCCTGCACATCCTCCGCCGGCTGGGGTGCACCTGTTGATGTGGCCACCCCTGCTGGACCTCTGACTCCCGACTGTGGCAGGGATGCCTCCTCCACCAGCCTGGCCGCACTGTCAGAGGCAGCTCCACAGGGCACCCAGGTGACTGATGGGTGGGAAGATGGCACAGAGGACGACTGGCGCGTAGGGGGTCCAGTTGAGGAGGGGGTCGGAGCAAGCCCCATCAGACAGCGGAATCCGGCCTGGGTGACCTGTCCCAGCAGGCTGACGTGGTCAACGAGCCATTCGAGATGACGTGCAGTCTCTCCATGAAAAGACTGCAGGTCACCTCGCATGGCCCGTTGACGCAACGCCACACCAGCCAGGACAGGCTCAACCCGGACCTGGATGGCCACATCCGCAGGCAGAGGAAGGCCAGTTGACGTCAGCTCATCCCCTGCCTGAAAACGGGTCTAGACGTAGGCATCCCTGCTGGTGCAAGATGATGCAGGGACAGGATCGGGGACAGGATTGCACACAGGCACCTCCGCGGCCGCCTGTGCTGCCTCCTGTCCCTGGTCCTGCACTGCACCACTAGCACCAGTGGGATCCCCACCTCCAGACCCTGTCTCTGGTGCTTGCGCGGCCCCCTCCTCCACCAAACCCCCCACCAACCTGGATGACTCTGTGCCATCTTCCCCTGTTGGGCCCTGTGGGGTCCCAGCTGCCCCTTCTGCTGCCGAGGAGTCCAACTGCAACCTCCGCCTCTTGGACCTCCCCCCAGCAGCTGCGGCCTGGGACGCGGCACCGGACTCCTCACTCCCCGACGAGATGACAACACGGGAGGGGAGCCGGGCCTTGCGTCTCCGGCTGGCGGTCGGATCCCCGCCGCTGTGCTCCACAGCACCTTCTCCGCCCTCTTCATCAGTTGACGCTGCAGACAGGGAGAAACAAAACACAGGCATCAGGGCACTGTACAATGGACACATACACGCATGGCAGTTGCACATGAGTGGCATTGGCAAACCTCAGACATGTCATCACAATCCCCAACACACATGTCATTGCAACTGGCACACATGAGCCATACCACAGCCATTTTGCAACTGCCACCACCATCCCTACACATACAACAGCATCAGCAGCCAAAGGGGAGCCAGACATCACATGCAACACAGGAAGTGCACCACACATGTACACACACCACCACACTTGCATGCATGTCTACACCTCTGCCAAGTGTCGCACTGTTCAGACGGGCATCCATGTCACATCTGCCAATCAGGCTTCCACATACCGCAGTCACATGCATCCATGTAGCATCACTGTTGCACCCTTGACATATACACACACATGCACATGTACACAGTGCTCATACATGCAGCCGAAAACAACATACATGCCTGACATCACGGACATGTCTACTTACATACACATTCATCCAAACATGTGTGCACGCACAACTGCATTTGCCATGCAAGCCGACACACACAAGCACCATCCATGTCTCACACATTACAGCCCTCGCATGTGTCAGCCCCACGGCCCTGTACACCCCCACCCATACTCCACCCCATACAAACAGATGTGCAACCGGCACAATGGGGAATGATCACCACACGCCCTGCTCACAACCCGGATGCATGTACACTCACCGCTCGACTCCAGACGGCTCTGCTTCTCTAGGACCTGGACGTGGAGCGCTGGGGATATGCGTTCCAGGACCCCCATCTGTTCTTCTGACAAGTGGCCCCGGCGCCTCTTGGCATCCGCTGCCTTCAAGAGGCGCCGGGCCTTGTTCAGGGTCCTGGACCTGAAGTCCTCCCAGCGCTTCCTGACATGTTGTAAGTCCCGGACTGCCACCCCCTCCGCGTTGATGGCAGTCACGATGTCAGTCCAGATCCGAGTCCGTCCTTCCTTGTCGGCGCGGGAACTTCCAAAGAGGGCATCATACTGCCCCAGGACTTGCTCCACCAGGACACCAACTTCGGTGGCACTGAAGCTGGTGCCCCTCTGCCTCTCTGGCCGGGGGTTGTCAGTGGTCACAGATGGTGTTAGCCCCGACATGACAACCCCAGAGGCAGGAGTGGGTGGGCAACTGGGTCCTGGGGCTGGGCTGTGGAGCGATGGAATTCCAGTCGGGAGTCTTCTGTTCCAGCAGGGGTGGTCACAGCAACAGCACCCCTGGCTGATGTGCAGGCAGCAAATGGCAGTGCACGTGGGCAGCAGGCAGTCAGGCAGCAGCAGATAGCAGGTGGGAGCGTGCTCGGGGCTCTGGGGGGCAGTAATTCGGCCTTCTGGGCAGGAGCGTGGTCTTCCGTGTGCTCACGCGTGGCCAGCTTGGTACGGAGTGAATTGGCACGTGAAAATCCTGCACGTCAGCGTGAAAACCGAGGAAAGGCCCTTAGCGCGTAAGCGCGTCAGCACGCATACGCGATTCCATTGGACCAAAGGCCCTCAGCGCGTAAGCGCGTCTGTGACGTGACCCGCACGGGTGTTTCCCACACAGCACGTGATGACAGAGCACACATGGAAAGACTGCACGTCAGAGTCTCATTGCGTGTGATTGGTGGAAATGGCCGTACACCGGGATACAGGTGCGCTGACGTACTTGCGTGTGTAAGTGTCCGCGCACACCTCATATACACGTACATAGGCCAATCGCGTGTACACGCACTTTTGTCCAATTACACGCGATGAGACTCTGACGTGCAGTCTTTCCACGTGTGCTCTGTCATCACGTGCTGTGTGGGAAACACCCGTGCGGGTCACGTCACAGACGCGCTTACGCGCTAAGGGCCTTTGGTCCAATGGAATCGCGTATGCGTGCTGACGCGCTTACGCGCTAAGGGCCTTTCCTCGGTTTTCACGCTGACGTGCAGGATTTTCACGTGCCAATTCTCTCCGTACCGAGCTGGCCACGTGTGAGCATACGGGAGACCACGCTCCTGCCCAGAAGGCCGAATTACTGCCCCCCAGAGCCCCGAGCACGCTCCCACCTGCTATCTGCTGCTGCCTGACTGCCTGCTGCCCACGTGCACTGCCATTTGCTGCCTGCACATCAGCCAGGGGTGCTGTTGCTGTGACCACCCCTGCTGGAACAGAAGACTCCCGACTGGAATTCCATCGCTCCACAGCCCAGCCCCAGGACCCAGTTGCCCACCCACTCCTGCCTCTGGGGTTGTCATGTCGGGGCTAACACCATCTGTGACCACTGACAACCCCCGGCCAGAGAGGCAGAGGGGCACCAGCTTCAGTGCCACCGAAGTTGGTGTCCTGGTGGAGCAAGTCCTGGGGCAGTATGATGCCCTCTTTGGAAGTTCCCGCGCCGACAAGGAAGGACGGACTCGGATCTGGACTGACATCGTGACTGCCATCAACGCGGAGGGGGTGGCAGTCCGGGACTTACAACATGTCAGGAAGCGCTGGGAGGACTTCAGGTCCAGGACCCTGAACAAGGCCCGGCGCCTCTTGAAGGCAGCGGATGCCAAGGGGCGCCGGGGCCACTTGTCGGAAGAACAGATGGGGGTCCTGGAACGCATATCCCCAGCGCTCCACGTCCAGGTCCTAGAGAAGCAGAGCCGTCTGGAGTCGAGCGGTGAGTGTACATGCATCCTGGTTGTGAGCAGGGCGTGTGGTGATCATTCCCCATTGTGCCGGTTGCACATCTGTTTGTATGGGGTGGAGTATGGGTGGGGGTGTACATGGCCGTGAAGCTGACACATGCGAGGGCTGTAATGTGTGAGACATGGATGGTGCTTGTGTGTGTGGGCTTGCATGGCAAATGCAGTTGTGCGTGCACACATGTTTGGATGAATGTGTATGTAAGTAGACATGTCCGTGATGTCAGGCATGTATGTTGTTTTCGGCTGCATGTATGAGCACTGTGTACATGTGCATGTGTGTGTATTTGTCAAAGGTGCAACAGTGATGCTACATGGATGCATGTGACAGCGGTATGTGGAAGCCTGATTGGCAGATGTGACATGGATGCCCGTCTGAACAGTGCGACACTTGGCAGAGGTGTAGACATGCATGCAAGTGTGGTGGTGTGTGTACATGTGTGGTGCACTTCCTGTGTTGCATGTGATGTATGGCTCCCCTTTGGCTGCTGATGCTGTTGTATGTGTAGGGATGGTGGTGGCAGTTGCGATATGGCTGTGGTATGGCTCATGTGTGCCAGTTGCAATGACATGTGTGTTGGGGATTGTGATGACATGTCTGAGGTTTGCCAATGCCACTCATGTGCAACTGTCATGCGTGTATGTGTCCATTGTACAGTGCCCTGATGCCTGTGTTTTGTTTCTCCCTGTCTGCAGCGTCAACTGATGAAGAGGGCGGAGAAGGTGCTGTGGAGCACAGCGGCGGGGATCCGACCGCCAGCCGGAAACGCAAGGCCCGGCTCCCCTCCCGTGTTGTCATCTCGTCGGGGAGTGAGGAGTCCGGTGCCGCGTCCCAGGCCGCAGCTGCCGGGGGGAGGTCCAAGAGGCGGAGGTTGGAGTTGGACTCCTCGGCAGCAGAAGGGGCAGCTGGGACCCCACAGGGCCCAACAGGGGAAGATGGCACGGAGTCATCCAGGTTGGTGGGGGGTCTGGTGGAGGAGGAGGCCGTGCAAGCACCAGAGACGGGGTCTGGAGGTGGGGATCCCACTGGTGCTAGTGGTGCAGTCCAGGACCAGGGACAGGAGGCAGCACAGGCGGCCGCGGAGGTGCCTGTGTGCAATCCTGTCCCCGATCCTGTCCCTGCATCATCTTGCACCAGCAGGGATGCCTACGTCCAGACCCGTTTCCAGGCAGGGGATGAGCTGACGTCAACTGGCCTTCCTCTGCCTGCGGACGTGGCTATCCAGGTCCGGGTTGAGCCTGTCCTGGCTGGTGTGGCGTTGCGTCAACGGGCCATGCGAGGTGACCTGCAGTCTTTTCATGGAGAGACTGCACGTCATCTCGAATGGCTCGTTGACCACGTCAGCCTGCTGGGACAGGTCACCCAGACCGGATTCCTCCGTCTGATGGGGCTTGTTCCGACCCCCTCCTCAACTGGACCCCCTACGCGCCAGTCGTCCTCTGTGCCATCTTCCCACCCATCAGTCACCTGGGTGCCCTGTGGAGCTGCCTCTGACAGTGCGGCCAGGCTGGTGGAGGAGGCATCCCTGCCACAGTCGGGAGTCGGACGTCCAGCAGGGGTGGCCACATCAACAACTGCACCCCAGCCGGCGGAGGATGTGCAGGCAGCAGGAGGCAGTGCACGGGCAGAGGCAGAGCAGCAGCAGCAACATGGTGGGAGCCATGAAGGCTCGGGGCCTTCGACATCGGAGGGGCAGGCATCGGCCGGAGGGCAGGAGGACCCAGGACAGAGAGTGTCTTCCGTGTGGCAGCGGTTGGGCCACGCCATAGGTGCGGAGCGGCGGCTGGCGGAAGAGGCGCGGCTCACAATGGTCAGGGCGGAGAACTCCATGCGGAGGGCCCTGAGGCGGGCCGAGTGCCTCGAGGCAATCCGCAGGGGGTTGGAGGAGGACACGCCGTCGTCCCTGCGGACCCTCGGGGCCATGGAACTGGACCGCCTCCGGGACATCGAACAGGAGTTCGATGATGCCCTGGCCCGGAACACCACAGAGTGAGCCGCTGGACTTGCCCGCCGCCTTTGTATATAGTTCTTTAGTTTTAGGTTTCCTTTGTTTTTTCTTATGATTTGGAGTCGACGGACACTGCTCCACTTTTTGTATATAGTTGATATTTAGGTAGGTTTTTTAGGAGGTTTCCTTAGTTCAGTTGTGATGATGGACCCTTGTTATTTTTGTACATAGTTCTTTGTTGCACGGAGAGTTTTGACATTTCACTTTGGACAAAATTTTTTGGATTAGATTTTCTAGTTTTGTGTTTTTATGCGGACATGCAGCTTCTTTTTTCACATTTACATTGTAGTTAGTTTTCTTTCTTTAGCATTCGTATTTTTTTCAAATACATTTTTTTTTCCATTGTTCACTGTGTGGTTTCATCTCATTGGTTTCATGCATGTCATGTTGTGTGTTTTCCCATTCAATTGGAAAATATGTGTGTGACGGACATGGGTTCATTTGCTTCATGAACATTGGGGGTGTAACATGTGATTTCCATTTCCATGTGGGTGAATGGGTTACTTGGTAGGGCTTTTTGGCTGTGGAGGCTGACCATTACGCACATGATTGGGGATTGTGAGGACCTGGTGGGGGCTGCACATGGTGGCAGGGGGGTGGGGGTGGTGGGAGACATGAGTGGGGGCCTGGTGGAGGCTGCCCCTGCACTGCTGGGGTGTGGGGGTGATGGGAGACATGAGTGGGGGCCTGGTGGAGGGTGCCCCTGCACTGCTGGGGTGTGGGGGTGGTGGGAGACATGAGTGGGGGCCTGGTGGAGGCTGCCCCTGCACTGCTGGGGTGTGGGGGTGGTGGGAGACATGAGTGGGGGCCTAGTGGAGGCTGCCCCTGCACTGCTGGGGTGTGGGGGTGGTGGGAGACATGAGTGGGGGCCTGGTGGAGGCTGCCCCTGCACTGCTGGGGTGTGGGGGTGCAGGGGGACATGAGTGGGGGCCTGGCGGAGGCTGCCCCTGCACTGCTGGGGTGTGGGGGTGGTGGGAGACATGAGTGGGGGCCTGGTGGAGGCTGCCCCTGCACTGCTGGGGGGTGGGGGTGGTGGGAGACATGAGTGGGGGCCTGGTGGAGGGTGACCCTGGTGGCTGGGGGGTGGGGGTGGTGGGAGACAGGAGTGGGGGCCTGGTGGAGGCTGCCCCTGCACTGCTGGGGTGTGGGGGTGGTGGGAGACATGAGTGGGGGCCTGGTGGAGGCTGCCCCTGCACTGCTGGGGGGTGGGGGTGCAGGGGGACATGAGTGGGGGCCTGGTGGAGGTTGACCCTGCACTGCTGGGGGGTGGGGGTGGTGGGAGACATGAGTGGGGGCCTGGTGGAGGCTGCCCCTGCACTGCTGGGGTGTGGGGGTGGTGGGGGACATGAGTGGGGGCCTGGTGGAGGGTGACCCTGGTGGCTGGGGGGTGGGGGTGGTGGGTGACATGAGTGGGGGCCTGGTGGAGGCTGCCCCTGCACTGCTGGGGTGTGGGGGTGGTGGGAGACATGAGTGGGGGCCTGGTGGAGGCTGCCCCTGCACTGCTGGGGTGTGGGGGTGATGGGAGACATGAGTGGGGGCCTGGTGGAGGGTGCCCCTGCACTGCTGGGGTGTGGGGGTGGTGGGAGACATGAGTGGGGGCCTGGTGGAGGCTGCCCCTGCACTGCTGGGGTGTGGGGGTGGTGGGAGACATGAGTGGGGGCCTAGTGGAGGCTGCCCCTGCACTGCTGGGGTGTGGGGGTGGTGGGAGACATGAGTGGGGGCCTGGTGGAGGCTGCCCCTGCACTGCTGGGGTGTGGGGGTGCAGGGGGACATGAGTGGGGGCCTGGCGGAGGCTGCCCCTGCACTGCTGGGGTGTGGGGGTGGTGGGAGACATGAGTGGGGGCCTGGTGGAGGGTGACCCTGGTGGCTGGGGTGTGGGGGTGGTGGGAGACATGAGTGGGGGCCTGGTGGAGGGTGACCCTGGTGGCTGGGGGGTGGGGGTGGTGGGAGACATGAGTGGGGGCTTGGTGGAGGTTGACCCTGCACTGCTGGGGTGTGGGGGTGGTGGGAGACATGAGTGGGGGCCTGGTGGAGGGTGACCCTGGTGGCTGGGGGGTGGGGGTGGTGGGTGACATGAGTGGGGGCCTGGTGGAGGCTGCCCCTGCACTGCTGGGGGGTGGGGGTGGTGGGAGACATGAGTGGGGGCCTGGTGGAGGGTGACCCTGGTGGCTGGGGGGTGGGGGTGGTGGGAGACATGAGTGGGGGCCTGGTGGAGGGTGACCCTGGTGGCTGGGGGTGGGGGTGGTGGGAGACATGAGTGGGGGCCTGGTGGAGGGTGACCCTGCACTGCTGGGGGGTGGGGGTGGTGGGAGACATGAGTGGGGGCCTGGTGGGGGCTGCCCATGGTGGCTGGGGGGTGGGGGTGGTGGGTGACATGAGTGGGGGCCTGGTGGAGGCTGCCCCTGCACTGCTGGGGGGTGGGGGTGGTGGGAGACATGAGTGGGGGCCTGGTGGAGGGTGCCCCTGGTGGCTGGGGGGTGGGGGTGGTGGGAGACATGAGTGGGGGCCTGGTGGAGGGTGACCCTGGTGGCTGGGGGGTGGGGGTGGGTTGAGACATGAGTGGGGGCCTGGTGGAGGGTGACCCTGCACTGCTGGGGGGTGGGGGTGGTGGGAGACATGAGTGGGGGCCTGGTGGGGGCTGCCCATGGTGGCAGGGGGGTGGGGGTGGTGGGAGACATGAGTGGGGGCCTGGTGGAGGCTGCCCCTGCACTGCTGGGGTGTGGGGGTGGTGGGAGACATGAGTGGGGGCCTGGTGGAGGGTGACCCTGGTGGCTGGGGGGTGGGGGTGGTGGGTGACATGAGTCGGGGCCTGGTGGAGGCTGCCCCTGCACTGCTGGGGTGTGGGGGTGGTGGGAGACATGAGTGGGGGCCTGGTGGAGGCTGCCCCTGCACTGCTGGGGTGTGGGGGTGGTGGGAGACATGAGTGGGGGCCTGGTGGAGGGTGACCCTGGTGGCTGGGGGGTGGGGGTGGTGGGTGACATGAGTGGGGGCCTGGTGGAGGCTGCCCCTGCACTGCTGGGGGGTGGGGGTGGTGGGAGACATGAGTGGGGGCCTGGTGGAGGGTGCCCCTGGTGGCGGGGGGGTGGGGGTGATAGGGGACATGAGTGGGGGCCTGGTGGAGGCTGCCCCTGCACTGCTGGGGGGTGGGGGTGGTGGGAGACATGGATGGGGGCCTGGTGGAGGGTGCCCCTGGTGGCGGGGGGGTGGGGGTGATAGGGGACATGAGTGGGGGCCTGGTGGAGGCTGCCCCTGCACTGCTGGGGGGTGGGGGTGCAGGGGGACATGAGCAGGTGTGCAGGGCAGTCCCCTGTTTTGTGGGCTGCCTGCAGGGGCCGTGGAGGGTGTACAGGGAACACCTGTGAGGACCCACCCAGCCTAATTGCGTGTGATAATTCCCGCACACCCCTGTAATACACGTACCTGGCCAAATCGCATGTGAGAATTCCCGCGCACCCCTGTAATACACGTACCCAGCCGAATCGCGTGTAGAACTTCCCGTGTACCCCTGTAATACACGTACCCAGCCAAATCGCGTGTGATAATTCCCACATACCCCTGTAATACACGTACCCTGGCCAATCGCGTGTAGAACTTCCCACGCACCCCTGTAATACACGTACCAAGCCAAATCGCGTGTGATAATTCCCACGCACCCCTGTAATACACGTACCTGGCCAAATCGCATGTGAGAATTCCCGCGCACCCCTGTAATACACGTACCCAGCCGAATCGGGTGTAGAACTTCCCGTGTACCCCTGTAATACACCTACCCAGCCAAATCGCGTGTGATAATTCCCGCGCACCCCTGGAATACACGTACCCAGCCAAATCGCGTGTGATAATTCCCGCGCACCCCTGGAATACACGTACCCAGCCAAATCGCGTGTGATAATTCCCGCGTACCCCTGTAATACACGTACCCAGCCAAATCGCGTGTGATAATTCCTGCGTACCCCTGTGATACACGTGCCCTGGCTAATCACGTGTAAAACTTCACGCGTACCCCTGATATGCACGTTACCCGCTTTGCGTTCCTTGTTTGGCAGCCCTGTGGACTGGTCCAGGGTTAGCGCTGCCCTTTGCGATGATTTAGCGATTTTGATGGCTTTTCCTTGCGCGAGGGCGTTCTTGGGGGCGTTACTGGCGCTGCTGCAGGGTCGCTGCGATACTCTGCGCCACGGCTGGTTTGGGAGCCTGAAATCCATGAATACGCTGTGCGCGGAAATCGATTTTAGCGCACGTGCCTGGCGCAGACAATCGCACGCGGACACTCTGCGCCAGCCGCTTGCGACACTTTTCTGCGAAATTCTATGAATTACCCTGTATGTCTCTAAGGTTGAACCAACATTGTTGTATGGTTTGGTTATGTGCCTTTTGGACATGGGAGATTTTTTAATTGCATTCAACGACGCCTTTGAAACGAGGTCCTTGGATTTTCCTGTTCTTTACCTAATGTGATCATTAGGGATGAGTTGGGATTAAGCTCGTTATCATCATGATTCCTAGGAGGTTACTATTAAACTACTCTACATTTTTACATTCACCTCATAATTCTTTATATGAATATTTTAATAGTATGCTAAGGGAAATCCCCCCCATTCTGTGAACAAATATCAGTCAAGAATGCAATTGCTGCTGGCCTACATAGGAGCCTGTGAAAAAGACTTAATTACATGACCTGAGAGTGTTAACAAAAAATTATATATGTATGACTGGACCCAAACTACTCTCTGGGCAGCTATAGCTTGTATCGGCAATACACTTGCTTTTCACGCAAAGGATTTCAGCGTTGTTCCTATTTGCTGTGATTTCTGTGCAACAAAGTTTGTGCTCTCTATACAAGATTTAAATTCAATCACTTTAAAACAAGAGAACAGACAAAATATTGGGCTTCATCGTTGACAGTGGCACAGAATGCGACTTGTCGATTCTTTTCAAATGATTCCCAATTGGAAACACTAAAACATCTTATCACCACATGCCCTTACTTTGAATCCGAAAGGCTTAATACATTCGGTCTAGAGAATATTGGCAAAACCGATTTCTTGAAAAATGTTCTCTGGTTGAGGTTCATGTAGGGTGAAAATCATTCGTTGATAATTGCTCTGACTTGCTTTTTAACAATCACGAACATGAAATGGTGTCAATTTGAGGTTGATGATGGGTAAAGTCTTTAATCTGTAAATGTCATCTTGATGAATAATAACTTTACATTTACATGGTGTATGAAAACTTGTGTAGCCTTGTAGCGGTTATGGTGCCATGTTTTAGAATTGTGAACATTCTGATCTATGATAATTAATCCAGAAAATATGCATATTTTCTTTTGTGATAATTGTAATGAAATAAGTACGATGTTCTTTTCATATGGATGAATTTTATTCATTTGATGTCATAATGCTTCTATTGTTTTGTAAAGGTTTTTGTATAAACCAAAAAATAACTTGACAGGCTGCACTAAAATGCCAGTCTAGACATGTAATAATACTTATCATGCTTGCTTTATCGTAGATGCACAGTGAAAAATGTCATGCCGCAGTAAGAAAAGGCTACACTGATGTCTCAAAATGCCAGTCTAGTCAAGTAACATCACTTACATCAAGCTTGCTTTATGAAAAATGCCTAGTAAAAACTATCAGGCCACAGTAAGAAAGGGCTTGACTGGTTGGACCAAAACGCTAGTCTAGCCAATGTACTAAAACTTATCATGACTGCTTTATAATAAGATGCCCAGTAAAAGATGTCATGCCACAGTAAGAAATTACTAGACTGGCTGCACCAATTGTCTGTCTAGTCACTAATAAGAGAGTACAAAATGCCATGCCTCAAGCAGAAAACATAACCAGACTGGCTGCAGCAATACAGTCAGGTCTCACCATGTAACAGTTATCATCAGAGGTGTTGCTTGGTCTGGAAACGATCTGGGGCTACGATAATGTTGGGACTGTCGGTACTCTGGGCTAGCTAACCTTTTGGTTGCAGCCCCTGAGCTTCTATCCGCAGCTATAACCAAAAGACCCAGGGCTATAGGCCTGTCAGCCCCCCACCCCAGAAATGCTGCTGCTTATCATGCAAATATGTGTCATTTGGGAGTACAGAGGTATGAGGTTCCTCCAAATATGAGCCCTACTCACCAGCATGGATGCCAATTTTCAGAAATAGCTCACACAGTAATTCTGAAAACCCATACATTGTTTCAAAGCCATTTATTCCCTTATTTCGAGGATGGAAAATTATTGTATAGCTATTCATACTGCTATGGTGCATTTTATTTAAATTTTCAAATGGGTAAAAGCTGACTCGTTGGTGAATTACAAAGCAAAGAAGGTGAGAAGGTGGGCCTAAGAGATGCAATTTTTTTACAATTCTTTTAATCGTTCCATAAAGGGAAGCGCTTTCATCCGGCCTAGCAAAAAGAGTTGCAAACTTCAGGGGACATTTATTTTAACACCAGCTCTTGGCTGAAGGTAAAAATTGGTATTATAAAAAATTGTATTTAACCTCATAATACGTTGGTAAGTACCACAAGCGGTATTCCCATGGAACATTGCATGCATAAAGTCCACAGGCCCATAATAAAACAGTGGTAAAGAAAGGCGCTATTTCCAAAAACCACCTGTTTTACCATTACCACCATGCTCATAATGAGGCTGAATGTATTTTATTTACACATGTCTATGTTACTGCATGGATATAGACTATGCAGTGATAAAGGGCCTCATTTCGATTTCGGTGGTGCATTACAAAAATGTCAATAATTCCATTACCAGCACTTTCTTTGGTGTTAACAGAAATACCTCCAATTTTACCGCACCACCAAATTCCGAATTTCGAGGTAAAGTGGAGGATTCACCTCCAGTAAAAGGCTGGAGGTGAATCGCCCACTTTACTTCCAAAATATAGAACAAGTTACTTACCTGTAACTGTTGTTCTCCAGCATGGGTCTGCCATGGATTCACATGCTCATGAATATTCCCCGTCGTCAGGCTGGGAATCCTCGGTAAAGAAAAATCAGTATAAGTTTCGTTTCTGATCTGTCTTTCGTAGTAGTAACCAATCACTGATCTCTGCGTCATACTGACCACAGCCAATGACTGCCCTCTACCTAAGCCCCGCCTCTGGCAGCCATCTTCAGATTTGGTAGCACGTGAAGTGGCAGTATGACCAAGTGAAGAGCCGCAGAGGGGTAGGCGGGAGGGTTCGCATGTGAATCCATGCCAGACCCATGCTGGAGAACAACAGTTACAGGTAAGTAACCTGTTCCTTCTCCAGCATGGGGTCTGGCATGGATTCACATGCTCATGAATATAAGAATAAATAGCAGTACACACATGCACAACCACGGGGGGTGGCAAAAGGCTCAACATTAAGCAATACAAAAAAAACTCAACATTAAGCATCTCTTACCTCCTCACCAGGCTCACCTTAAGCGAACAGGTTGCCCAGCACTGCTTGGCTGACCCTGGACTCCTCCCTGGAATCCCGATCGACGCAGTAGAATCTCGTGAAGGTGTGCGTCGACCTCCACGTAGCCGCCCTGCAGATGTCCAGCAGGGGCACACCAGATAAGAACGCCGTAGTAGCAGCGATCGCTCTGGTCGAATGGGCTCTCAGACGGCCTGGCAGCGGTCGGTTAACCAACCAGTGGCAGTGCATGATGCAGCCGGAGAGCCATCTGGAAATAGAAGACTTCGAGAGAGCCTTCCCTTGATTCACAGGTCCAAAGTTCACAAACAGCTGTGATGTCCTCCGGAAACTCTTTGTGCGGTCCACGTAGAACTTCAGCGCTCTAGCCACATCCAGCGAGTGCAAAGTCCTCTCGGCCGGCGACGAAGGAGACGGGAAGAAAACAGGTAACACCAGGGGCTCGTTAAGATGGAAGTCCGATGGCACCTTGGGAATAAAGGAGGGGTGCGTCCTAAGCACCACCCTCGAGGCATGGAAAGTCAAGTACAGTGCTTTGCAGGATAGGGCCTGGATCTCTCCCACTCGTCGTGCGGAGGTAATGGCCACCAGGAATGCAGTCTTCCACGACACAAACTTCATCGGTGCGGAGTGCATTGGCTCGAATGGGGGCCCCATGAGCCTGGTCAGCACCACGTTAAGTTCCCACGCCGGGGCCGGGGCCTTCACCGGCGGGAATGACCGGAACAGTCCTTTCATAAACTCTTTTACCAGTCGATGGGACCACAGGGACATCCGTCCTGTGGTTCTGGTATATCTGGAGATCGCCACCAGAGGAATCTTAATGGAGGCATGGGCTAGCCCAGCCTTTGCCAGCGATAGCAGATACGGCAGCACTTGAGGGGCCGTAATCCGTAGGGGGTTGATCTTCTGTGCTTGGCACCAGATAGAGAACCTATTCCACTTATGACCGTAGCATTTGAGAGTCGAGGACGTTCTGGCCTTTGCAAGAACCTCTCTGCAATCTGCCGGTATATTGTAGCCTCCAAACTCTAGCGCTGCAGGAGCCAAGCCTGCAGGTTCAGCGACGCCGGGTCGTGGTGGAAGATGGCGCCTCCTTCTCTGGAGAGAAGGTCCGCGTCCGCCGACAGCTTGATGGGAGGGGACGTTGACAAGTCCAGAAGGTCCGAGAACCAGATCTGCCCCGGCCACGCCGGTGCGACGAGGATCATCCTGCACCGGGACCTCTTGAGCTGGTTGATGAGTCGAAGCAGCAACGGCAACGGAGGGAACGCATACAGGTATAGGCCGTCCCAGGGGAACGAGAACGCATCGCCCATGCTTCTCGGCTGGGGAAACCTGCTGGCGAAACTCTTGCACTTCGTGTTCGTCGCTGTTGCGAACAGGTCGATTTGGGGTTTGCCCCATCGTCGGAAGAGTTGATCCACCTGATCCTGGCGCAGTTCCCACTTGTGACACGCGCGCAGCTCCCTGCTGAGCGAGTCGGCAATGGTGTTTCTTTCTCCTGCCAGGTGGAAGGGAACCAGGAACATCCCCTGGGCGACCGGCCAGTGCCACAGATCCTGTGCCTCCTTGGATAGGGCTGGGGATCTGGTGCCTCCCTGCTTCCGTATGTAAAACATTGCCGTGGTGTTGTCCGTGAAGATCTGCACCACCTTGCCCTTGAGAGACGGGAGGAACGATTTGAGAGCCCAGAACACGCCTCAGAGTTCCAGGACGTTGATGTGCAGGAGCCTCTCCTCCGGGAGCCAGAGGCCTCTTGCGTGGAGATCTCCGGTGTGGGCGCCCCAACCTTCCAGGGAGGCGTCCGTCGTCACCGTCTCTTGGTACGCCGGCGTCTGAAAGTCCTTGCCCGCCGTGAGGTGCGCTCGAACGCCCCACCACTGAATCGCCCGCCGGAACACCTCGTTGAGGGGGACCCTGTATTCGAAGGTGCCCGTCGCCTTCATCCAACGGGCGTTGAGAAATTCTTGAAGAGGGCGCATCCGTAGTCTGCAGAGGTGCACCAGGTAGATGCAAGAGGACATCATCCCCAGGAGGGACTTGATGGACCTCACCCTGGCCACGTCTGTGGCTAGCAGGCGCTGCACTTTGCCTAGAATGGTCTTCGTCTGTTCTTCCGACGGTGCCGCCAGGCGCCTCACTGTATCGAGCTTCGCTCCCAGAAACCGGGCCACCTGCGACGGCACCAGGTGGGACTTTGGGTAGTCTATGGCGAATCCCAGGTCTGTGAGCAGCTGGACGGTCCTCGCAGTGTGTTCGACAGCGAGTTCCCTCGTCCTTGAGCGGATGAGCCAGTCGTCCAGGTAGGGGTAGACGTGAATCCCCTGCAGGTGCAGCCGCGCCACCACAGGTGCTAGGCACTTGGTAAAGACCTTGGGGGCCGACTAGTATGCATCCTCCAGGTCCAACGACGATAGAAAGTCGCCTTCCTCCAGCTGTCCCAGTACGTGCTGGAGGGTGACCATCCTGAACTTTTGTGACCTGATGTATTTGTTCAAACGACGAAGGTCCAGGATGGGGCGCCAGCCGCCCGTCTTCTTCTTGACGAGGAAGTACCTTGAGTACACCCCGGAGCCCCGGAGCCTCTTCGGGACAAGCTCGATGGCGCCTTTCCTGAGCATCGCCCGTACTTCCAACAGCAGTTGCGGGACGTGATTTTCCTTCCTGGCCACAGGTGGAACGTGAGGGCACTTCTTCATGAATTCGATAGAGTGTCCTCTGGCCAGGGTTTCCAGCACCCAACGGTCGGTGGAGATGGACTTCCACACGCCGACGAAATTCATCAGCCGGCCTCCCACCGGGGTGCTTCGGTGGGGGCCCGAGACCACGGCCGGTTCAGTCCTGCTTGGAGGTGGTGGCCTTGCCGCCCTGGCCACCTTGCCGATGGCGGCGAGGCGCTCCCTGCTTGCTGCGACCCCTGTAGGCCTCCTGAGACGAGGAGCGTGCCGCCTGGTGGTAGGATGACGAGGCAACGCTGGATTCCTTGGAGGCACCCTGTCTGCCTCCGGAGCTCCGAAAGGGCCGTCGTTGCTGAAGGGCTCCTAGGGCGCGGGCCGTCTCCGTGTCCATCTTTATGACTTGGAGGGATTTGTCCACCGCCTTCCCGAACAAGTTGCTGCCGTCAAACGGCATGTCCAACACCCTGGTCTGGACGTCCTGACGGAAGTCGGTCGCCCAGAGCCAACCCCGTCGTCGTAGGCAAACACCGTTGCCCAGCTGGCAGAACCCGGTATCGGCAATATCGGTTGCCACCATTATGGCATGGTCCGACACCACCTCACCTTCTTGAAGTATTTCCAGGGCCTCGGACCTCTTGTCGTCCGGTAGGAAGTCCAATATGGGGGCCAGCTTAAACTAGAGCTCCCTGTCGTAACGGGCCACGATCGCCAGGGCGTTGGCCGCTTTGATCGTCGTCGCCGCTGACGAAATGACCCGCCGCCCCATGGCGTCCAACTTCTTTCCCTCGCCGTCCGGCGGGGAATTCGACGTCGAGGCTCCTGACTACGCCGCTTTTTTCTTCGCCGCCGCCGAGACGACCGAGTCTGGTGTTGGCTGGGCCCTGAGGCACAGGGGAGCGGTTTCGGGGACCCAGTACTTCTTCTCGTACCGGTCCCGTTTGGCTGGTGCCGTGGAGGGGTTCTTGAGAACCAACAGGCCCTCCTCCCAGATGTCATCGATTAGAGGCACCGCGATGACAGTCTTCCTCTTGGCCTCCCGGCGCTGATAGAGGAAACCTTCCTTTTTCTGCTCCTCCGGGAAGAGCTGGAACAATTCGGACGCCCTGGCGATCATGGCGTGGAATGAGCCACTCTCGTCGGGCGGCGAGGCCCTTGCGACGGGAGACGGGAGACCCGTTCCGTCGTCGTCGCCCTGAGAACCCGTCGTCGAGCCCATCGCACCGTCATCTCCCGACTCGTGGGAGGATGAGGAGGGAACTGTAGGCCTTACGGGGGCGAGTGGAGGAGAGGGTTGGGTCCTCCGTCGTTTGTTCTGAGGACTTCCCGACGGGCCAGGTTGCGGGTCCTCCGGCCTGGGGCGTGGGAATCTCGTCCTTATCTCAGAGCATAAGGACTGGATCGCAGACAAAATGGGCGCCGAGCCATCCTGAGGCCTAGGTTCCGGCTGTGCCGGGAGGGAAGGCTGCTCTTCCTCGCCATCATTGTCTTCCTTGGTTATCTCCCGAGGATCTTCCTTATGGGATCGAACCTTCTCGAATTGACTTCGAGGTTCCTCACGGCCTCGGTCAGTTCCTCCTCCGAGGCTGACTCCGAGCTCGAGGAGGCTACCGTGCCCCCCCTCGCTTCTTCCATCATGGTGGCCATGACGATGGGCTGAAAAGAGGATTCCCTCCTTGGCGGCAGGGAAACTCTAGTCCCGGAGGCAGTCTCCGCTGGCGGGGTCTCTGCCGGCTTGGCCAGAGTCGCCGCGATCGCCTCGATAGAGGCCTTTGCCTGCTGGGTAGGGGCCTTCACCACCTTAGGTGCGTCCCGGGCCTTCTCCTTAGGGGAGGGGTGACGCCTTGCTCCCCCTCTTCCGAGATCGGACGGGGCTTCTCCCGAAGCTTACCCGGGGTCTCGGACTTCCTCTTCCCCGAACCGGAGCGCTGGCTCATGGTTGATGGTGCCGGGGAAGGCGCGCCCTGCCTGGCGACCGAAGAGCCCGACCTTTCGGCGCTCCCGGAGCCAGCGGACTCGCAGCGCTTGGCCTGGTGTTGGGCCCCCGTCGCCGGGGCGCCCACACAGGACTTAGAAGCCCGCTCGGACCCTTTCTTCTTCTTCTCACCCGTTGAGCCCTTCTCCAACCAGCTGGCGAGACGGGATCGACAGTCCCTCATGGTCCGCTCCGACAAGTTCTTGCAGAACTGGCAGTCCTTCTCTACATGAGTCTTGTCCCCATGAAGACAGTAGAGGCATCGCGAATGTTCGACTTCCTTAAACACATTCTGCAGCCCGCATCCAGGGCAACTGCAAAACAGCTTGGGTCCGGGTGACGAACTCGCGTCCTGGGCCATCTCGAAGTAGGCCGCGAATCTTCTGGAATCCTCCAAGAAGTTGATTCGACGAAATCTTCCCCCTTAAGAGGTGTAGGAAAATCCCGTAACGGGTAGCCGTTAACGGGAGTAGAAACGGTGGAGCTTGAGGCTCGATTAACCGAAAAAATGTGAAAATTCACCTGAAAAAGCGCGAAACATGCAGTAAAAGCTCGAGAGCTAAGCACGAGGACTCCCAACACTTGAACGTGCGGTAAAAATCTGAAGATGGCTGCCAGAGGCGGGGCTTAGGTAGAGGGCAGTCATTGGCTGTGGTCAGTATGACGCAGAGATCAGTGATTGGTTACTACTACGAAAGACAGATCAGAAACGAAACTGATACTGATTTTTCTTTACCGAGGATTCCCAGCCTGATGACGGGGAATATTCATGAGCATGTGAATCCATGCCAGACCCCATGCTGGAGAATGGCGGATTCGCTGCGCAGAATTACCGCTCATGCCAAAAAACTAACACCACCGCCCCACCACTCATAATCCTGTGGTAATGCCACAGGACCGAGGGGCAGTAACTGTAAACGATGTTGGTGGTAAATCAGCCGATTTACCGCAGAATTACTGCCAAACTTGTAATGGAGCCCAAAGTATTACTTTCCTATCACAGTATGTCACACTGTTATCTAGGAAACAAAGATAACTCTTTTTACTTGCAAGACTTTCCTGGGCCTGTTAAAGCAAAATGCAAAAATGGCTTAATGGACATGCTGACATTACAGATAAAGACACTTTACAGACACTTTTACTCAGTGTCTAAGGCAAGAGCAGGACTTCTACTGCCCACGCAACTGCAAGCAATGGATTTGGGACATTTGGCCAAGTGTAAAACCCCCAAAAATGGATAGCGGAAAACAATCCAGCTTCTTGCACATGTGTGAAATGGGTACACAACTTATCTATTTTCTTTATCAAACGTATTAAAAAACAGAATACATCTGCCAAGCCCCCAGAATGACATGCACATCATGGAATTCCACGAAAATCTAGACATGTTGAGCCATCGCTACTTACCCTGAGGCCTGTCAAGTCAATGTCGATGGGAGGAAGGCTGTCCTCGTCCCCCTTTGGAGCCACCTGGTTAAGTAGGTGGTAATATGCCTTGGAGTCCTACGACAAAACAGATTGGAGACAAGAGTCACAACTAGACGAATTACAATGCTTATTTATTTTATTTTATTTCATTTTGGGTTCTTGGCCACATCAGGGCAACAGCAGCACTTCTGCTTGATATTAACTTCAGAGTAGAAGAACATATTGTATATTGTCAAAAATAATTGAGCTACTTACAATTACAATACGAGACTCGACGTCGAATAGGTTTACTGACTTGTGAAATCATTTTCTTGGTTAATGAACCATTGCTTAGATTTGGCAGCCAGCCAACAGCTTTAATTTGTAAAATAATCATTAGATGGCCAGCGGAAACCTGCAGTCCTAAAGATGGGTTGGCCTTTGACTCTGATCCTAAGTAAGGGGAAGCCATGGTCCACTCTTGTCAGGTTTCCTGTGTGATTTAAAACTTCAGAAAGCCCAGTGATCAGACCTATTCTGGGCGTTGGCAAACAATGCAATGCCTTTATCTTGGAAATAAGCTTAGTATCAGAGTGCAGTTGCCTTAGAAGCTGCCACACAAATGTCCACATCAATGTGTTTTGGATAACAACTTTAAAATTACAGAAATTTTCGGTTGCAGCACATTATTTCATGTAACATGATTCTACACTCACAGACTTTAGGTAACAAAATACTTGTGTTTTGGCCTGCTATTTTCTGGGAATGCAACAACCTGGCTTTCCTTTGAAAGTACTAATAGGGTGTGGGGTACCCCATAACAATAAAAAAGGTTGAATTCAGGGCAACCAAATGTAGTCAACCAAAATGTAGATGATTAAATACTAGTTACAAACACACAAGGTCTTAAATAGCGCCTCTCACATAGAAGAATTCCAAAGTCATCTACTGCGTTGTGTAAGTATTAGGATGTGTATTATGAGGTTTTAATCTCATTCGAAAAATATAACAGTTAATTAGTCAAAGAGAAAAAATATTCCTAGAGGAATTACTAGCAATAGCATAGACTGAAGTGTACAATAAAAAAAAAGCATAAGGTGTAAAACCACATAAATTCTACGGTGGGATAGGATCCAATCGAAAGAACGTTACCACGGGTAAGTAACTTGTTCTTCGAATGGATTGTGTCCTCCCACATATTTCTCATCTTTGATAGACACCCAAAGCAGCACCAATTTTGGCAGTGGGAGTATGAATTTAGAATTGTCCTTAAAAATGATCAAGGACAGAATGAAGGACAGCCTTTCCAAATCCTCCTTCCCAAGTGGAAGTTGCGCCGAGACAATAATGTTTCACAAAAGGGTGAATATTAGACCAAGTGGCTGCCACACAGATGTCCTTAACTGGCACCCCTCTCTGTGGAGCAGAAGATATTTCCATGCCCCTTGTAGAATGGGCCCTCTGACCTTCCGGAGTAGTCTGTACCATTTACCAATAGCCAGTCTAATCCATCCGGATAGGGTTTGTTTTTTCACTGCCAAACCTAATTTATGACCAGTATAACCACTAAATAACTGATCATCTTGGTACATTTTAGAGATTCTAGAGATATGGAAACTGAGAGCCCTTCTTGGATCCAGTCTATGTAGCCTCTTCTTTCCAGGATGAGGAGGTGGGTAAAAAGTTGGTGAAATCATTTTTTGTGACAAACTGAAGTCAGAGACTATTTTTGGCAGAAAAGAAGGTTTCCCCTTAAGAACAACTTTGTCCTTATAGAAAACCATGAATGGAGGTTTACATGAGAGTGCCTGCAATTCGCTCACCCTGCAGGGTGACTTTTCTGCTACTAGCAAAATAGTCTTTAAAGTTAATAGTTTTAAAGGACATGAATGCAGTGGTTCAAATGGAATACATGTTAGAAATTTTAATACAAGTTTTAAATCCCATACAAGGACTGGAGAGGTGGAAACACATTAGTGAGTCCCTTAAGAAACAGAATGATAAAAGGGATTTCAAATTATGAGGTTTAATCTGAAGAGCGCTTGAAAATTGTAAGTGCTGCCAGATATCCCTTTATTATTCCAATCTGGAGCCCCAGATTTGCTAAGTGTAACAAAAAAGATAACACCGTAGGTATATCACATTGAAACGGATACTCGTTCTTATGCCTGCACCAGCTGCTGAACTTGTTTTGTTGCTGGCCTTCTGGCCGAAAGCTAAATTTCCATTACGTCATCCGGGAGGTCCCAATCGTTATATCTCACCCGCTCAGAAACCATGCATGAAGGCTGAGTGTTTTGACCTCTGGGTGGAGAACCTGACCCTTTGTGCTCTCTCTCCCCTTTTCTCTCTCTCTCTGCATCCCTCTCTCTTCCTCTCTCTCTCTCTCCCTCTCTCTCTCTCTGTCAATCCTCACGTGATCAGGATGTTGGGAAAGTTTGGGAAATCCATTATCCAAATTGCTCCGGATTGGGCCAGGAGGACGTAGTACCCGGACCTTCTGGACATGTCCATCTATCCTCCAATACGTCTTCCACAAAGAGAGGACCTTTTATCTCTCTCCCTCCTTTGCAGCGAGGGAGAGGGAGAGAGAGAGGGAGAGAGAGAGAGAGAAAAGCCTTTTTTGGAGAGCAACATGAAATGGTAAGATTGGAATTCTCTGTGGACTTCGATCCTGTATGTCAGTCAAATTATCCTGCTCAAATGGATGAGCAGGCCTACTGCCTAACAATTCCACTACCTTGCCCATCAGTTGCCTATATGAGGCATCAGCATGGTCAGAGGGGTCTGGCTTTCCAAATTCTAATTCTTGTAATGTATCTACACCACAAGCTGTTTGAAGATTTTTGTACAAATCTTTAATCCTGGACTCCTCTGAAATTAATGATGCATCTGGTATATTTGGAGTACCATATTGCAAGCCAAAAGATGGAGTATTATCATCAGAAGGCTCATGGTCTTCATTTATTGATGTTAAGGACTTAAAGAAATCCTTTTTGGCAAAGGCTTGTAAATCTTTTCCTGTGTCGATCGAGGCTTCGATAAAGTCATCGAGAACAACTTCGAAGTCAATAACGTTGTTTTCGACTGTATCGTCGAGGACTTTGACACAGGCATCGACAGCTCTTATGCTGATGGCGTTGATGGAATTGACCTAGTTATCGTCGAGGTTGTCGGCTTCTTTGTCTTGGAAGAGGCACTCGAAGGACTAGATTCTCTACTTGTCGAAGTCCTCGACGATTTTTCGTTGGTTTGAGACTTTGATGGCTCTTGTTGAAAATCAGACTTACTCGAGGGTTCACAGGATTTAGTCTTTGACAGGGGCATGATCTTTTTCCTTCTCTTTTGAGGGGTTTGGATGAAGACTAAGAGTGACGTGATCGACTCCTCAATCCAGATTTTTTCTTAGATCTCTACCGTCAAGTAGACTCAACTCGTCTGACTTTCTTTTCTTCGAAATATTCTAAGGGGACTTCAAAGGGATCCTTCTCACAACTAATTTACATTTACGCCCCCATAGAGCTTTGTTGGTCATTGTCTTACAGGCATTACACTCTGTTTTGCGATGCTCTGTGCCGAGGCACCACAGACATACGCAGTGGGGGTCGGTGATCGACATTTTTGCCCCACAATCCTGATATTTTTTTAAACCTGTCTTAGGCGTCCATGAAGTCGACAAAGAAGACATTTTAAATATAAATGTGTTGAACCAGAGTTCGATGAAGAACTAAAGCACGTTGTAATTCTTCGAAGCGAAAACTGCATCGCAATAACGGAACTGAAGCCAACGGGTGCTGCGCAAGCTACATATACTGCTCATGACATTGACAGTCGAACGGAGGCCCTCGGGACATTGAGTCGACGGGACCTGCCCACAGCACCCTCTGTCGAGGAACATTTTTTTCCAAAGTAGCTGATGCTGGAAAGCAATATCAAAAATGAGGAATACATGGGAGGACACAATCCTTTCGAAAGAGAAAATATAAACTCACATGAGTATGTTGCATCACTGCTAATCTTGTTTTTACCACAAAGAAAATGTGCGAATATAGAATAAAATAAGGTTCTGTGGCTAGGGTCAATGTTTAACTGCATAATGTGGTTAAACATATTGCTATAACACTATGCCGTGGGGTTTGTGCACTGCAGCTAGGCAGGTTGATTTGATTAATAAGTTGTGCTAATTTAAGTGATCTCGAATGTATTCGCACCGTGGCATGCGTGTTGTACCATAAGAAGGTGTCATGGTGATTGATTGACATCCATAACGTGACGATTTGGCTATATTTTGCTGGACCACACTTGACACTATAATTCTGCTCTGATCCTGTGCTAAAAAAAATGCTTTAAACTGTTTTGCTGATAGTCTAAAATGCGCCAGAAAATATAACATGCTTTTGTGTTTCTATTCATGAACTTAAAATACACTGGGCAGGCAGCGTTGCTCTCTGTATGCTTAATTATTTGCTGCCAACAAAAAGTCGAATCCCTGAAAGTGACCCGTGATATGAGATGTACTAGGCTAATAGTTAACCACTTACCCGTACAATGGAGATTATATATTATATGACACAGAGGTCTGTTCACTTACAACTGATAGATACATTAACACACGGTGTACTAACTGAAACGCCGTTTTTACTTTCAGGAGAGTACAGTTACCAAACTGCATTGCTGCTTCAACATTAGCCCAGTACATCTCATATCATGGGTAAGCAATGCCAAGATGAGATTGAAAAATCACAATACACTTCATAATACTTACACAAAGCAGTACATGACTTTGGAATTCTTTTAAGTGAGAGGCGTTACGTGAGACCTTGTGTGTTTATCGTTTACTTTAACTTTAGAATTAGAGCATTCTAGGGAAGGATACCCGATTGTCTCGCGACTCCAGCCTTCCCTTATAATCTCCTACTTGTAGCGCATGGTACTGATTTACTCCCATCATTTTACATATTAAATGATAGTCTTTCAAACGATGTAGAACCGAATAGACAAGACGATCTGAAACGAGTTGAAGTAAGTAAGTGCTGCACACATAGATAGATGTGAAACAATGAGACAAGGAGGAATTTGTACAGAAGAGTTCATGACTATTGACAATTCGGATGGATATATATTTGCCATTTTTAGCAGACCTCATTAAACAATCCACATTCTGTGTTCAGGTATACTCTGACAATGCTCGGCTGCATTTATTCAAATTTTCTGCATCTTGGGATGCTCACATCAGAATTACTATATCTGATTACAGTCCGGTCAGAGTCCAGGATATCCATCAACTGTCTGTGCCCACAGACAGCTAAAACAGGAATAAAACGAATGGTCACTCCAAACTGAACCATCCCTTCTTTCTTTTGTTAGCCAAAATAATTATGTCCAGAACCCATTTGGATCATGTGGTTGAAAATCTTGAGTCTACTTTTACTTCGTCCAGTTCAGTGGTTTATGCAGAACTCCCAACTGTGAATAAACTTGTGTCTAGGCGATTACGGTAGATAAGAGCTCTAAGCCATAGGCACACGAATGATTTGCCCAGGACCACACAGTGCTTACAGCCAGGTAGGAAAGATGAAATTATAATCCAGTGCTCCTGACCAGATTTCTGTAATTTGTTCCACATTGCAAGAACATATTAAACAATCCATTCCTTTCACCCTAGGTTATTAATGAATAATGTTCATTCTTTAGGTTTTGTCTCATAGTTGTTGCATCAAAGACAGAAATGTAGCGAAGGTCTATTGTATCAAGGGGCATTATTGGATTTGCGCAAGTTTATATCTATGTCAGTCAAATAACCAGATGATTCCCTGCATTATCAGAATCCCTGGTGCGTTAAAGTGATGAGTAACAGTTATTTCTGCCTGCATCTGAAAGGTAATGGAGGTTAATGGAAGAATGGCCACTATTAGACTATCTCTTTATGTTTATGTTAATCTGTGTCACTTGATGGTGATGTTGAACAAACATAAACTAATACAAATATCATGACCAAGTGTGCCTTTTAGGAACTTAATTTCTAAGCAACACGGCCTCCAAACACTAACGCAAGAATTAAAATACTTAGCTGGTGATTATTTGAGGGGAAAACGTTTGTACACATTGTTCACCTGGTTAATCTGTAACAATGTTTTGTTCTATTTTTTAGGATGGTTATATGTTAGAAGTTAGAAAATAGGTATGAATATGTTTCCCCTGTCCTGCTGTATAGACATGCTATTCCATAAATACTGATTCCATCCGAAAGGTTGCTGTGAAATAATGTATACAAAATAAATGATGCAAAGTAAGGTGAAGTAATCCAGTTGAACCCATTTCACTTTAAGTCATCTGTCTTGCTTCCAAGGCGAGCATGTTGCCCCTGAGCTATCCTCCGGAGCCTCAGTGCGAATTGTAGTTATTCTATTTAATCTTGCTGCAATGTCTGATATATCCATTGTAATCGAACCCTTCCTCTCGGCTTCTTTTATTGAGAATGTAGTACCTAGAGGCAAATTAGTTTGTGGTGTGTGCTAGACAAATTTATAAGCATATAGTAGATTAAACCAGTCTTGTTGAAAGTCATACACTAATTAGTGGACTAGCTTGAAACACATGTCAACACATTCTGTGCCCTGGAGCTTCATGCATAGACTCATTTGCCAGGCCCTGTCGGAGTGGTATTAACTGCCCATCGATGATAGCAGCTACAAAATGGTGCAGGTACCTGGGCATCTAATAGTAATGCCTAGCAAATGCCTAATAATGATACACAAGCCGAAACTGTTTGCTTTGACAATGCTTACTTTTAGCAGGACTTCAGTGACGGACACACATTGGGCTTATAAATAGAGTGGCCGAAGGTAGACCTAGATAAGACACTTTTATTACACAAGTAGCACGTTTACAGCTCTAATTAAGCCATTAATTCTCAGAAGTCTGCTTTTAAATAATACTGGCAGGTGCTTTGAGTGCCCAGTTTGATGGTAAGGCTTGAGTAAAATGAGCTCAAGGAGTTCCCATGAGGAAGTGTTTTGGTGGGGAGGGGCAGGAACTGGGTGGGAATGGCCAGTGGGATTAGCTTGGCCATGCACAGTCAATGGGTGGGCAGATAAGCAAACAACACCTACAAGCGTTGTGTCCCAAATGCCATTTCTCCCTATATGTACTCTAATGCATTAGTTTCAGTTTATAGGCCAAACAAAAAAATGGGAATGTTGAGTAGAAACATGTAGGTTACACAAACTTCAAAAGTGAGGGCCTAACTATTTCAGGGGCACCGGATGCTTGAGCAACCTCCAGAGTGGAGGAGAGCCATAAGCAGTTAAGGAGTATATGTAAGTATGAATGTATAACGCCCATACCAAGCAGGGAAGCAATGGGGTGCTGTACCTAGCAGATGCAAATACTGGTGCGGGGTAGTGCAGCATCTGAGATAATGAATAGCAGAACAGATGCAACATCCAGAAGGGGAACATTAAGGTCGAGTGGAGCAGCAGTGATTGGTGAGAAGCATTGGAGTGCCATGAAGACCAAGACCTCAGGGTGGTAGGGTGATTAGGGAGTTTTTATTTCCCTGAATCCAAATCATTAGTGGAGAGCTGACACATTGCCAAAGATGAGGGGAATTGAACTCCAGGTCTCGAGGGCCACACCTATGTTGTCTTTTCAGGATATCCCTGGCTAATGTTCATGAGTTAAATTTGCAAGATGCTGGAAATTTGGCCAGCTATAATGTTAAGGAAGACAGGTGGGAAAAGCTATGAGGACACTAACTAGCTAGCATAGAGATGTAACCAAATGTTTTAGTAATTTATTGGACGTGCCTATACTATGCGCTAACACAAGGAGGATGTCTCCAGCCCAGCATCAATGAGAGTTCACATTTCTTACACTATACGGTGGGCTTAACTGTGAGAAAAAACACATATGCATTATATATTGTGCCATAGCTGGCCAGGGTTTACCTTGATGTCTGAGCTGAAGTTGTTGATCTTGTTGCAGCCGGCATTCTCCAGGTGGTAGTTAGTCCATCTCAGCAGCAGCTCCTCGGGGGATAATTTCATCAGATCCTCCAGGCTCTCCCCTTCTCGCAGGAGGGCTACCAAAGCTGCAAAGGCACGGGCATAGAAGTACTATGAGCACCAGTACGCATGCAAGAACATGGTTTTAGTTCATCCTTTAAAAATATCCAACACACAACCGTGCTTGATCCTGTGAAACAACACGTGTTCGGCAGAGTGGTTTGGAAGGAGAGTAGAGTAATTTAAAGTGCAATTCTCTGCTAGCGGAGCCACCGTTCCAGCCAGACCACATAGGTTAGTACATTCATTAAAAATGATTAATTCATTTTGTTAACACTTGTGACTACTCAAGCCTTTTGTCTAAGCATGTAACAAAATGATAAAATACACAGACTAAATGTAGAACAAATGTACACCCTGCATAAAAAATGTAAAAAAACACTTCACAATGGTGCCATCCATTTCTAGAATAGTTGGGGTTCCTGCACATGTAAAGGGCTGCCTCCAGAGCGTCCCAGCTCTATGGGGCGCAGTGAAGCTTGATAAAATACGAACTGCATCATAATGAAGGCTCAAAGTGTTAGCCTTTGTTCCCACTCAAATGGAAAGGTTTGTACGCATGTGGGAAGTGTTGTGTAGTTTATCAAGGTGCTCCTGTGCCACCAACACACAGCTGAAAGCAACATAGTTCCATAGGCCTCTGTTTCTGTTCAAATCTACCAGAACAAGTCCTTTTTTATTTTGTTTTGCCAATGCACCAGCTTTTCTTGTCCGGGTCCCTGTGGCCATAGGAGGCGTTGATCTAATGACACCCTTCCCTCTAGCTGTATTTCTGAATTCAGGTCTCCATCTAGCACCACATGTACTGCGCTTGCTCCCCTACGTGAGTGAGATGGAGTATCCACGAAAAACTTCTCAGAGTCTCTGACCTTCCAGGCACCTGCTAAATAGCCTGCCATCACTTTGGTCACTCTGGGTGAGGCATCAGCCAGTAAAACAGAATCGCAGAGTCACCATGTGTTGTTCCAAATGTCCATAGCAGGCCTACCCATGTTAACCTTTGAACTTTTCTGTAGTTCTGGCACAGCAGCGGAAAAGCTTTCACACCAGACACTAGCAAGTTTATGACCTGTTGAAATGTAATCATATTAAAAGGTCCCGCTTCAAAATGACGAGTCAGAAAACAACCTGGCAAAGCTCCATGCTCGGGATAAGAAATAAAGAGATAGTTCACCGGTTACGCGGCTGCGTGTACTTATTTCTCATTACAAATTCAGAACCTGTCATCTGCAAATACAGGACAATGGCGACAAGGATGGGATAGGCTTGCGTGGCTACATTCACATCCCATTAAAAGAAATATATAAATATATATATACTTTTTTTTCTCCTTTCTCTTGTTCCTGCAAGACCAATAAACACATGCTCCACTACACCTGCAAAATGTCGGAGCAAGGACAGGAGCACCGAGAATGCCATGAGGACGATATGCCAGACGCAAGCGCATTCCGTAGGCCGGTGCCTTTCGACATACAAGATCAACAATCACTTGGACCAAGGTAAGAGAGATGGCTGCAAGCTGCTATAAGTGTGACTTCTGCTAAATACCATTCTAAAGACTGCCAGGACAGAAGCGTGCACTGACATGCAGGGGAGCCAAATGGAGAGTAACAAAGATCCTACAAAGGAATTGATATATCAGGGGACATAGTGGATATACTGGCGGCAACCAGACAAGAAGTCATGTTTCCCATAGCAGGCATTATCGCTGTGGACTGCCATTTCCACATGATCCAGATATGAAATGCCCGGCATTTGGACAGGAATTCACTATATGTGGTTGTGACAATCATCTGCCCATTGTGCGCAGTGCCCCGCCAAGTCGAACTCAGGGGTCCAAGTACAATAAGATGAGGCATGAACAAACCGCCCGCAGCATGGTGCCGAGAAGAGACGCAAACACCGGACGACCTATTGTGAGGCACGTACGGCAGATAACACGAAGATCTCCTTCATCCTCACTAGTGAATGAGAGAGCCCTGTGACTATGCATACACGATGAACGAGGGAGAACCCTGTGACTACGCATACACAATGAATGTTGTTACAACATTGGCTGAGAGCAACGTTAACATGAGGATAGGAGATCATGCAAGTTTCATGATCCACACATGAGCCACTCTTAACATCATATGCATCTCAGAGTACCAGAAAATGTCGAACCCTCCACGCCTGGTTCCAACCGAACTGAACATATTCCAATGGGGAATGGATCCCGAGTATTCTCGAAACTTGATCTCAACAAGGAATACCATCAGATAAAGATAGATGAGCAAAGTATATCTCTACCTTTGTCACACAGGTTGGGCTTTTTAGGTACAAAAGGCTCAGCTTTGGAATTTCATCGGCAGCAGAAATATTCCAGGAAAGCATGAGAAAGGTCATTTGTCACATCACAAACTGCTTTAACTACAGTGATGATATCCTGGTTGGTATTTGGAGCCATTGTTCCCTCCCTTGCTGTGAAGTGCTTTGAAACACATTGTGTATAGGCGCTCTATAAATAAACTATCACATCGTATCATTTCAGAGGAGCATGATGAGGCACTGCATAAAGTGTGCACCACACTGATGGAAGCAGGACTAAACCTACATCGTGAAAAGTGTGATTTTCGCAAGAAACATCCCAAATTCTTTGGGCATATATTCTCACTAAGAGGAATGAGTCCAGATCCAAGCAAGGTTGCTGCCATAACCAGGATTTCATCACCGGAAGACGTTAGTGATGTCAGATCGTTCTTAATATTGTGGGATAAGAGCCACCAACCACAGTTTGAAAGGGAGATTAAGTGATTTCTGTGAAACAGAAACTCTTCACAGAAGAGTGATATCAGCAATGTAATTAAATTGATTGCAAAATAATGGCTCCCATTACCCCCATGAATTCACAATGACATAAATAAATACAATCTCAAACCCTTCCATAGAATATGGAAGGGTTTGCGATGTTATTTCTTTTAGTGAATGTGAATTGAGTTGGTGGTGGACACATGGATGCAGCAGCTGCACAGCTGCCGGGTATTGGTGCCATTTAGTTTGGGTATAATTGGGTACATACATATTGTTTGTTGATGCTATGTGCAGTATGATATGAATGTATTCTTTGATATCTAGTTCACACGCATGTTTGTATTTCCCCCCTGCTGTGTAACACATCACTGGTACATTATCTGGTCGGTATTGAACATTTTGTTTATTATTTTTCCTTTTTGCCTTTGATTCAATGTTTTGTCTAATGATCTTTGTGATGATACATGCTCATCTTGGAACATATCTTTATTTATATAATGGAATGATTATAATGTACTATCTTTGAATGATGATGGTGATGTACCAGCCCTGATGAAGACCTATGTTCTTTGAGGTTGAAACAGGTGCTTGCAAGGCCAAGAACATGATCATAGTGTATTAAAAACTGAGACTGCATAACATTAAGAGTCTGAAATTTGCGTGTGTTAAATAGCGGATAGAATGAATCCTTCTAAACACTTTCAGTTGCGTTTTTGAGTGTTTTGTGCATTTGACAGACACATTAATATTCTTTTTCCAGTGTCAGGCCTGTTGTGGGAGTTAGGGCCTGTTGTCTTAGGTCCATGCATGCAGCAATAGCATAACAATTTATCTAGCATCAGTATATTGTTTAACAATTTACCTTATCAGTGAGTGGTTTGCGCAGGAGTATTAGTCGCTTGACCCAACTATTATAAAATAACATAACAAAGACAGATAAATGTGCCCTTGTGATCCCATTATTCACATAACAGACGTCATTCAAAAAGCGGTACATTATTCTGCATCAAAAGAATACATGAATAAAAATACCAAACATTTTTTGATCCAAACTTTTCTCTTAACTCTGGTCCTTTATTATTTTCCAAAAACTCAGTAAAATGTAAAAAAACCCTCTTGGAAGACCAACTGTGTTTTTGAAAACATATCTGAATACATAGATCTCAGACAATCTATTTTAGAAAAAGGTGAATGTTATATCAGAGATATGACAGATCAAATTAAGTAAAGTAAACCATGGAAAGATTACAAAGAATTATACCCTTTTAGCTAAGACAGGTATGGTTGGAATGTACAGCAACATAACTACAAATGAAGGCATTCAAGCAGTGAATACATTTACTTATTTTACACTTAACGGGCATCAGCATTTTTATTGGTCCACCTGAAGATAGATTTTATTAACAATTACTTTAGATTCAATAGTCAACATTTTTGGCAACTAATTGGTACATTTATAGGTGGGACGTTCAGCCCAAATTTTGCAAACATTTAAAAGGGCTGTTTTGAGACATAATTGATTTTTAAACATATGCTATGGCAACAATATGGAGGTGACTGGCTCTGCTTTTTTGATTATAACGTGAATAAGTCTCAACAAACATTAAACACTTTCCTAAACCTTTAAACTAAGTGTATATAACCATCAAATGTACTTTTGAAAAGGCTCCCAAGTAGTATGTGTTTTAGATACTTGACTTGAATTAAAAGGTCAGGTGTTTTAACATATATCAAAAATCCAAAGATACTCGGAATTACAAGCTGATTCAGAGCATCAAGTATCAGAGGCAGAGTCTCCTACATTAGAGGCTATTCTGAAAGCATTTTGATTTCTACAAAAGCTAGGCCCCTTCAAGCTCTTAGAGCGATCTTGACCACATAAAAACACAAAAACACATTGTCTGATTTGTATTTTATGAAATTTTCTCTAAATAGTATTTAATTTGTAAACATTGGCCGATTTTAATGCAAGAAACCTTAATGTAAATAAATATTAAATATTTTCTTTATTTGCACTGAAGTGTTGAACAAACATTGTGGATAAAATTATACATACAGATTTACCAATGTAGGGTAAGGCACAAAAGCATCCCAGAAAACAAAAAACGTGATCATTCCCATGTTTGGACTGTAGCTATTGTTACAATGTGATGAATGGTGATAATTTTGTGATCCTAAATCAGTGTGACATATTCTCTCAACGATTATACATCATGCATGACAGATCATGTGATCTACTTATTGAAATTGGGATAAAATATATGTGGGGCAGACTTGAAGACACATTAAAGAGTGTCTCATTGAGCACAAAATGCAATATTGAGACATTTTAATAACAGGTCATCACTTGCTCAATATTTCACTGAAGCTTCCCATAATGTATCAGAGTTATGCTTTTCTTAATATTAGAACATATTAAACCATATCCCCACAGAAGTTTCTGTCAGCCTCATTTATCACAGCAGGACCTGTGTTGGATTTATTATTTAGAGAGTAAATAGCCTCAACTAATGAATGATTACATATCATGTAGTGTATATTATAATTAGACATTTTCCATGCATCAGGCATCACAAATGTAGACTTGAAGTATTTTGTCAGTGTTTATAATGTCATCAGAGATCTAAGTGTTTTCGCTGTCCATTGCGACACTTTGAGTTGGTACTTGGTGTCTGCACAACGATTATTGAGAGAATATTACTGCTGTTTTAGCAATTACTGAATTATTGTTAATAGTCAACGGGTATGATCTTTTATTTCTCAACCATGACAGATAGCAAATCAATTATGTGTTAGAATAGTAGTTAACGTTTTTTACTGATATAAAGTTTTCGAATTTGTCTTCAGCATTTCATAAAGAGGAGAATGGTCCTCAAAACGTTCTTTTGTTTGAACAAGTGCACACTTTGACCAAGAATTGTATCTATGCTTGTTTTGTTATTAGTTGATTGGGCACACCCATGGGACCCGTGCAGCATCGAAAATTAACTATATGGTTGCAACACGAAATTGCAATTGCGAGGAGCAGAGTACCCGGATATTGACGCTGGCAAGCACCTTGGAGAAGGATGGGGAAGTTGGCCAGGAAAACAGATTTCAACCTTTCCCAACCACAGTACCTTTAACAAGCCCAAAGGGTTGTACACCCTCTGCCAATTACGATATTTGTTCCTCTGTCACTTGGGGTGGGGGCCAACCAATGAGCAGGAGATGATATGGAGACTTGCTGCTGATTCTTCTAAGGGGCCACATGTGCTGGATGCAGTCCCACCTCTGGGCCTCCTCATCTGCAGGTTCTCCTTTCTGGCAGAGAGTTAATGACTGCACAGATGCACAGCCATCTGCAATGGAATCAATGAGGCACCCACCTTCTCTGCCACATCTGTGATGAAACATCACCCAATCTCTTAAGCTCTGAATTCTGGCAGTGCAATAATGCAGAAAAGGAGGTTGAAATCAACCTGTTATTGATATGTTGTAGTTCGAAGACGAGTAATAGATCTCTTTATTCGAGATAGTCAATTTGTATCCTGCAGTGTACAACGTTTTGTTATTTCTATGACTATATATGTCTGCCAGGTGCACGTCTGACAGGTGTCCAGTCAATTCGTCGAAAAAAAACTGGTCGACTGCAATTTGGTCGACGCAATTTGGTCGAAAACCAAATGATCGAATTTTTTTTTTATTTATATATTTATTTTTCGGGTTTTCGTTTAGTTAAAAAAGGGGTTTTTAGAGAAAAAAAGCGGGTTGGGGGGGGGACCCCCCAAAAAATTTTTTAAAAAAGGGTTAAAATAAAAAAAAAAAATTTCGACCATTTGGTTTTCGACCAAATTGGTTCGACCATTTGTCTGGTCGACCAATTTTTTTCAACCAAATGTCTGGCAACCCGTCTGACAGTCTGCTTTCTTTATTTGCTGGTAGAGCTCTGTTGTTCAAAGTCGAATCTTAAAGAGTGGGACATGGGTTCCGAACTTGCTGTGCCTAGAGATCCAAGCTCCACCTCACTGATGCAGCCAAAACAGTCTGTGGTTACTTGTAGTCTTGTGAAGAAGGGATAGGAGCTACTAGTCTGGGTTTAATTGCCCCATTTGGGATGGGAGCAAGCCCGACTTGCATATGGTCTTTTACCTCCTGTAGTGGTATGATCAGTGCTCTCGGTAAGATTTTGAAGTCAGAGTATTTTACTTCCTATTTTTTAAAGTTGGGAGTAAAATGATTTTTAGAGGGTAAAAAGGTAAGTCCAATTCCCAATGGGAGTATCTTTTTATACGCGAGTAAAATATATGTTTTAACTGGACAATGGAAATGTTTTTGTAATAATTATTACTTTGCACAGAGTTAATCATTCAGCAACAGGCCCTGAGCAGGGGGGCGGGGGCATTATCACTTCAGGTAATGCCCCGGGTCCATACTTAACGAAGGGGCCTATTGCGATTAGTACCCCGGCCTAAAAGATTGGGGTACTAAGAGCATTATTTTTCTATTCAGAAACGCTCCAGCGTTTCAGAACAGGAAAAGAAAAAATGTCAAAAAATGGCCACCAGGGAAGGGAAAACAAAGTCCGTTTGTCTGGGTGAAAGCTGGAGCACAAGGTCCTACGTGTCAAATTCCTATTTTCTGCTGGGAGCATTTTTTCTCGCTATTTTGCCCATTTATAGTGAGTAAAAGTGGCTGATAGACCCTTTATCTGTAGGACTGGCTATGAAAGTCTGAGAAAACAACCATTGGATGTTACACATCTATGAATGTCCATGGGATGTTCGGGAGTTTTGAAGTGACTTGGGTTTTTACATATGCAGTACAGATCACAGAACAGATATGTTCAAATCGATAAAGCTGAGTAGGAGATTAGCAAGAGGAAACCGAGGGCACTATCCCTATGAGTGTTATCCTGATAAGAAAATATACTAAACTGTGCAGTTAAAACTCCTTGGTCTTGTAATACTCAAAACTGCAGAGATCTGTGTATAGCCTGCAAGTGATAGGTTTCGAACATGGGTAGGAACGATTACTACCTACATCTATCAGGCGTACAATTGAAGTGGGAATTCTTGTGAATTTGGGCCAGATGTGCACCTCTGCAGGTTTGGGGCAAATGCAATCACATATCATGCATGCCTAGGTCTGAATGTCATCCTTCCAAAGTTGATAAAATGAGTAACATTGTGGCGCAGCATATTACAATATGGAGCATTTGTTGCAGGCATGTACATTGTGAAGACCCCTGCCCAACCACTGGTGTGTGGGGAAAGAAGACCATTGGTGCCAGCTGCCACCAACCTCTCCCTGATTGAGGGTCTGGGGTTGGTGTGCAGAGGATCCCCTGGTTATCCCCCAATGCCGCATTGGAGAAACATTTTCCATTTTTCTCATCAAACTGCAATAGCGGCTGTATTGGTATTGGTATTGTTTATTTATAAAGCACTTAGACACAAAGCGAGTGCTTCAAAGCACTCCAAGACAGGGTGGAACATGGGATATAATCATTCATAAGGCCTTGGAGAATTCCAAATGATATACAATAATAAGCATACTAGGCATGTCGACATTTCTGCTAGTTAAAGTGCGTTAGCAGATAGTGGGGGAAAGCAGGGAGGAGGAGGAGAAGGGGGTACATGGATAACAAACTGACAGTAGTGCAAGTGTGTGCAAGTAGTGAGGGTGGGACGGAAGAGGGAGAGGGAGGTGGAGGCATGTAGGAACTCCAGAGGACATTTCTTGCTAATCAACACAAGTAGACATTGACATAAGGGGAGTGGATCAGGGGAGAGAAGTGGGTAAGTTGGTTGGGCATTTTATAATGTGCCACTAACGCAATGCTAGGGGGTGACAAGGGGAGACAAGGGTCAGACAGACAACAAACTTACTGGGTTGGGTGCATTCAGTGTGTGGAAGTGCGCAGAGAGGAAGTGCGAGGGATGGGAGAGGGTGGATGAAGGGTAGCCGGTATGATGAGAAGTACCTTTTTTATTGTTTTAAGGTGAAAATGACCTGCTCTACACACTGCAGACACTTGGTCATTCATGGAAAGGGAGGCCGAAAGAATCACTCCCAAGTGCTTCACCTTAGTCACTGGAACGGGAAAAGCGCCAAGAGAAGAAGGCCAGAATGAAGACACCAAAAGTGAAGAATCATAAGGGGCGCCTACCACCATAACCTCTGTCTTGTTTCCATTCAACTTCAGCCAATTTCGGCTCATCCACTCTCCAACGGCCGCCAGGCACTGATAAAGGTGCGACGACATCTCAGCTTGATCAAGATCTAAACGGATCAGGATCTGAGTGTCGTCGGCATAAGCATAACACCTGACGCAGAGGGAGCGGATGAGACAGATCAAGGGCTAGATGTAAATGTTGAAGAGAATGGGAGACAAGGCAGAGCCCTGTGGAATCCCGCAAGTAAGGTGGCATAGTCCAGGGGATAAGTGTACCTTGTCCAGGAGAGCCAGGTTAAGTGCAGAGGGTTATCTCTTTGGGAAGTGCATAGTGCAGCCAGTAGTGTGGGGGCCAGGAGGCAAGTGCAGGGACTGGTGTGGGTGCTTTGGACCTGTAAGGTTCTGAGGTGATCCAGGAAACCAGTCAAGTTTCTTGGATTATTGGGGCATCTGACAGCCAAACCCTGTTGGCTTTGCAATGGCTTAGTCACCATATGCTAAGGTATAACTCTAGATTTGAAGGTTCTGCAATCAAATGCTAAGTGCAACCCCAAACACCAATAATGCCTTCATATGCCGGGGAAATCACCATATGTGAGGTGGGGCCTCACAGGTGTTGCCATCATACACTCATTTCAGCCTCGAATGTCCCAATAGTGCATCTTCAACCCCTTTTAGTGACTATAATTAAAATAAAATTATAGCCCCACATTTTCAGGCGATGTCAACATATTCCAAGTGCACCCTAAAAGGTCCCAATAAGGCCATGAGCATGGCATAGTCAACAATGTAAGATGGAATTTCATACTTAAGCCAATTACTGATTGGGTCTCTTCTGTTCAGTAATATTGTAAAATCCTTTGAACAGCAGCAAGCAGTTCACGTTAGCCGGCCCTGCCTCACACAACTTTCAATGCTGAATCGGGAGTGTGACAAAGTGACTTCTCCCAGCAAAAGTACAAGGATGAGTAGTGGCTAAACCGCCTGCCTAGCTCTGACCCTTCTGCAAAACAGGACTGATCCCATCTTAAAGGTGAAATGGGCACAGTCAAGAGTTATACATAATCGTCTTTTGTGGTAGGACGGGCAGAGGGCTGGCTATAATCTGAAGAGTGGTGTGAATGTAAAACAGTAACCACCCACACAGCAAAGTACAACAGTCCAAAAAAAAAGGAACGGCCAATCAAGGTTCTATAAAAATCTATGCAATTCCATTAAACACACCATATGCAAAAATAACTAAATATAATACACTTCAATAACCAACCCCTGTGGAAAGAACACAGAATATGCAAGTGATAGAAAGATGCAGCACCCTTGGTAATGAAACAGGGGTGAAAGGCAATCAAGAACCACAATATTTGTCAAAGGATATATTCTTGTGTTATAAAAGGGAAGAAATAGTGGCCTAACCAGTCTCTGCGGCCCAAAGATGGACTTGGGGAGAGAGGGGGATTTGTAGTCAATAATGCGTTGTCGCTGTTCTTGGCAATTCAGGCTTTTTGAAGCTGTGCAGGCAGTGCAAATCTGGTTCTGATGCAGTGGGTCACGATTATCCAGATGGGGAGAAGGCATTCATTGTGTCGGGTTTAAAGCCAGGCAAATGGTGGTTTGAATTATTCCGCAGCAATAACCCGCTCCTCAGCTTCCGTGGTCTGGCAACAAACTGGTTTGAAAATGCAGCAACAGTGGTCTGAAGAGTTTGAAGACGTGCCAAAAGGCAGCACCACAAGTTCTGTTGGTTTGAATGCGTTTTGTGTCTCAAACATGGGGCTGGCAAACACATGAAGGGTTCCTTCATCTCCAGTGAGGTCCTGTTTACCAGCGTAGCTGGCAGGGAGGAAGGTCTCCAGCCACAGGTCACCCAAAATGTTCCCTAGACAGGCCAATCTTGCAAGTCTTGCTCCAGCAGCAGGTCACCCTTAAAGCCCTGAAGATAGTTTTGGAGCAGAGCTTGCCTCTGCCTTGGAACACCTACTAACAATCTACTAGACCAACAAGAATAACCAGCCCTAAATGCCTTCTGGTGCCCAGATTTAAACTGTCTACTATTGGATGGTCCAGCTTCCCAGTTAGGGCAGCTCAATTGTGGAACTCCCTACCTCACACACTTAGATCGGACCAAACGTTCAACAAATTCAGAAAGAACACAATAAAATGGCTCACTGAGAATGCTATGTAACCCTCATTCTCCCCATTCACCTACTGCATGTATTGTACCTGACATAAACTTGCTATTTTGTCACGTCAGCCTGCTGACTTGTTGTCATCATTCCGTTTGTACTTGTACTCTATTGCCTAACCCTCATCCTGTGGAGCCATGAAAACTGTTCTACCTTGTTCTGTAAACTTGCAACTGCTGTAAATTTGTAACTTCTGTAACCAAGCTGTAAGCCCACTTGTCACATGTGCCCTGCTACCTCTGGGTCACGTGCGCACAATAAATAAATAAACAAACAAACAAACAAACAAACAAACAAAACCTGTCTTCACCGCACAACTGGAGAGCCTTGGAAAGGACTGTTCTCCCAACAGGATCCAAACAAATTCTTCTTGAAGTGTTGAAGTGTAGGGATTAATCATAGCACCAGTGGGAGAAACTGTATTTTATAGATAAAAACCCACAGGTGATTGAATAAAATCAAGCCTGCTTTAAGGGGTCCAATCCCTGTCCTTGAAACAAGTGGCCTTTGCTTTCTGACACCCTACCCAAAGTGCTTTCTTCTAAAGGAAGTGGAAGAGACAGGAAGGAAAGAGAATTATAGAGAGAAACAAGATGGTGGAATCTTCCTCAACTATGCTGAGCTCCCTCAGTCTACACTAGCCCATTCTTTCCTTTGTCAGTAGCATAAAACAAGATGGTGGAATCTTCCTCAACTATGCTGAGCTCCCTCAGTCTACACTAGCCCATTCTTTCCTTTGTCAGTAGCATCAAAGGCCCTTTTGGTATGCCACAACATGGTTGAGGTAGTCCTTTTGTGTAGGATGCTGCTTTCCCAGGACAATCCCTGCTGAGAGGTGTACCCCTCCCCCAAAAAATGTGAAAGCAGAGGCACAGCCATTCAGTCTCTTCCCTTGTTACTGGCAGGGACAGGCTGTCTGACCAGAATACACATAACCCTTCCACAGCTGAGCTGGGTTCACAGTGCTGACACAAGTATGATATCAATCAGATGGGGCTTTAGTAACTATGAAAAAATACTAGCCACCACACGCTAACCTCGGGTATGGCTAATATTCAAATTTTGCAACTACCAACAGGGTAATAACTCTCATTATTATGTAGTTTAGGAACAGCAGTGAATATTTTACATGTGTCCTCTGCACTGCAGTGATTTGGCTGACACAGCAGCTGTCAAGCAGGGCACCTGGGACCTCTGAACCCGCTTTGTGCCACTGGAGAGCAGGAGCTGCAGATCAGGAGAATGATGCAGCAGGGCACATGCAACTATGCTTTTTGCATGGAGCTTATGAAAAGGGGATCTGGTTAGCAGATCACTCTTTCTGAGGTAGAATTGCTGTAACCTTTTATTAACTAATACAAATTTAAAAAGCCAAGGCTTCTACACCCTTTCCAGATGGGAGTGCATTCTTAGATAGCGTTCAATTAAAAAGAAATGACACTTTGTGCGGCGGGAACAGCCATTACCAGATTCTGCCCCACGTATCTTTCAATGCTAAATAAGCAAGGCATTCAATACGGTTCATGCCATGACTAAAGAACAGCAATATAGTTCACACCATTACAAGCTGTCATAATCTTTAAACTACATAATACAAAACCGGCACATATTTCAAACACGACAAGGAAGAGCGAGTGAAACAGTGTCCTGTGAAATGTCTAATGCATGGGCCACTTAAATGGTCACCATTTAGCAAATCGCACTGCCTCAAGAAATATACAAAAAAAAATTGGGTATTCTGACAACGTCCACAGACCGTCAGTCTTTCTCAGCAATGAGCTTGCAACTTGATTATGTATTTTATTTGTGCACTATTATCATGAGAAATAATTCATATTTATATACGCAATTAATTATTCTGATCTTGTAGTACGCTAGTTTCACTTCTGTATAGAGACCCGAGAAAGACACCTGTTCAGATTCTAGTTTGTCCCAAATCATTATTGATCAATTTATTAGGCCAAATGGATAGTTTTTACTGGAACTATCAAGGCCCAGAGACATCCAGGCACGTCTGTCAACGGTTGCTTCCTTCCATTCAAAAATGCAACTTCCAAAGTCACAATAAGGACAAAAGAACGAACACATTTTTGACAGAGAAGGCATTGAAAGTCTGTTCTTATTCTACTCCGTGCCATATAGTGAGTAGTATATACAGTATTGCTGAAATGTGAGAGCAAGCTTCGCCTACAGATCCATAAGCTTATGTATGGTTTCATCTGTGCTTTTCCACATAATTATGTTATTGGATATTCAATTTATAAATGCAAACATGCAAAATCCATTGTTTGAGCATTAATCAACAGGACTCTAAAGCAATACAGTTTTTGCATAGTAACAGCATGCCACTTCAAAGGAACCCACCTTCATTTCTGCTGAGCTCTATGTCGGCAAACAATCCAATTTTGATAACTTGCCACAAAAGACCCAAAACCAGGTATTGTTTCCCCTCTTTCAGGTCCTCGGCCCCAATGTTTACTACATGGCATCCAATAGCAGAGGCAGAGTTCAAAGCCAAATTCAAATTTTCCTGAAAAACAAAACAAGTCATAAGAAATCAAACTACTATATTTCTTCCATTTCAAATCAATGTAAAAGATATGAAATAGGGGTGCGCGAGGGTTCGGCAGAATCCACCTTTCCACTTTGCCTTAAAACACACCAGCATAAACATTGACAGAATTTCAATAGCTCTTCTTAGTATAGAGAGTTCAAATCAGGTGCACTGGTCTAGAAGCAAGCACAGTCTCCTTTATGTTCCAGGGGCAAAGCGGAGGCGCTGTAGCTGAGTCAGAGTTTGAGGAATTGGCCCCAAGATCTGGAACAGGCTGACACCCGACTCCACAAGAGCTATCTCTGAATGAGGAGAGGGCTAAAAATCCTCCTACTCTTGAAGGCCTTCGCAGGGTAAATCTGACCTATTTCATAATACTTTTGCGTGAATGCTTCTTGTGATTTACACCAGTGGTGGTATCGATTCCCTTGGGGGGTTTCGTTTTCTTTATTGAGGGACGCTCCCTATATTCCTCTTGCCACTCTCTCCCCATTTTATCCAACTCCCTCCCCAGACACCCTATGAATGGATTTGGGTGATCTGCCCAAAAGCGTTTTGTTCGCGGGCAGACTGCACGCAGTGAAACTGCTCGGCCCCCGTTTTGACCGTTATTTGAAAACGGGGGGGCGAGCAATTTTTGTCCTCTGCCTCCATTGTTAAAGAAGCGGGGGACACCCCTACAATCCCTGAGGCCGCAGATACTGAACATGGGTAGCGGGGAGCACTGCAGCCCCTGTTCAGTATTTTCTGACCCAAACTGTTTGAAAAAATTCAAACTAATGGGAGTGACCAAATTCGGTCAAATCCACCATGCATTCACATTTTTTCAAACAATTTGTGTAATACCCTATGAATAAGGAGAAGGAGGTGCAAGGGAACGCAGCTGCCACCATTTTTACCAGAATCATTCACGCACCTGCATTTTCACCTAGTAAACTTGGACCTGCTTGGACCTGCTTGACAAATAATTAAAGAGCACCTGGGTTCTGTAATCAGTGAACTTCACCTAATTTAGATAGGTCAGGGAGGGATTTCACTGAAAACCCGAGGCCCAAGGGAATGCAAAGGGGGCTGCAGCCTCTCTTGCCATTCTGATTCATGCTGTCTGTGGACTGCATGCAAATGGAGTTTTCCCTTCCTCTTTCACCTTTCCCTCCTACCCTAGAATTAGTAGTTACTAGCTCTCCTCACCGCCTTTCCTCTTCCTCTTCCTTTGCAAGCCAACTGAACCACCAAAGTGCATGCGCTGTATGTGGCACTATAGAAAACAGCCATAACAAATAGATAGAGAACGAGCTTCCAGTCCTTCGGGGTGGATGGAATTGTTGCAGACACACGACTGCCCCATTAATGGAGACTCAGAGGCTAGTGTGCCTCTGAGAGGCTGCTGGAGGTAGGAGATCAGATGCCAATGGAGAAGCAATCACATGCAGTGGAGCACAGTGAGAAGCATGACGCATCACTTTCCGACTCTCCTCCCTAAAAGAGGGATTTTTAATGGAAATCGAGGTGCCTCTTTGCTTTAAACCTTTTTTGCTGGCTTTACTTTTTTCCTGGGTCTTCCTTACACTTGCTCTACAAGCACCTCTGAATAGTTTCCACTTTGATCCCCAAAAGCAAGCCCTCTCCTCCGTGAATCACGTGCGGCTTATAACGGAGCCAAAAATGCCTCACAGTGGATTCTTACACTTGTTTCTCTGATTGTTTTCCTTCTCATATTACATCTTTCAAATCTGCCAACTTTGTTCTTGTATTTTCTCTTTGTTTGGATTTGTGCAATTTTTATAATTTCTCCATGTTTTGTCTGGATACAGACTTGCAGTTAAACTTCATTTTGTAACCGGGTTTTTAATTTTGAGTAATATAACTTCATTTAAAAAGGTGGCGGCGAGAGTCTCTGGTGCAGGCCAGTATTCTTCCAAAGTGTGACAAGCAAACGAAAAAGTAAAGTCACTGTCGATTTGCTGACTTTTATAGTAGTAATGCGCGCTGAATCATTTCCTGTCCGAAGCCAACATTTAGGGCAGTGGTCGAAGTGGGTGGGAGCGGCGCACCTCTAATGTTATTTTTGACGTTTTATTGTCCCTGTGTTTTTACTTTACAAAGAAACCATTTCCGGAATGGTTTAGTTTTAAAATAAAAGTGTAGGAAGGAGTTGAAACTTGCACTTCAGTGCACTGCACTCAACATTCCCTTAAACAGCAGGTGTGTTTCTTTGGGGGTTTGGATTGCGTGTGGGAGGGGGCGTGGCGATGTGGTTTATTGAGCATGGGGGCAAGCCAGCAGGGAACATAATGCCACTACTGATTATCTTATACTTCGACCACTGATTTCCGGAGGCTACTGCTGCAAATTTCTCTGACCAGCAACAAAACATTCCTATTCGTTTGGAAAGAGCGTGACCAGGGAGGAAATAACTAGGCCTGACAGCACTTGAACTGTACTGAACCATGAGGCTAAAAAAGCAATCAAACAATATTTGTTATAAAAGTATTGCCACCCCCCAACTTCACTTTTTTTTATTTTCATCATTTTTATTGTTTAAGGTACAATGATAATACATATGTTAGCATATTACAGACTTTGAGAGGAATTTATAACAATTTAAAAAATGAACATAGATTGAGAATATTAATAAGCAAGAACTTGATCAATACCAAACACATTCACTAAACACATTGGATTATTGTACATATTTCAACGAGCATAGTAGATAGAAGTAATTCAAATTGAACATAAATCATTCTAACTAGTCTGCAGATAATTGCTTAAGGGGAATAAGATTGGAAATTAGGGGAGGCATACTGGTGGACAGACAAAAGACATTCAAGAGACAGATGGGAGAAGGGTTAGGGGGCAAGATGGGCATAATGTGTTATTTGAACAAACTGCTATGACCATTGCAATCATGATATAAGACAGGCATTTGAGTGAAAATATAATCATCTAGCTAATAAATTGAATATGAGTATATAGGTTCAGGAGCCATGAGCAGTTACATTAAAACAGTTGAGACAGTGGATGAAAAAATACCATTTAGCATTATAAAAAAATACCATTTAGCATTACACAAAAAATACCATTTAGCATTATAACCACAACTTCACTTTGAAGAAGCTTCCACCCTTTTGTACTCAACATAATGATTCCACCTTTAAACGAATGCATGGGAATTATGTGGGTCACCAGTAAAGAAATAGGAGGCCCGTGAAAGGTCTGAAGATAGAAAAAGGACTGTGGAGTGCCATTTTCCTGAAGACAATTTATTATTGATTTATTATTTATAGAGTGCTTTCGCCAAAGCGCTGTACATAGAACATAATTACATACATTTATCACCCAAGCGTAGTTGGTACTCATTTATAGATCTTGATATGATGAAAGGCTGGGTTGGCCTTGCCAGGCTTCGAGCCTGCGACCTGCAGATCATGCACAGACCGCAGCAGTGAGCGCTCAACCCGCTGTGCTATTTTACCGCTAGATGTTCAATAACATGTTAAAGAAATATAATTTAAAATGTTTTAACCCCATCTCCATCAGAAGAAGGCTTTCTTTGGAGCAAAGGGTTTTCTACAGGCGAATCAAAAAAGTGCCCAAGGCGTTTAGAAGATTGTCGTGGAATGTCACCTTATTTTACCCAGTTCTTGGTGCCACGGTCTGCAGGTGTGTTTGTAGCTCTTTGTTAGCAGGTGTATCTAAGGCTGAACTCACTGGTACTCATTTGAATTAAATTGGGAAAATGAAAAGCTGCATGGTCCTTGCTTGGATTCATGGTCATAAAATCTGATAGGAGAGTACGGTGGCTGGCAGGCACCAACAGTAAATGTGGATGCAAATGTGCTTTCTGCTGTGGCAGTGTTGCAGGAGGGAAGCAGGTGTCAGGGCGGAATGGCTCTACCCATGGAGGCCACATAAATGGTAGATAGCGACTGGATATCTATGCTGGTCTCCCAGGAAGCGATACAGGACGCAAGCTTTCCACACAACTAAACACTCCACGCATGGGTCAACAACAGGCTGGAACTCTAACAGTTCAGTATAGTAGTGACTCTATATAACAAGAATTTTCTCTAATCCCTGAACCCCTTTTTCAGCAACTGACCTATGCGCCTCTAAATCACCTACCACCTAATGCCACACCACAGCTGTAGCAGCCGTTGTACTATGGAACCAGCTCCCTCACATCATTAGGGCCACTGCTGATCTTCTGACCTTCCGCTGACTGTTGAAAGCCTTCTTGTTCTAGGATCTTCAGTTGTGTCTACTCTTTCCTACTCTGTCAGTTTTCAGCACCATGATGCCTTTGTCGGTGACAGGTGTGCTAAATAAATTCCTGTAACATAACATAACATAACCACACACACAAACCCCCTCACAACTTCATTTCCACCTATAGCACATTAACCTTGACAGAGATAGTCCAAGGCTCAAATCTTAAGCTCTAGCACACACACTACACGCCAGCAGTTAAACCAGTCACGCCAAGCTGAGATTTATTAGATCTTGGGTCCGCCTTTCGGATAAGTGGAAAATGTGGTGGGATTCTGAAAACTGGGAGTGCACTTGTATCTTTAATCTGGGAATGTATTGAGATTGTCTGAACTCAGAGTCAACTGGAGTTTTGTAAGCTGGTAAACTAGCGGGTTTCTCAAACCAAAGACATGGCCCTCATTATGAGTGACCCGGTCTGGAAAAAAGTGCTGGTAACAACGGTTACCAGCACATTTTCTGGACCAGATCACTCCGAGTCAGCCGGTAGGGGTTGTGAACTACCGGCAGGCCTGACCTGCCGGTAGTTCAGGTCCCTAACGGCAGATAATTCACTGAAGCACCGGCACCCTTAATAACGGTACCAAGCTTCAGTGTTCCCATTACCGGGAATGGGAACTTATTACCTGCCGCCACCATAATATTGCCATTTTACCAGGATATCGAGCAGCCAAACGGTAAGCCAAGGTTGCTGGTCTCGTAATTAGGACCATAGTGTGTTTGTAAAAGGGGAAGTATTTTGTGTTGGTAAACTGAAAGCACTGGGATTGCAAACTGGGATTTATTTAAACTGGGTGGATACTGCCCAAACAATATTTATTCATCCAGAAATGTGGGCCTTGTAGGGGGTATTGCCACTTTGATGCTTCTTTCCTGCCAGGCTAGGCTGTCTGTCTCCTGGAGTGTGTCATGTTAGAACCTTTGTGTTCGATTGGCTTTGCTTGATACTGATCCTTATGTATAGCACCTTATTCATTATTTCAAGGATAAAAGCAGAAACAGGGAGCCCGGTGCGTCCTTGTTGGCTATTCAAGTGTTTTGCTTAAAGTTTAGGTTTACTAGGAGAATGATGCCTTTACAGCTTAGTTAAAGTTCATATGTCATTCCTCTGCACTTTCTTGTCTGTCGGGTATCCAAATGGCTGCATACAGACTCAGTTGCTGAGGAGTAGGTTTTACTTTTCCAATACATCCCACCTAATGAACAGGTGGTATTAGTGCAACTCGTATTTCATAGTGCTACCCCTATCACTCTACACCAGGTGTGTGCACTGGATACATCCTGCACCGAGCGGTGGTACTACTTGATGGCACAGGAGAGAAGGGCTTGGGCTGAGTTCAATCACTTCACCTCCTGACAAATTTGCATTGCGCAACCTGAATGTGGGGTGCTCATGGTTTATAAAAAGTTCCTCCGCCAACTGAACTATGGGCTATAGGACCCGAACGTCATAGTTTATTTCAACAACACATCGTTCATGTACACCACAAAAAATAGAATGTCCCTGGATGTGATTGGTGTTCTTAATTCACTGGTCTAAGCATAATGGTATATACATCTTACACAAATGAACGGTGGCAACATTATGTACAGTTATGGGTCAATGTAATTAATTTGACAGTAGGATACCTTTGGAGTGAGAGACACACAGACAAAGCCAACCTATCAAACTGATAGACCGCACAGGATAGGACAAAAGAAACATGACCCTAAGAAACATGTGGATTGATTCCTATCAGATCTCTACCCCTAGCCCCCTATAGCAAAGTGCCTGGAAATGGTGTGGTACGACAATTAGGGTGATCCGACTGATACTATCCTCTCAATCTATCTCCCTTCTGTCATCTGTCAGAACAACGAAAGATTTTATTCTTAATTCTTATACTAACTGAAAAGAAGCAGCTTCCAGCCTTCTTCGGTGTGCTTGTTATGTTTATTACGACTTCTTAAAGTACTTTACAAGCAGTTACTCAGTTACATAAACAGGACAGAAACACTGGCGGCCCATCACCCAGGCAGAGGACTAACCAACTGACCCAGGTAGAATCTTCACCCACACATTCCAACAGTCATACCTGAACACTCCACAATACATCACAACATTGCTTATTGCTCAGGTAAGCCACATACAACACATCTCCCCCCCTTACTTTAGCACCATCACACACACAGGGTACTACACAACACACCTCCCTCCTTCACAATTTCATGCCACACAAGCAGGGTACTACACAACACACCTCCCCTCTTGGCATCAACACACAGCATACCAACGCAACAGGACATACTCCACCCACAACAACGCAACCCATTCACACCGACTCGAATCATCAGGGCAAGCACACAAAGCGTGCACTAACACTCTACCACTCATCTCATACCCGATGCACTGGCCAGGCACACCAGGACCAACAACCAATATCACAGCACACTCCGGACCCTGTCGAAGGCGAAAAGAGTCAAAGAAGAGCACACAGTACAACCAAACACAGCCACATGTGCACATAGAATAAAAAGGTAGTGGTATAAAAACCACAAAATGGGGCAATGTGTATCCACCCACGCCTATTACCACAGCCGCGGCACACACAAAAACCGGCGGCACTACCACCCGTACACACATACCCCTAACCATGCATGACTTATGCTTCAGTCACACCCCTACACCTACTGGGGGCGCTACCACCCAGATGCCAAACCATTGACCTCACATGACCAATCTCAGTCACGCCCTAACAATTGGTGGCGCTACCAACACACACAGTCATACGTGAGATAACCATGCATAACACCATTATAGTCACGCACCGACAGGACTGGTGGCGCTACCACCAGAAACACACGTACACTGTTTAACCATGCACGACTCACCATAATCATGCCCATACCAAGACTGGGACGCTACCCCCTCTTACCACACAATGTGGAACCACCTCCCAACCCATACATACACACATCTAATAAGAGGATCTGAAGGCGCTACCCCCAGTAACCTCATATGAGAGGCATAACATTGGCACGTACACACCATCACCAAAATCTGACTTACACGTTTGGTCTAGGCTTCACTCAAGCTCACCAAACACATTGGAGGCGCTACCCCCGCAATAACCTCATGCATAACCACACCCATCCATACTAGAATTTAAGGCACTGCATAATCACACCCATCCATACCAGAATTGAAAGCACTACCCCCAATACAAATTCTCTCCTACATTCATGTTGGGACTCCCTACCGCACACCATACATTACAGACCACACAGGATGCAACTAACATTGTAACACTGAGAACATTTTGTGGAATGTCGTATTCACAACCGGTAGCATGGGATCAAAATCAAAACCAGTCCTAAAAGTCCATATCGCATTAAAGCGACCTATCCGCTGAAAATCCTCAAAGAAATTATTTCTAGTCACCATCCTAATATATTGGGTGCATCGCTCATTCACCTAGAAGTCCATGTCGCAACCCAGTGACTTACAAGCTGAAATTCCTCAAAGAATGTTAATCCTATAACTTCAGCCATCCTGCAGAATCCATACATTCAAACAACACACTGTTGGTAATCATATTAAAAATCCCAAAACACAAATGCTAGAAGTCCATGTCACTCACGTGACCATTAGCTGAAAATCCTCAAAATGGTAAAATCTAGAAACTTCACACCATGTCCGATCCATACCATAACCCATTCACACTTGCGGCTGTAACATCTACTCAAAATCAGCAGTGCCCGAAGGGTAAACATAACACAGATAATCATAAAATGATACTTAAGTCTACACTCCTTGTATCCTTAGGAGAAGTATCCCGACACTGTCTTGCCCAGTCCAAAACAAAAGGATCTGTCCCTCGCTGTAGTGTTAAAACATTCTTGCTGTGATCTGAAGTGGAAACGTACTTGCTGGAAAAATGCACAAATAATATAGCCGGCTATCCGCGACCATATTGCTAGTCACAGACACTTCACCAAACCGTCATGTCGCTTTAACCTCTCTGCAGATCATCACTCAAACTTCTTTCCAGATCATCGGTGCCGTTGGCCCGCAGCATTGCGGTCACTCCTCATAGTTGATTACGAATGTCGGGCAACCACTTCCTGGTCGCGTATGTCAGCACGTATACCAACGTCTTGGGTTCTTTCCTCAGAAGCCTGTGCCGCTCATTTCCATTGCAGTACAAGATCCATCACACGAAATCCGCACCGCGTCGGGTGGGATACACAGCAGATCGTTCAAATGCCCAGAGATCCACGGAATCGACGACTCCCAGAACCTCCATATCCACGTCATCATTAGCTTATGGACGCAGGGGCCGAAAGACCTCTCCCAGGCTAAACATCATAGCCGTAGGCGGAACGTAACAACAAATGCCTGCCTGTCCGATGTTCCCCTTATTTCTTGTCCAGCAAAGAACGCTTTTCCGACACTTAAGGTGAAATCCTCACACTTATCCTTTTGGGTAATTCCACCCCTAACCGGCATCTTCACCATCCAAAATGTAGTTCATGAGCCTCACAGCTCACAAGCACCAGGGGGGCGCCGTGGTAATACAGGACCATCGGTGCAAGATAAAACACTCAATAAATCAGCACCCATCCCTTCACCTTCCGGACAGTGTCTTGTCCCCTTCACCTCCCTTCATGAAGCTCAGTCCTTTTTCCGGCCTTTCCCAGCTCTTCCCCTCCTCCACTCTTATGGGGCACCTCTCCTACCAGCGCCTGGACAATATTTCCCCACTGGAAAAAGGACAGAGTGTCCTTGCAAATGGAGAGGCGCTCCTCCTCCCTCTTTATGGACTTTACTTCATTTGGGGGCAGTGTCGTCCTTTCTCCTTTCTCCTGCACCCCCCGCAGCAGGTTCTCCAGCTTTCCGCGTAGATTCTCCTTTTTACAGACCAGCTCGTCGCCAATGAAAAGAAGCAGCTTCCAGCCTTCTTAGGTATGCTTGTTATGTATATTACGACTTCTTAAAGTACTTTACACTAACTACATGCTAAAGCTGCACCCCTGAGAGGCAGCCCTGTCCTGCCATTCACCCACAGGATTGTATCAGGTCCCTTCCCCGTCAGGGCAAGTGACTTAGGAGAGACCGATACAACTCTCTGTACCTGCTGCCTGTGGGGCACCTCTCTTATACTTTAATTGAGATCACCTGTACAGGCATACTCAGAATTCAATGTGCTGTTGGCACTACTTCCATATTTTTTAACTTTAATGCCATTCTTCTGTCAGAATGTGTATAGTAGGCACAAGAAATGCCCTGGCTGTAGGGTTTACCCCCTCCCTCTATGCTTATCCAAGAATCTGAAGAAATCCTAAACGGGACTCTTCTCTGTCAGTGACTTTAAATTGCCACTGACCTAAAATATTTCTATACCATCCTCAATACTCTCACCTTCTCCTCACAGAAAGCCTCCGTGTTCCTATCCTGTCCACGGTCCTCACAGTACTTAGCTTTGTTACCTGTCAGTCATGCAATCACTAGGAAACAGCCACACACCTGCAGTTTCTCAGGGGACGACATGCTGCCACCAACAGCCAGATATCACTCACTGCAGTTCAAGGCTACGCAACCAGCCAGCATAACATCCCACCAGGTACCTATGAGCCAAGATCTTAGCCCCTTCAGTCACATAGTGCCTTTTTTGTCGATTCAATGACCAGTAAAATAGAAAACAGCATTCTGAGGCCACCAAAAACACAGGGGTGTAAAACTCTAAAAGAGCAATTGTCTTTTAGAAGGAATAGACTTTGAAAGAGAAAAGGAGTGATTTGTTGCCTTTTTTCGTCTTTTCCAGTGAAGGGATACTATATGCTTTTCCTGTGGTTGCCCTGTTTTCCCGGATGTACGGTGTAGACTCGACCTACCCTTTCCCGACAGGCAGACCAGCAACAGCTTTTTCTCATTTGTTTCCCTTTTTGTTTAACTGTCCTCCCCTTTGTGCGGGGTGGGAGGGTCCACCCAACTCCCCAATTTTCAGCCTGATTCATGGAATTATCTGCGTGAAAAACGCAGATTTGTGCGACTTTCTGCCCGAAAATCCCTGTTTGAAGTATGGGGATTTTCAGGCAGAAAGGCGCGCAAATCTGCGTTTTTCACGTAAATAATTCCATGAATCAGGCAGTTTATCCTTCACCCCACATCTTCACCCTCTCCTTCTACTTACCTTTCCAATCCCCTGTTTGTTTTGGGGGGTTGTCATTAATGTTAATGATTTGCACTTTCAGTAAAGTGTGTCCTGAATATGTAGTTTGTGAGCATTCTTTTGGGACAATGGCACCATCCTTTTTGTCCAATGCAGTCATCAAGATGTTGATAAAGTCAGGGATGTTAGGGTCCTCTATGTCTTCGTTCTGCTCTTTCAGGAGTGCTTTTACTGACTGGCTATTTTCCACGGGGTCATCCCTAACAGGGTCCGTAATAATACCATTCACATGGATCAACACCATTACCAAAGATCTGATTGCTGATTGTTCTAAAAACATAGACAACTTCATACGCATGTGATGCATTGCTGTCACCAGGCTCATAAGGGGAACATTAGCCTTCCTAACTAGGGGAATGTTGTGAGTCACTGTATCATTGGGTACGGAGAGTAAGCTACAGACACAGCCCCCATTGGGAGGGAGATCAACGTCCATCCTGAAAAGGACATTATATGTAAGTGGAAATACAAATACAGAGAAAGACACAGCAATATTGCAGTTGGGTATTGGCATTCTTAGATTATGGGGTTACCATTGATAGAGGATGAATAATGTGGCTCTATTCACGGTGATGTCTTTAAGAAATAATGAATTATGGAAAGAGTAAAAGCTAATCAAATTATCAAGGATCCTGGCGTGCTCATAGAAGAAATACTAACTATAATTGTACTATGTAATCAGGCTGTCTCAGAAACAGCATGTTGTTTTCCTACATTATGAATGATATGGAAAGTATTGTGTGCTGACCAACAGAGGCATGTGACAATAGAGTTCTCTTTTCTCCAGCATTTTGTTTTCATATTCAGGATTGCTTGGATTAAACCTTCAAGACCTTGGTGGGTCCTACAAATCAATATGGTATTCCCTTCCCTTCCACACACTTCCATCTGGACTAACCTATCAGCAACAGCTAGCACACTACTTGCCTCACTTCTCACTCTTAGAGATACAGAGCCCAAACCCAGATTTTGCTCCAGGGCTCTATCGCCCCACTCACTCTGCAGCCTGCATCCAGGGAAATGGCACCCTGATCGCTCCACACTGTCCACAGGAATATAGCACCCGGTTTGCCCTGCAGAGGTATATAGTGCCCTGCTCTATTACCAGGCTGCATCAAGGGAAATGTCTACCTATTTTCTGCCTACAAGGATATATCGCTGAACTGACTCCCTATCCTATATCCAGGGATGTGGTGCCATGTTGGCTCCACACACTGCATCTAGGGATATAGTATCCAGCTTGCTATCCAGGGATATAGCGCCCAATATCTTCAGGGAACAAACACCCAGCATGGTCTGTATCCAAAAATATAATGCTGAGCTTGCTCTAACTCCTCAATTCAATGAAACTGTTTTTTTTTATTTTGAATACAATAATTACTCATAAAATGTCACACAATCCCAAAATTAAAAACAAATGTAAATATTAAGAAGGTGGTCAGTTAAGAGGATTTATGTTAGATAGGTATGACTCTTCTATTGCATGCTTCTCTTTAATGTTCTAGCTTGTCAAAACTCTTCTTTGGATCAACGCTTACTAATTGTACTTGGTGCTGAAAAAGCGCTTGATCGGATCCATTGGCAATATATGCTTCAATCGCTTAAATGGCACGGGTTACCTACTCGTTTTATAAACTTGGTTAAAATCTTTGACTCCCTCTTCTAATATTTTTATGAGTGGTACTTTAAGCTCTTCCTTCCCTATCCTAAGATGTACTCGACAAGGCTGTTCCTTATCTGCAATCCTATTTGTGTTAGCGTTAGACTCATTTCTTGAAAATATTAGAATGAATGATAAAATGACTGGAATTTATGTTACTCCAACAACAGTCAAATGATCTGCGTACACAGATGATATTTTACTATATGTATCTAATCATTGCACATAAATCACGAATTTGCTAGAAACTGTTAAAGGTTTCACAGAAGTATCGGGATATAAATTTAATCTCGATAAATCAGAGATTCTTTCCCTGGGTAATTGCTATTTTCCTGATAATATTGATATTTTTGGGATGTTATTCTGCCTTAAAAGCATTAAATACCTTGGAATTATAATCTCAACTGATGTGTCTCGCTCCATAAAAATGAATATCGAAATGCTTGTTAAAAATATTGAAAGAATGATTACAAAATTGCCACTGTTGTATGTAACCTGGTGGGGTAGACTGGACACGATTAAAATGATGATTGCACCTATTATACTATATACTTTGTCAATGATTCCTATTTCATTTCCCAAGCCATTCAAGAAAATATACTCATTACTCCTGAAGGTTTTATGGAATTAAAAGACACAGAAAACTGCATTGAAAAAACCTCAAGTTACCAAAGAGTTGGTGGGGGCTCAAATTAGCAGATTTTGATTCATTTCATAAATCCTTTATGCTGCATCAATGAATCGTCTGTTTACATTCTAAAAAGGTATCTGGTAATTCCCCCACTTGGTGAAAAATAGAATTGACCTTATTGCCCCAATTCAAATCCTGGATTTTCTAAACATATCTTCTTGGCCCTGCTCCAAACTGTTCCCTACTCTCTGTTTTCTTAAAATTGCATGGGAAGATCTAATTAACTATGCTCCTGAACTGATTGAATGTGATGACATTGGTCTATGGTTTAATAGAGATTTCCCAATGAAAGTGAGCACTAGCCTGGTGCACAGATGGTAAAATAAGGGCATTTCATATATTCATCATATGGTATATTACAACTCCTTAATACCCTTTCATACTTTTGCGTACATCTTTAAGTTCAATAACTTTGATTCTGATATGTACAAAGAGGTTGCTAACATTATAACTATGAGATTACAGATTCTCTCACAGATGGCTCCCTCCAAGGAAATAAAATGTCTTCTAGCTAAGGAGTCAACTAAAGCTGCAGAATTTTATGACATTTTTGTATCGAAAAATAGTTTGCCTTCAATGGGTTCCCCTAGTATCAAAGGTCGGGCAAAGGATCTGACATATCGTTACTCATTTGCAACTTGGGAAAAGTTATGGCGACAAGCGTTTAAAGTCTCTAGAGCTGCCAATCTTACACAAACTACCTTTTTTGTCTTGAACCCAAAGCGTATTATGAGATTTGTTTCTAATATGCAGAGCTTTTGTTGGTCCTGTAAATATCCCAACGCTGATTTAAATAATTGTATTTTTCAGTGTAAATTTGTATTTGCATTTTAGGAAAAGATTCGGTTGATATTACCAAAAATATTTTATTTTGGTGCTCCGCTTAATTTAGATAACTTAATTATTGGAGTCCATGGTAATTCTGACATCTCTGTAGTCTCCTCACCTAAATTGTTTAGTTTATTTGTTATTATTGGTTTTCACCTTATATTCTCAAATTGGAAATTCTTAGAACTGTTATCATACTCTGCATGGTAGAACTATGTCTGCTATATCCATAGGATTGGAAAAGGTTGCAGAAACTCTCTTAGTGATGTTAAACAATATGAACAAAAATGGAATGCTTTTATTGATTATCTAGCTGCCTCTTTGTAACATGTACTTATTTAGCTATATTTAGTCTTGTGTCCCCCTGCTTTATGTGGTGTGTTCTGTTCTGTTATTTATTTTTTATGTTATTTCTGTTGTTGCACACATTTATTGACATTCATCAATGTTCTACTCGTTAAACGGTTTAATAGTATTGATTCTTCTCATAATTAATATTTACTTCCATAACATATTATCACTTTTTAACCTTGATACACTGATTGAATTTATATGAACTATAAGTCTCATGTATTTAACTGTATCTTTATTATTTCATGATACTACCTTTAAGGTTGAGTTAATTGATTGGTGTTATATATTGTCATTATATTATACAAATGCTTAGTAAAATTATTAAAAAGAAAAAAAATAAGGTGAACATTTAAAGAAGCCAGTGGGTCTCTACCCTATATCGCACCTTATTCATGTATCTTTATGTAAAGTCTGAATAAAATTTGCATTGGTCCAGGTCTAAGACGGATCAACCAAGCCTTGGAACCGTCTTTAAAAAAAATCTGTCATACAGTGCTAATTAACTTTAAAAACGAACATAACTGAAAATATTGAGACACTCAACCTGATGCAAAATTACAATGTAATTACCCTAGTGAGTGACTGTATATGATAAAAACAATAGACCATATTAAAATCTCCACAATGTCAGCTTGTCAACAGTAATGTTGAAATATATAAAGAGATGCTGTCTCCTATAGAAGGCTCTAGGTATGACAGATAGTAATAATGTTCAGGTAAGTTCAGAATCTCTACAGTCCTGAAAATGAAGCTTCGTTAAGACCGGTAGTAAAAGCTTTCTTTTGGGTTTAGCATACAAGGGATGAATTAAACCATCGCCACATTCCATGGCCTACTGAATTCGGAAACTGACCAGAACCATCCAAAGTGGTTAAAATCTAGGAATAGTAATGGACAACAACTTAACACTCGAACCACAAGTCAACACAGTAGTAAAGAAATGCTTCTTCCACCTACACACAATCAAATGCATACTTCACTTTTTCGCCTTTGCACATAGAACACTGCCTGTTATTTCTTTTGTCATGCCAAGAATAGACTACACCACAACATCTACCTCAGAATGCCAGACTACCTTATCAAAAACTACAATTAATACACAATGCAGCAGCAAGACTACTCCTCAAACTCACTAAGAGACAACACATCACACCAGCGCTGAGAACCCTAAATTGGCTACTGGTCAAGAAAATACATTTCTTCAAAACTCTCTGCATAACACACAGAGCAATCCACAGCCATGGAGCAGAATTCATGAAGGGAAAAATATCCATCTACAAACCAAACCTAACACTAAGGTCCAGCAACGACACAAGATCACCTAAAGTTCAGAATATTGTTAAACACATGGCTCTTTAACTCACCAATCTAAATAGGAAACATCATTGAGGGGAAACTGTCAGCACATCACAATAGAAACACCAAAAACAACTGAAACCTGATGAACCAAAACAGGGACACCCAAAGAAATAAAGTACTGTACCACAAATCATCACAAATAAATATTAACTTGACGGATCAACATAACCTTGCACAAAAGGACTCAGAACTCCATACTAGCCCTACTAAATACTCTCTATTACTCATCCTCAAACACTGAACAAAACACACCCATACCTCCACCGCAGAAAAAAAACCTAAAACCACCACAAACTACTCACACTCCACAACACCCAACAGGAAACTATATCAATCACACACAATCACCCCATACACACTCATGCACCAAACACCACATTATATTTACCAACTAAAAATAAATCAGCACACAGTGACCAGGTTTCTGAACTGAAGCTGCTGACAGCACATCAAAGCTCTCATGCACTTTCCCCTCTCAATCCCACTAACTAAGCCCTACCAACCCTCCTTCCTTTTCAGGTCAGCCAGAGCACCTAGAGACCATGAAAATGGCAGCGGTGCAAAGTACAAATCACAATAACATAACATAGCATAACACATTCAAACTCATAGTTTAAGGGATGCTACAATTAATTCTGCATGCATATCCATTAGGCCTATCTCTAAATATACCAACCCATTCTATGTGGATTTTGGTACCTTCAGGACAGTCTTAAAAACGATAGCCTTCTGCACCCTTCATTTGTCACCAGCTGCATTCCCCTATTTCCCATAGCCTAACCTTGTAATCCCCAATGGTCTGGCAATATATAAATCAATGGTATGTTTTAGAGCATGGCCCTTCAGCTTATCACTAAGGGGTTTCCAGCTGATAGTATTGCCCACCGACAACCCGGGGGTACTCATAATGTTTAACCTGGGCATGTTTAGTAACATTCAACGGAATATTCCTTCTTTTTCGTTTGTGTCGTCCCACCCACAGGATGGCTGATGTAGCCGCATTATCAGATAGGTTTCAGGTGGCCACAAATGCTGCTGGACTGTGCCAAATAAGGACAGCATAGAGAAGGGCAGGCATAAATATCCCACCCCACCCCACTGCTGGTACTTTCAATGGTGCCTGTATTACATACTTAATCAAGTCATTAATGTATAATAAAAACAGCAGGGCGGCCATGATGCATCCCTATGTGACTCCACGCAATAGAATTGAGCTGCATAATGAAACTTAAATGCTGCAGGTCAATCCTCCAACCCGTCAATATTTTTCTTAGTAAGGATCTGTCCATGTTGACAAAAGCTGTCGACAGATCTATAAATGCCAATCTGAGAAATCCCGGGCCACCTTTTGCATATTTTTCACAGGACTGCTATGGCATGCTCATTTCTCTACAAAATACATATTCGGCTTCAGATAATATTTGGGTATTTTCAGACCACTCTTCTAAACGTAATTGGAGGAATGTCCTATAACTTTGATGGAGGCATATATTAATGTATTAGCCGTTTAATAACAACACTGTTGGTCTTGCAAGCAAGCATTTTTTTTAGGTATGGTTACAATCACTCCTTTTGTCAAGGAAGATGGAATTATTTGTGTAAGAAAAACAGAAGTTAGCTAGCAATGGTACCCACATAGTACACAAAGTGGTCTTGTACAGCATCCTTCTGCCATTTGGTGTTGGCGTTGCGTGGCTCTGTATGAAAAGGGGGAAGATTTGTTAGTTGGATAGTGGAAGAGGCAGATGCTAACCCTGTGGTGTTGATGGGTGCATGTCAGAAGTGCCCATGTCCTAGGTGCCGGTACGCTTTTATGGGTTTGATGAGGACCCTTGGAAATATGTTATCTTGCGGGAAAGCCCACAATCAGACCCATCACATTACACATCATTTGTATCCAGTTTCACTAATTTTAAGAGTCCTGTTTTTTAATTCAATAGTCTTTAGAATGGCAGTCTTGCGTTACTGATGGCCTGTTTCTAATCTTTTATTTTTTTATTTTTTTACAACTTTATTTAGGAAGTATATAAAAAACAATACAACTGAGCCACTTTATAAATACCAGACTGAGAACAAGTGAAAAAACACACCATACATTGCAGTCCATCAAAATTGTAAAGTACACACTAAGTAAACAATAATTCAAAAAATGTAAAGAAATCACACATCATCCCCGCCCACCTAGCCCAGAACAAGTCAAAACCACACAGAACAAGACCACTAAACCAAAGGCCACACAAAACAACCACCCCACCCCACACCACACCCTCTCCAATCCCAAAATCCAGCAACAGAAAAATCATAGCCTACACCTCATCCGAATAAATCACGAAATGACCCCTATCTTTCCTCGTAATCAACTTCCCTATGATGTCTAATTGCCTGAGTCTTCTCATACCAAGAGAGTGTCCGCATGTCTGCCACCCAATCTCACAATGCAGCTTCTTCCTAGACTTCCACACCTTTATTATTTGCTTTATTGCCACCAATAATGCCCAATCAATAGAATCCGACCAGTCCCACAACTTCACGCTCCAACCATCAGCCGAAAGAAAAGTACAAGGCAACCACATACCAGTTACCATATCAATGCAATCTATAACCTCTCTCCAAAAGTCAACCACCCTACTACACTCCCAGAGCATATGTAAATATGTCCCACGCAAGCTTCCACACCCCCAACACAGGTCCACATCAACCAAGCCCCTCTCTTTCATCCTCACCGGTGTCCAGTAAATACGACCCAAGAGACGTTGATGAACATGCCTTAGATTTAAGTCAACCTTGGCCCACACCGAAACCTTTCAGCAATTGTCCCACACATTCTCAGAAAGGTCAATTCCCAATTTGCACTCCCATTTCAACCGCAACTGTTCCCAGGAGTTCTTCACACAGTCCTGCAAAGGCATCAGCTGAACATATGAAGAAACCGTCTTTGGAGAAATAGCAAAGATCTCACAAGCACATGGACTACCACTCAAACGTTTGCTCAACATTTGCATCCTTTCCGCTAGTAACTGTTCCAAAATCCCATATCTACCCACTTCCCTGATATGCAGCCCATAACAATTAACCAATTCTCCAAATGGAACCATCCTCCCCTCCTTCCATACATCCCCGATCTTCAGAATGCCCCTATGAGCCCAACCCCTCCAATGAAGCATCATATTGTTAATCAGTAGACCCGGATTCAGCCAGAGAGAGGCTGTACCATACAAGTACAAGGATTGCCCACACCCCAGAATCCAAGCCACCAGATCCGACTTCGAAACCACTAAAGTTTCTAATTTAGTACCAGAATTCACCAACCTCCAATACGAATACAAACAATCCACAGAAAAAGGATAGAGCAGTTCCCTCTCCATTAGAGGCCAATAAGGTTCTGATACCCGCCTCTCCTGAAAGTAATAACAAGCCTTCTTCAATAAAAAAAACCTACAATAATTCTCCAATCCTGGATAACCAAATCCCCCATTTTTAAGACTACGCACCGAAATATATCTTGGAATTTTCGGCTTATTACCCTTCACCCAAAGGAAATCCATATCAATTCTATCAACATTCCGCAGTATTCTTTTAGTAAATTTAAGAGGAAGTGATTGAATAATATATAGGACCTTTGGCAACAGCATCATCTTGATAGCATTGACTCTCGCCCAAACAGTCAGAGTCAACCTTTCCCATCTCCGTAAATCCCTCAACAAAATCTCCTTCAATTTGTCTATATTATATTCCACTGTCCTCTTACTATCACGCACTAGGTAGATTCCCAAATACTTTACCGATGCATCAGCCCACTGACAATCCCAATCTAATAGTCCCCTATTCAACTGATTCATCCTAAATAGAAAAACTACAGTTTTACCCCAGTTAACTTTATAGCCGGACAGTTCCCCCACCTCCTGCAACATATTTCTCAATAAGGGTCCGCCCACCTCCGGGTTCCTCAAAACTACTGTCAAATCATCAGCATATGCTAAGATCTTCACCTCATCATTTTTTAGCCTCCAACCACAGATGTTCTGCTCCTGCCTAAAGTATACCAACAACGGTTCCAGAACCAAATTAAGCAAAAAAGGTGAAAGAGGGCACCCCTGCCTGGTTCCGCTATACAACCTAAAAGTCAGGGATAAAACATCATTAACCCCAATTTTAGCGGAGATATTATTCTGCAGTGCACCGATAGCATTAAAAAACTGAGGACCAAAACCCATCCGAAGCAGCGTGAAATTCAAGAACGACCAATTCACACAATCAAACGCTTTCTCAGCATAAAAAAATATCAGAAATATGTCCTCCTCTTTAGCACGGGATAACCCAATTACGTTCAACAATGTTCTCATACTATCATAGCCATATCTATCAGCCATGAACCCCACTTGTGAGCCATCTATCAAGCCACCCATAAACCTCTGCAACCTAGTTGCCATAACCGTTGCTAATATTTTTACATCCACATTAAGCAAAGAAATAGGACGATAATTCGCACATTTTGATAAATCCTTACCCTGTTTTGGAATAAGGGTAATAATCGCCTCTTGCATTGTCGGACATAATACTCCATCCGAAAGAAACATATTAAATAAAACACATAACCTGGGCACCAAAACTGAATGAAACGAACTCCACAGGCAACCCGTCAGCACCAGGAGATTTACCCACAATCTCCGGTTCCACGATGTGAGCATCAAGCGCCTCTCTGCCTTCCTCAGACAAAAAAGGAAGATCTATTTTGTCAAAATATTCCACTAGTTTGCCATCCTGAGGTTGTGATGCGTCAGCATAAAGAGAGGCATAATAGGATCTAAAGCATTCACAAATATCAACACTTCTAACCTTCACATCCCCAACTGTATCCTCAATCTTCTGCACAAACGATCTATCCGATAGACTTTTCAATTTCCTAGCAAGTAATCGCCCTCCCTTATCCCCCTCCTCCCAATATCTCTGCCTCATGAAATATAGACCCTTCTCAGCTTGATCATCCATCACATTCTTTAATTTACTCCTGACATCCTCCATCTTCAGTCTGTTCTGCCCCTTACCAGACAGACCATACTCCTGATGTAGTGCCTTAAGTTCCAATTCTAACCCTTTAATACTCATTTCCCCTTCCCTCCTAACTCTAGCTGTCCAGTTCATCAAGCCCCCTCTTATAGTTGCCTTAAACGCATCCCACACTATCATAAAGTCCGCTGAACCCACATTTTCTTCAAAAAAATGAACAATAGAAGCACTAATAGCCTCACAGACGTTCTCCTCTCGCAATATGAAAGTCTTAAGTCTCCATCTACTCCCTGTGGGTCTATACAAGAATCGATCCATGTTCAATTTTACTAACGAATGATCAGAAAGACACTGCTCCCCAATTTCCACCTTATTGACACAATCAATTAGCCTATCCAAAATCAAGAAATAATCAAGCCTAGAGTAAGAATTGTGGGCTGTGGAATAAAACGAAAAACCCTTCTCCATAGGGTGACTTGACCTCCAACTATCCACCAAATCAAAAGTATCAAAGAAACCCTGAAAAGCATTACTCAACCCCAGACCCGTAAATCTACACGAAGATAATCTATCCAGGGCAGCATCCGCAACACAATTAAAATCACCTCCAATGATAGTATATTCACCCCTCATCTTTTTCAAAGAATCTGTCAATTCTTTTAAAAAACTAACACCATTTGAACAAGTACTGTACACCGATCCCAGAGTCAGCATTCTTCCTTCATACCTAACATCCACTAAAATATACCGTCCACCATCATCCATGAGTACATTAGCAACCATCATTTCCAAATTCTTTCGATACAGCAATCCCACCCCCCTCGAACTACCAGAGTAACAATTCAAAAATACCCGTATAGATTTTGATGCCCCAAAAAAGAATTCCGGGCTGCCTATCAGGTGTGTCTCCTGCAAAAATATAACATCCGCCCGCTCACGACGTAACCGGACCATCACATTCCTTCCTTTTTTCGGGCAATTCAGCCCTTTTACATTCCATGTCACAATATTCAAAGATCCCATTAAATACTGTCAAACACAGACTCTAAACTATTAACACCAATCATCCAAAACAACAGCAACATTTTGGGAATTATATAAAAAACTCAAAAACCTCAAGAACCATAAATGCAACAAAAATTCGGTGTAGAACAATAAATGAACTCCCCCACAAATATACAACATAAAAAACACAGACAGACTACAAGCAACACATAAAAAACAATCAAATTGAAAATAGTCCATCGACAGGACTAAACTGTAATCCCCAAAAGCACAAAACCTCACAACTGAACTGCAACCTAGGACCCCACGCCCAACTTATAAATAATATATCAGTTCACCCCTTCCATCTTGAAGTATTGTCAAACCTCCCAACACGAATCACCTCAAAACCTAAAAACCCCCATGAACCCCTCCCAAATTCCCAATACAAACTCAGTCCCAACCCGACCAAAAATAGTCAACCACCATTCCGTTGATAACCAAACAACCACCTCAGTAAGGCCACACCCAACAGCATCATCACCAGTTCTTTCCAACAATGCAACCCATACATTTAGGACCACCTCCACTTTCTTCCATTCCCATCCCAATCCACACAAATAAGCAAACAAATATTCAGACAATGAAACACAAATATTATGCTCATTACCAAGAGGACATAAACCCCCATACATAACCTATCCTCGATGTACTTATTATAGAACTGGATAGAGAACCATAAGCAATAAAACAATGCGCAAAAATAAAAACAAGAATTGCAGAAGAGGAACTACTGCATAAATCTTCTTAGCGAATAAAATTTGAAACCCAGTAGACAAATGAAATCCTAAATATAGCACTCCCAGGAGCCGCACCCAATCAAGGGCAGCCATCAAGCACACACAATCACGGTCACTTTCAGCCCTTCAGGCAACAAACACCCACACAACCAACATTCAGACATCAAAAGACCAAAAACGAACATTCATAAACAATACGCCCCAAATATAACCAAATACATGCATACACTCAATCTCAGGTACCGGCTAGTCCGGCATGCACATTACATTGAGGAATCCATTTGGTGATAAATAGAAGGTTAGAGAAATAAACAGCAACTCAGTTTGAATACATTTCCGAAACATGAACATTCCCCCAACCCCTGTCAGCCCCGTCAAAAACACTGGAATACCAGGACCAAGACTAAACAGAAACCAGCAAGGAGCAAGCTCTGCCCACACTCGCCGTAAAATAGTGGTCCGTACAACAATGCAGGAAGTCCATGAGAAAGTTTGAAGCTGCCATGACCAGAGGAACAAGCAAGCCAAAAATGGAAAACAGACGTCGGGTTAACCCAGTGTAATCTCCAGTAAACTGTATCCAGCCATCAGACATAGCTCAAAGCCTCTCCCAGAACTTAGAGTGTACATGAACTCTAAAGTAGATCAGCACAAAAGCGGAGAGAAATTGGAGTCACCTGTAATTGCAGTCACCCGCAGTAGTCCAAGCCAGGTAAACCGTAGTGGCACGTCTACACGGGAAATGACACACACCTCACGATGTGCAGTGCAGGAGCCCGAGAGGCGTCAGTAAAAGAAAACACCGGACTTACATATCACCAGGTATGCTGCTATGCCTGTTAATGCCTCAAAGGCTAAAACAAAATCATGTTGTGTATGGTTCCTTTCTAAACACTATATTAATTCCTTACTTCCACACAAGGCTTGGTTTCTCATAACTTTCTCCCACAGTATATCGAATTCCAGATCACCTTTTTGTGATTTTGGCTGACAGTATAATCACATTTCTGAGAGAAATATGGCTGGGGCATACTTTGGGGGCTAAATTTGTTTTGCGGGATAGAATGATGGACTGTGATCACTTCCACCCTCTTGACGACATTCATTTGTACAACCTTTGACCAACATAGGTTTCTATCAGAAGGTAATATATGATGAAGCTCCTAGCCCCCTTGATATAGGTTAAACTTGCTGCAGTATCAACCAGGATAGGCCCATTTATTGTCTTCATAGCAGAAAGCTGCTCATATTGCACAGTAATCTGCCCCGCTTTCCTGGAATTTTCTCAGGGAAATTGATAAGGGTATTATCCACTGCCTTGCACAATGACCGATCTCCACAACCTACAGCCTGTATTCTCAGATCATGAATGGCTTCGATACTGACTTTAGCAAAACACTCACAAAGTTGCCAAGTGCAGGTTTACCACAATAAATTGCACATTTGTACCTTTCAGCTTTGAGGAACCCAAACAAGCTTAGTGTAAGCCAGAAATACATTTTGTGAATTTCAGCACATTACTGTATTTAACTTAACATAAATAAGTGAATTGGAGAGAATAATTTTTCAAAGCTTTATTTAAATGTTAATTTAGCTAATCAAACAACAGCATTGATAACACAGGCTAAAAAGAGTACTGTTAAGAGAACAGGGACTAAGCATAAGCAAAATAAATGTGGCATAAATTAAATCTATAATAATAAACACACCATTTAGCCATTTGCACAGTAAAGCGTATTTTTTCTTAGACAAGAAGTGTACTTTCAGCAAGTCAATTGTCACCAGTACATAGGATCAAATGCACAATCCCCAGGCGTGTTACTCTGGCTCTTGCTCGGCTGTTGTCCATCTGAGTTGTTTGGGGCATTTCAAATGAATGCACATGAAAGCAGGGGGTCTCATGTGTGGTTTCAATTTGATAATGAAACTTAAACCAATGATATCCCGGGGCAATCATGTTCGTTCATGTGATTGTTCTACGGGGTCTTTATAATAATAAAATGTGTGCAGGGATCTTGTCCTGATCATTTGAGAATGGTGTCTTGCTTTAATGTGTTGGGATGGAAAATTCGTCTTGTTTCTAACTACAGGAATAAGGTAGACTTTGCACATGAAGGACCTTATTCAATGGGGTTCCACCATACTAAAATGCTTTTTTAAATCAAGCCGGCAACCTTGTCATTTTTCCCAACGATGCAAAGGGGTTTGAAGTCAGCATCGGGCTAACTAATAAAGTCAGTTCTGGGCTGTCTCCCACCAAATGAGAAATTGACGTCTCTGAGCTGAAGGCTTCCTTAAAGAATAGTTCTTGCATAAGCACATAAAAGTAAATGCTCTTGGGTTCCTACAACAAAATAATTTCTTTGCAAGCGCCATATTCAATGAGCATCAAAATCCATGATGCAACTGCAGTCTAAAAAAACTAGATTTCAACGCAATGAATACTTATCTTAATAGAACTTGGAAGCAAGCAGTCTAAAAGTTCTAGATACTACGGCCTAGCATAGGCATTTTCAAATACATCATGCAGTTAGGCGATCTAAAATGTATCTCAATTGTTTAACGTAATGTTATATCTAAACGTTGTGTCACCACATTTTGTCCCATGTTAGTCATTCAGAATTCATCTCAATGTAAATGATTGTACAGCAAGGATAATACAATATCATAACCACACAGCATGGTTTAGATGAAGTATGAATGTATCACATTGTACTGATAGTTCTTAGAAACACATGTTCATAAATTGGTGCTAGGTTTGCAGTAAGGATGAATGAATTGCTTAGTAATCAAACAGTGTCTAGAAATTAATTTTGATAAGTTGGGAGTTTGGTTTGCATTAAGGAAGAATGAATTGCTTAGCAATCAAACAGTGTCTAGAAATACATTTTGATAAGTTGGGAGTTTGGTTTGCATTAAGGAAGAATGAATTGCTTAGCAATCAAAATCTGCATAGAAACAAATGTTCATATTTGGGCACAAGGTTTGCATTAGCAGAACCATTTACAATTATTTTTAACATTAAAGTGCATCACGTCTTCCTTCTCCATCTCACAACAGAAGGCGTAATGCACATTTTTGTTTCACCGTTGTATACATTCCTCAGTTTCAGCACATTACTGTTTTAACTTAACATAAATAAGTGAATTGGAGAGAATAATTTTTCAAAGCTTTATTTAAATGTTAATTTAGCTAATCAAACAACAGCATTGATAACGCAGGCTAAAAAGAGTACTGTTAAGAGAACAGGGACTAAGCATGAGCAAAATAAATGTGGCATAAATTAAATCTATATTAATAAACACACCATTTAGCCATTTGCACAGTAAAGCGTAATTTTTCTTAGACAAGAAGTGTACTTTCAGCAAGTCAATTGTCACCAGTACATAGGATCAAATGCACAATCCCCAGGCGTGTTACTCTGGCTCTTGCTCGGCTGTTGTCCATCTGAGTTGTTTGGGGCATTTCAAATGAATGCACATGAAAGCAGGGGGTCTCATGTGTGGTTTCAATTTGATAATGAAACTTAAACCAATGATATCCCGGGGCAATCATGTTCGTTCATGTGATTGTTCTTCGGGGTCTTTCATCACATTATAATAATAAAATGTGTGCAGAGATCTTGTCCTGATCATTCGAGAATGGTGTCTTGCTTTAATGTGTTGGGATGGAAAATTCGTCTTGTTTCTAACTACAGGAATAAGGTAGACTTTGCACATGAAGGACCTTATTAAATGGGGTTCCACCATACTAAAATGCTTTTTTAAATCAAGCCGGCAATCTTGTCATTTTTCCCAAAGATGCAAAGGGGTTTGAAGTCAGCATCGAGCCCTGATGAGGTTTCTAAATGAAGATCCAGGAAAAGGGGCTAACTAATAAAGTCAGTTCTGGGCTGTCTCCCACCAAATGAGAAATTGACGTCTCTGAGCGGAAGGCTTCCTCAAAGAATAGTTCTTGCATAAGCACATAAAAGTAAATGCTCTTGGGTTCCTACAACAAAATAATTTCTTTGCAAGCGCCATATTCAATGAGCATCAAAATCCATGATGCAACTGCAGTTTAAAAAAACTAGATTTCAACGCAATGAATACTTATCTTAATAGAACTTGGAAGCAAGCAGTCTAAAAGTTCTAAATACTACGGCCTAGCATAGACATTTTCAAATACATCATGCAGTTAGGCGATCTAAAATGTATCTCAATTGTTTAACGTAATGTTATATCTAAACGTTGTGTCACCACATTTTGTCCCATGTGAGTTATTCAGAATTCATCTCAATGTAAATGATTGTACAGCAAGGATAATACAATATCATAACCACACAGCATGGTTTAGATGAAGTATGAATGTATCACATTGTAATGATAGTTCTTAGAAACACATGTTCATAAATTGGCGCTAGGTTTGCAGTAAGGATGAATGAATTGCTTAGTAATCAAACAGTGTCTAGAAATTAATTTTGATAAGTTGGGAGTTTGGTTTGCATTAAGGAATAATGAATTGCTTAGCAATCAAACAGTGTCTAGAAATACATTTTGATAAATTGGGAGTTTGGTTTGCATTAAGGAAGAATGAATTGCTTAGCAATCAAACAGTGTCTAGAAATACATTTTGATAAGTTGGGAGTTTGGTTTGCATTAAGAAAGAATGAATTGCTTAGCAATCAAAACCTGCATAGAAACAAATGTTCATATTTGGGCACAAGGTTTGCATTAGCAGAACCATTTACAATTATTTTTTACATTAAAGTGCATCACGTCTTCCTTCTCCATCTCACAACAGAAGGCGTAATGCACATTTTTGTTTCACCGTTGTATACATTCCTCAGTTGATGCTTCTTTTTAATACTTCAAAATATGTGTTCCATGTGGGCCTACAGTTATTTGCAAATCCAGTTCCTCCATCATGTGAGGGAAACTGCTGCTTAAATTGCGGCTTCCAGGAGAATTGGGTAATAATGCTTCAAAGTACAAGAAGCAGAGATGTTTGAAATGCCGGCCAGCTGCAAAATAAGTTCTGGCTTCATGCAAATTTGATTCATTCAAAGTCATGTCTTCAGTTGTGCAGTGAGCGGCGGTAGGATTGGAAAACAATTTGTGTACTGGATTGGTGCAGATTGTGTTGAAATAATTGCCAATGTTTTCTTTGTGGCAATAAATCATGATTTCCTTCATTGCATGGGTTCCCGCAGCAACTTGAAGCCTGGAGTCACAGTGCTCTCCACCAAGAAATTTAAGTCATTCGTTTGTGGTGTTACTGGTGGAGACTGTGCAGGGCAAGAATTTGTATCACGCTCTTTGGGGCCTGTGTCAGGTGCACAGATGGCGCCATTGCAAGATACATATTCGGGGATTTGCCCTGCTTCTGTGGCCTCATACAGGAGTAGAGGAGTGGATCACTGTGGTTTTGTGCAGATTCTTGCAGCTGTTCAGTTTAGTCTTCTACCGTCACGAACGGGTAGAAGAATATGTGAGGAGAATCTCGCATTATACCACAGATATCTCTGTGTTCTGATAGGCTTTCGTTGATTTTTCGTCGCCTGAACTGCAGAATTCTTCGGGGGACATGCCGAGCAAGGTTCTTCACCACTTCCACAGACTGTAGACATACATCACAGGTTGCAATAGCATGCACAGCTGATGTTGTTTTGGTGAAAGCAAAGGAAAAATGCTAGTCAAATTTCAAGAAGGCTTCAACCCCCATGTGCCTCACCAATACGTATCTCAGCATGCATTCTTCAGCAGTACATCCATGAGTAAATTACATGGCCATGTTTAGTGTCTGGAACAACACAAGAAAGCAGTCAGTGCGAATGCAAGGATAAACCACACAGGTTGAGTAGCTAAAAACAGTTTGATAAGAAACTCTCTTGCTTGGGAATGGCCTTAAAGGGTATGTGTTGTGTGAGAAACCTAAGGGTATTCTCAAACATGACACAGGGCTCGTTGCCCTGTGGTGGAGGAGAATCTCTGGTTTTATCTGAGGGGCAGGACTGAGGCCCTACACAGAAGGAAGAAGGCTGTGTGATCCATGCTGCAGCACACGCATTCAAAGCGACCAGTGAGTTTCTAGTGCTCGAGAAACCCAGTGTGCGTGTGTGAACTGAAGTATTTCCTGAATTACATTGTATCAGAGTGGCAGCGTGTAGCAAGAAGCATGTTTTCGAAGGTCTCAGAACATTGAGTTGCTCAATTAAAGGGAAACAAACAACTATATCTGTTAACAATACAACTAAGGGAAATACTTTGTATCAGAGTGGTCACGTGTGACAAAGAACACGTTTACAAATGTCTCTGAACACCGAACTATTCAATTAAAGTACAAAAAAGTTACATTTGTTCAATATTAAATTAAAGGCAATATCTTGCATCGCAGTGGTTGGTTATGTGTGGCAAGAAACATGTTGTTGAAGGTCTCTGCATGTTGTACTATATATTTAAAGTGAAATGAACAACTATTGAACTCCATATGAAGGGAAAAAATAACCTTAAACCAGAACAACAAATTGACCTAAAACGTTGCTGTTAAACAGAACTACGACTTTGCTACTAAACATAATTAAACAGTTGAAATCCAAAGGTGGAAAGAAAGTTGAAATCCATACAAATCATCCCATATTGAAGTACAATAAACTCATCACTGTATGCTGCAATATAACAAGAGGTGAAATAACAGGCAAACAAAGGATACTGAAGCCTGATTTACAAAGACATTTTCAAAAGGTGGGAACGCTACAAACCTATTTGAACAATACATTCGAAAACCAAAATCAAACTATAGAAGACAAGGACATTGTGCTTTTCTTTTGGAATTGTGGCCTTTGAAACTTGGGGAAGGGAACCCTGAGCCCTGACTGGAAGCCTTTCATTTCAAGGTCATTTAAATTGTGTGATTTGGAACTTGGGGAAGGGAAACCCAAGTCCTAAATAGACTATTACATTTTAATTTTCAGAAAGTGAATTTTGATTCTATACTTTGTTGAAGTGTTTCACACTTAGAGGAGGGAGTTGCAAGAGAGCTGCGAACTGGAACAAGCTCGGGATTTTGTGTTGAACACTGTTTTCTTTTTGGTTGTTCACATACCTACACATTGTATAATTATAGTTGTGAGGGCAAGCATAGGTTATGGACAGATTCCTAAGATGAACTCTTTGAGTCAGACTTTACTTAGTTTTTTGTTAGGTTGGGAAATTCCACCTTAGTATAGGGCAATGTAGACCTTTTTCCATCCTGACATTTAAGTTAATAAACTTGTTATTTTGTATCTGTTGTCTGTGTCCTTCTTCATGATGACTTCCAGTTGCTACCGCCAATACTCTGGCTAGGATGCCATTGACACCTTGGAGAGCAAAACCACTAATTAATGCTTATATCGCTTTCTGCCAAGTATCAGCGCAACATAAAATCGTTCTTATTTGTCGCACTGGTAACCACTTTCCTTGCTGCTCCTATCTTGGGTGTGGAGGTTTTGAAAAATGCCACGCACAATGTGAGTTTAGGGTACATACAGTGTGAGTTTGACTGATTGTGTGGATTGGACAGAAATCCACAACACTGAATTGGTGCATCCACACTAACACAGAGGTAACTCCCATCAGAATATTACAACAGGTCCTGTTAAACTGAATTAAATATGAACCACTGGACTAGCTTCAAGCTTGAATGTGGAATGTGTCTCTAGGGCCAACATGGACATTGTATTCAGTGTTTGAAGTGTCTTGATGGTAGGATTTAATCTGAGATTTTTGCTCACAAATCAATCATTCACCACTTTGTCAATCATTCAAAAGGTGCAATGCTATTTCATGATTTGCGTATGAAACGCAGAAATTAGTGTAAGGTACTACAAATTCATAAGTTGAAGAGAATACAAAATATGAAAGGTGCAATGTGTATGGGTACTTTAGGATACCATGAAAAATCCAAGAGGATAACTCTGAAGCTCATGGGGTTTGAAATGTACTCTTTCCCAATTACACTAAGTAGAGTATATGTTGAACCCTCCATGCACCAGTGATACGCTCTAGCAGTTGAGGTCAGTGTATCTATCTGTGCTGGCCAGGTCATTACATTCCAATCTGAAATCCCCCTGCTGGCTTATCCTAGATCGTTTCTGTAAGTGGACAGGTTCTTTTGAATCATTTCTATAACATATGTAATGACATCTCTACAGACCTGTATTCCCTGTTCAATGAGTGTACATTGAAATCTGCCATTGCAAACCCTTACAGTACTGCATCGCTTTAAACCTGATGAATAAGCATTATTGCTTGTGACCAGCTGTACATACCTGTCAGATATGGAGGCTTGGCCAACCTGAATGGGTACCTTTTGGTGAGACAGGGTGCAGGTAGCTGTTCTAACATGTTTGTTCTGGGCACTTTTAGAACTCTGGCTGCCTAAACAGTAAGTGTAAAGTTTTGGTTCTCTATGAAAGGGTCTATGGTGGATACCACATGACCTAGGTGTCACATGATTTAGGTGTGAATTTGAAAGCATATTCTAACAAAACGTACCTATGGATGTGTCCTGAGTCTCTATTGTGAGAATGCCATGCACAGTAGAGGCCTTACCTAATGCGATTGCCGGTAGTCCACACGCCCCTTATCTCCACCTCTTGCGAGGCTGTGACAATTGACCCCTTGCCATCAGTCATTCATGTTTAAAACATCCTAGGCTGTGACCCAGCGCTTAAAGACAGGCTGGCCTAGTCTCTGGTGTCATGAACATAATTAAACATACCCACTCAAGGAATGAAGGTTTTCAACTCACTTAGAGATAAAGGGCCTAATGCACATAACGTTTTCCAATGGGGTTTTGCCATTATAAAAAGTTGCTGTGAATTAGGCCCAAAGTTCTGACTAGTTCACAAGAGTTATCGTTTTTATGCATTTGAATAGGATCCCCTATCTTCTTAGGGTTCTCATCCTCATTAAATAAGTTAGAGCAAAAGCAGATATATCATAACATATCATCAAGCCTAGGAACACGATTATCATGTAAGCAAAGAGCATGTTGAATATTCAAATGGTGAAACAAATGATGTTTTGTTTAAAAATAAGGGAAGCACATATCTCCTAAGCTACTCTGCGCTAAACACCTCTCATGCTTTATGGCAGCGGGACAATCCATTTCTTACTCACTTCTTGGAGAGGAAATATAATCAACAGGAAGCTGCTTCTCTGGACCTGGCAGTGTGTCCCTCTCCTCTCACAAGCCCCTCTCACTTCAAAGCGAAGGCAAGTCTGCTGGTCTCTCCCATGTCCATTTGCTGTCCTGGGCCATATATTTATTAACAGTAAAATTGCTGCCCTGCACGTGTGGATTTGTCCTATCCGTTTTGTCAACAGTCGTGTCAGTTTTGTTATCCGAAGTGGACATCTGTAACATTACAGAAACTTGTTTTTGTGCAAGCTATGCTAGAAGGCTTTTTTCTGTTATCAAAAGTGACATCTTCTTAACTTTTACCAAGCGCTACTCACTGCAAACTATGGGTCCTGAGTTTCTGTATGTGGAAATTGCGCATTTGAAACAGCTTGCATCAACTGGCGACTTCCTGTTCTTGAGTCTATCAGATAACAATTAACAGTGAAATGCTAAAAGCTGCCAACTGACCTCCTGTGGCTACCAGGCCTGCTTGAGGCAGGAAACGCACCATTTCCTTTTTCTTAGCTAGGCTAGAGAATGTATAAACGCTGTGCAAGTTTGAGCCTCTGTCTTCACACATGCTGGGTTATAGCGCTTGGGTTATAGCACTATGAGCTATGCAGGATGTCTTAAATTGGTATGAGTTCCTGGTGCATGTCATGCCTGGTCCCTGTATGCCTGTTATTGAATTGATTTGCTAGGATAGCCCAAAGTACATATGTACTGTGGTGGGTCAGAGGGGCTTTATAGGGGGGAGACCAAGAAACAGCGGCCTGGGGCAGTCATCCCACTGCACAATATGGCAGCCAAAGGGTGGATGAGGAAGATCTCTCCTGCACATCTCTGAGGATAGCAAGCAACAAACAGGCCCTGCAGAGTGGTAGTGAACCTACACCTCCTCTGTTGTTCAGCTAATGCATGGCCACTGTGTTGTCCATCATTATCAGGACGTTTTTCTCCTGTATGGAAGGCAACAAGACCATCAGCACCAGTCTGATTGCCCTCAGCTCTAAAAGGTTTATTTGTAGTTTTGATTCTGATGGAGACCAGAGTCCGCTGAACCAATAAACACCGTCAATGTGACAATGACAGAATTCATGATTTTATTATTTGAATATTATTTCTCTGAGCCTCATAAATAGTGCTATACTGTAAATGCTCAGACCCCTTGTTAAAAAGTGTGCCAGTAGGTGCTAATTTTACTCATTTTCTAAAGTAAAACCTTTGAACAATTCTTTCAAATTAAGCAATAAGACACAGAGTTTAAGAGTAAAAAGGGCATTTTACTATAAACCTGTACATGCATTGTTCATGTCAATTTCATATATTAAAACTGAAATTGTGTTCACAACCTTAAATGAAATTTAAAAGTGGAATTTGAAAGGAAGTTAGTTGAGGACAGAATAGAATTACCATTTCCCCATGTGGCTTAAAGTTCAATAAAGTAAACAAACTGCAATGTTCTCTACAGTTTTGATTTTCAGTGATTCTTGTGTAATGTTACACTAACTGTACTCGCAGGAATCTTATATACATCTTATATAAAAAAGTCATCACAAATTTTCTTTTCAGGATAAGACATGCGTGTCCATTGTGATTGCTCATATACTTTTACTGTGGGCCTTAAAGTGCAATGCAAAAGGCGACATCTATATTATTATTACACTGTTACCACCACTATCTCTTGTCCCGACGACTTCGGCTCTTGGCCTCGAAGCAGGTACCAACATTTCCTAGAATCATTTGTGGTTATCAGACTCTTCAAATATTTCCACCTGGTATCATTTCCCTAGAACCTATGATTTCGGAGTCAGTTCTTATAACTGGCCGTGATTCTCCCAAGCTGTTTCCACTTAGCTCTCCCCTTGAGGGGGTCATTTCTGCTTAACCTGCATATAGCGGCAGGTATCTCGTGTTTCTTCTTGGCTATAGCACTGCCGTAACGGCATGCCCTTTTTTATAAAGCCGTTCTTATTGTAAAAGTACCTGCGCTCCATTGGGCAGTGAAGGGATTGCAATGTTCCTACAACAGAATCCCCATCTGGCACTGTTCCAGGGTCATTAAAACTACTATTTCTCAGGAAGAGGTTAAACCAAAAAATAGTGCCAGCTAACCAGCGCAGTCTATTTCCATGAGAATTCACCACAGGGTTGCAGGTCAGTCTCGCTCTGATCCTGCCCTTTACCGACTGGAATTTCAGGTTCAGCATTGACTGGTCACTTACAGAGGAAGAACTAATTTCCAACTCTGGGCTGTAACTAGTGAAGCCATCACTCGTGAAAATAAAATCAATGAGACTGCTAAATTGGCCATTAGACTGGGTCATTTTGCTCTACCCATCCTTCGAACGCAGAGGGCTGATTTCGAACTCAGCCATGGCTCCCTGTCACTCTTTGGCCCTAGCACTCAACCCTACCTTTTCTTATCAAACTCATCCCCCACTGACAGTTTGCCTACACAATCAACATTAAAATCGCCAGTTAAGATTATACATCCTCTAGGAAAATGCACCAACAGTCTCTAAATGTCTTCACAACAACATCGATTAGTTCTGCAGTCATTACTCCACCAAGGGGGTCATACAGAGTCACCAGCAAAATGAGCACAGATCCATCTCCCAGGTTCTTAATATGCCTGCTAAAAAGTTGGGGTGAGGCTTGCCAGCACAATAGTCGGATAAATTGGAATTTCCTCTGGTGCCTATACAGAGACCACTTTTTGGGCAGCCTCTTACAGGCACCCCTGCCAAGCGAAAAATGAACGAATGGCCATGCACGGCAAAAGGAGCACATAACCAGGTCTCCTGTAGACAAAAGCACACCGCACTCCTCAAGATCTTCATTATTGGACCATTACCAAGAAAAGAGCTGTGGCCCCTCGAATTCCAAGAGAGCTCCTGCAGTGCACCTGCTTCTTGAACTGCCGACTGTAGAGTTGTTTCTGCAAGATGGGGGTCCTTCCTTGCCTTCGTCGGGACAGTGGTTTACCAGTGAACCCTGCAGGAACACATAATGTCTGTTTTAGTTAGCGGTACAACTTCACTAACCTTAGGATATGCGTCACGTGTTGTCCACGTTCAATGTCTGATAAGTTGTTGTTTCATTTCAATAGCTTATCAACAGATAGAGGGAGACGGCATTTACCAGTGTTTTGGCTGACCAGAGTCCGCGGATCGTGAGATTGCTCATGTGAGCTCCCCAGGCAAGAATCCGTGACTACTGTCTCTGGCCAGGGTTGCCAAAAAGGTTCCCCTATCATCCCATTCTCCTTGAAGGCCCACCAAAGGAGATCCTGTGTGACCTTGATCAGAACCTGAAGACGGTTCGTCATCCTGCCTGAGAACTGTGTTCATTTGGATCTGAGGGCCCACTGGATGGATCTCATCCGTAGGTGGGCTTCTGACACCACGATACTGCAGGATGCCATGTGGCCCGACAACCTCAGAAAATCGAAAGCCAGTAGATGTTGGGCATTCTGAAATCTTGTAACCATCTGCAAGATATGTTGAGCCCTCAGCTCGGCTGGTGAAACCTTTTCCGAGGAAGTGTCCAGGACTGCTACAATGAATTGCAGCTTTTGAAAAGGTGTTATCCGTAACTTCTTGAAGTTGAGGGAGAAGCCCAGTTTGTGGCGAGTGTGGCAGGTGCTGTTTAGATGTTCCAAAGCCTGTTTGGGAGAATGGGCTCTGATCAGTGGAGTAACTTTGCTGAAAATATTGGGGGGACATGACAGCTAAATGAAAGGGGCCCCTGCCAAATGAGTGGGACAAAATGGTGTGCCACGCACGTTTGGTGGGGACAAACACCCTTGCCCCCCACCCACTAAAATTATGCACATGGCTCTGATCAGCCAGTTGTCTAGGTGGGGAAAGATGTTAATCCCTCCCCTCCTTAGATTCACTGCCACCACCACCATCAAGTAGGTGAAGACACTTGGGAGGAGTTTAGCCCAAAAGGCAGAACTTGAAACTGATAGTGAGAACAAGCAAAGGCAAACCTCAGGTAATTTCTGTGCTTGGGACATATAAGCACATAAAAGCAAGCATCCTGAAGATCAAACAACACCATCCAATCCTGGAGCTGAAGGGCATAGAGGGTCTGCAAAATCTGTCCTTCCTGAGGAACTCGTTCAAGCGTCTCAGGTCCAAGATGGGTTGCAGTCCTGCGTCTTTCTTGGGAACCAGGAAATAAGTGGACTACCAACCCTGGTTTTGCTTCGCTACAGGTACCCTTTCAACAGAACCTTTCTCCAGCAGGGAGAGAATCTCCTGAAGGAGCGGGTCTGGTTCCCAAAGAGATTGCTCACTCAGGGGACAATCTGGGGGCCTTTTCAGAAATGGGAAACAGTACCCTTGATCTACTGTCTGCAGCACCCATGCATCCGGAGTAATGTACTGCCATTCTTCTAGATGCTGAGTCAACCTGCCTCCCACCAGAGTGCTGTGAATGAAGCGCTCAAAGTGATTCTGGGGCTGCGGCTGTGACTGTGGCAGAGGGTACTGAGGAGGTGACTGCGTGAGCTGTTCTTCCTGCAAGGCCTTTAGCACCACATGGAAATCACCTTTGCCCTCTACATCTATGTCCAAAGGAAGAGTAGAAGTAAAAAGAACACCCTCTCAAACCCTGTGAAGGTGGGTGTTGATAAATGGCTACACCCAAGGATTTTGCAGCTGCCTTAGAAGCGTGAAGCTTTTCTAAGCTGTCATTAGCATTTGCCCTAAAAAGATATGACGCATCAAAGGGCATGTCCAGAAGCCTTTACTGAACATCAGGAGCAAATCCAGATTCACAAAGTCATGCAAATCTCCTTATGATTGCACTTGCTCCCATAAACCGACCAACGCAGTATGATGCATCCAATCCCGATTGAAGAGATTGGCATGCAGCTTCCTTACCATCATTAATGATGTTGTTGAAGCCATTACTCATCTATTTCACAGGAATATTATCAGCTGCTTGGGAGATTATATTCACCAAAATGAATGTGAAACTGTCTAATGGCCTTAAGTGCTTACTCCCAGCAGTGAACAGCCTTTTTCCTAGGATGTCATATTTTTGTCATCCCCATCAGGTACAATGGATGGATAAGCAGCTGCTTAGAATTAGCAAATTCGGGTGTGAAACCCTTGACACATGTGCTGGGTGATGTTATTATGCTGAGAGCATGATCTCTCTTCAATAACAAATTAAACACTTCTTAGTTAAGTTTGTGCAACCAATATTTATTTGTGCAGCCTTAGAATTAGCTGCTTGTACCTCCAAGCTCTCAGGAGTAGAGTATCTGGAGAGAAAATCAGGATCAATAGTTGATGATTTTTATTTTCTTAGCAACTACTTGTTGACAGCAGGAGTGGTATCAGGCTTCAGCCAATATTCTGCCAATAGTGTTCTTAAGTGCAGAATGGAAAGGCAGTACAGGTTCTTTGGGGGGACCTTTGTCCATAATATCTGTACGGTCATCCTGTACTATATTCTTTGCAGGATGTCCCCAACCCAAATACTCAGTGACACGGTTCATTACTGTCCTGTATGCAGCACTTGGATGAGCAGCTGAGTCTGGTGAAGCAAATCCCACTTCTGAAGAAGTGTCTTAACCACTAGCTTCTTTACGACAAGCAGCCAAGTCCTCTAAACGAGATTACTCAGAGATGAGTTCCCCTGGGAAATTGGGCAATGCCAAAACATTTGTACCAAAAGAGTACAACGTCTTCATCCTCTTCTTCCTCCTCAAAAATATATCCAAAAGACTTAAAAAGTCTTTCTTCCAGAGCGGTTTAAAACTCGAAGATGGATCGGGATGATGTTGATGTTTTCGACGTCGAAGATCACGACGTTGAGTCCTTCGACAGCGAAGATGTGCAAGCCTTTGGCACCAGTGCTGCCTTTGCGCTGTTGAGACTGTCAATGCCACTCGAGTAGGCATCTCAGAGGGCTTCTGACATGGGTTTTTTTGGCACACGAGTTGGAGCCTTCGATGATTCCCTGCCGACCTTAGAAGACGTGGAGGGATTGATAGCCTTTTTTAGCTATTTTGAGGGACCAGGAGTGGCCACCTTTGAAAAAAAGTCATTCATCTTTTGACGGAACTCTTCCCAATCTGCTGCTGAGGCAGACTTGTCTGGGAAACTTACCTATCTCTTGTCGGACAAGGAGTCAGATGATGAAGAACAATTGCGTCTCTTCTTAGATTTTCTTTGAAAATATGAAGATGAAGAAGGACGCAAACCGCTCCTTGACCTCGACAGCTTAGAGTGTTTGGAGCGCTTCGTAGGCCTTTGAGGTGACATATCACTTAAACCCCTATGTTTGGAGAATTTCCTCTTTGAGGGAGCAGAGCACAGGGATTTTGAGACTTCCTCCCCTTCAAGCTCTTGCTAGTCATGGATTCACAGGAACTGCAGTCATCGACTTTGTGCTCCTTACCGAGCCATCAGAGGCATATCCTGTGCAGATCTGTGCTCGACACCTTCAAGTCACAGTCCACACACCTATTAAACCCCGTCTTCAGAGTAGACGTACTCGAAGAAATGGTACTACGCAGTAGAAAATAATTTCTGAGATGAGTCGAACCATTCCGAAGCGTGCTGTACATGCAGAAAAACGAAACTGAGGCAACGGCTGCAGTGCATGCTATTTATACCACCATCAATGTCACGTCCGAGCGCAGGAATGGAAGCCATCCAGGGACATTGACCCAATGTCGTACCGTGCCCTCTACTGTCAAAAATGTTTCTGAAACGGCAAGCAGGATATCGGTATATCAAAGAGGAGGAATCAGTGGGAGGACACAATCCATTAGAGAGTTTTTTTTTCAAGCCTTTTTAAGCCCATCATAACTTTTTGGGTGTTTTGTATATGCATACATATGTGATCAAGCAATGTGTCCATTGTGAAACGCATCATATGTATCATATCTATCATCTTATTAAAGTACTTTTTACCAACATATCTGGATGCATTTCCTCCTTTCATTGGGCACAATGTGGTGGAGTGCATTTGAAAAGTACTTGCGCACTGTTCTTTGGCTTGGGAGATATATATATATAATAGGGGGGCGATGAGATAGCTTTTATTGTTTATCCCTGGTCTGTGGATCCTTTATTAAAGTACTCTGTACCAACATATCTAGATGCAGTTCCTCCTTTCATTGGGCACAATGTGGTGGAGTGCATTTGCAAAGTACTTGCGCACTGTTCTTTGGCTTTGGATATATATAATAGGGGGGCAACGATAGCTGCCCTATATTTAAGGTGAAAGCCTTGAGTTATAGGAAATCCGCAAATTATATTTCTAATAACATTTAACTTGCAGGACGGAGATGGCTGATATTTTCCAAACAAAAGGTTTGTAATGTCCCCCAACCCCCACAGACTGAACATCTTGGAAATGATTTGGTAATCCTTTATGTTTTTTAAGGTAGGGCAACCTGGCACAAAGTAAGAGGACATCAATCGATCAGGTTTCATCACAAGTTGTAGGCAGCAACCATCTGTGGTAGATTTGAAAGGCCCAAACTGCCCATTTGCTATTGTGATCCTGATATTAATCCAAGCGCTTCATAATATTCAGTATCACTAGATTAATGCATGTCTTACCTCATCTCGTGTGCTGTGGAATTCACAGCTAGGTTATATATATATTTATTTCTGAGGCTTGTGGACTGGTTGACCTCCTTCCTCTCTGATGATCATCCCAGGTTCAACTGGGCCCTCTTCTCTCCTCCATCAGACTCTCCAGCTGCCGCACCCCTCAGGGCTCTATCTTCTCGCTGTGGCTCTTCAACATCTACCTTGCCCCTCTGGCCCATTTGATCTCCCCTTCTCTCCTCACTTCCAGTGTTATGCAGACAACACACAGCTCTCATTCAAGCTTCCCTCCAATGCCTCCTCTTCTTCCTCTCTCATTCCTGACATCTGACTGCTATCCAGGCATGGTGTGCTGCTAAGAATCTCTTACTAAATGCCAGTAAGACTGAGATCTTTCTCATTGGCACACCAGCTCCCTCCTTCTCTCTGGCTGCCCTCCATGGGCCCCCTCCCCTCAGCCTCTGGTGAGGCAAAAAAACCTTGGTGTCATCTTCGACTCCTCTCTCTCCTTACATTATGGACCCTGCCAACAAGGCCCACTTTCAGCTGCACCTCCTCGGAGGCATTCTCCCTTTCCTCACCTTTCCCCAGAAACTCAATGCCTCCAGAGCTCTGGTCCTCTCTAGGCTGGGCTAGCCTCTTTCTCAATCTGCCTAAATCCTACCTTCACCCCTTCAACTAATCCAGAATACAAGACTAATCCTTGGCTTCAAGTCCAGGGCCCAGGGACCGCAGCTCTCCAGCCCTAAAATCTCTCCACTGGCTCCCGGTTACTGCAAGGATCAAGTTCAAGACCCTCTGCATCATCCACAAGGCTTTCTGAGGCCTGGGACCCGCTACATCAAAGTCTCTCTCCATAAATACCTCCCTGCTAGAGTCCTTTGGTCTTCTAGCTCCAACTCTCTGCAGATTAGCTGCTTTTCCAAGCAGAGAGTGGGGGTTAGATCCCTCTCTTCCGCAGGAGCCTCCCTCTCTAGTGGCCTCCTGCCACTGTCAGACTTCAGCTGGATCTCCTTAAGTTCTGGAAGCTTCTGAAGACCCTCCCTTCCTTCCCTCCTCCCCTCCCCTGCTAATATCACCCTCTGCCGCATTTGACTGGCTGCCTGGTTCCTTCTGATTCATACAGGGCACCAGGTCCTCCTCGTCCAGTCTACCCCAGCACTCTAGTCTCCCCTGAACCCTCCAACCTGCACTTGCCCTACCGGCTCTCTCCCCCTGCACTAGCCTGGCTGGGCCTGCACCCCTATTGAGCCCATTCAGCCCGTCCTCGCGCTTAGCATGTGGACCATTATTCCCCTGCACTCTCTGCAGCCCCCTGGCACTTGTCCACCTGGCCTCCCCTTAGAACTCGTGTAGTCCAGGAGCCCTCTTTCCCACCTTCCTTCTTCCCCAGCACACGCGCGCTCTCCACTTCGACCTGCACTTCCTTTCACCCTTTAGAATTGGCGTATTCCGTTCAAACCGGCACTCCCCCACCCCACTCCTCTCCACTACTTTTTATTGCACTTGCATGATCAGAATGACACAAGGCCTAGAGACCGTTTTAGTTATTCTTCCTCCCTGTTCCACCTCCCCCTCTTTGTCTTGTTGCACCTTGAAACATCATTTGCTGTATAGGTGCATTATAAATACCCCAAAAATAAATAAATTTAAAAAAAGATATTTAAGAAAGCAAAAAACGCTGTTTTCGACCTACTCCCATTCATTTTCCCATAGAGAAAAAGTCCAAATTTGGCCAAGCCTAAGCGCAAAAACTGCGGGCGGAATTGGACCACATATGAAACAACTTGGGCACGAAGCGTTGACTTAATTTCTGGGAAAGGTTTGGGGTTATTCCATCCAGGAGTTTTAAAATTATCTGATAGGGAGGAGGGTGCCCCCTGCTCCCAAAAAAAAGCTATATCTCCCATAGTGCTTTGCAGCAGAGAGGCTTTACAGAAATGAAAATATCCCTTTTTATTGCTCGCTACGAGCGATTACTGTGGTAATACCTGGGGAATGCGAAAACAAAAGTGCTCAAAAAGCTATTTCGAGGTGAAAAAAGGATGAACTTGCATCAGGCTAGAGATGGGGAAGGGGAAAGAGGATACCATGTGAAATTGGAGTGTTGGGGGTGGTCTGGGAAGCTAGTTAGAGTTCAAACATTTTCAGATTATTGGGGGAATACCAGGGGACTCTCAGGTGATTCCTGCGACTAAAACAGAAGACGCACTCAGAAAAGAAAATGCATCACATGGACCAAAGAGTGAAAAGGAGTGATGGGAGAGAGTCAGAGAGGGGAAAAACAGCTGATGGGAATGGGGCTACCATGAAAATAGGAGGGGGGCACTTGCTGAGTGCCTGTGAGGGCTGAATTTATGATTTTCAAGCGTTTTTGCATTATTGGGGGAATACCAGGGGAATACTGCCGGCATGGGTAGTTCATTGCCGCTGTATGTGCAGTTCATTGCCATTATTAGGGAAATATCGAGGGAATCGCTGGGAAATCTGAAGAGAGTGAACCAAAAAAAGAAATTGTACACATAGTGGGCCCTAAGCAACCTATTGGTGAAACACGTGCAGTGTTCACGGCTGAAGGCTGTGGCTAGTGGGCCCAAAGGAACCTCTTTGACCGCGGCCACTGGCCATCGCCAACAGCCATGGTTAATGGGTCCCAAAGAAACCTATTGGTGCAATATGTACATTGGCCATGGTCGAAGGCAATGGCGAGTGGGTCCCAAAGAAACCTACTGGTGCAACATGTGCAGTGGCCATGGATGAAGGCTATGGGTAGTGGGATCCAAAGAAACTATAGTATAACAAAACCCTTGAGATTCTGTGAATAAACTTTAGTTAAGATAGAGTTAAGGTGATCAGATTTAACATGAATACAACATTGCAACAAAACATTTGAAATTCTGTGAAAAAACCTTTGTAAAAAGAGAATTAAGGTGTCAGATTTAACACAACAAAACCCTTGAAATTCAGTACTCGCATTTGAAGATAGTCCCCCTTTGCAGCCCCTGTTATGCAGCGTATGACCACAATTTTGACTTCACTAATGACATCACTGATGGCATCAGGTATGACACCACCATTGGCACCACCTGTGTCATCGATAACATCACTTGAATTTAGAGCACACTGGTGACCTCTGATTACATCATTGATGACATCACATATATCATCACGTATGATATTATTGATGGCATCACTGGTAGCACAAATCACATATGAAAATAATAATACACATTTCAAAAACTTAAGTGGAGGGACCCAAGTGTTTTTTTGTCTTCATTTCAAATCTGCCATCTCATACGTATAATTATAGTCACTTTTTATCCATAAGATTCTGACAGTGCTGAATCAGAGAGTAGGACATTGCAGGTCAGTTATTTCATTTGAATCTCTCTGATTTTAACTTGATACATTTTGACGTGTAATTACAATTGCAAACGAACTGGTAAGCAGTAAACTCAGCCTCCAGGATATATCAATAGGGTGTCTGTATGGAAATAGTCACATGTTTAAGAGTCCACATCATACTCTTTCAAAGCAAGGTGATGAAGTGAAAAGAAGATTCGTGTAGAATAGCCATGACTTTACAGCACTGCACAGAAGGGCAGTAACGTAACAGGGAACAGTTCACACTATCCCTTTGTTTTTACATCACAACAATGATTCTGTTCCTCCAAGGGGAACGTGGCCCCACAACATGCAAAATGGTAATGCTTTGATGAAATGACAGGTAAAGTTCGATCTTCAGGAATTATAGTTACATGTTTGGGGTTCAATTGGTTATTAGGGCAGAGGAAGATGATGCAGCGGATGCAATATACTAATACTTGCAATCGTTAAACTTGTTAAGGAAACTGGAGTTTTTCTTGACCTGGGGGGGGGCCATTTTGAAAGACTGGACATACTGAAAGTCTATATTTATCCTCTGGTAGCATAAACTAAATGTGTAGCTGTAGAATGTTCCTCAAAATCCTTGAAATAAAGGACCTGCATTTTTCATATTGATACTTACTTTCCCGTGATGTCATGATTGATGTATTTTGTGCTCTAGTTACCAGTGATGCCATCAATGATGACATATGGGATGTCATAAGTGATGTCAAAAGAGTGCTCATGGACTATGCTATAGGGCGACTCAGAGTTAAGGTGGCGTAGCTTCTAACACCTGCTGAATATGAAGAGTTTTTATATCGTTGACCATAACTGATTCTTAACAAAAGTTTTTTCCACTGAATTTAAAGAGTTTTGTTATCTTATTTTTTACACGACCTGCAGTACTAGGGTCTTTCATTTTGACATCATATTTGATGTAATATGTAATTTTGTCAATGTGTTTCTAATCTACTCAACATGAGGCTCTCCTCATCGCAGGTCTGTGGGCCAAGAGATATGTCCTTTGGCTATGGCCAGTGGCTGCTTGCCCCCAGGCATAGACTATGGCCATGCCCCATTTCCCCGGGTTGCCACTCGAAGAAGCATTGGAGGAGGAAATAGCACAATACACAAGTGTTTCGCATCTTCAAACACTTGTGTATAGGCACGTTATAAATGCCATATCATATCATATCAAGGAAGAGGACCAGGGACTGAAACAAGGGGGAGGGATAAGGAAGGGGAGGAGGAGGGACTGTCACGAGGATGTGCGAAAGAGACTGAGACAAAGATGCTCAGCAGGAACTGTCACGAGAATGTAGGATGAAGAAGAGGGGGCAGGGGCATGTAATGGATTACTAATAGGGTACCGGGATAATGGAAGAGGGCAATAGAGGTAATATACTGGTTTACTAATGGTGTTTGCATTGTTTTATTTTATTTGATACATTTATGTAGCTCACCAAGCAGGATTACTGCATCTAGGGATAGGTTCAACACTGAAAGTAGCAAGAGTAGCCATGTAATAAGCAATCCATATTCCTAATTTCCTAGCATCCAATTGTTACTTTCCCTCAAGCACATAGTTAGATCTTCTAGGCTCATCCTCAGATTGGTTAGCTTAAGATAAATCGGAGAATCGTCAGCATACAAGTGACAGTTGATATAGAATTTCCTAAATATTGCCATGAAAGGCTTAATGTAGATGTAAACAAAAAAGGAAATGGGAGAGATCCCTGCATGAACTCAGAGGAAATAAGCCCTGAGTAGGAAAGCAAAGGACCCACTTAACCTTTTGTGATCTGTTTGAGAGAAAGACCATGAACCAATCAAATGCAACATCCGACAGGCCAGATAATGTTCGAAAATGTAATAGAAGAATCGCATGGCCACTGTGTCAAAGGATCAGGGGAACATGCAAGGGGCGTTAAAGAGAGGTTGGGTCGAGCCACTTTAGAAATTGATACAGTGAGGAGGGAGAAAAATATGCACTCTTTTTATAAAGATCTCGATTCTCATTGCAATCTAAGTTCTCAATTCTTGTTAAGCTGCAAATAAAAGAATACTTCACAAATAGGAAATAATATGAAATAACAAGCACAATATATGCTAGTTGGGGATACATAAGCATTGTAGGTGAATTTGAATAACAAAGAAGCTCTCGAATTTCATTTTGGTAGTTAGCGCTTAAGATCTCGATTCTTAGTGAGTGGACAAAAAAAGATGAAATACTTGATAAACCCCATGAAATCCCATGTTGCCTAATTTAAGATCACACATTAATAAGAATGGATATGACATTAGCTGTGTTATCAGGAGAAAGAAAAGGTAGCATTACAGGCAGTGGGAGGTATAACACTACAAAACCCTTGACATTCAGTGTAAAAACTTTGGTTAAGGGACAGTTAAGGTAAATAAGTTCAGTGCAACAAAACCCTTGAAATTCACTAAACAAGCTTTAGTTGAAGTGAAATTAAGGTGATGACTTAATGCAACAAAACCCCAGAATGTCAGCAGGTGCTGGAAGCTAGGCCACTTTAACTGTGAGGCCCCTATTGCCTAGTCCCAAGCACACTGATGACATCACAAAAGACTTAATTGATGACATCACATATGACATCACTTAGGACATCTCAGAAGCCATCAATGAAGACATCATATAGAAAATCAGGTATGATAATACCTGTGACCTCCTCAATGACCTTACTGGTAAGTACCAGCCACTTTTGACTGTGTTTGATAATTTAGAGTGCATTCTAACACAAATGCAATATACCGTGTATTTTTGAATGTCCAAAAACATTTTTAGGCATTGTAAATAATGGTAGAATAACTACAGAAAGTAGGTCTTGCACATACGTTTCTACAGTGTCAGATACAATACAGCAGGGATCTGCAATCTTTGAAACACCAGAGGTTTCACATTACAACATTAACACGAACTGCCCAGCACAAGCAATGGTGATGACTCATGGAAGTCATTGACAAAAACATATCTCGAACATCAACTTTCCAGCACTTACACTAAAAAGATTAAAACGTTCAGCAGTGCAGTACATTAACGGCTCTAGTCCAAATAACTTGGTGTCCTCCCAACATGAAACTGTTTCTCCACATGGTTGACATTTCCAGGCCACCTGCTCCAACCTTTACCATTAGACATAGTTAAGGCACACCTTTGATTTACTATAGTCTCAGTAAGTGCTTTGTGATATGTAGATATGTTGATTGGGGAAACTGTTCCTATTAATGTGTATTAACTTAATAGAAAGGTGACAAAACACCAGCATATAACAAGGAGAACATTTTTTTGGGGGCAAATGTCAAAATCAAAAATGAAATTAAAAAAAAACGAAAAGACCACATCATTAAAATAAAATAGAATCTAAAATATAGCCCTGGTTCCAAACAACAGTAAATGTCAATACATTTTTTTAAAAACACAATATCAGAGTATACATCATATAACTGAATCAATGGAAAAAGGTATGTTGGGGTCGTCCTGGCTAAGGGTATTTTATAAGTGCAAAAAATGCAAGCTCTGCCAATATGCCACACATTGCACTACATACAGTCATCCTATATTGAGCCATCAGATAAATATTGGTTTCAAAATCTCATGTGATACAGATTTTATAATACATTTATTAACTTGCCAATGCAACAAATGGTATGTAGAAAGCACGACCTGCACGCTAAAAATGTGAATTCTCCAACACCTTTGTGCCATTAAAAATGCTGACTCCAAATATCCCATGACAAAGTATTTCCATAAAGTTCACGAAGGCAGATGCAATGATTTCTGATTCTTTGTGACTCATAGAATAATGAGTTCTTCTGGAGGTGGGAATAGGGAGTTAAAGCTATGCCAGCTTGAAACCAAATGTATATTCGATCTTGAGACAACATTTTTGAAGTGCCACAGCATAAATGAAAAACTGTATACATTTGTGGGTACATAAATATCTTTTATCGTCAATTAAATATCACAATAGTGCTGCATTCAATGTAATATTCTATTTGATGTATATTATGATATTGTGAATGTTTATAATTGTATTGAAATTTTGTATTAAATAATGATTGATTAGAAACATGCGTCACTTTATTATGAGCCCGGATAGATTCCTTATTAAGTACATTTCAGGCAATTTCAGTATAATTCTAATATTATACAAATAATCATGCTTAATTTTTAGCAAGTTAGTAATCAGGTGTTTACATATTTTTTTAATCGAGCATTGTACACTTTCATTATGCATGTTGCACTTTAATTATGACTGTTGTAATTTATATAAATAGGGGAAGCATTATAATGCAAATAGGGGATATGCACTATGCTAGAATTCCTTTAACTGTTTCATTGAGAGCCTATCCAGATTAATCTTGGGTTAATGTGTTAAATGAAATTCAGAATACAAAGGAAATAGTCATATTGTTTGCAGGGTGGACTACCATGTGACAGAGTCATCTAGGATGAAATAACCTACATTTGTTGAGAAATGTTTTACAATAACGCAATGATGTATAAGGATCTGTATTGTGACAGGAATTGTAACACGGCTGCCAACACCACAGGTATTAATTACTTCTCTTTTTTCGGGTATAGTGAAAAGAGTGAAAGGGCTCACTTTATAGGACAGGAGGAGGGCCTTTTTGAGAAATGCAAGTGTTTGTATGTGTAATGTGATCAAGTTAGGGAGGACTGACCATGTTATTGTGAGTGCTTTTTAATATGCCTTTAATGAAATAAAGAACTGATCAAAGCCACTTGCTAACTCCCTGCATATATTTTTCTGGGGTCCTGAGAGTGCTACCAATGGGCACGCAACTGCTGTTTATGTGCAAACAAAATTTAAATAAATATATATATATATATATTTATTCATATTAGGGCAACAGTCGTCACCATACAGTTAAGGTACAACCTATTTCCATACACTTTACACAAAATTCTATATTGCTAATAACTTTTGATTCATTGGGCATAGCTTGATTAAATGTATTCTGCCAGAAAACTGTCACCTAGGCTTCTCCAAACTTGAAACTTAGGTGAAAATTCATTAAATGTGTTAAAACCTATTAAGAAAACATTGGCTTACTCACATACATTTTCCCATAGAGAAAAACGTGCTTCCATCGAACACCCATAGAGTGAAAATTGCTAGACAGATTTGTACCAAATAAGAAACAAGATGGGCAAAAAGCACTGCAGATGTGCTTTTTGATATGTTGGTATTTATCTATTCAGTAGTGTTTAGGTTATTTGGCAGAGAAGGGGGCTCCCACTGCTCCCAGAAATCTTTTACTTATCTTCCATCCTGCAGTGCGGCATAGGGGCTTCTCAGACATTAAAGTCTGCCCTTTTTTGCTTAATGCAAGCGATTCCCTCTGTAATCCCGAGGGAAGCCAAAAAGAAATGTGCTCAAATTATATTTGGCGTGGGCAAAGGGTTGGATTCATGCCAGGCTACAGGTGGGGAGGGGAAGAGGACCACCTTTTCATCTTATTGGGGGAATCACACAGGAATCTCCCAAGATTCTTGTAGTAATATCGAATGCCCTGCTTGGAAAAGAAAATGTGTCATACAAACAGAGACTGAAAGGGGGTAATGGTAGAGGGTCAGTGAAGCAATATATATATATATATATATATATATATATATATATATATATATATATATATATATATATATGGGAGGCAACTGCGGTGACCAAGAAAAGAGATGGGGTACATATGTGAGTGCCAGTAGATACAGGGAAGACTTTTACATTTTCAAGCATTTTCCCGTTACCGCGAAAATTGGCAGACATTGTATTACTCCAGGAATCCGCATTACCACAGAATGATTACCAGGAATGATTTTCACTGGAATAGAGGACGGCATCCATCGAGCCATGCATTAGTAGCGGAATAAAAGAAAGAGAGAAAATAGGGGATTACCATTTGCATATGAACCTCTGGGGGTTGGCCATAACCTGCTTAACCTGCAGAGAGGTGGGATCCGATTTGCTAGGCAGGAGGATATGGGTCTTTTTTAATAATTGGTGCAACATGTACAGTGGAGACGGTCAAAGGTTGTGATGAGTGGATCCTGAGGCCGCCAGCTAAGATCCTCTGGAATTTTTTATAATTGGGGCAACATGGACAGAGGGCATGGCCTAAGGCCATCGCCAGTGGACTCTGAGGGTGCTGACCATGAATATAGCCAATGGATGGCAGGATCCAGTTAGACACTAAGGAGTATGTGCCCTGGCAGTAGGGCAGGGGCCATGGCCAGTATTGTTCCCTCTTTTTAAATCATTGGTGCGACACACTGCTGTGATTTAGCCCAGTGGGCCCTGAAGAAAACATTGCATAACAAAACCCTTGAAATTCAGAGCAAAAACATTAGTTGGGAGAGAGTTCAGGCAATCTGATTTATCACAAAAATAAACTTGAAAAATCAGCGGATGTGGGAAATAATTACCATCTTCACCGTTGCAAAGCCCATGAGCACCTATATGAAATCACAAAAGGGATTCACAATCACATACAAAATGACATCAAGGCGGACAGCAAAGTCGTGGTTAAGATGGTCATCACTTCCCACACCTGTTGAATTTCAAGGGTTCGAAGGAATTTCAAGGTTTTTGTTGCAATACATCAATAAATCATATATAGCATGGAATGCCAAGGATCTCAAGGATTTTGCCATCCATTAAATCCATTCATATGCATATTGGAAGCAACCTATTGATTCAGTATGAACAAATACACCAGGAAATATGGAATACAAACTATTTATTTTATTTTTATTTTATTGTGCATTTGTAAGGCGCTTATACATCAAGTAAATTGAGTTTCAAAGCGCCCACATGGCCATGGGGAGGGAACAAGGGAATGAAAGGCAAATATAACAAAGAAAGAGATAGGCAGGTCTACTAGGCCTTGTGAGCATTTGGAACCTGCAAGTGCAGAGAGAGAGACAAGGGATGGGGGGTAAGTGCTAGGAGTAACACGGAGGGAAGTGCTAGCAAGTAAGTTGATGGCAGCTGTTAAGTGCCTGGCAGAGATCAATTGGTAGGAGTGGTCAACTGCCAGTAAATAAGTGCAGGCTGTAATAGCACAGGCCCGTGGGTGCAAGAGGCAAGTGCTGTGAATGGGCGGAGGCTGAAGGCGATTGGGGGTGGGAGGCCAGGACCCAGGTGGACGCATAAGGGCCCTGGTCACCAATCTCAGAAACTGTGGGGTTTAGCAAAGGAGGGAGGGGGGAAGGGTGAGGTGAAAAGGAAAGTCTTGAGGAGCTTCTGGAATTTGAGAAGATCCGGCGCAAGACGAAGAAGAAGAGGGAGAATGTTCGAAAGGAGGGAGACAGCCGAGGAAAGAGATAGACCACCAGCTCGCTGTTTAGCGAATCGCTTCACACGCAGACAGTTGGTGCCGGAGGAACGTAAAGGATCTTGAGGTACAGTATTTAGTGAGAGCCAGCTGTAGGTAGCATGGTCCCCGGCCCCAGACAGACTTATGGATAATGCAGACGGATTTAAATTTGATCCTTGCAACAACCAGAAGCCAGTGGAGAGTTTTTAGGGTTGGAGAGATGTGGGCTTGAGGCCAAGGATAAGTCTTGCAGCCCTATTCTGGTTTAGCTGGAGGGGACGTAGTGAGGACGAGGGTAGATTAAAGAAGCGGCTATTGCAGTAATCAAGCCTAGAGAATACCAGAGCCCTACAGACATTTAGCGTATGGGGCAAAGTGAGGAAAGGAAGGATTCCTTTGAGTAGGTGGAGCTGAAAGTGGGCCTTCTTAGCAAAAGCCCGGATGTGAGGAAGGAAGGAGAGGAGTCGTAGATGACTCAGGTTTTTGGCTTCAGAAGAAGGAGAGGGGGGAGAACCCATAGAGGGTGGCCAGAGTTAGGGGAAGAAAGAGGGAGCAGGAGTCCCAATGGGAAGGATCTCAGTTGTGCTGGCATTGAGGCAGAGATCATTGGAGGCACACCAGGACTGGATGGCAGATAGGCAGTCAGGAATGATGAAGGAAGTATGGAGGAGATCAGAGGGAAGTTTGAAGAAGTGTTGTGTGTCATCCACATAACACTGGAGGTAAGGGAAATTAGGTATGCAAGCGGAGCAAGATAGATGTTAAAGAGCCAGGAAGAAAGGTTTGAGCCCCAGGGGATGCCACAGGTGGGGATAGAGATGGGAGAGGAGAAAGAGCCCAGGATAACCTGGGAGGGACGGTCATTGAGGAAGGAGGTCAGCCAGTACAGTGTCTGCTCCGAGATACCCGGGGTATTGTAGTCGTTTTATGAGGATGGAGTGTTTGTATGTGTCAAATGCGGTGGAGAGATCAAGTAGAATGAGACTGGCAGGAGAGCTAGAATCAAGATATGTGAGCAGTTCTTCACAGGTGTTTTTGCAGTTTCTGTGCATCTGGGTGCTCGAAATCCAGATTGATGGTAGTGTAGGCAACCAACAAGCTCAGTATGCTGGGTCAGTGGGGGAAGCCCAGCTTCTTCAATAGTTTCCCAATCAGACTATTGTCTCCTCTTTCAAGGACCAGCAGCCCATAGAACATGGGGCCCACAAACAACCCACTTTCTCCTTTTCACCAATATCGATATTGGACATGGAGAGAATGCTATCTTCCATGCACCCTACCTCATGCCCCGAAAATATCCTCTCCCCAAAAATAACTCTGGAGCACAAAAACCTATTTGCCCCATTCTTAACCAGACTTGTAAACGCATCCTTTAAAGATGGCTCAGTACCTTACTCAATTACGAATGTTACAGTCACCCCTCTCCCCAAGAAGCCCAGTGCTAATCCAAAAGAACCAAGTAATCTCAGACCCATTACTAATTGCAACTTCCTCCTTAAGATGCTAGATACATTTTCCACCTCTCAATTACAAGCACATATGCAGTCAAGTGGCATTCTCCATAACAGGCAATCAGGCTTTCGGCCCTCTTACAGTACTGAGATGGCTCTCATGTACCTCCAGTCCCATATGCTAAAGATCATGGATGAGGGAAAAGCCGGGATGTTGATTCTGCAGGATCTATCTGCAGCTTTCGACTTAGTAGATCATGACTGCCCCCTGCACTCCCTACGCCATCTGGGGCACTGCTCTGAAGAAGCCATAGGCTGGTTGCATTCTTTCCTTTCAAGTCGGAATCAAGAATCCATTGCTCACCGTCAGCACCCATTCTGTGCGGGGTACCCCAGGGAGCATGTCTATCGCCACTTTTGGACGGCTTGGGTATTTTCTTTACAAATTACACTGATGACACTCAACTAGTCCTTGAAAGTAGTAGCAATTATGCCAAGGACTCCTCTGCCCTAGCCAACATCTACGATCAAATTGAAGTCTGGATGCACAAAAACTGGCTATGTCTGAATAGCAGCAAAACAGAGCTTCTCACTTTTGGTTCACGGCAATCACAGGCAAAACAGCGCAGACTGTAACAGCTTTCACATTGGAAATAGCACTTTACAGGTGCAAAATAAGGTTAAAACTCTCTGCATTCAATTGGAGACCTCCCTGAATGCAGATGCCCATGTTAACCAGGTGAGCCAGAATTTTAACTACCATCTACTTCTGCTTAGGAACATCCGCCCCTACACTACAGAAAACAATTGTGTAATTATTGCCAGAGCAACCATTCCAACCAGGCTTGATTATTGTAACTCACTACTAATCGGTGCCTCACGCTTCAATTTGAAAAAGTGCCATACTTTGCAGAAAGATGTAGTGCACACTGTCAAATATCTTACAGGAAGAAGTAACATCTGCGATCACAGAAGAGACTTCCACTGGCTTCCGATACAGGAACGCATACTTTTCAAAACAGGCATCCTGGTCCACTGATGCATCTTTAGAACAGCTCCCCCTGACCTAAAAACACTGATTTCCTGTTACACTCCATCCAGAGCACTATGCTCTTCCAATCAGTTGCAGGTGCTTTGTCAGACTTTCAAACATTCAAAAGGCGTGGGCATTTTTGGAACACACTCTCCTCTGCGCTCAGTCCCTGAAAACCCTACTTTTCAAGTAATCTGACAAACCCTCTAGGCGCCTTTCTCTTACCAAAAGGCCTGACTGTCTTGTCTTTTTGTGTTTGCTTCTCATTGTTTTAATGTATCTGTGCCCCGATGCCCGCAGGCTTTTCGGCGCACTATAAATAAACAAATAAATAACAAAGGTGGTGATAGAGATTGGGCGGTAGTTAGCTGAACAAGACGGGTCTGCAAAAGGTTTTTTTCAGGAGGGGGCGCAAAAGAGAGTGCTTGAGGCAAGGGGTGAAAGACCCAGTAGCAAAAGAGTGATTGCAGAAATTGACTCGCACAGGGCAAGACAGCCAATATTGTCCTTAATAGTTCTGAAAGAACTGGGAGAGACCCGTTTGGAGGAGACCTTCATAGAGCGGACAACTCTAGTTACCTCATCAGATGTGAAAGAAGAGGAGGAGGCGAGACATGCGGGGGGGATGGGAGGCCAGAGGTAGCAGGGGGTGGGGGAAAGGGAAGAAAGAGTACTCAGGATCTCCTGAGTTTTTGCAGTGAAGTGCGTGGCAAGTGCGTTGCAGAGGGCCTGGGGGGAAGAAGTGAGATGGAGACTGCTGAAGGGTTGGCTAGTTCCTTGCAGATTTCAAAGAGGTCAGCCGTGTTGCTGGATGCACCAGAGACGCGAGCCTGGATGTGGGCCCTTTACTTGGAGTGAAAGGAATTCAGTATTGTCTTTGGAGTGGGTGACAGGCCAGTTTGTCAGATGGTTAGCCTGAGGTCTGCCACCTCCGTTCCGTAGCTCAGCACTTGCGTTTCAGGGCTGCAAGTTCACGAGTCTTTGGAGTACGCACTATGCAATATGCTTCCTTCAGAGGTGGAACAGGCAGCTGCCAATAATGTTTTTTCTACCTCCTGCTGGATGAGCTCTTAGTAAGGCATGGCAGTAGTGGGTACTATATTTTCTAGAAACATTAGGGGAGGGGGATAGGTAATTGCTCTGTTCCTGATAATTGGCAGGAGAAGTTCTGTTTGTCATGCTTTTTGGAACAAGACTGACAAAGGTGGCAATATGTTTTACCTCCCTAAAGATCATTTTAGGATATGTGCCCAGACACTGCAATTGAGAGAAGGCTGTACTTGGTGGACCTCGTGTCTGCTAGGAAATATATTCACTATGTAAATGTGTAACTCTTCAGAGTCTGGGTAGTTCAGAGCAGATAAATGAAGATCTGATATCTTGCTCTGCATCCTACAAATGGGAAATGTTCCCAGATTACACACTTGGAGCCCTATCATAAACTCTTGGCCTGATGTAAGGGGATCCACGGGTATTGGCAACTTCTGAACCCAAAAAGCTGCTCTCCTGCTGAGCTTGAAATATTCTCGCAGCATGAACTTGGAATCTGGCTGGTGCTTAAAGCCACGTCCTTGGAAGGTGTAACTAGTTGGTACTAGATGTAGCATGGTATGCCAGGAAGAAAAGCTCAAGAAGAGACCAACCAAGCTACCTCAGAGGTGCCCAATGAGGCTCCAGGGTGTTAATGGAAGCATGAAATGTGATGTTACATTTCCCATTTCCCAACGTTGCCAGAGGGAAGGCTGATTCTGAAGGCCCAGCCCAGTTCTCCAGTGTGCAGTGTAGAGGTTGAGTGCACAGGACATCAAGGCTTCATTGGAATCAACTAAAGGATAAAATTGCAGGTGAAAATCACGGTACCAGCTGATCTAACAAACTCACCAGTCCCTTACCCTTTAATTCAATTTATTTAGATATGCAAATACTTACACAATTAGAAACAACTGATGCAGCAAGAAAAGCATCCCATTGGAAATTCAAACTATTCTAACAAAGGTATATGGCAAAACAATCATAAGTTAGAATAAAATATTATTTATCAAGAGGGTTAACAACAAGCAAGGGGAAGCTGCAATAAACAACATCTCAGGGTAGGCTACAACAACCAAAGCTTTACAACATAGTGCACAGTCTCTTCAAGCATTGAACTGGTCTCGAGGCCTGACGCAACCTTCATTATTAAATCCTTTTCACCATAGAGGGATCCTGTGCCTACACAATAAGATATATTATGATATCCAATGAAGCTCAGCGTTTAGCATTAGCAGCTCTCAGTATACTGACACAGGATCCAGGATTACTGAGTCACAGTTCCTAAACGCCAGTCACTCCCGCTGCACTAGTAGCTGCCTCCACGTTGGGGGAAAGCGTCGTACTGGGTGAGACCAACCTCCACTTGCCGCTCGGTACTGGGTTACCATTGGTGCTGCTGGACGCAGTACAGGAGACCACAATAAAGGAACAGAATCAACCAAATCCGTACTGGTGGTGAACGCTTTGCCCCAGTGAGCATATGTCAGTTCCAACCAGACAGATTTTCTAGAGGAGAACGTCACTCACCACTGCCATGTGTTTTCGGGCACTTTGATGGTCTCTCATGTCTTGGGGTTTCCTGCGTAGTTGACAGGGCTGCCCCTGGAACAGGGCTCTGGTGGAAGGCCTGTGGCAGTCAGCAGCACCGTCTCTCAAGTTATAATCACCTCCAAGGCATTGCAGCCCCTCTGAGGCAGCATCAGAGTCAGGCCAGGGACACCATTAGTAAAACGAGTACAATTATTGGCTGTGGGATTACTTTCCCCTTAATTTTCTCATGTTCAGAAACGTTGAAAAGATCAACCAGGTAAACTTCGAAAGAATGAAGCATTTATCAAAACATGTTTTGCGGGATCGTTATGTAAAAGCGATTCTTGGCATTGTGGTGCTTGTAAAAAGTTGCTTTGGTGAATTACCAAAAGCTATGCTTATGCAGTGTTTGGCGCACAAGCTCAGCCGGCTTTAACAAACAGAGCACGACTCTGGCGGTGTGGAAAGGCAGTGGGCCTCATTACGACCCTTGCGGAAATGGAAAAATGATGGCGGAAATGCAATACCGCCATCGAACACCGCTCGTTGCGATCATGACCCGTCACCGTAAAGTACGATGCCATTAGCGACACCGCAGTGAACGGCAACGCTAACTGCACCAAGTACGCGCACGCGCGCCTTGCAAAACCGGAATCACCGCCATGGCGCAACGGTACGCGAATTCTGACCCTAGCGGACATGTACTGAACGCCATCAAGCACGTCGTAAAGTACCATTCCGCCATGGCGAGAAATACGGCAACGCGAACCAACCGTAAATGGCCCACTGAGTGCCTGTACTCCACTCCCTGGCCTCATTGCACAACTCCTGGCAGGCGCAATGTACCCACACTATGCAACCAGTGAAATCCACAATTCACCCATGCATGCCAACGTAGAAAAGCATGCAGGGGCTCAAAGCGCCCCGTGAGTGGGCATCCATGTACGGCATGTCACCATAGCCGTACTGACGCAGCACAGGCATGTGAAGGTACAATACATCAAAATGAAAATCAAGAACACATGACACAAAACAACAGTAGTCCCCCATCGCTTGCCACCAGCGCAAGGCAACATCCAAAACAGCATCCTGAGGGGGATTGCACCAGCCCTGTACTCATGCCAGTAAACAAACCAACCATCAGCAGAAGCATGTACCACACAAGTCGGCAGAGTGACTGAGCAGCCAGGCTCATCCCAAGAGGGGCCGATGGGAGCTGCAGGGCACAGATGGCATCAATACAGAAGCTATTCCAATGGACATGACCCCAGTCCCCCTCCAACAAACGCACGCAAACACAGTCACCTGTGACCAGCCACATTCTGAACAACCCATCATTCCACCAATCGACCTGGCTGACAGGCACCAGTCGGCCAAAAGCCAATCCCCCGCCCCTGAACAGCACATCATGTAAACAGTCACAATGGCAGCCCCTATCCGTGACCATACTGTGCTACGTAGGCAAACGCGGCCAGTACTGTACCACACAACTCAACTCAGAAGGCGGAACACAATGCAGATCATCACGCAATACATACCGCCACAAAGCGAAAATCGCCACATCACCTGCAAAGAACAACGCAACACGACAAATATCGGAATACAATTTAAATGCACATCCAAATGACAAAGGCCCCACAGCAATTTGCAAAATACCACCAAAACAACCATCATCACCGAGGGCTGCATCTGCAATAATTGACCGGCTTCCACTTGTGTGACGCCCTGTACCATCATGGCACACAGGGCCTACATCAACGTTCCAAAAGGCAACATGGAAGCGGCAAGAACCGCAGGTCCGTCCCATGAGGCAGGCACTAGTCGAGCTGAAAGGCCGAAATGTTGCACCTAGCCACCAGTACAGCGTAAGGGCATGTGGCCCATTGGCGATCGTCCCATAAGATCGAAATGGTGCTCCACTGATTCACCCGAAGCTGCAGGAGTCGAGAGTAAAAACCATCTGGAGGAGTGGCGTAGAGATGGCATCTGCAATAGGGCAGGAGATACCTGTCACCCAAAAGAAACACAAATTAACCGATTGCATTACGGGACTCATGATGCATTACAATCTTCATTCAACACACCAAATCCACACCCATATGCATGCTAGCCCACTCCAAAGGAATATACACACCCCTAAATCAGTATCGAATCATAACGAAACCAATCGAGCTAAATACACCATTGTCAACGTCGGTTACTGTGCATGCGTCCGTCAAGATAGAACCCATGACATGGGATTAGTAACGTGCCTAGACACAAGTGTATGAAGGCGCGTCGAGACAGGGAGGATCCGACAAGGGCAGATAGACGTATGTCCCACTATGGCAGCCTTGCATCACATAACGCAGGGGAAGGGGAGTGAATCAAAAAACCCATGTACATGGCAGACCCTAAACGGAATCATCAGTCCATGCATCCACACATCATTCCCTCATCCCGCAATGAAAACGCATGAATATTCACTCACATAATATGTGAAACTTCCATCGCGTCTGTGCGTAATGCAGTCCGCAAAAACCACTGTGCCCCTGGCCGGATCTGTAGTGTTGTGAAGCAAGATGGATTTGGGAACGTCCTGCCTTATCGTCCACTACGCTGTTGCGCATCCCATTCAATTCATATCATTCATTGCCTGCTCGTTATGGGCCATGTCCCAAGGACATTCTACAATAGAACGTTACATTTCCAGCCAGACCTGTGGGCGTATCCTCGCCGCTACTTCAAAACCCAAAATGCTGGCCTTCGAATTCCTCACTTGCAACATTACGTCGAAAAGGCTTCTGTGAACGCTTGCATTCACAATTACATCAATGTAGTGCGGCTGTGTGTCATGATGCTAACTGGCTGCAATCACAAATGGCACGCCACGCCCGTCGGTGAAGTACGTTACTGTGCTGCATGAGGGTCGGCCATCGATCGAGCCCTACATACCACTGACTCTTCACAGGTATGTAAGCGGCTGCAATCATAGCATGTGTAACAATGGGAGCATAGCATGAAAATCAGTCAAAGTACATCACACTGCCATCGGGATTTGATACATGATTCCAATCCCAAGATGCCATGCGGCCAAATGCAGCCTTACGTGCGGGACGTGCTCGGCCAGAAGGGATTGCATCTGCCACAGATTCATTCAATCAGCACAGGTGGAGGCCATACAGGCCGACAGCACATATATTGCAGACCCAAACCCCTCCCACAACCACTCCCACTCCAAAATGCTACCGGCAGGACTAGCGATGTTGGGCCTGGGGTACCAGATAGCACTGCAAGTGCTACAACTACAAGAAGACGACGAACAACAACAGGTACAACAACCGGGCGCACAGGGGAGACGGAGGAGAAGGAGGAGGAGGAGGGCAAGGCAGGGTCAGCAAGGCCCACAAGCACTGCCACTACCACCACGCAGGCGGCCCGCAATCCCACGCCTCCGAGCCGATCCGTTCAACCTCACTGCTGAGCAGATCCACACCCTCTACCGTTTGGACCGGGACACCATAATCGCCATTGTGGACATGACACATGCTGACCTCGTGAGCATGATAGATAGCCCAACCGCCATCCCACCCCTACTGAAGGTGGTGTCTGCACTCCACTTCCTGGCCACAGGCACCTACCAGCACACAGTGGGACAGTTGCATGGCATTTCACAGCCACTGTTCTCACGGACACTCTTCCAAGTGCACGATGCCCTCCTGAAGCACGCCGACGACCACATCACACTACCACGCACGTACCAGGAGATTACCAACGCTAAAGTGGGATTCCATGCACTTGGCGGCATCCCGGGTTGCATTGGTGCCATCGACTGCACCCATGTTGAATTGGTTGTCCCACATGCCATGGAGGTCCAGTACCGCAACCGGAAACAATTTCATTCAATCAATGTGCAAATGGTGTGTGACTCCAACAAGATATTTACGCATTGTTGTGCCAGATTTCCTGGATCTACCCATGATTCTATGGTCCTGAGGAACACAAGAATACCACGCTACATGGAGCGACACGCAGGGCACAGATCCTGGCTACTCGGTGAGTCTCATTCCATGCATGACATCGTGGCCCATTTGATGCGTCAATGACCTTGCAGGGGGGGGGGGGGCTACTTAGCACTATCATTCCACTGACACCCTTTATTCGTCTCATACAGGTGATGCCGGGTATCCACTGAAGAGATGGCTCCTTACACCAATCCGGAACCCACAGAACGAGCATGAGGAGGACTACAACCATGCCCACTCACGTACCCGTGTGGTCATTGAACAGGCATTCGGCCTACTGAAGGCTCGTTTCCGCAGCCTCAGCAGGTCTGGCGGGGCACTCATGTACAGCCATGAGAAGGTTTCTAAGATGGTCATGGCATGTGTCATGCTGCACAACATGTGCATACGTAGGAATGTGCCCATGCCCCCTGACGCTGTACTGCATGCACCTGAAGATGATGATGATGATGAGGGTGGGGATGTGGAGGCACCTCAAGGAGTCCATGAGGCACAGGATGTACGTGCAATCCGACAGAGCATCATAGATGCATGCTTCTAGCAACCACGCATGGTGCCTATTACACGGAAAGGGGACCTGTGGCACTGTGTGTGTGTAGTACAGGCACATTGTGGACTGTACGCCTATGAAGGCCTCGTACGCAAATATCAATGTCCACACATGTCATTGGATGATAATGAGGTGCTTTATTGTTAATGTGATTTGATTTATACACCCTATGGACCCGCCACCCAGTGAAGCCCAACACACCCCCTCCACCCTACTACCTCCCCCCCCAACACCAGTGTCCAAATATGCATGCTGTCCGTGGGTAGACGCTATTGCAAGCCCCCTCTACGGGTATCAGGGGCACCCCTGCCCGTGGAGCGCAGGTTCCTGCCAGATCTGCGTTGGGGGCTGCCCTGGACGGAACTTGCCACGGATGATGTCTCTGCCTGCTCGCGTCCATGCATGTCTCTGAGGGTTTGTGAGAGCTCCGAGAGCACACGGCGCACAGCAGCAAGTTCAGCACAAACGTCTTTGGACGTCGCATGCAGTTCCCCCCTCAGGCTCTCGGTGCTTTTCTCCATTTGTGCTCTCAGGCTCTCGGTGCTTCTCTCCATTTCTCCCCTGAGGCTCTCACTACTTTTCTCTATTTGTGCCCTGAGTGTCTCGGTGGATGTTTCCATGGCTGCCCTGGAACCCCCGCATTCATTTGCATGGTCCTTGAGTAGCGTGGACGCTTCCTGCTGTTGCTCGATCAGCAGGTCGAGGGACTGTTGCCTCTGCTGGGCCATGGACATTTGCGGTGGTGTGACAGGGGGGCTGCTCAACACATGTTGCCTTGGCACAGGACTTGTGGGGGTTGGCCAGTCGTCGTCTTCAGGGTGCCCCTGCGTGGTTTCGTCATGGTGTAGGGGATGGAACATGCAGGGGGATTGGGAAAGGTCATGGATGGTACCTACGTCGCCAGCACTGTTTTCCGTGTCGGAGCATGCTGGCATGACAGCTGTGTCACCTATGGTGCTGCTACCACCAGAGGCAGTGCCATCAGATACGTTCTTTGGGGGGACCTGTGGTGCTGGGGTTGTGGACTTGCTGGCTGCTGGGGTGCCTGTTGCAGTCCCCTCCAGTGTGCTGCCACTTGATTCCTGCTGCTGCCGTGTCTTGATCCTTGCACCTGAGGTGGAGGCTCTTGGGACGTTGGTCCTGGCCCTCTTTGCAGGCGTGCTGGTAGGGGTGTCCTGCAGCTCGTCGTTGGTATAGGACCCTGTGGTGGAGTAAAGAGGGGCGAGCGTTAGTTATGGGTCTGTCGGATTTGGAATGGCAACGTATCAAATGCATTGGGGTGGTACATGAGGCTGATTTGGGACTGGGCCTTGGAGGTGGTCTCATTTTCGTGTGGATTGAGGATGCATTCATTTGGCTGCATGCAGTTAGGGGGTGCATGCTGCACATGTAGGGGTTGTTTATGGCTTCTTGATTGATTTGTTTGTTCATTCTGACTTTTAGAGGGCGCTGTCAGGGCAAAGTATGTATTGCACTATGGGGTCACATGGTACTGCACATGTTCGTGGTTTGTGGATTTCGCATTGTTTCTCTTGGCCAACCTACCTGATTCTCCGGATGTCGGCACTCCTTTCTCCATCCCTCCGACTCCCTCTATGCTCTCCATTCCTATGGTGGAGGCGCAGATTTCCTCCCAGGGGGTCAACTTGATGGGCGACTCTGAACCCCCCCCGGTAGCTGTGGCGATGTTCCTGTTCGCAGAAAGTATGCTGCGTACGCGGATCCGCAGGTCGTCCCACCGCTTGCGACATTGCTGTGGCGTGCGGGGTGTTGTCCCCACCGCACTAACGCGCTGTGCCACCAGGGCCCATATGGCCTTCTTGTTGGCAAGGGCCGTCCTGGTCATTTGACTGGAGAAGACGACGGCGGAATTTTCCTGGAGGGTCTCGGTGAGCAGGGTCAGTTCCTCTCGGGAGAAGTGTACCTGCCGCTTGCGGTCACACGCTTTCTTGGCTACCTTTCCCATATTTATTTTTTTAACTGGGGTTGCTAACGGGTTGGGATGTGTGTCAGGGTCGGATTTTTTATGGTTGTGTTGGGATTCGGATTTTATAGTTGTGCGGCGTGCTGTTTCCCGTTCCGGCCACATGCTTTTACTTCCGTTTCCGTATATTTACGGTGGCCGTAATTTGCGGTGCACGCTCGTTACGGTGACCGCTCATTACGGTGACCGCTAAGATGGGTGGCGGTATTGCACCTGGTGCAGCGTACGGCGGCGGTAAGGGCCGTTTTGGGGTCATTTCCGCCATCGCTGCCTTTCGGATTCCGCCATGGCGTAATGCTCGTGCCCGATGGGTCGTGATTGGCCGCACTTTGCTCCTTCGTGCAATGGCGGAAACGCTATTTACGCTGTTGCGGTCCGGTCAGTCACTTTCCGCCAGGGTCGTAATGAGGCCCAGTGAAGCCAGCAGACGGCCGTTGACGCTTCTAGGCGTCTGGTGCCGAAGACCTCTGACCTCCCAGCGTTCCAAAGGCTTTTCTCTTAAAGGGGAAGAAGTGATCCAAGACATTGAAATGGCTGAACAGGGCAAGTGTGTAGTGTGGTAAGGATGGCACCGGTGTATTCATTCAATTAAATACATAGTATCTGGGCGTTGAGGAGAAGCGTTTGGCGCCCCCTTGCACTGCCTGCTCCAAATGCTTGCAGCGCACTCGAATGCTGTGTAACTATTGAAGTCCCCATGCCTAACAAGCTGTTGCACCACATCCAACCGCACATGGGGGCCCTAAGCAGCATTCACATAGAATCTGGCTCAGAGACAGCCATCCGAGGGGCGGGGAGAACAGGATAATTCTGGATAGGGATTGGCTACTGATCACAAGAGGGTAACACTCCCAGAGAAGAGGATGAGGGAAAGATATATTCTGCTTTTAGGTGGTGTCCCCCTGCTCCAAATGAGCGCCCAACGTATAGGGAGGATGGCGAGCGCCCAACGTATAGGGAAGATGGTGGCAGGGCAGGCTGAAGGTCATGTAATACAAACATTAGAGTGGGTATCAGTACCAGATTTGACACAACACTGCTGAAAGTTGGGAACACTGAACTGGATCTGCCACAACACGGCCTGAGTGGCAAGAACACAGGTTTGAATCCTGATCCTGCGCTTAGAAACCACTCGCTGGTATAAAGCGTGTTATTAATGAACAAAAAAATGGGTTGCAAACTCTTGAGGGGATAACAGATGTACTACAACACCAGCCAAATGGCAGGGGTTGTAAGCACTGGAGTGTATCACAGATGTGTTGGCACCTCATTATCTTGCGCTCTATGCACGGGTCCGTGAGGCTGTAGAGCTCATGGCTGAAGCCAAGATCCAATTGGGTAGTCGTGCTGTCTGTGCAAGGCTCAAAGTGAGTACCAGCTCTACAGATAACAAGGTGAGGCAAATAGTGAGAGGTTTGTTATACTAACTCAATCCTATGGGGGATCTATGCAGCTCTGCCAGCCTACAAATTCATGAAGATTAGGCTTAACAACCTCATGAATATACCCCTTCTTTTCCAACGTTACCTTTATGGAGGGGATCCTCCATCTGCCCGTAACTCCAGTTATTGCCCCGTGCCTTTCACCCTAACCCCCCCTCCACCAGCGCCCTCACTCTCCCTAACACTTTTCCCTGTTGCTCCATCAACTTTTTGGGTAATGCTGACAAATTGCATTTTCGGTATTATTGGGGTCATTAGGAGTTAGCTGGTTCTGGAAAAATGCTGGTAAAACGGCTAGTACTACCGGCTCTGGCATTCTTTTGGGTCTGGCTTACTCTGAGTCTTCCAGTAGGGGCAGTGAACTACTGCCAGGCCCAACTTGCCAGGAGTTCAGGTCCCTACCGACAGAGTAATCACTGAAGCACGGGCACCGTTAGCAACAGTGACAGTGCTTCAGTATTTCCCATCTCTTGGAGTCCTATGGGACTGCATGGAATGGGAACTTACCACCATTGCCAGCACCCGGAATGTCCCGGTAACACCGGGATATCAGGTGCCGGTAACGGTAAGGCGAGTCTGAAGCATCTCTCTGCAAGCAGAGGCAGAGTCCAGCAGACCTGATGGAAAGTGCATGGAAATGCATTGCCAAATCTGCCTCCTTCCTATTTCTCTGAGGAGTTTTGCAGTGGGGGGGGGGCGTATCTGATTTCTTCTTTTAAACTGGTCCTGCTCCTCTTTGCCTTCTATTGTTTTTATTTTTATTTTTTATTTAATTGTGATACAATTTTCACAAAAAACAGAAAAGAAAAAGAAAGTTCCAAACTGAGTTCCAGATTCTTTAGCATCTGTCCACAATTAGATAGAGGTGTATCGAGGTGGGCGGAAACGTAATCATTTTTCCCCGGCATTTACAGGTTCAGCGACTTCAAGAACAAAGTCACTCCGATACACCTCGTCTGTTATTGCCACTAGTCAACATGGCTCAAAGATTTTCTGATTGGAAATGGCCGAAGTTCTTCAACAGATTGGCGAGAAACCAGCGTCTTTCTGTCACCAGACCTGTGCATTCGAGCACCAAATGCTTTGTGGTTTCAATTTTATCGGGTAATTTGCAGAAGCGACATTTGTTAGATTGCACTTGCTTGCGAATCACTAGAATTTCATTGGTTTTCAGCTGATTTAATCTGAACCTTAGAAAAGTTCTGCTTAATCCTTTATCCGGAAATTTATGTAGGTACCCACGAACCTCGTCGAGCTTCATTGGAGTAGACGGCAGATCAGCCGTCAGGGCGTAGCTATTGGCTACTTCCAAAGTGTGGATCCAGTCCGCTTCTAACAGTTTCTTTGAAACTTTATCGGGGTTTTGGATCAACGTTTCCGTGGTTACTTCAAGTTCTTTCAGTATTGATAGGTTATGTTGTTCCCACCTGGTAAGCATCCAGTTTTCACCACCTATGGCTATAGTTTCCTTACGAATGAGATCCAACACTTTGGGTTCCGGAGCATTGATCACTTTATGGTACAGCATAAGGCTGGCTCTCATTTTGGTTGCTAAGAGAGATGATAGACAGAGTTCTCTTCTTATCAACGCTATCGGTGTTGATTTGGACAATCCCAAGACACCTCGCCAGAAATAACCTTCATATTTAACCCAAACGGAATTGGGGAGCAGCGGCATAGCGTCGATGCCGTAAATCAGAGCAGTAACGACCTTCGTCTTAAAGAATCTTAAGGTTGGAATGATGGAGAATCTGCCATGTTTCCTGTCTACGGCCTTTGCTTGTGCCGCAAGGATTTTTAGTTTTGACCAAAGGACCTCTTGCATGGCTGCTTCCTCCTTGTCGTTACTGAAAGTAATTCCCAAGTATTTGAAGGTAAGCACTTTTTTCTAGGCAGCGGCCTTCACTGTACCATGAAAATGTCTGGTTCCTTTTTGCGTTGTTCCCCATTATTAGTATTTTGGTTTTGTCTTTATTCAGCCGTAAATTGTTCTTTGCCAGATAGCTCACCAGATTGTCCAGTTGGCGTTGGAGGCTGATGGGAGTCAAATCCATCAAAATGATGTCATTGGCATATAGTAATCAATCGATCTTAGAGCCTCCTAGCGAAGGTGGGAAGTATCTGACCATATTGGATGAGTCCCCATAGCCTGCGATGTAGGAGTTGTATAGAGAGTGCGTGAGGGGACACTCCTGCTTTACTCCTCTTGATATATAGATTTCTTCTGATAGGCGACCCTCTCCACTGAGGCAAACTGTATAGATGTACCCTGATGAAGAGCTTTTATTGGCTCCAGAATAGAGCGGGGGCACTTTTTGTTTTCCAGTTTTGCCCACAGACGCTGTCTATTGACCTGGTCAAAAGCTTCAACCAAGTCAATGAAGGCCATATAGACAGTGGGTCCGCCCTGGAGAGCTTTAGCCTTCAGGGAACTCAGTAACAAGATGTTTGTGGTGGTTCCTGAGTTTTTGACGAACCCGTTCTGAAAAGGATCTGCATAGTCCGAGGCACAAAGCCAAACTAAGAAGGCATCCAGAGCCATCCCATCACGTCCAAGAGGGCGATTGGTCTATAATGGTTTGGGTCGTCTGTCGCCCCTCTTTTAAAGATGGGTACGATGGTAGCTTTTTTCCAGGATGGTGGAATTGGAGAAGATCTTGCTCATTATATTTGCCCACAGCTCCGGGTGCTTCTTAAGTTCCATATTGCAGATACCATCTGGACCTGGGGCCCCTGAGTTGTTCAGTTTGGTAATTTCATTTAAGAATGATTCTTTATCTGCAAGGATGTTCCAAATTACTTTGTCACTCCTGTTCTTCCTAGCGACAGATGTATTCTGGGTGTTGTCATCCGCGATCAATGCAAAGAGGCCGGAAAAGTGGGATATCCATCGGGCCTCTCCCACGTTGTTCTGAATGTTGTCATTCATCTTATTTGATACCCCCTTAATCAAGTTCCAAAACTCCTTCAACTTGTTTCCGCAAATGGCAGAAAGCATTTGTTCAGCATCGCTCTGGTACAATTTATGTTGATACATTTTTAAGCCAGCTCTTGTAATTACGAATGGCCATTGTCCATCTCATTATGTTTTTAGGGGATGGAGATTTTTGACAGATTCTCTTCAGACGTCTGTGTAATTGTCTTTTTTCCACAAAGTCTCTATTGAAGGTGTGGTGGTGACGTGTCTGAGATTTAGTTGGATTTGTGGCAGTCATCAAGAACCTTGTCAGCAGGAGTGTATAGTCCAGTTCGCCCATAGTGCTCTTGGCGGAGTTTGAGCCATCATCCACCAGTCGTTTATACTGGGAGTCTATTTGGAGGAGTCCCTTTTCTGAGATTTTTACCCGATTCCCCCCCGAAGACACTTTGAGAGGTGTGTTGTTCGAAAAGGCCTGGAGCCTAGACGCCAAGTATTCTGTAATGGGAAGATTGTGATCACTAAACGTCGTTGACTCAATCCTAAAGGTGTGAATCTCAGAAAGCAGGTTCTTTGATACATATAAGTGGTCTATAGTCCCTTGCTGGATTCCTCTCTGCTACGATGGGGTCTGTAGATTGGTTTGTGATCAAAGCCAGTTGAGGTTGTGCATATCCCGTGCTGCCATCAACTCTTCGAGCAATTTCCCTCTTTGTCTCACTGGAAGATTTTGGTCAGGGAATTTGGCGTGAAGGCCAATCCCTTCACACGCTGCATTGAAGTCGCCGTTGATGATTGTACGATTATCTAGGTTTTTGACGTTTGCTGTCAACCTCGTCTAGCAGGTTCAGGAGCACAGTCCCAAATTCCTCGTTCGAAATTAAATCAGGGTTCCAGTACACGTTGATTAGGAAAATGTTTTCCTCTTTGGGTAGTTGAGAATCACTAATCGTATGTTTCCAATTTAGAATCAGTGCCTGGATCCAGTTGGGTGAAGTAAGGACCTCGAACACGTTGATGCCCGATCCTGCTCTAATTGTGGTTATGAGGCCGGCTGACGGTCGACCTAAGGGCTCTTTCTTTGTAGCTGTGAAGATTAATTCATAGCCGTCAAGCTGAGGTTTGTTGATCAACCATGTCTCTTGTAGGCAGAGGATATCAAAATGGCCCAAGTTGACGTCAGTTATTTTGGTTAAGTGGTTGAAGCCGTGCATGTTCCAGCAGCTGAGTTTTATACACTTGCATGGAATTAATTTGCCTCCATAGGTCTTTGCCACGTCTAAAAGTTGCTGAATTCCATCCTTAGCCAATGGTGCTTATTTTTTTGATGGAATTTTGAGTCTGTCTTAGGCCAAGACCAGAGCTCTAGGTTGTTGATGTCTGTTCTTTTAGATCTTGTGACTAACGAGTCATTTCGGAGTGGGGGTGAGGATCTCTGGGTCCGGACTGTTGATCGATCTGATGTTTCTTCCTTGCGAGTGAGGCTTTTCTGTGCATCTAGATCTGGTTGATAGGATGTATGGATTCTACGTCAGCAGTCGCCAGGTCTTTATGAGAGGTTCGTACATGATCCATCCTAGTGGTGTAGTGTGTTCGTAAGCCACCTGAGATTGACAACATTGTTTTAAAGCTTGCTGATTCCAAAACAGTTTTTTTTGCAGGTTCCACCGGTTCTTTTGAGCGAGTGATTTCTATTAGCTTGTAACCAAGTATCAGAAGACTTTCTATTTCTTTCATTAATTGAAATTTAATGACTTTGGAATTCAAATGAATATATGAGTAGTTGCTTCTTCCTGACGTGCTATGTTCCACCATCCAAAGATCCTTGTCCTGGATGGGTCTCAAGCTTGGTATTTGTGTTAGAACTTTACGAATGTTAGTTCTATTCATGGTCTCGCCACCATCTACATTTCAATCTTAGGATGCAGTCACTTTCAATTTGCTTTGACTCCGTTTAAGGGTCCCTTTCACTCTCATTGTCACGACTGTCAATTTCACAATGAGTGTAAATGGTAAATTTGGCACACAGAGGTACTAAGCCATCCGCTTACCTTGGCGATTGTAGACTCCAACCGGAAGACTCAAAGCAGATAGGAAGATTACCCTGAACAAATCCTGACACCTCCGCCCGAGGTAGTGTAACCCGGGTGAGGAAGCAGGATTCCCAGGGAAACCCTCTAATGGGAAGAAAACCCTGGACGACTTCCAAGCACGGTGGTCCAGTTGACGGCAGTGGATAGGACAGCTCCGGCAGGAACCCTCAATGGTAACCTCAGAAATCTGATCTGTCGATTTGAACAAGGGAAGAAGCAGAGGGAAGTTTAGATGAGAGCGCCAGGTAAGAAAAGAAATAAAGAGGTAATGGAAAGCTTCTCACCATCCGAAGATGGATTAGGAGTGATATCCGGAGCTTAATGGAGTAGGTGGGCTTCGGGAGAATCTAGATCGGGATAAATGGGAATAAGACACTGCGGTAGAGGTACGAGAGCCCCTAAAGAGCGGGAGACTTACTCAGCTGGAAGGGAGGTAGAGACGGGAATCAAAGGAGAGTAATCCGTGGAACCGAAGGCGAGCGGGATGAACGGGGATGGAGAAACCGGGGAGAACACTCTACAGAGGATCGAAAAAGACAGGTAAATCAGAATTGTTAGTTTGAAGAGAAAACAAGTGAGTAGGGAGAGAGAGAGATTCAGTAGCGAACTCACGGAGCGCCAAAGGCAGAAGCGACGCAAATTGCCGGTCGCTTGGTTTCCGTATAAAGGGTCACATGATCTCCATGCCACACGTGATCGTCTGTTCGCACGGTATGGGAGCGTGCAACAACTAGACCGCTGCTAGTCGGATGAGGAGAAAGGGAAACCACCCGCCTAGCGGGATGAGTAATCAAGGCACCACACAGACGGGTACGAGCCCATATAGACCACTTGCGATGAGGTGTAACACTCATGCCTGCTCAGATTTTTTCGATTGTTAGCAGGCCGCGAGTTCTGTGGAGAGTGTCTGGATCTGTTTTCGTTCCCGAGGTCTTCAGTTGTCTTACAACTTGTTTGGTTGCGGTTCGGCTCGCGTCTCTGAGGGCGGACATTCTCACGCGGGGAGGATCGTCTTCTCCTGATGTTATTCCGTGGCTTAGCCGTTGAGTCTGTTTGGTTTTGATTTACTGTCATCCTCCTTGATTTTTCTGGACCGCTTACACAAGCTTTAACCCTTCTTTCTGGAGATCTAGCTATTAGTAGAGGTGGGTCATGTATTTGTACTTTACTTGGCGGTTCCAGATTAGGAGTTGCTGAAGCCATCTCATCCGCTTTTCTCTTCGCGGTTCTTCTCATGCTGATTTCAGAGCCAGTCTCATCGATTGTAAGCAAACTCCATTCCGACTGGTCATCCACAATCAGGACAGCGCTGGTCACTCTTTCCTTTCCCAGGCTCTTGTGCACGTTTTTATGGCTTACCTCCCGAGGAATGTCAGCAGCCTGACGCTTCGTTGGACCTGCTGCCAATTGGATCACAGGTTTAGTCCATTTTTTGGGTTTTGGGGACTGGGCGTCAAAACTGTGTTTTTTTGATTTGGCTTATAACTGAAGTGTACAAGCGGCTTTTGCTGATTGAATATGCCGTAGGAAAAAATCCTGGGGTTTTGGTCTGATCCTTTGCTCTTAACCCTCTTACATGCTGTGGGCTTTGTTTAAGAAAAAGGGTATGAAGTTTTTTCTTGAGTTCCCGTAGTTGCATCACTCGGCCTATCTTCCTGTTTTTTCTCATCTTCTTCCTCTATTATGGCAATTATTGCTTCTAAAGGATCAATCAATTTCCCTGTGTCTGGGCCCGTGACACTCCTGGTTTGTGGATCTTCCACTCGAGAAGATTCTAAGTTCACAGATGGCAATTGCTCCGAGTTTTTTGAGTGTACTTTGCCAATCTATGGCAGTCCTCTCTGCCTGCTTCGTTGGGAGCTATTTGTTGCTCAGAAGATATAGTGTGGGCCCGCCTGAGTGATTGATCTATCCTGGCTGCCAGAGTACCCTCACTCCCTACAATGTAACCTTCCAGGTAGTTAAGCTTAGACTGCATCAGGGCTATAACCGACATCTGATCGTGCAAAGAGTCATTGATGCTCTCATAGAGCTTGCTGAAAGGTGCCAGCGCAACCGTTACTGTGGACATGATATTCAACAAATCGATTTTTTTTTGTGAGGAATCTTGAGAGGGCGGAGGTTGGATTTCGCTCAATCTTCGCATTGGTATCGGAGTGTGCGGCTTCTGCGGTATTGTTAGACCCTCTTTCTTTGGCGAGTACAGAATTCTTCCAGTTGGATCCAGATGACGTTATGGGTTTCCATGACTGCAGTGGGTAATTGATGTTTCTTGCAATCCTGGCCCCTTTGAGCCCTGCGCTCTCTCATTCTGTGAGCCAGTGCCTTCTGTGTGTTGTTTTAGAGATTTTGAGTGAGAACTTGGGCGAGTAGTTGTGCTCGCCTCGTGAGAACACCGTCATCAGTTTCCACTTTAGGATTTGCGATGGAGGCGGATGAGCCTGGAGTCGTATCGGTCCGCTGATAATCTGTTCCTGATATTGTTGGGTGTTTCTTAGTGCAATGCCATCTAAGAAGTGGCGTACCTTCCGCTGTCTTCGTGGAGGTACCGGGTTCTGATGCCCAGGGAGCAATGTAAGGGCCAGCTACTGGATCTTGTTGTAATACACTAAATGTCTCATGTTGCGAAAAGCTTGCCAGGATTTCGCTGTCTGAGAGATCGTGTTGAGGGTTCAGTAGAGCCTCATTTTTCCTCTTAAAGAAGTCATTCATGGAGTCCACTGTAAGAGAGTTAATTGGACCTTTCTTTGGGCCAATTTTTTTGTTTTTTTTGTTAAGGCCTTTGGTATTGCCGTCGGTCTTCTTGTGGTCTTACTGATTTTATAGCGGTAAGTTTTCATATACAGCGTTGTTGTCAAATTACTCTGACCACCATTTAGGACTCCTTTTTTAATCTTTTAGGGTTCTGATTAGAGTCCTGGGGGTCATCATCTCCAGACTCTCCGAATGTCGTTTGAGTGTTTGTTTTGCCAGAAGCCAGCCCCTCTGGATTGCATGCTAGTATCGGATCTCCTTTCCCCCAATGGGTTTCACATGAGTCTAGTTCAGAATGGCTTATCCTAGTCACTGGCGACTTCAGCTTCCTCAGAACCGTTGTGGTTTCATTAATTTCATGGACGATTTGGTCAAAAACTGGAGGATCACAAACCTCATTTGGACTCTTGAGGTCGTCCCGCGCTGGATTCAAGTGCACATCGATAGCGCACACCACTTTGGTTTTAACAGTGGGAAATTTCGGTGTTTGGTCGAAAACGGGGTCAGATCCATCCACATGGTTGGCAATTTGGGGTGAGGATCCTAGAAAGTTGGATACCGTTCGATCAAAAGTGGCAGTGTTGGGCTGAGAGAATTGTGTGTCGGCAGTGTTGTTAGTAGCAAGAGACACAATAAGCCCCTCTGGTACATTCAATGGGGCTGGAAGAAGCACCTCCGTGGGCGTCCGAATCGGAGGCTGAGGCTCAGCCGGGCCTGGGACCAGTGATGGTGCGGTCAGGCCCAGGGGTTGTTTGGCCTGGCCGGCAGGTGTCCGATAAGGTGCGGGACGGACCGAGTCAGCGGCAGAAACCTCTTTGCACCCCCGCGAATCGTCCAGCAAACGAGGGTGATCCGGAGAGTGAATAGGAATTTACGGGGAGACTGTTGGTTTCTGCGCCCGGCCGTGGGCGACAGGCTTTTCTCCCCGCTTCTTCAAGTTGGTTGTTGACATGGTCGGGGCCTTCGGCAGGCAGAGGACTCATCTAGGGGGCTCTGCCTCATTCCGTATGAAGGAGTCGCTGACAGGTAAGGCAGGGGAATGGGGAAGGGGGGAGGAAATATCGGGAAGGAGGGGATGGAAAGACAGGGATTGGGACGGGGGGAAGAGGCAAGGACGTTTTGGAAACAGAGGGGGATGGGAGTAGAGAACAATGGGTTGACGCCGTACCTGCACTGGCTCCAACCCCATTTGCCGCGATCCGCTCCAGCTCTGGCTGTGAAGAGCTCTCCATGAGGGGAACGGCGTGTGCACACTGTACTGCAGCGCTGTGTTCGGATAGATGGTACAGTTCAGTTCGGGCAGTAACTCATGGTTAGCATGGCCCCCCATGGCCTGCCACGGTCTGCCAAAGTTTGCACACTCAGCTGCACACTCTGCGGCTGCTCCGCGGCCGCTCCGCGGCAGGGGAGAGTATTTGTAAATAGCCTCAGGTACTCAGGAAACAATGGAGGCAGTAGAAAGACTCTGGGTCTGCCAAAGTCTGCACACTCCACTTGTTTTTTTTCACCGCCCATTTCTCAGCACTTTCCTCCTTTTTCTTGTGTCCCATTGCTGAGTTTCTTCTTCTTCCTCAATGTGTCTCTCTTCACACCAGGTCTTGCTCCAATCGTTTTCTGATGTCTGTTCATCTCCCTCTAAAGCATTACATTGAGACAATGCCACCCGTTGTCTATAGACATCGCACTGAAGGGCAAAAGCCTCACCAGGCCCACTGAGCACAGCACCTGAGGTTTGAAACTGCCAACCGACATACTAAGGAAGGTGAAGTGAGCGCCTGGGGTGTTCATATCCCAGGCAGCCCTTTCACTGAACCAAATGTCCATGCCTCCCATAACCCTCAGCACTCCAGATGGTTCTATGTTCTTTCATCGTCAGTCATTATTACGACTGCCTTTTAAATGAGTACAAAATTACAAAAAAGGTCGTTGAAATGTATTTTTTTGTTTTGGGGAAACCTCTCCCTTCCCCACCTATTTTAACTATTCCCGAGCCCCCCAGCCCCTTATCTACCCTTTCCCACCCCCCCAAAAATTTTGATAACCTTTTTTATAATGTTGTACTCGTTTAAAAGGCAGTCGTAATAATGACTAACGATGAAACAACGGTACACCCTCCAGACTGCCCCCACGCCTCCCCATCTGCTTCATCCAAAACGCTTGTTGCACTAGTGGGCAATGCATCCGTTTGTGACACCAAGAGACAGGCAGAGAGAAGAGAGGTAGAGTGACAGAGCTTGAGAGAGAGAGAGAGAGAGAGAGAGAGAGAGAAAGATAGAGAAAGATAGAGAGAGAGAGAGAGAGAGAGAGAGAGAGAGAGAGAGAGAGAGAGAGAGAGAGAGAGAGAGAGAGAGGGCTTGACAGTAGCAAATTGATAAAGCAAAAAGCAGTCTGGAGAGGCTAGTAGGAGACGTGGCGGAGCAAGTGAGGATGTTTTGACTTGTTAGGCCTTTTCATGTTTTGCTATTACTTGTAATGCTTGCTAAGCCATTGTGTGCCTTGCTATAGGTGCCTTCATTGTTTGCAGCCCTCTAGTCTGCTCAGCATTCAATGCTCTACCGTATATATTATACTGCAGCCCAAATGTAGCACAGGTATTCTGTCTGATGGGATTTGCTCCCACATGTTCCATTGTAAATTTGCTCTTGTGTATCCTTCTGTAAATCTGTCCCACTGCGGTTTGGCTCTTGGGTGATCAATGCTAATTTTGCTCCTCTGGGGTTTTGCCCCCTGGTGCCCAATACAATGAATGGCCTACCATGATTTGGCTCTCCAGGTCTCTGTGTAAATCCTGTGACTGGCTCCTAGATATCGAACCATAACCTTGCAGCATGATGAGCTGTTCCTAGGGACCCACCGGGACTCTGCCCTACTCTGAACTCTCGCCAGGAACCATTCTTACTCACTGTCTACTTGATATCCAATATTGCATATCCCATCCGCTATGTCTACCAGTATTCCCTGAGTTTCACAACTCTCATCCAGGATGACTCACTGCACATTGATCACTTTCAGAGAGACCAGCCTATGCTAGGGTGCCACAGGAATCTCCATGCAAGGACCTTACCCGAAGGGCACCACTACAGAGACGTTTCCCAGGGGATACCGTACTCAATATGTTGCCATGGCCACACTGGATTGATGCTCCATATTACGCACCGGGCCCTCCACAAACCTCCCCGCACTAACATTCGGAACATCTTAACCTGCTTAATCTATTTGCATAGAAGCCAAACCACGCACACAGTGTAAATGAATAACCCTCCCAACAAGCATCTAGTAATATAACGCTACAACTCAATCCACTCAGATATCACAGCGATGAGCATGCAAGGCACCCCTATGGACACCAATGCCTCTATGCTCTGGACCAAGAACACCTAAAAGCACACCTGCATGCAGAGTTCAGGGTACTTCCGGTTTTCACGCAGTAACACAACAGCAATGACATCTTGCATATTCCCTTTTCCCAAAAAACCTAATCGCCCCCATCTCTTTCAGACCCACCAGACAGACTGGAGACCATGCAAATGACACGGCTGCATGGTATGACGTAACATATAGGAGCCGAGTAAAAGCAGCCTTTGTGGAAGGTGGCGAGGTCCTCAACAGAGAGAGGTTTTAGAACTGTGAGCTACAGTAGAGGGCAACTATGTGTTGGTGTTCAAGGAACCCTGGGATGACATGAGCAGCAGTATTTGGGAGGAGTTTATTTAGCAAGCTAACTGAGCAACAGTGAAATAACTGAGTAAGAGGCGAACAAACAACTGAAAATAGTCACTTGTCATTTTGTTGGACATTGTTTTCAGAAACTAGCCACAGTGCCAACATGAGGAGATGAAAGAGTCGCAGGGGGTTTGGAAAGTCAGAGATGTTGGTCAAACCAGATTCCCAGAAGTTCTTCTTCATTTTGTGACTGCATTCTGGGATGGCTGTTTTTCCAGTGGGTCTCATAAATAGATCGTTTTTAAAACTATGCTAGATACCCTAAGGTATTTTATAATTATGTGTTACCAGATATTTATTGCTGCTGTGCATACAGCCCCTAATCATTTCAAGAGAGGAGGAAATGGGTTTAGAGACCAGTGATGGATTTAGGATTTCTAAAAGGGTCCTGTGACATTTACAGCTTGGGGAGTGGTGGCTGGTGATTTTTTTTGTATGGAGCAAAGGTGCAAATATTTCCCAGTAATAATTGTGAGTGACCAAGCAAACCAAAGGAGTACACACAAACCATGGCAACCTTTGGCTCGCCAGATGTATTGGACTAGATGCCGCATGTTGTAAACCCCTGTGCTAGGGTGTAAAAGTCCTGGTGCAGGCAAAGCTGTTTCTGAAATGGTGGTCTGCAAATGTCCCATGCCAACATTCTAGTGTGCATGTGTGCCCTGCTATAACCCGTCTCCTGACATCTACTACACCCGCACTGCAGTGGCACAGTACAGGTTCAAAGGTCAGATGTGCATCTCTGACAGGTCCTGGAACACAAAGTCCCTTCAGGTAGACGTGGCATTTTAACTCTCTGCACCTCTAGTCCAAATCTGATAAATGTATGCCTAAGTCTGGTGGCACATACATCTTTAAATATACGCCATGCCTTGTTGTGGCATGTTGGCACAGTGATTGATAAGGGCACACAATTATTCAGCACAGCAATTTGATATCAAACAGGTGTCAGCTCATAGAGCAAGGCCAGCTATGACAGGGCGGAAGTCTCCACAACTTCTATTTGAAACAATAGCCAGGATACGGCCCCTTTGATCCTCTGTCAGGAAGGGGAACACCTTCCCCCATGGCATGGAAACCTCAGGTAGGAGGTCTCATGGAAACCAGTGCTTCAGAGGCAAGACTGACATGACAAAGCCCGCCTCACACCTGGGTGCTGAGCACTGGAGTCTCTTTGAAACCAGCAGGCATGGTAAGTGGCAGAGTTACAGTATCCAGAGAGTCATGGTAGATATGGAGACGGATCCCACTATCTACATTATGTTAGGGCTCTTTTCTGTTCTCCTGTCCGCGCACATTCCTTCATGGCAAGGTACTCTGGTTGTGATGTCATGAAGCAAAGCGGACTTGTTACAACAACTGGAATTCGACCTCTGACAGAAGGATTGCTTTTGACCAATCCACTGTGACATTAAAAGTAGAAGAGCACCATCTCATTCTTTGATTTATCTTTGAACCATCCTGAGCAGAAGAAGACACTTTGGGCCTTTGATGGGAGTACCGATTATTCTAAAGCCATCTGCAAAGGAGACAGAAGGCATTCAAGGCAGATGAGCGCTCTGTCCCCTAACCATTCCCATGGAACACTGGGGGTGACTGCTGCTGGACCAAGACCTCTTTGCTGGCTGCACTTGAATCAGGCTCCTGCTCACTGTAGCTGAAGGATCCTGTGAAGGTGCCAATCAAGCTCCCTGGAGTAGGAGTGCAGGACAGAAGGACTCATCTTGTCCTATGACCCCAGAATGGACCTCCCAGAAACCTAGAAGTCAAGGAACAGCTCTGCACCCTGATTTCCACACTGAGACACTTGTGAGCTACACTGGCCCAAATACTGCTTACCTGTCCCACGTTTCTTTGATTAAACAAGTCAGGAAAGCTAAAGGAGAATCTTTGGGTTGCTAAGCCTAAATACAACTCGTAGGGGTATTCCTCGCCAACTGGTGTGTTTTTATTTTCAGATCGGTTTTTTGTCTACAAAGAAGACAAGTCTGCCTACCCATTTAAAAGCATTAATGTTGAATGCCAATGCGGTAAGCCTTTAGTAGGTTACTTTGTGTCCCTACTTTAATATTGGCTTTGTGTAAAGTACAGCTTAATTGACGGCTGTTTTTCTACGTTGTTCCTCCCTAGGGTATATGTGGTACATCACGAAGAAGCAAGAATTTAATTTGGGTACTAAATGTGTTACGACCTGTGTTTGTTAGATAAATTGCCTTTTTCTTGCCCCTGAAGAAGTTCTTTTATATTTCCAACTACAGATAAAGAACGAAACATGTTGGGTTTTCAAAGATGTTGTATAAATAGCCAACATTTAACAAAAAGGTATTTAGATGTTTAGAACCACATGTTTGTAAGCATGAGGATTCATTCAATAAGGGCATAAGGTGTAGTAAGAAAGTAGCGTATAGGTAGGGACTGTTCTTTGTTTAAATTGGGAGTGTTTATCACTACACTGGGTCTCTTATATATTATGGAGGCACCATTTTTTGAGCACAGAAGGTTGCAGTATAGGTTTTTATTCTTGAATTTTTAAAGGTGAAAATTTAGGAGTATTGATTTAATTGCATTTTAATTTTGGAAAATAGAAAATGAAATAAATTGTGTGTTTCTATTAGATAGGTGCTAGGCACCGAGTTTTAATCATCATATGAATATGTTCACGAAATGTTAAATTTAATAAAGTATTATAAATGAAGGCAGAACTGTTTGGTTTGTTAAGGTAATTTGATGAGTGGTGGGCATCATCCCAAGGGAGGGATAACATGGAAGCCACAGGTTCTTTAGTTTGGAAACTGTCGTAAGCCGTGCTATGGGGATGAATCTCGGGGCTATATACATTTTGCCCAGAGTCTTTTTTGTGTTAATTGTCCACGTTTCTCCATGCCACGTGCCGTTCCAGCTTGGTCCGCACCTTATGATGGATGCAGCTGGAAAGCTCAGCAACCTGATGCTAAATCACTGCCTCAAAGAGCCTGGCTTGATGTTGTTAAGCCCCCCCAACCCCCAAGAGAAGCATAAGGTGCTGTGAAGAGACCCTGTTCTCTTGGTCCATTTCTGGGACCATAGTGACTTTTAAGCCTCCTTCCCTACCTTTTCCTTTAAAAACATTGAACATTGACATTGTGGCCCAAACTGATTGCCTAAACAGCCATGCTAAGCAACCCAAAGAAACCTTGCACAAAAGTCTGCATTATCTGTGTTCTTTTATGGTGGTGGGTTTTTCTAGTGTTTTTTTGTTAGTGGATTGCAATTTATTGTTTAATTGAAAATCTCTATTTTTGTAGAACCTTGATTGGACATTGTTTTATTTTGGGACCATTGTACTTGAATTGGCCGTCCCATTCTGTCTAACAGGTCTTGCATGATGTAAATGATAGGCTGCATCATCCCGTAACTGGGGGGATGGGGAGGCGCAGGGACGTCATTTCACCAAAATGCCATGGGTAGCAGAAGTGACATCACACAACCCTTGAACTCTGATGACATCACAGGAAGTGATGTCATGTGACCCCACCCAGAAGTGACATCATGGGAAAATATGGAAGACAACCTTTCACCCCGTGACAAAACAGGAAGTGGCTTCACATAGCATTGTTTCTAAGTACACTGCACAAAATATGGTTATGATATCACTGTAAAGTGATACACATTTCATGCAAGAATGGATCACCATATGTATTGTTTATATCAGTGCATATAGGCCCATATTACCAAATTACTGTGAATGCAAGCAGATGTAAAACCCCAAACGATAACAATGTGTTATTATACAGCACTTACGCTTAAGCGCTTCATATAAAACAAATATATATGAAATATCACCCAACCTGTGTTAGTACTCATTTATCAACCTCACAGGATGAAAGGCTGAGTTGACCTTGTGGGGAGTCGAACCTGTAACCTGCAGATCACACACACATTACAGCAGCGAGCGCTCAACCCACTGAGCTATCTTATGCTATAGCAAACAGAAAACCAACCACGCTAGAAACAAAGAGCCACATGCTGCTGGCCACAGCCCACGAGCCTCAACTGAAAAAAAACTACAAAAAAACGTTTTTTTAAATATATTTTTTAGGTGTAGCAAGGTAGACCTCGAAATAACTTGAGGGAAATCAGGTGAAACTAGAGGTTCTGAGGAAGCAAACCTAACATATCTTGAATAAGAACAAAAACAACAAGGCTCCCACAAATATTATCGGTTTGGACATACAATTCACTGGATAGTGCTTGGGTTATCATAATTGCAAAAGCAGTTCAAACAATGGCAAGTAGAAGTTCACAGAAAATACAACCTGACTTAATTGGTAATTCTGTTAAAACAAATAGTTTTAAATAAAAGATGTAATGTTTAAAAACAAATACATAAAAGCTAACATCTAAAAACTAACAAAGTGACTAGTGCTCAAAAAAGTGCTAAGTGTTAATCACCAAACAACTGACAATGTGCAAAATACGCGGTAAATCTGTATCTCTCTCTTAGATACTCTGATTACATCAAGTGTTCATATATACATATAAATGACATCAGATTATTTATACCTTGATTTTTTGTTAAAACAGGTCACACAAATACAATATCTGAGACCTTCATTAAGGGATGACTCAAATCTAGATGCCTTAGTGGAAAAAGTACCTAAAGTGCACCTTTCACAGTATTTCTAATACTTGTTAAGATACTTTTTATTAGTATCTATACATGCCCTAGGTAGACCTCACCTGGAGACCCCAAAATGACGTCCATGGGGAGGGGGTGATCATACTTCTCAAAACGTATTGGATAGCATTAAAGAAGCCATCCTCCTCAGGACCGAACCACTATTGAATGCTTAGGACACTCTCCAGTGTCTTCCCTGGAAATGGAAGAGTGGGGAAAGGATAATCGTTGGCCAGATGATTGTGGTTCACTGCCAAATTCACAGGAAGGAGTCGGTCCAGTATATTATCAAGAGACTCAAAAGCACCCCAGGAGAAAGGAAAGAGACCATCAGTTAAAGAAACAGCAGTAGCAAATCAACGGTTTGAGTCACTGACGGTCAAGCTGAACCCATGGTGATTTGAAGGTCGTGGTGTGGGGACTACAGAGTCTTCTGAAAGACTGTTGCCTTTTGGACCTGGCTGCTCTGATTTGATTGATTGGAGTGGCATTGCTTCTCAGAAAGAACACAAGCCACCAAGGCATTGTGCCTACACGCCAGGCTACATATCATCCTGGAGAAGCCTGCACACATATTATTAGGCACGTCAATCCATGCAGCAACATAGCACTTACTTGCCTCAAGGCTTACATTAACATAAACACTGTGACATGAAAGAAGGGCTGCCTTGATAGAGCTATCATTGTTTGCCAGTGCAACTTCCTTTCTATGAAGCTGCTGCTTCTGAGGCAATATGATGCCGGGCACCATGGGAAACTGGATACTTAAAAAGTAAGGGCGCACTGCTCTCTGACTTACGGACAATACTAGCATTCATGTGTTGTCAACTGTGCAGGTGTAGGTGACAGAAGGCCAATAGCCCTGCAAGGCTATCCGAAATCTCTTTGATTCTATCACTGTCTGTGGCCTAGGTTTGATACAGATTGTGCACTGATGGGGGGAGAAAAGCCTGACTCCAGTCTGTGCACAGACTGCAACATCCTCACTATGGGATATCAAAGAGTTGAAGTTACTGCCTCTACTTAAGCATTACTTAATGAAGAAAGGGATGTCCTTGGACCTTATGCCATCCAGAAATGTCTGTCGCTTGCAAATTTGTTTTAAGGATCTGGGGTAGGAAGGATACGAAGGATCTCCACCCCCAAATGTAAGGCACCGAATGAATGAAACAGTTTGAGGGATCCCACCAGAAAGACAGGTACAGGTCACCAGTGTGTCTGCATATCTAAATAAATTAAAGGTTAAGAATAGTCACTTAGTTCATCGAGGGATCATTTTACGATCATATATTAAAATCATCACATTTTGGACACATGATTTTCAGTGCAGATTATGTATTATCTGATGCTCTATAGCACACACGTGTCTATTTTCCACCTCTTCCAAACTGATAGTAAATAAGGAATCCGTCTAGTGCTGGCAGTCGGGCCGTGTCTTGTCTGGTCTAACACAGGAACCAACCAAATCTCTGTTATGAAGATACGTTGGTGAATTGAACTCATGTTGTGAACCAATTAGGAGTTGTACATACATGAACATGCAAACCAAACCATTGAGCCGTCCTAGCCATATGGTGGATGTCGAAGCAGTTGTCCAGCTAGGAACAAAGATCATCGCAAATATCCTAGACAAACTATGACCACCCACAGCCGAACGTTGCCGAACTAGGGTGTGTTGGTGAGAAAAACATGCCTGATATAACCGACTACAGTTAATGGCAAACATAAAGTCATCATCAATGTTTTAAACAAAGAGCTATTTTTTTATTGATTTAGCTGTTTATAACAACTTTTCAATATAATAATAGAAATACATTAGTTTACAATAATTTTACAATTCATCAATGGGTCCACTTCAATATTTGCAATTGTTTCAAATGACAAATGTACATGATTTGTAAAGAAAAAGTTAAAACACAAATTGCTTAGTCTAATACAGTTCCTGATTAGAGCACACATGACATAAAATGCTATTGATCATATAGTTTGACAACGAATGTGTGTAATCCACCTCTTTAATACCATACATCTCCAGAATGTTCTGCTTGGGAGTGTACAGAAGATATAAAATCGCATGAACATAATGATTCACCATCATCCCAACTTAAATTCTCCAAAAAAATGCATTGAAGCTATTCTCACACTGTTTATGTTAGTTGTAAAAATGAAGGACCTCCTTGAGTGCCTGTGTGCCCCCCTGCCCCTCCGTGAGTGCCCGTGTTCCCCCTGGCCCTCTGTGAGTGCCTGTGTGCCCCCCCCTCCCCCCCTGAGTGCCTGCTCCACCCTCTTTGCTCTGCGTTCCACCCCCCTTCCTGCCTCATTCCCTTCCCACCTCCTCACTTCCATCCTCTTCTACTACCTTTCCTACTCCCCACTCCTCCTCCCTCCTCTCAGACTTCCCCCTCCTAGCACTTACTCCTATCTTTTGTTCCGTGACTCTCGATAGCAGCTTGTCTGTCCCCCCTCCTCCCCCCTGTTCTCTTCCTCCCCCCTCCCCTACTTTCAAATTTGTCACCGACATTTTTGCTCAGTATCGTGCCTTGTTCTCCTTTCCCCTCCATACCCTTGCCCCCCCTCCCACCCCTCCTCTTGTTACCACCTGCACTGCGTAAATTGTCGTCAGACATAGTAATGTTACTGCTTGCTTTGTTCTCCTCCTATCCATTACCTCTTGCCTTACTTGTTCTATGCACTTGCACTATCAGAAATGTCGACAGGCCTATTATGATAGTTATTTTTACATTCTGTACTGCTTCAAGGACCTTGCTGAATGTAACTGTATTTTCCTTTGCTCCCCTCCCTCCTTGAAGCGCTTTGAAACACGTTGTGTATAGGCGCTATATAAATAAACTATCATATCATATCATATCAGGACAAATCCTTTATCTGTGTTGCAAGACAGTAGAGACAAGAAACGTGAACACGAGACTATATAAGTGATCCATACATAACTCTGAATTACTTGTGCAAACATGCAAATCAAACAGTTTTAAAGTCCACGTGTCCCTCCTACCTGTATGGTGAATGGCGTCAGCTTCTTTTTGTTGATGGCTCTCTCATCAATGGTATCTGCCACAGAGAGGTTGACCATTTTGCTGAAAGGAAAATTGTTCAATGGTTACCCGACTAATGTTTAATAATCATGCAGATGTTACACAGCTTCTCCGGGGGGATAATAAACCTGGGACCACTGACTCCACTTTCCAGAAATGTTTGCTCACTGCCTTTTCCTCGATCTTGTGTAATTCCCTCAAACTTACTAATGAGGACACTGAACTAGCGGTTTTGCAAAGGCTGAAACAGTCTCCCGCTTACCCTCCCTTTGGGTCCAACCTTTCATAATTCGATATACTCTCGTTTCCTTAAGCATCCATTAGACCAGCTCCCAAAAGCCATTTGTGGCATACGCTGCACTTTATAAATCTGAACAGAATAGAATAGAATGTGGTACCCCACAATCGCATGTAGACCTCTTGAAATCAGAACATTAAAATCAATATCGGGCTCTTTTCACACAAATGGGAAATGGCATGGAGAGATCCACGACTGTGTACACATCCATGTCTGCGGACTACACTCGGCTATTTTGATTTTTTCGTGAGGGTCTGTAGGGCAGGACCAGAAATATGTGTTAATGCCACCTGCTGTGCATGGCGGGCGGCATAGACATGAAACACCATAGATTCCATCTGGTTTTTGCAGGAAATAAAAAAAACTGCTGGAGTCCAAAGAGATCCCTGCATCTCCAACTGCATAATGATTCAGTGCTGGTGGCGGTGCATGCGGACTTGGTGTACGATGCAGCTGATGTTCCGCCCCCCCCAATTACATGCTCCAAATCATCGAGTATTGCACTGATTGTAATTTATTGGTGGAGACATTATGGTCCACTCCCCACCCTGCCCGCATCACAATGAGCATGTCAGTATTACAAGACATATGAATATTCCATTATTAATGGCAAGCATGCAGAAAGACATCTAAATATTCAATTATTAATGGCAAGCATGCAGAAAGACATCTAAATATTCAATTATTAATGGCAAGCATGCCGTGAATGCGTACAGATCAGCACAGCCCGCATAGCCAATGCATTACTGCTGCAGGTGCACAGGTAGATCATATTAAATAAAATTGCAACGGGGCGTAAAACTTACCTATTTTAGGAAATAGTTGATTGAAAATTGCATTTGAGGATCTGCAGTAGAACGTCCCATATATTTTAAGCATAAACTAATCAGACACTAGGTGTGCTGGTTATACGATTAAAATAATATGCGGAGCACCCTGCTGTGCAACACATATTCTGTGTACATTTTAGGACCATTAGCCGAGGTGGAGCCAATACTAAGGAGCACATTACCCTCACAGGATTGCAATGTATAGTCCTTGGTAGACTACTTACTGTGCATTTGTGGCTCCTATGAAATGAATCAAGAAAACCTCTATTTTTCAAGCACCAAGAGACAATTCCCGTTGTGAAATTATTGTTGTTAATTGTGACGAGTTTCACAAATGGCAATTTAAACAGTGGAATAAAGAGGAACGCTTTTATTTAGCAAATGGTTGAATGTGTAGTCAGTTGCTCTTCTCTTTGGAAGATCACAGACCTTCTTTATGTAAACCTCGTTTAGGTGCTTTGTACCTCAATAGCCATCATACAGTATTTCTGACTATATCAAGATTCACAATGTCTTTGTGGACATAAGGCATCAAGTATCTCAATACCTCTGGGGACATTGGACTTCATGATCCAGTGGCAAATTGTCCGTTCATCAGGTCCCAAACTGTGATGGATCGGGTTGGTCCTCGATGTCTCCCTACCTCTTTGGGCAATGGATTTCAAGTCTCAAGATGCAATGCTTTGATTCTTACTCAGTTCTTCATTAACAATATTTCCTTTGTTTTCTCAGCTTTATGTGTCTCTTGGGATTTTGAATTTGTAAATCTCAATATGTAAACTTGCTCTATTCTCTCAATTTCTAAATATCGTTTGAGAGCGTGGCGGTGAAGTCCCAACATGCAATGCTTTTCTTTTCACTCTGTTTCAGATTGGCTGTAGAAACCGACATGCAGAATTTGTTGTCACACTCAGTTTTTTGCCTTTGTTTCCCCCTTTGTTCTGTCAGTTCCCTGAAGGGCTGTGCCATCTGGCATTGATGCTCCACCTCTCACATTTGAGCATTCTCTGCAGTGCCACAGTGTATTCCTCACCAGGTTGACTCCCTCTCCCTGCTGGCTTGGTTTGCTCCTCCGCAGCTTCCATCCCTTCCCCAAGTCTGCAGGGCAGCATAGCCAGGAGTTCTCTCTTGTCCTTTTGTAACAGTCCGTCTTGAAGCCGCGGAAATAGGGGTTGCATCACAGGTCAATAGACATGACAGAAAGACTCCTGATTCTGCATTGTTCTTGGGATTGTCAAAGGCACCTCAACACATGATATTAATGGAAGCCATTTTAAACAAGGTACACATGGTGGTCTTTAGAGACCATATCCTGTAGGCAGTGGCGTCATTAGAGGGGGGACTGGGGGGGGCAGGACCCCCCCTGTGAAACCCTGTGCCCCCCATGTGCCCCCCTACCTAAAACGAGCAGTGACCATGTTCTCCTCTTACTTTTATCTGTGCCCCCCTACTTATGTCTTTGGCCCCCTCTGTTCCCCTCCTAAATTTGATTTCTGGCGACGCCACTGCCTGTAGGATTCATCTTCTTTCACAATATCATTTATATTTGCTCTGGTGTCTGAGTGGTATGAATCAAACAATGGAAAAAACTAAATATTTGAGCTATTTGCCTTTTATTTGTTTTTGATCAACATAGGTCGGTCCAAAAAGTACTTAAGTCTTCCCCCTTTTTCAGGATTCTTAGTTTACTCACAGTGTAGACCCCAGTTTTTCACGGGAATGTTGTGGAGCTCACACTCTCTCTAAATACTTCTTTAAACGCTTATTATCTTGTACCAAAGTTGTCAACAAAGAAGTTTGGGGTTCTTTATCTTCTCAGATCTCTAAGCGACTTCTTCAGGTTCACAGTACCTCATTGGGTTCAGGTGCTTCTTCAGGGTTATAGCGCTCTTCACGGTGTTAGTGCTTTTCGGAATGTACGACACCCCATAGTGTGCAATTGCTCTTTCAGATGCCCAGCACTTCTCTTGGATCAAGTGGGTATTTTTTAGGTTCGCTGCATCTCTCGGGGGTTAAGTGTTTTTTACAGCGTCCTGGCCCCTCCCAGGATTCAAGAGCTTCTTCTGATTCACATCATCTGACAGGGGCCAAATTCTTCATCAGGTTCGTTGTGCTTCTCAGGGTGCAAAACATTTTCAGACTTGCAGTGCCTCTCAGGGTTCAAGAGCTCCTTCAGATTCACAGCATCTCTCGGGGACGAAGGATAACTCGGGGGCAACACGTTTATCTTGGAAGGAAGGCAACGCAGCGCAGCACAGGTTCGAATCCTTTGTATTCACAGCACCGCTTGGGGGTCAAGTGCTTTCTCTGGTTGATGGCACCTCCCAGAGTTCAAATGCCTCTACAAATGCATGGCATCTCTCAGGGTTCAAGTGCCTCTCCAGTTTCCGCAGCACTCACTTTCAGGGATCACACCCCATCTCAATTCCACAGCGTTTTCAGTGTTCACATCACTTTAATGGGATCAAAGGACAGCCCAATTACAGTTTTCAATCTTCACATTACTTTAAGGGATTGTTAGTTCCGGAGCGCTTTTAGCATTCGCCTCACTTTGTATATTTGGAGAGCCCATTTTATGTTATCTTGGCTCCTGCACAAAGTTCTTTCTTTGCTGGAATCGTGTGGGAGCCTTTCCCTCCTTCCCAGTTTTAAAGAGACTGGTAGCATTCGTTCAAAGGTCATCCCACTAGTCCTGCAGGACGTGTGATCGCACAGGAGGTAGCATAATGGTGGACGCCATCTTGAATATGTCGCTATGTCTTGCTGGCAGCATGTGTGGACTGTTTCGTATAATTTTTTATTTACTGTTGCTTGCTCTATTTTTGTCATTCTGGTACTCTTGTGGTTTATCGGCATGCAGCGTCTTTATGAATGTTAACATTTAATGTGTGCCGTAAAGTTATCAACATCTAACTGACTGACTGCTCTACACTCTCAGAAAGTTTGGCGGTTTTCGCGAACACAGGGGGGCCCGATTCTTAAGTTGGTGCAGTGAATGTGCTAAAGAGCACGATTCACTGTGCCAAATCAGGACGCCCAGGCTCCACCACTATTTTGAAGTCGGCCTAGGCATCCTCGTATTGCACAACAGTGCACTTTAGGCATTGCGCCTGTTTTTCGTCATAACGGTCGCAATCCTGCAACTCTGCAGCATTTTTGTGAAATAACGACATCTTCATTTGGTGTATATGAACATCAAAAGTCTCCATCCTTGAAGTGGAGAAAATGATTTCCTCCCTGAAGCAATCTAGATGCCAGGGTGACAACTGCCCATCACAACTAATTAAAGATGCAGCGAGAGGCCTGTCACCATTCATCACCAAGCTCATCTCTTGAAAGAATCGTGGGTCCTACCTTTGCTGAAAAAACAAACCTTAGATCCAGCCATTCCAACCAACTACAGGCCTATCACAACAGTTCCCTTCCTTCTGAAGATACTTGACAGAGTAGCGTACATTCAGATACAACAATACCTGGAAACAAATCACCCCCTCTGCACCCGCCAATCAGGTTTCAGGCCTCAACACGGCGCTGAAACTGCACTGATAGACTTAAAAACTCAAATTGAGGCACTCACAGACAAAGGGAAAACTGCCATGCTGCTCCTCCATGACTTGTCAGCTGCTTTTGACTTGGTGGACCATGAAATCCTCTGCAATCACCTTGCCTCAGCGGCTCACTTTCCGAAGGACACAGTAGCATGGGTTCAATCATTCCTTAACAATAGAACTATGCAAGTCTTCTCCCCTTCAGACTCAGCAGATTCTATCTTCATAACTTGAGGGGTTCCACAAGGTTCATGTGTTTCACCTACTATGTACAATATCTTCACAAAGCCACTGTTTGACAAATTGGACCATCTGGGGGTCAGCTACACTAACTATGCCGATGACACCCAGATCCTCATACCCCTTTCGGCCAATTACATCACCGGCACGGCTCTTGTGAACAAAATGTATCTCCTCATTCAGGCATGGATGGCCACACATGGCCTATGCCTGAATGACGACAAGACTGAACTCCTAATACCCCGGAAAACCTTAAAAAACTGAACAACGAATACTCCTCCTTCAACATTGATGCAACTCCATCAAGGTTGTAAAGGAAGTAAAAATGCTTGGATTCTACCTCAACTCCACCCTAACCATGAACAAACAAGTTAACTCCTTAGCGTCCACATGAGCATATACATGCAAATTAATCAGGGCCTGCAGACCCTACTTATCCCAATGCCCTCATACTCTCAAGATTGGACTATTGTAATGCTCTCTACATGGGGGCTAACAAGTACATCTTAAACAAAATCCAAACGTTACAAAATAACGCCCTAAGAACGGCACTAAATATCCAAAATAAAGATCACATATCTGTGATTAGAAGACAAAACCACTGGCTGTCAATTAAAGACAGAATTATGCTAAAAATGACCTCCTTGACCCACAAATGCCTCAACAATGCTGCACCACGGTACCTCTCTGACCGGTTAACTAAGAAAACCAACAATCACCTAACTAGGTCCTCCAACGCATGCTACCTTAGTGTACCGCGCTTCAACCTAGCCAAATCTGGCAGCAGAAGCTTCCCAGTCATGGCAGCTCAATCATGGAACTCACTCCCTTACTCACTCCAAGCTGATCAAACCTACCCTAGCTTCAAACGAAACATACAGAAATGGATTAGAACCAATGACGGTCACCCTGTAACTTAGTGACAAACAAAGCCATCATACAAGTTTGCAATTGAAATTACATAATACGTGGATTCTTGAATGTAACTGTATATAATGTAATGTAACTATATATTTTTAACTGATCACCTGTAACATGTTAACCACAACTTGGGAACTGTAAGTATCGCCACCTTGTATTGGTTATACTACGCCTGTAACTCTATGTATCATCAAGTTTAAAGTCTCCTTGTACTGCTTGCGCCCAGTTACCTTCGGGTTTGGTGCGCCATATAAAAACAATAAACAAACAAACACCAAAGTAAGCAGCTTCAAAGTTGTATCCTGCAACCTTGAAGCTACTTACTTTGGTGTATATTGTGCAGTTAACGAATGTGGCGGTTGCTAGGTTGGTTTCCTACCCATCCTAGCAACCGCCACATATATTCCGAAAGTGGCACATTCATACCGACTTCGGAAGAATGCGCCACCTTCAGAATAGGACGTAAGTACCGAAAAAGGTTGTTAACGCTTTTAACAACCTTTTTGGTACTTAAGATCCAATTGAGAATCGGCCCCACGGTCGGCTGGCCACAAGATATATTCATGGAAATTAAATCTAGGACTGTTTCAGTGAAGCAAAGGCTTAGCTTACTCACTAGGTTGCATGCACCCATGCACAGGCAACACACCATTGCCTTTGTACGCTTGCACGTTAATAGCAGACTATTTTATCCTTTTCCTCTGCGCACAAATGCAGTTTGGCCTGTTCGATTTTTGTGCAATATAAGTGCCTCAACGGAACTCACTTATCATAATGAGTGTAATCGATAAAAACAGGCGGTATTCAAAATCCTGAGGGCCCGATTCTCATCATGGCGCAGTGAGCGTGCTAAATAGCACAATTCACTGTGCCATTTCTTGATGCCCAGGCACCACTGCTATTCTGAAGTGGGCCTGGGCGTCATCGCAGAGCACGACGGTGCTTTCGTTGTTATCCACCTGTTTCTGTTGGAAACAGGCGGATGAAGATTCTCGGCAGCACTTTCGTTAAATAACGAGGAAATCGTTGTTTAACGAAACTGCTGCCGAGATCAAAACAAAAGCATGTGCTGCCTGGAGCCCTGCAAGTTCGGAGTGACGCTTGTGGCATCCTGCGTTTTTACATCCTTTAAATAATTTTTATGAATTTGAACATCTTTCCATGTTGTGCTGTTTGATTGGGTTGTGTATTTTAGAATGCTCCAGTGGTGCCAACAATGTATGTTTTGTATTTACCTGTGATGTAATTGTTATGCAAAGTATTCGTTTTGAAACTTGAAAAATCCTACATCTTTTTGGTCACAAATGTTGGCAAGTATGGCAGCATACACACAAATAATATATCAGATCCACCTGTCACAAACAAACAACTGCTTCTTGTGGCACTCCTCCGAACGGCACCAATTGTTTACCGAGGGCCCGATTCTCATCATGGCGCAGTGAGGGTGCTAAATAACACGACTCGTTGCGCCATTTCTTGACGCCCAGAAACCACTGCTATTCTCAAGTCGGCCCGGGCATCTTCGCAAACCAGTGCTTTCCCTGTAATCCACCTGTTTCTAATGGAAACAGGCAGATTGCAGAATCTCTGCAGCATTTTCGTTAAATAACGAAGGAATCGTTATTTAACGAAAATGCTGCCGAGTTGAAAACAAAAAAGCATGTGCTGTTTGGGTGTGCAGATCGTGACAGGTGGGTCCTGCACTGCATTTATTTATCTTTGTTTGCAGACGAGTGCATACTGCCATCCATAGTAGAGCCATGGATGGCAGTATGCACTCTTCTGCAAACTAAGATGCAGTGCAGGACCCACCTGTCACCATCTGCACACCCAAACAGTTGTGTGCTTCTTGGGGCACTACTCCTGTGCATGTGCTTCTTGGGGCACTCCTCCTGTATGACACCAATTTGGTACCGTACTTCGGCGCCAATTTCAGGCAGTTCCGAAATTGGAGGAGTAACACAAGAATACTCATGCAAAAGGAGAGATAACGAAAGTGCGGGTTGCTAGGTCGTTTTTCAGCCCTTCCTAGCAACTGGCATCCATATTCCGAAAGTGGCACAATCAGTCCGACTTTGGAAGATTGCGCCACCTTCAGAATAGGTCGTAATTACCTAAAATGTTGTTAGTACTTTTTAAGACATTTTCGGTAATTAACACCAACTTGAGAATCGGGCCCCGTAGTTCAGCGCCAATTTCAAGTGCTTACGAAATTGGAGGAGTGCCACAAGAATAACCTTGCAAAGGCAGAGTTAACGTGAGTGCCGGCTGCTAGGTCGGTTTCCAGCCCTTCCTAGCAACCTGCACCAATATTCCTAAAGTGGCGCAATCATTCCGACTTCTGAAGATTGCGCCACCTTCAGAATAGGGTGTAATTACCGAAAATGTTGTTAGCCTTTTTTACTACATTTTCCGTAATTACCACCAACTTGAGAATCGGGCCCTGACTATTTTACTGTTACCACCGAGCTTATGTAGTCCCAAAGTGACTTTTTTATACTCTGTGCTATCTGTTCAGTGCCCTTTCCCCTGGAGCAGGATGGAATGAGAAAGAAAGGCCATTGGTGGCATGTGCCCACAGTTGCCACATTTCATATGGGAATGAGTAGCGAGAAGGAAATGGCTGGTTAAATGAGTGCTTGCCTTAAGGAAAGGGGCCTGTCAAAGAAACTCTACAAGAAAGGACATTTATTACCAGATTGAGGAGCCCTTGCCTTTTCCGTGTCCTGATCCAAACCCTGAGTCAAGGTTTTGCTGGTGAATGTCCGAATGAAGGTGAGATACCCCGGATCAGCATTTCCTCATTCTTTAGCTTGTCTGCAGTAATGCAGCAGAGAAACCAACTGTATGGACATTAAAAGTATGTTATCGCCCGCAAAACAGCAGGCTAGTCCTGCATGGATGGGTAGCAGATAACTACTGGTCGCAAACGTGTAGCGTTTCTAGACACAACATGAAAACAGATGCATGCCCATTTATTTATTTATTTGAATTCTTATACATCGCGCCACACGCCCGCATGCCTAAGGGTGCAAAGATTTGTAGCCCCAATAGATTAGAAGGCTTTACAGCACATTTTTTTAATTGATAACCACTATTAGGAGATGTGAGCGAGTGGCTGACCTGGATGTATTAGATCTGGTTTTGGCACCAGCTTCTCACCTTGACCACATTTGTGATCCTGGGCAAGTTGCTGTACCGCATTATGCGTGTGGTTCCTTATGTGTTGACAGTGTAAGAGCTTTAAAATATACTCCGTTCTGATATATAGCACTGTATAAATAATTGAACACTTACATTCCATTTACATATGATGGCCATAGTTATCCAGGGCTGCCCTCACACTGTCCATTCCTATGGGACGTTTGCCAGCAGAGTAGGTCTTGTTGCCACACTGGACTGGCCATTCACTGTCTCTATGAGCAGGGCTGATAATGCACTCGCCAGACTACTCTGCCTTCTCCCCAAGAGGTACAACCCACGTTTCTTTAATCTGAATGAAGATTGAAACATTTTCCAGTGCCATTTTATGCATTATACATTCTGCCAGACTTCCTGCCATCAGGTTGCGAAGGAGCAGACTTCTCCCAGAAGTGTGCAACTAGTTCAGAAATGGCCTCATCCAAGTGGGAGTTTCTTTGTCCACTCCTTGGGCATGAAATACAATAGAAACCAGGTTCTATTTCTGGGCAGATATCCCTGCACAGGCCATCTTGCCCAGGAGCTCCCGGGAACACAGCCTTGTTAGTAGGGGTTCCAGGTTGAGAAGCTTTAAACAGGCTCTGATGAAGTGAGCCAAAGCAGTGCTCTTTTCTCAACAGTATGGACATGTACGCCTTGCTATTGGACCATGGAACCCTCTATATGGACATGTACGCCTTGCTATTGGTCCATGGGACCCTCTCTATGGACATGTACGCCTTGCTATTGGCCCATGGGACCCTCTCTATGGACATGGACGCCTTGCTATTGGCCCATGGGACCCTCTCTATGGAAATGTACGCCTCTCTATTGGTCCATGGGACCCTCTCTATGGACATGTACGCCTTGCTATTGGCCCATGGGACCCTCTCTAGGATGGGCATGTGTCCAACCTGTAACCTGGAAAAGTAAAAAACAAGTATTCGAAGACCCGCCCAGCCTACGGATATCCCTCACTTATTGTGACACATAGCCATTACAAAGCATATATAATCTCCCCCTTGCTCTGTTAATACTGTGTCATCTCTGTGTCTCTGTTAGGCCTTCTTAAATCCATTAACCTACTTTTCCTCCAATGGACAGACCCTTACATTCTTGTGTCTGTAATCACCAATCTGGTGGATACAACCATCTTCCATTTTGGAGGCCCATCTAACCCGACCTTATCCTTCTGCCGCTCTGCTTCCATGGGCATTTGCAATACACTGGGATGTGCACATCCGGTTCCTTGGGCATTTGCAGTAAATTGGGATGTGCACGTCTGGTTCCAGGGGCATTTGCAGTAAACTAGGATGTGCACATCTGGTTCGAGGGGCATTTGCAATACACTGGGATGTGCACAGCGTTACCCTGCCCCGATTGCACGTTTATCTGCATCTTCCCCTGGAGAGGATCCCAAGTGAAGTGCCATGTTGGTGCTTGCCTCTCTAGGAGCTAGATGTTATATTATTGTGTCCCAAAGGGCACCTGCCCAGTGCCCATCTGTTGTTGGCACCCTAAATAGCCAGCTAGAAATCCTTTGTGGTTTGCCACTGTACGTCCTGCTCATGTGTCATGGCACTTCACTTGGGATCATTGGCACTTTCGCATCAGCTGCCTGAAGCCACAACCCCTCCCATCTCCACTCCCCCTCTCGCCTCTGCTCTATGCTCTCCTTCACCTGTAAATATAACTTTCCGCAGCTGCCCTAAATGATGTGCAGAAAATACACGCTCAGTTGTAAGGAGAATGATTAAATGTGAGGGGTTCGCCCAAATAAATATTGGTGCGCTAGAGTCTCCAACTGGAAAATAACTTTGAGAAACAATGGCCTGCTGCCTTTGAACTCCCACTGGGTGCCCCCCAAAAAGGCCCAGGTCTAACGGAAATGTTTTGAATTGGTTGGAAGTAAAATAGATTGCGCACTGCAAAGAGGAGAACATTCTACGGAAAATCCAATTTACGAATCATGTAGTAATCACAAATCCATTCATGTTGTATGCATGGGAGATTTAATCAGGTAGTGAACAGCCGACATGTGTTTCGACTGAACAGGTCGTTCTCAAGGCCTGATGTCAGGATTGGAGAATGAGAACCATATATAATGGCGTAGTGAGAAATAACAAAGAGCGTCTGTCGTGTGGCAAAGCGCAGATATATTGATCACAAATTAGCAGAAATCAGTTGAAATCTTGGGGATAGATCTCCTTTGGTGTGGTGACGGAGAAAAAACTCTTCTGGTACATGCAGAATTGCGAATATTCTTTGATACTAAATTTTCGCGCTTCAAAATGCACAGAGAAATGCATACCGTGCCTCGAATGGCGTCTTCGAGATGCTGAGAGCAAGGTAAAAGGATTAGATCGCTACAAAGGTTGTGATATATATATTATCAGTATATCTGTGCTTTGCCACACGACAGACGCTCTTTGTTATTCCTAAATTGTAAGGACTCTTCCATCCTAGAACCACCTAATGCATGCATGTAACTCCCATCCATGGACAGCAACAGAGCGCTGCTTTTCTGAAGCGAGGTTCATGTGCAAGAAACCCCCAAACCCCAAGACAATAAATACAATAGCACTCAATACCCCTTGCTCTGGCACACACTGGCAAGAATGTGCCATGACGTCTGCCACACTAATGCCATAACAGGAAAATACATTTGATATAGTGCTTGATACCACAGACTGTGCCAGGTTCTACCCATCTGACAAATGTTGTCTCAGTTGCTCTCAAGGCCTCAACATTAAAAAGGATGGAAAGAGGAGTTGGAGCTGCCAGAATTCGACGGACTTACAGCAGATGTCTGCAACAAGCAGGTAAGTAGCAAGCCTTTATATCAACGTGTTGGTAGTCAAGTGACGTATAAATGTCATTTCGGAAAGCAGACACCCTCAGTGTGCACAGAAAGAGAAGTTCCATTTACCATAGCACAATCCCGTCGCCGACGGCGTTGAAGAGGTCGTCGGCATTGGGGTCCATGGGAATGACATGCTTGCAGTCTGGGTCCTTCTCAAGAGCTTTGTTGATCCAGTTGACAAAGGCATACTTTTCCTCTTCTGTAAATGAAGATGAGTTAATGTTGGGCAAGTAATCAACAGACATTAATTAGCATGTTTTGAGTAGCAGTGGAGCAAACAACATAGTTCTGCATTTTTCATACAAAAGCTTTGATGCTGTGTTAGTCCAGTTCTAAAAACGCACAAAATGCTGATACCTTTTATTGGACTCACTGCAAAGATTATACAGACATGATAAAATATAGGATTCTTCATCAAATGGTGGTCATGAGTTTTTTTGTGTGATTAGCATTTTTCCAAATACTGAATATTTGGTCAAGTATTCGGCCAAAGCTGAAAAGTTGCTCATTCACATTGGAGGGTAGAACTGCCTCACACATTTGTTATAAAAGCAGCAAAATTCATGATTTGATTTGTGTTTTAATGTATTAACGTTTATATAGCGCTTTACGCCAAAGAGCTTTACATTAAACAACAAGAATACATTAGAAGCAGTGGAGTACAACTCATAAGTCAAATAAACAAGAATAGTATGTAGAACAATTTGCCGAGATCATTAGGTAGAAACCAGGGAAGGGGAGGAGCAGGGGAGGAAGTAGAGAAGGGCTGTCAGGAGGGGGGTTGAAGAAGGTGGGATTTTAAGGAGGAGCGGAAGGAGGAGTATGAGGAGATGGAATGAATAGTGAGAGGTAAGGAGTTCCAATGAAGTGGGGCAAGGAGCTGAAAGGAATGGAATCGAGAAGGAGCGTATGGAGGGGAAGGGGCGGAGAGAAGGAAGGGGTCAGATGAACGGAGGGGGCGAGGGGGAGAGCAGAAAGAGAGGAGAGAGGAGAGGTAAGGAAGGGCAAGGTCATGAAGAGATTTAAAGACAAGACAGAGGAAGTTGAATTTAAGTTTAGAGTCAAAGAAGAGCCAGCCAAGTGAGGTGAGCGAAGAGGAGATGGAGTCAAAAGGAGAGAGAGCAGAGGGCGCGGATAGCAGAGTGGTAGAGGGATTTGAGGTGGGTAAAATGAGAGGCAGGGAGGCCGAAGAAGTGAGCTGAGCAGAAGAAGAGACGGGAAAAGATAAGGGAGGAAATTAAGAGTTTGGTGGCGTGGAAGGTGAGGGAGGAACGGATTTTACAAACATTATAAAGATGGTAGCGATGTTTGACGTTTGCCGTTTTTGTCCCAATGTGTCCTCATTCATTTTCTTTGTATCAGCTCAAGTTATGTAATGAATGCACCCAAGCTAGAAGGTAGCAGGCTATTGCCAGGCTTCCATTTTAGCTCAATTGGCTCAAAGCCAAACTCCGAACTAAAAGACTTTTCATCTGAGTTATCATTTGACAGATTTCATCTTTAACTAGTATTCTTCACCCTTCTTAACCATAAAAGCAAATTTTTCGAAATGGAGTAAAATAGTTATTAAAAAGCCAAGCTTCTATATCACCAAGGTTGCTCAAGCTTTGAGAAGAGAAATGTGGGAATGTGACACAGGGCATGAATGATGCACTTGTTCTGTATGACAAGGCATGCGGATGTGAGCAAGTGCCATCATGGCCATCTGCAAACTCTGAATCTGTTCCAAGTTTCCCTTTGCGCACTTTGTGGCCTTTCAATAAAATCCTATGAGATGGGGCGGGCGCCACTCTCCGTATACTTGAACTCAATAGAACAATCCATAACGCATGTAAAGCGCCCAGATGCCTCAGGGTTAGGTGCGCTTTGCACATGTCAAAATAAATTAATACAAATAATGTTATGGGTGCCTGCCCCAAACACCTCCGCACAGGTGTACGAATCAAGCGAGCAAAGGACCCGGGAGTGAGCCTATGGTGAGGGTTGCACTGAATTCTACAGAAGCTGCTGTCTTAAATTTGCGTAGTGTATGACGTAAGTTACAGAGTAAGTAGTTGCGCCAGTTAGCAACAACAGTCTGGTGGAAATTGTAATGATCTATTCCAAAACTACAGGCAGACGCCAGATGGCCAATGCAGTTTGGACCCGATTAGTTCCTTCTTCAGGGCGTGATCTGCCCTGTGTATGCAACAAAGCAAACAACCACCAACAAAATGACATCAAATCTTGGGCCAAAACGATCTCAATGTTCAAAAGTGCAATTTCCCAGTGAGGTAGCATGCCGCTATACTATAATACCGGCACGTTAATACCGCACCAGCAAAGTTATAAAGAGCCCCATTGTCTGGGGAATTCTTCTAAATGTTGGACTTGTCTTGCATTCTAAAGCTTTGATTCATAGATTGTATAACTTTAAATTTAAAATGTGAAAAAATCATAACTACAGGTTCCAGAATGCAACCAATACATTCTGGTCTGGGTGGCATATTCACGAATGGGGCGGGGAACCCCGAGAGCTCTGGATACCTAAAATTACTATAATCTCCTCTGGGCTCAGCTGGACGTGAGTGTCTTGTGCTACAGTTTTTTTTTCCACAGTCTCAGGGCTCCCTTTTTCATTTCTGACTTCCCAGTAGGAGAGTGGTTCATACCTGAGTAAGAATGCTGAGTCCCCGCGCAGGACTGCTCAGAGGTTCCAGTAATTGCACAGATGCCTTCCTTCTTGTTGATCGCCTTCCTGAAAGTCTTGGCGACATCTGAGCTTTTCAGTCCATGGAAAACCTTCAAAAACATGTGCGGTAGGTTTAATAGGGCATGCTGAGGGGCAATAAACTATTCAAACAACAACAAGGCATGCTCACTTATTCTGCTACCCGGTGAAATGCCTGCCAACATAAACACTCTCTCCCTCCATCAGTTTAAACCAACGCTAAGATTCTCTCTTGGAAAGACTTCCTGATATGGCCACTGCTTGGAGGTATATTAGCACCTGGTTTTGCACAATATTCCAGACATGGATTTCTAACTGTACTAAAGAGCAAGAAGGTTCAGCCAGTTTACTGTTCAGAACCCACACTCCATCTCAGCTTGGGTAATTGGCGTAACAATAAATAAATAAATAAATAAATAAATAAATAAAAGAGGCCATGAGATCTTGATTTGAATTTGCTTTCAATAATCACGCATTGATTAACCAAGACATGAGGTTGCCCAATGTCTGATTCGTTGTTAGTGAAGTAATATGTAATGCCACCGGGTTGCATATCCCCCACCGCAGCTTGCCCTACTTCTTCTGAATCTTCTTTAACCCAAATGTGCCTCCCTTTTTGTTTCCCTGTTACGACCAGATATCCTGGGGCCGAGTCTTCTGAAATGTTGCCATCAGGTGCTCCCAGAATCCTGTCATACAAGTCTGCATATATCTGCTCTCATCTTCGCTTGCATACTATATTCATGGTCAGCACATGTATCTCATAGCTCAGCCATCAGAGTAAGAAACATGCACCCATCCAATTGTCTTAAACAAATGACAATGACGATGATGCCCACGCATCATTATTTAAAACATAACAGTCAACATGAGCATAGAAGTTCATTAATGAAGCTTAATAGACCTGACCCAAGGTGGCATATAGGCGCTATGGGCCCTGGAGCCTGATTTAAAGGTCATGCGCAGTGGCATTGCTTAACAAGTTATGAGGGACCATGACACCTGTTTCAGCCCGAGGTCCAGGTCTATAAAGTTATTATAACCTTTGTTGAGCTTTCATTAGAAGGAAACCAGTGTTAAAGGGGCTTACATTTTGAATTGCCGTAATGCCTTTATATGCCTACATAACAGGCATGGGTAGTGTAACCTACTTCCTGGGGGTCATTCCCTCTCCACTGTTGGACTAGCATTAACCGGGGTAAGGCGGGACCTGCTGATGGTGTTTAAAGCCACCCTGGAAGTCATGTGCATTTGGCTGGGGGCATCTGTTCGTGGATGCCGGGAACTGACTGCTTGAACACTCCTCACTGCTTGTAGCATTGGGATGTGGGTGTGAACGATCTGCTGGCTAGGAAACCAATTCTGTGGGCATCACAGGTTCGTGTAGCCTGCCGTGTGTCCAATGGGAATGCAGAACGAAGGCTCCAAGGGTTATAAAACAAATGGCAATCCTCGCGTGTCCCACAAAGCGCGTTTTCTCTGAATTCAGCCCACTACCAACTTGGATACTGTAACCTGCTCTTCCCGGCTCTGTAAACACTGCGCCGCCTCCTCCTAACTTCCTTGAAACACAATTTCTGATGTATAAACTCATTACAAATGCACAATAAAGACATTAATTAATTAAGCAACTCCTTGGGCAAGCCATATAGTAGCCCAGGTTCTCCTCTTCATCTAAATTAACCATCATAGCGGGCAACAGCCGCATGAGTTATACCCACAGTTTAATCCAGTGCAATATGGAGAAAGGGACAATGTGATCCAAAATGCGATTATCCACGAATCCGAACCAGTTTCCGGTCTGGTCAGATCTGGGTGCCCAACAAATGCAAACGCTGCATTTCAACTGCACCTCACCAATGACGCCCAAGGCAAAAAAAAACACATCAGGGGTTGCTGTTGGCAGAATGGCCTGGCGTTTCGGTGCCGGATTGGCAGTGCGGACAGAAAGAATATGGCATGCCAATGTTCCTGCTGCTCCTGTCGCATTGCACAGAGGACTAATAGGCGACTGTAGACCCTTGACAATGGACAGCATTGCAGAGAATGGGCCATTGGCCTACTTTGTTTTCATCAGAGGGTACATTTCAAACTCTCCATATTTACATTTTCTCTCAATTTACTGATGGCTTGTCCTTGAACACTTTTGATTGATGCTATATTAGTATTTCTATATTCAGGTGCAGGAAGCACTATTGATTGCATGTCTCATAGGCTATCCTCCAGTTCTGTAAAGGAGCTCGCCACAATTCTAGGCCAACACAAGTCTTTCAACGTCTGCTCCATCCTGCCAGTTTCAGATCAACCTCCCCCTCCAGGTGAGTGTTTCTGTCTAGCTAGGCAGCTCCTCCCCTTAGTTTACTGATTTGTTCCCCCGCACTCTCCAGTTGCCCAATATAGCTTGTATTTTACCTGTATAATATATTTCTAATTTTTAATCGAAAACATTTGTTTTTTTGTATATTTGTGAGAGCACACTTTGTGTGTGCCATAGTAGAAACAACCAGCATCCCATGCAGTAACTTCACTGGACCCCACGCCATTCATAGCCTATGCCATCGCAGCTCACAGCGAGCTGCTACATTAAGCACAGGAGATATCTCCAATACCACATCTTTTCCTGCCACCACCATACTCCTAATGAGGCCCCAGATGGTGCACAGCGCGTGCAGCCTGCCACGCTCAGAATTGAATTCCAAATGCCACTTACTGCTGTGAACTCGTCGAAGCTGATTCTGCCGTCGTTGTTCTGATCTCCTGTTTCCATCAGATTCTGGATGATTTCTCGCACTTTATACCCCGGGAGGGGCAAGTTTGCCGCTTTGAATAAGTCGTTCAGCTCCGCGGGGCTGATGAAGCCGTTTCCGTCAGTGTCTGAAAATAGAAAACAATAGTCTGTCGCGAGCTCGGATGGGCTTTTATCAGACAGGTGGCAAATCACATTGATTTCAGGCAGGATTTTCTGACGTCTTTTTTCTGTTTCTTTTGCAGCCCTTTTCCTGTGTGGAACCTTGACATTTATGAAAGGCTAACAATATTATGTGCACATTCAGTCTGATCTGATCATGCATTTTTAACTCTGAAGGTGAGTAGTGTGTAGGGGGCTAGTGCCATGGTGGAACTGACTGCAGCTTCTTTGCAACCTTAGCAAGTTGCAGTAGTTGCAAGGTATTCTGCCCATGATACGAATATCCTTCCAGCAGAAGGGCAGACTAGATTTTGCATCCCCTACAGCTAAGCTTCTAATGAGACTTGAATCTGCGGGGACAGATACAATCCTAGGTAGCTCAGTGCCACGATGGCGCTTCCACAATGAAAAGGGCTCACCAAGGCGACCAGCCTATTGCCCAAGAAAGGCATCCGCGTGACCTACCTCGTGTCCACTGTTACACCCACTGCGGAACGTGGTCTTTGCGCATCGTATTAGGATTTGCAGGCTTTCGCTTGGGTCGCCTGCAATGTCAGCGTGGTAAGGGTCCGTTTGGAGGCTACGATAATATCATTGAATGACCATGGAAGATGTTGCCATGTTCATAATACGAGATCAAGACTAAAATGTGTCTGGCCTTGTGGAAAGGGGAGGTGACATGTTGCTTGAATCACACCAGTGATATGTATCCCAAGAAAGCTGGGGAAGGAGAAACATTTTCAGTTAAAGAAATAAATAAATCCTGATGGGAAATTGTGCTGCTGTTTCTTCAATGCAGAGAAATGCTCGCTTTGAAGGTTTTCCTGTTTGCTTCTGAAGTCAGAATGTTTGAAATGTGGTCAATATCAGTAGTTATTGACTGCATTCTGATTAGCTGAATCGAGGTCAGTAATGATCCATGTAATTTCCATCCCCGAGCAGTAGAATGGCAGAGCCAGATATGTGCAAGGAGATCCTCTGCCAATGTAAATTTGAAGGGGAATTCCAACGTTGCACTGGGCAGATTCCCATGCAAATTAAGGAATGCCTGATAAGACATGCAGAATGTCCCATTACAGGGAATGGCCCAGCTGAGAGGAGCTGACGGGAAGAGCGTACATTGCAAGCTTGCGAGGCAGACGTACACATTTCGCAGCCGCCCTAGGAAGGCCGTTGAAGGTAGAGTAGATGCCCTTCTATGGGTATGCAATCACCACTAGGCCCGAAAAGTGTCCATGCGTATGTATATTCCAGCAGTGGTGCCTAAAGGGAACTCACCAATTTTACGGAAAGCCTCTGTGAGTTCCTGCATTTCCTCTTCTGAGATGTGTGTTGCCATGTTTTCTTCTCTCTCTAGGATATCTGTAGGAACAATAATGTTATAGTTATTTAACTGTTCGATATCATTAATTGTATGCACATGGAGATCCCATTTTCAAATTAGTTGACTTTTTACAATCTCTGCATTGCATGCCATAATCTTGAAAACAAAGGCACCACGAAATGCGGAAGACATCCGCTGTTATATTCTGTTAATTAGCTTTTGCACTGTACCAGTTACCGCCCTGTGGTTTTACAGCTGTGGAAAAGGTACAATGGTTCCCACAAATATCCGCCAGGATTTATACCCAGGATTCTTAGACCACTTTGTTGTCAGTACTGTAGCTTGAAGTGTTATGTTACATTTAAAGAAGTTGGTTGTTTTATCAGTCAAATGTATATGTTTTGCATCGTTTCCCTTTTTGCTGTTACATTGTTCACGTTCTGTTAGGATTCAATCGTGTGGTAAACTTTTAACTGTATCAAAGAGTATAGTTGTAAATCATTTGGATTGTTGCACTAAATAGATAGATAGATAGATAGATAGATAGATAGATAGATAGATAGATAGATAGATAGATAGATAGATAGAAAAGGGTATTTTAATATATACAATATGATCTGGAGTATACCTTTATGTTTAAGTTGTTTTTGTTGTAACAATGTATTGACTAGTTCAGTATTATAAGTGTGAGATTGTATTATTTCGTTGGAATGTGAGTTCCCTTAAGGAATTTCCTTTAAGGTACCCTTTAACAATCTGCAACTATAGCAAAAGCTTAATGGGTCCAACATCACCTGCGCAATAAAAGCAGGTGGCATGGCCCCCACCCGAAAGCTGTGACCCAGTGTAGACTGGGATCCAAAAGCAGCCCCTGAACTGCTTCTCAAAATAGCCCCATATTACTCTGGGGGATAAAACGCCCAACTGCTCAAAGTAGGGTTTCAGGGGATCTCGCACAGGAAGCTTTGGAAAAGATTGTACCAATTAGTGAATTTTAAAGCACATTTGCCCTGATATACAGGGATTCAAAGGTAATACTTTACTTCACGGGGCTGTGGCGGACATGGAGAGAAGGGAGGGGTTGGAGGTGCATTGGAGTGGGGGTCGGAGGAGCAGAAAACCAGGGTACCCACACATAGGAGGCCCTTGGAGCAGATGCCCACTGGAACACTTCCTGCGTTCCCTATAGGCCAGTCCACCTCTGGCTAGGAGTCTCGCTTTAGCATGAAGTGCTGGTTCCCCGCTTTGTGAAATGTACAGTACGAGGGAGGGCCTGCCCTAAGATCAGGACTGGGCTGCTGCTGCTATGCTGCAGACCCTAAGATCAGGACTGGGCTGCTGTTGCTATGCTGCAGACCCTAAGATCAGGACTGGGCTGCTGTTGCTATGCTGCAGACCCTAAGATTAGGACTGGGCTGCTGTTGCTATGCGCTGTGCTGCAGAGCCTAAGATCAGGATTGGGCTGCTGTTGCTATGCTGCAGAACCTAAGATCAGGACTGGGCTGCTGTTGCTATGCGCTATGCTGCAGACCCTAAGATCAGGACTGGGCTGCTGTTGCTATGCTGAAGAGCCTAAGATCAGGACTTGGCTGCTGTTGCTATGCCGCAGAGCCTAAGATCAGGACTGGGCTGCTGTTGCTATGTTGCAGAGCCTAAGCCCAGTACTGGGCTACTGTTGGTATTAACTGCAGGAACGCACCACCTGTGCTTTCCACTAGTATACTCTTTGACTAGTCAGGTTTGTTCTAACTGTCTCTGGGACGGATTTACAAAGCTTGTTTCAATTAGCTTTTCCTATTGAAAAGCACGTGTGTAAATCAGGCCCTGTCGTGTGTTTGAGTTGCGGATGTGGAACTGTGTAATTCTGGTTATACGCTTTCTCCTTTGCGTTTTCAAATACATTTTACGTTTTTAAAAAATTGCATTCAAATTGTCTATTGTCAAACAGTTAACACATTGAAATTATTATTAATTTAGATGTTTCTTGAGATGGCCATCAGGTCAAGTGCATCAAATGCCACTGTAAAGGTTAATTATTTTGATAGATATTCCGTCTATGTTGTATGCATTGTTTAAGCTAGCCCATCAGTACCTGTTCTTATGCCTCAATAACAGATAATTGCTGATTTCCAGTCACTTTTACGCTCACATAAACACAGACACGTTCACTCTCGCACTCCCTTATCCTCTTATTCTCTTTCCTTCAGGCTCTCCCACTCAGTCTCACAACTCTCCCACTCATTTCATGAGATGTCATTTTATGTCAAGTCATAATATGCCGTGTGACAGCATGGCACGACATGGCATTCCTGGTAAACTTGGTATTCACAGGTAGCTCCCAAAGCTACATTTCCACTGAGCTCTTGGTTTAACATTGCCAGTAAGGTTGCCCTTACTAGGTGACCTTGAACAGAGTGGCAGATAATATGATGAAGCCCGGGACTCATCCCACTGGGACGGGCTTACCAAATCCTCCAGAGAAAATGAGTGCCTTCCATTGTATAAGGCGATATCAGCTGGGCTGTCGACTGCTAATAAATCATGGAAATTAATTTCAACACATTGGCACACAGTGCTTTTTGAATGCTCCTTTTTAGTTTGGGCTATTAGGTGGCCCAGCCATCTATAATCCGAAACTATTGCATTTGAGTTCTGTTAGGGAGAAATGGCATATGGGGAGGGATACAACGCTTTATGGTATTGTTTGGCTATTGGCCCACCCATTGACTTCCCATGGCCATGATAATACCTATGGCCATTCCCGCCCAGTTCCTGCCCATCCCCGCCCTATCAACACCCTCGTCACTGGGACTCTTTAAGATCACTTTAATCAAGCCTTATCATCAAACCTGGCACTCTAAGTGCCTGCTAGTGTTTTTTCAAAGCAGTTGTGTTGGAGTTAATTGGGGCTGTAAACATCATACTAGTGTTATAAAAATGTCTTAACAAGGTCTGCCTTTAGTCATTTTATTTATAAGCACTATACATATCCATCACTGAAGTCCTGTTTAAAACAAGCAATGGCAAAGTGAACAGTTTTTGCTTCTGTATACGTTTTAGGCATTTGCCAGGCACTGATAATATATGCAGAGGTACTCACACAATTTTTCAGATGCTACAATCAATGGGCAGTTAATACCACTACGACAAGTTAAATTATGAATATTTAGCCACCACAAGGAAGTCTGTATTAGCCCTAAAAATGTATATGATTGTTTATGATGTTGTGATGTCACTGCTCATGTATCATACATGTTATAAAGTACCCCCAACAGTATGTTATCAGGGTATTGCAAGTCACAGAGATCACAAAGAAGCATGAGGCTGCAGGCCGATAAGGTCAGACAACTCAGAGGAAGCTTTTAACACCTTTTTTATGTACACTTATGGGTATTTTATTTCTTACAATATGCGGATGCCAACCACCCGAGCCATAACCTTCTCTGTTACTTTACTTTCCTAATTTTTTAATGTTCTGAGGCTTTCTTCTACTTGACTCGCTCTCATTTTCTCTCCGTCCCTGTTTGTCTTTTTTTTATATGACTGTTTTTGCGCTTTTATGATATGATATGGTATTTATAACGCGCCTATACACAAGTGTTTCAAGGCGCGACGAGGCAAGGGAGGTGGAACAGAGGGAAGACAGAGACTACGATCTTACTAGTCCTGGTGACATTCAGATCCCACAAGTGCAGGGCATGGGGGAAAGGGGAAGGTAACAGTGCCGGTTGGAGGGGGAGTGCAGTAAATAGGATCAACAGTAAAAATAAATAGAATAAATAAGCAGTAATTAAAAGGTGCGGCCAGCTGGTGGCAAGTGGAAGGGTAAGTGCAGACATCAGGTGTCAAGTGCTGGTAGGGGACTAGTAGGGATACAGAAACAGTCCCCCAGTGCAAGGTTGCCAGGGGGGCTGTGCAGATGTGCAGATGTGCAACTGGCGGGGGAAGGGACCTGGGCCCGAGATCAGAGGATGGCCAGAGGGTGGCCAGCTGACCAGTGCAGTTTCAGCCAGGAGTTCAGCAGGGGAGAGGAGAAGAGGAAGCAGAAGCAAAGAGGAAGGTTTTGAGGTGCTTCCGGAACCAGAGATGGTTCTCCTCATGTTTCAGGGAGGCTGTCCCAGAGGGAGGCCCCAGCCGAAGAAAGAGATCTAACACCAACTTGTTGCTTGGAGAAGCGAATGACCCTGAGGGAGTTGTGGGCGGATGAGCAAAGAGCTCGAGAAGGAAGATATTTAGGACGAGTTGAAGATATTGAGGCCCCAGGCCTCAAAAGGCCCTGTGGACAATGCAGAGGGTTTTGAACTTAGTCCTCACAGCCACTGGGAGCCAGTGCAGAGATTTCACTCCTGGAGAGATACGATCCCTAGGCTTGAGGCCAAGAACAAGTCTTGCAGTCCTGTTCTGGATGAGTTGCATAGGGCGGAGAGTAGAAGCTGGCAGATTTAGAAAGAGGCTGTTGCAGTAGTCAAGCCTAGAGAGAACCAGAGCTCTGTAGACAGTGAGCTTCTGGAGGAAGGAGATGAAAGGAAGAATACCTCTGCAGGTGGTAGTGTGACTTCTTAGAGACGTCATAGATGTGAGGAGAGAAGGAGAGTGTGGAGTCGAAGATGACCCTGAGGTTTTTAGCCTCAAAGGTGAGAGCATGAAGAGGGCTAAGAGAGGCCGGCCAGAGAGCGCTGGGATAGGAGGGAGCAGATGTGCAATAAGGAGAATCACAGTCTAACTGGCATTAAAGCAGAGATCATTGGCGGCACACCACTCCTGGATAGCAGACAGACAGTTAGAGATGAGAGAAGGAGAAGAAGAGGCGGAAGGGAGCCTAAAAATGAGTTGAGTGTCATCCGCACCGCATAGCACTGAAAGTTTGGGCACAGAGCGGCAATGCAGTGGGCAAGAAGTGCCAGGTATTGGTTGAACAGTTAGGGAGAGAGGTTAGACCGCTGGGGAACACCACAGGTAGAGATAGAGATAGAGGAGAGGAAGGAGTGTGCGCCCACACTCAAGCACATATTACAACACCTCTCCCTCCGTCACAGCTGGAAAAGAATAACACTCCACTCACGCAACACGCGCGCACACTCAAGCACATATTACAACAAGAGGTAGAGACTGCAGCAGGATTGGCCAGCTCCTTGCAGATTTTAAAGAGTTTGACTGAGTTGTTAGATGCCGCAGAGATGCAGACTTGGATGCGGTATCTCTTCTTGGTGCGGACAGAGAGCCGGTATTGCCTTTGGAGCAAGTGGAAGGCCAGTTTGTCAGTGGGTTTACCGGAAGCACGCCATTTCCTCTCAGCCACCCTGCACTTGCGTTTAAGGGTGGCGAGGTCTGAGCCATACCAGGATTTGCACTTGGCTTTGGGCTTCAAGCAGATTTGAATGACAGGGGCAAGAACATCAAGAGTATCAGAGATAGCCGAGTGGAGCATGGAGAGGTCTGTAGAGATCAGAGCATCCAGAGTGTGCCTTACAGAGTGAGTCGGGCCAGAGGGGCGGATCGAGAGTGAGAGAGAGTCGCAGAGGTTGCAAAAGTGACCAGAGGAAGGACAGGAAGCATCCAGGTGGATGTTAAAGTCTCCAAGAAGGAGGAGTTGAGTGGTCGAGACCAGGAGTGTGGAGGAGAGGTTCGCCCACTCAGAGAGGAAGGAGGAGATCTGACCAGGTGGCCGATAGATGGCAACCACAGTAAGCGAGTGGCTAGGAGAGAGAGAGAGCCTGCAGACGAGGCATTCAAAAGGAGAGTAGGCCTGTGTAGGAATGGCAGAGGCAGGAATCCACTCGTGGAAGATCATGGCTACACCCCTCGCTGGAACGGTTGGTCCTGAGTGCGGAGAGGATCTTGTAGCCGCCAGGGAGGAGAGTGTCAAAGCTTGGGACAGAGCTGGCCGTGAACCATGTCTCAATGAGACCGAGGACATCGAGGTCAAGTTCTTCAAGGGGGCGGCAGATGTCAGAGGAGTGCTTGACAGCGGTTGCCAGTCAATTCGTCGAAAAAAATTGGTCGACCAGACAAATGGTCGAATCAAATTGGTCGAAAACCATTTCGTCTAAATTTTTTTTTTTTCTATTTTAACCCTTTTTTTTTTTTTTTTTTGGGGGGGTCCCCCCCCAACCCCCTTTTTTTCTCTAAAAACCCCCTTTTTAACTAAACGAAAACCCAAAAAATAAATATATAAATAAAAAAAAAATTTCGACGAAATGGTTTTCGACCAAATTGCGTCGACCAAATTGCAGTCGACCAGTTTTTTTTCGACGAGTTGACTGGACATCCTTGACAGCTGAGGGAGTGTTTAGAGTGGTAATAACGAGAAGGTTGCCGTCCTTGAAAGACTTCTGAGGAGGGGTACAAATCAGAGGTATGCCCTGCGGAGGTGTAAAAGAAGCCTGAGGGGGGGCAGAAGAGGAAGGAGGAGAGGGCAAGGTAGCCAAGGAGGAGACAGCAGGGGGAGGCAAGGAAGCCATGGAGGAAAGAGAGGGGATAGCAGAAGAAGGAAGGACATTGATGAGGTGCGGGAAGCATCTATCAAAGAAGAGAAGATTGTACTGAGGGCCTTGGACCAAGACAGTACCATTCAAATAAACATTAACGAAGACCTTAGAGGAGTTGAAGGAGGCCAGCAGGGCCTCCCACAGGGTGCCACCATTAATGGGAGAAGAAGAGAAAGGAGAAAGGACAGAGACCATATGAAAAGTCCATAAGTCTGGCGAGGGAACGATGAAGAGGATGTCGGGGAGGGTTTGCCTAGAGGAAGCACTGGTATATGTTTCAGCGATAGGGAGGCCTGGGTTGGAGACCAGGATCTCCTTTTTAAACTTCTTCCTACCAGAGTTAGTGAGGAGAGCAGGATAGTCGATAGAGAAACAGTTAAAAAAGAGAGACAGAGAGTACCATATAGTAGGTAGGGAGTGGAAAGAAGAGGAAGGGGGGGAGAAGGGACAGGGAGAACACTAGGGAAGGACGCAGGGAGGGATGCAAGCGGAGATGAGAGACGAGACAATAGTAGACAGTTGAACAAAATGACAAGGGCTCAGACGGTAGTAGAACAGTTTGCTAGGTGAACGCTATGGTAAGAAGGAAAGACCCAGAGACAGCACTACTTTCACAATGTAGTTTAACAATGGAGACATCACACATAGGTCTGAGAGTCCTGTAAGTGGGAGGAAGGCCTAGGTTTCACAATGTTATTTAAATACTTTCACAATGCAATTAAATAAAAACACACCTAGGTCTGAGAGTCCTGTAAGTGGGAGGAAGGCCTAGGTTTCACAATGCAATTTAAATATTTTCACAATGCTATTAAATAAAAACACACCTAGGTCTGAGAGTCCTGTAAGTGAGAGAAAGGCCTAGGTTTCACAATGTAATTTAAATACTTTCACAATGCAATTAAATAAAAACACACCTAGGTCTGAGAGTCCTGTAAGTGGGAGAAAGGCCTAGGTTTCACATTGCAGTTGAAATACTGTCACAAACGCCATAGCGCTATTCCAGCCTGGCACAGGCTAACAAAACAAAGTATTATTCTAGTATATGTGAGGATTGCTATGTGGCAAGGGTTACAGGGTAGAGTGAAGTCTCTATTCCTCACCCAGGACCACTCCTACCTTACTCGTTGCTGCTGGTTGACGGCTAGCCACTGGCTTCCCCTGCTGACACCTGCAGACACTAGCTGGAGCTGCCACAGTGGGAGCCGCCCTTTTCCTAGAGGCCCTTAGCCAGGGGGCTGCCGGGCAGGGGGCTGCCCTGGGGGGGGCTGTTATATTTGTCAACTAGCCAATGGGGAAGGATGGCTGGGCTGGGAGGTGGGAGGGAAAGGGAACAGGGAAGTAGATGGCGTATGAGGGAGCGGGAAGGAGGAGGTGCCAAACAGGGCTGTGGCCTCAGAAAGGGGGACACATTCAAAGTAATGGAGGCCCAGGAGGGTCTAAGAAGCACTTCCACTCACCAGCTTCGAGATTGCACAAAGAAGCAGGCCCGGAGCAATGCGGGTCGGGAGACCTGTCAGTACACGGGCAGATGACCAATCGGGGAAGGAAGGTGGCTGGGATGTGGGAGGGAAAGGGAACAGGGAAGTAGATGGCGTGGGAGGGAGCGTGAAGGAAGGGGTGCCAAAAGGGGCTGTGGCCTCGGAAAGGGGGACAAATTCAAGGTAATGGAGGCCCAGGAGTGTCTAAGAAGCACTTCCACTCACTAGCTTCGAGGTGGCTCTCTTTGTCTACATCCCCCTTAGTTTGTCTACTAACATATTTTTTCTTATTGATTGCATTTATTTTCTCCAATTCCCTATCTTCCTTTCTATCTCTGGTCTTGTTCTAAAATTACCTTTTTCCATTTCACCCTAATTTTTCTTTTTTACCTTACCCTTTCTGCAGTCCCTATCCTCCTGGCTTGCTTCAACAGCAGCACAGTCTTTCACGATCGATGAGTGTTGACAGTGACTGGCTGCTGGCATGGGCATTGTGTCTCATTGCTGTAAGGACTTATTATTCAATAACATGTATAATAACTTATTATATACTAATTATGTATATGTTATATAATATATGAATATTATTTATAATATAGTATATTATACTACCGAGGAAAAGTCCATGCTAAAGGATAAAAGGTCTTCGAAGGTCATTGATCCGACAGAGGGTAACAACAACATAAGGTTTAAATGTGCACCTAACCACCATACGAGGGAGGAGTTGACGGTCTCCAACCGAAAACTCTTTATGCAAATACCGTAAAAAATTACCTTTGGAAAGAAAAGTGAATTGACGAGAGCAGGACAAATGGTCCAACAGCCTAAAACAACAACTATGGCTGAAAGCAACTGGTCCAGGATGGCGGAAGCCTTGACAATAAACCCAAACCGCTAGCTGAAGTCCCGGATTTTGCCAAGTAACATAATCTTGGGATCCTGGAGTACAAGGGGCCACACTCACCTATTTAAAAAAGGTGAATTGCATTCGAGAACTATGATTTAATATGTTTCCAGGAAACATGTTTATGTTCAACTCCCTCTCTAGATGGATGTACAACAATCCTAAACCCTGCAGTAAATGTCCCAAGAGCAAGGCCATCCTCAGGGCTACTGTTCATGATGAAACTAGGCAGAGGGATATCAGTAGTGAACTGGGAACATAGGCATCCTTACATGCAAGCTTTAGAACTAAAATGGGAGCCTAAAATATTTCCGGGAATGAAGCCCACTATATTGAGCAACCTTTACCGGAATCTTGGGGGCGTGGCTAACTAGCCATGTGATAAGCTGGGCTTCACAGGATCTCCCACCGATCCTGCAAAATCCTTGGAAGCGCAGGAAAACTAAGCAGAGTGCAAGCTTTACAGACCCACCCACGACACAGTGAAAGGGCACTGCATACAAGGCTCAACTCTGCAGTTGAAATCGGAATGGGGGAACGAAGATACACAACAGAGAAATGAGACGGGGTCCCACGGAGGTCCTAACAAGATGGTCACCCCTCTGAAACAAAGGGAATGATATGCACACCTTCGGGTCTTCACTGTGGAAGACTGAGTGCGCCAGTGGTGCAAGAGAGGACAGCTGGACCCACACTGTGCTGGGTAGTGGTGTGGCTGGTAGACGCTAAAGCGAGGTGCAGGCCGGGCCCCCGCTGTACGCTATAAAGGGGCAGAATGGTTGTGCGGGTAGTCTAAAAGCGGACCCCCATTGCCCGACAACGCTGATGCCAGCCCTGACCCCGCCAGCGAGAACGCAGGACAGCGCACCAGCATTCATGAGGCGTGAGGAGTAGAAGGTTGGCTGCTCGAATCCACGAGACCGCAGAGCATTCAGCCGGCACTGAGAAATGCACGGCATCAGCGCTCTCCTTGCGAGAAGCTGGACAGGGGCTGTGAGAGCAGCCTGCAAACACGGCCACAGAGACAGCCACCGGACGCGAAACGGAAGAGCGAAGGAAGACCCAACCAGCTGCACTATAGCGTAAAGGAAGCACAGAGCGGGCGCCCTGCAGAGGTTAACAGGGGAGCCCGACATCCGTACCGCGACGCGGCTAAGGAGAGCGCTGCTGAGAGGAATGCAACGGCCCGCACACTGACAGCACACAGCAGCGAGATCCTCCTCGGGGTGCAGACTAGAATAAAGGAAGCGGAGCGAGATACAGCACCTCCAACCTTGGGGCGCTGATGCACACATACTAAACACACGCTGGCAGAAGGGGCCCTGGAAACTGAGACCACAGCGGTGGAACTGGAGGCATAGAAGTGAAAGCTCCCTTTGTTCAGTGAGCTGAAGATGGAGGCCAGGCTCTATTGTGCAAGGAGTCTATGACCAGGACTGTGTGCCCTGAGAACCCCGAAGGCATTAGAAAAGGCGAGAGTGGTCTCTGGGAAAACAAGATAAGCAAAGGAGGTGGGCGTGGAGGCGCACTCAAGTAATGATTCGAGTTTTCTAAAATTAGCACAAGGTTAGTTAAAGTTTTCGGTGCTGCTGGTTAGTAAAGTGCTACCTTTACTGAAATGAATGCTAGGGTGGAGGGTTCACCGTAATGAAAACGAGGAACAAACCAGGGCACAGCAATGGGCAAAACCAAAATGTCCTGCAAAATAAATTCAAGTTGTATATCTACATTGTTAATATGCATTCAATCAAAAAAAAATACAAGTAATTGCGTTGTGATTTTCAAATGTATATTAAATTGTCATACACAAATGTTTGTCCTCAATTGTTTAAAACAATCATTTGTTCTTTTCACATATAGCTCTTGAGAAAGAAAAGCTCTTACAAAAACCATTTCATAATTAAAACATTCAGTTTAGGAGTGAAATATAAGTTCCCGTTTAACATATTACTTCCATATGTACAGGCTTATCAATGTCTTTTAGGGTAAGGTCCCAATATCTTGATAGGAAAAGCTCAGTCTCTTGGTGTAGCTGATTGTTGTTGTTACGTCCTATCTATAACTACGCGTTTCGGGCATATGTGATGCCCTTCTTCAGGTTAATATATTGGGCTTGTGCTTTGCTGAGTTCTGATACAAAAATGATACAAAAACGAAATGACTAATTCGTGTCTATCTAGATAAATCACTTCAATAGTGTCCTGAATTCACTTATTTGAACTAAATGACTAACCTTGTGGTGGAACAAACACTCCCTGAAGTGAGGTCTCAGTAGGTTTGGTCTGAGTTGTTCACTGGAAAAGATGTATACAAAAAATATATGAAACAAGATAAGCAAGAAACAGGTTTGATGAAGACAACCCACAGCTAAGTGGACTGACACTGCACTCACGTGGCAGTGCGATACTCCTTATGAAGGAGACAGAAGAGACTATTGCTGAGGTAACACGAGACAGAATCGTGCATGGGTAGAACCCATGGACACAAATGACACGCAGCAAGGCACATTAATAACGAATATCTGGCAGCACAAACAGGGCCCACGAACATTGCGGTGGCGTAACTTGAGCGCAGGAGTACGTGTGTGTTGGGGGAACAAGACAAGCATGACACCGGCGAACTCACCACACAAACGCAGGAGCCACAAGCAGAGGAGACGCGAAACTCGGAAATGAGAGGAAGCACCAGAAGGAGAGACTAAATTGAGAGTATGGCACCAAACTGGAGAGGAACCAGCAACCTCTAAGGGCCAGGCGAACGGGGGGCCTGGTGCTACGGCCTATGCAGGAAAAAGGAGACATGTGGCGCTGGCTCTGGAGACACATAACCAGGGATTCCAAACGAAACTGAGGTATGGTACCAACCTGCAGCTTGAGCGGACCCACACGGGCACGCTGACAGCTCCTGCGCTGAACTGAGCGTCAGACAAGCCGGGACGGGTGGTAGGGCCTGAAAGGCCAGCCCCAACTACGGTGAACAAATACATAAAGCAGTACTAAGATGGCATCCAAGTTGCCCAAATCAAAAGGGAAACAGTCGACTATGGAAGAATTCACCAAAACACCTCAGTCAACCAAGGGGGGCAGGAATAAAGACACGAGCCTACACACGGAAGACGTATCAGCATGCAGCAATTAACAGATCCTAGACGCTATTGCGGACCTGAAAATTGTATGGGAATCTAAGTTGGAGGCAGCCATGGTCGAACTTAAAACAGCATTGGACCTTAAAATTGGAGCGGTGCAAGAGGAGGTAAACTTGCTGAGACAAGATGTTAAGAAAGTAGCGGAACGCACAGGCGAACTGGAGAAGGAAGCAAGCTCAAATTCAGCCGCTTGCATGTCACATGCCTCGGAGATCCACATACTGCGACAGCAAGTGTGCAACCTGGAGAACAGAGCGTTGGAAGCTGAAGGACAGGCCCGCAGAAATAACATACGTATAGGGGGGCTTCCAGAAGGAGAAGAAGGACCAAACCCCATGCACTATATCGAGACCATGCTACTGCGAGAAAGTGAGGGAAGGGCACTAACCCAGGGGGAGAGAGCGCACAGAGCCCTAACAAGGAAGCCGCCGCCAGGAGCACCCCACCGAAACCGATAATTGCCAAAATCTTGAAATATCATGACAGAGAGAAAATCCTGGAATTCTTCTGAAACGGGGGTACAATACATAGGGCAGCTGCGACCATAACGGCGTACCCGGATTATACACTCCTGGTGCAGAGAAAGCGAATGAATTACGGGACAGTGAAGAAAACGCTGCGAGAAGCGAGCTTCAAGTACATGCTGATGTACCCAGCGAAATTGAAAGTGTTCCACAAGAACACAGCCCTTTTCTTCGAAACCCCAGAGGAGGCGACGGAATGGCTGGATGGTCAGAATTGCCCGTCAGGGGCAGGCACACAGAAGAAGGATGGAACAGAGAAGTGATGCGGCAGCTCCAGAGGTTGAGGTGCTGTATAAACTAAGACACTGGGACTCGAATATAAGATAGAGTAAACGTAAGCTGAAAATGGGTTAGGTTTAATATTAACATGCGTAACATAATGAGCACAAGTGCGGGAGACACTATGGACCCGCTATCACACCCCAATAGTTATTTTAGATAGGTTACCGATAGTTTGGTAGCCTCCTGCTGTGTTCCTAGTACCGGCAAGCCGAAATAGGACTAAATGAGGGATCGCCTGAGATCCAGGGATGGAGCTGGGCAACAGTTGAGGACGGATAGGGCGGGGGGAGGGAGGGGAGTTGGGGGGTTTGCAGTGCTTTTAGTTGGGGAACAAGCACACACACATGCGCGCCTGGGCTTGAAGCCCAAGGATGAGGGACAATGGAGGGGACCGGATATGATTGAAATATGGGGGACCTTAAGATAGTTACCTGGAATGTCAGGGGCCTCAACAGCTACCTGAAGAGGAACAAGATTATGATGTATCTAAGAAGGCAGAAAATAGATATAGCCCTAATACAGGAAACACATCTCACGAAAGAGAAACAAGAGGTGATACAGAGGAAATGGAAGAGGACCATTATGGGTGCAACGTACTCGGCGTACGCTAGAGGAATGATTGCTTGGATAGCACCACATGTCCCCTTCCTGCTGCTACAGACCACAGTGGAGGCGGATGGGAGAATGGTGGCGATAAGGGGATTGATAGAAAACAGAGAAATATGTATTATCAACACATATGCCCCAAATCAAGACACAGTAGCTTAATTTAAGATTCTATACAGCAAAATGAGTCCGTACTTGGGAGGTGCGGTGCTATGGAGAGGGGATTTTAACTGCACGCTGGACGCAAAGGTAGACAGATCAAATAGGAAACCAGATAAACCCACCCCAGCTGCTAGGACCTTACAGACCTTGTTGGTAGACCTCCAACTAGAAGATATGTGGAGGTTACACCACCCACACGATAGACAGTATTCGCATTATTCTGCCCTACAGAACTTGTACACAAGACTTGATTATATGTTTGCCTCACAGGAGATAACGGCGGAAATAGTGCGATCAGAATACAAAGCGAGAATCCTCTCAGACCACTCGCCATTGGTCTTAACATGGCAATATCTGCCTCCGAGAGCTAGGATCCCAACATGGCGACTTAGAGCTGAAGCATTGAAAGACAGAGTGTTCAGGGAGGATTTGAGAGAAGAAATTGTAGAATACTTTGAAAATAACACTGGGAGTGTCGAATCGGCCGTCACTCTCTGGGAAGCATTTAAAGTGGTGGTGAGAGGATCGGCCATAGTCAAATCCAAAGGGTTGCAGGGAGGCATATTAAGGGAACTACAGAAGACAGAGGTGAAATTAGAGACAGTTTTAGGTAACGGAGGTAGCACTCGGGAGGACGCTGACACCATAAGCCAACTGCAGCAGGAATGCAGAGGGCAATGGGAGAGGTTGTGTAACCTAAACTATAAGAAACACATAGAGAGACAACACGTGGGAGGGGACAAACCGGGGAGACTGCTAGCATGGTTGTAAAAAAGCGAGATCCCCAGACCAACGATCAGAGCAGTAGTAGGAGAGAGTGAGCGTATATTGGATACCCAAGAGGGCATGAAGGGAGAGTTCCTTGAATTCTACAAAAGATTGTACGGGGACACAGGGGAGGGCAAAGGTAGCGAGATAAGGGAAACATTAGAAGATATTGGCCTGCCAAAAATAAGTGCTGAAGAGCGTGAGAACCCAAACGCCCCAATTACATTGGAAGAATTAGAAGCGGTGGTGGAACAACTACCCACCAGCAAGACCCCGGGAGCAGACAGACTCCCCAGTGAGTTTTACAAAATGTATATGAAAGAAGTACTCCCCTCGCTGCTCGCGATGTTAAATTAAGCTTTTGAAACAGGGACACTACCAGAATCCCTGAGAGAGGCGATCATTATCCCACTCCCCAAACCTAATAAGCCAAGCACGGACTGTGCATCGTACAGACCATTGTCGATGCTGAACCAGGACAGCAAGATACTGACGGCTGTGTTGGCAAATAGAATGAGGTCGTAAGCAGGTTAATACACCCTGATCAGTCCGGATATGTCCCGTGCAGAGGTATATCAGACAACCTCAGATGACTTCACCGGGTCATAGAGCACACAGTGGGAGACTCGAGCGAGATGGCAATCATATCGCTAGATGCAGTGACGGCCTTTGACTCCGTCAAATGGCCTTGGCTGATGGCAGCTCTAAGAGAATACGGGATGAGACCCGGTAACTCAAATGGGTGAAGCTATTATATAGTGCACCACTAGCCAGAGTAAAAACTGGAGCGATCATCTCAGAGAAGTGGCAGCTCAGTAGGGGCACCAGAAAGGGATGCCTGTGGCCCCCGATGCTGTACATCCTAGCATTAGAACCCTTGGCGATATACTTGAGACAGCAATATGAGGAAGTCGGGATCTCATTATATGCGGATGACATGCTACTGTACTTGAGATGAGGAAAATATTCAATACATTCTAGAAGTGATGGAGCGATTTGCGTTGCTCTCTGGCATTGCAGTTAATCCCAAGAAATCATGTATATTCCCCCTGGGGAGGTATATAGGGGTCCCGCAAGAACGACTGCCAGTCCTACAAATACTGTGGGAGACCAGCACATTCAGATACCTGGGGATCGACATTTATCATGCGGTGAGAGCAGAACAGAAAGACAACACTGAAAAAGTGGTAGAGAAAATTGAGACCAGCATGGGGTTCTGGACTAAGCTCCCCTTGGCCATGATGGGGAGGGGTGCGCTGTTGAAGATGGTCGTATTGCCTAGACTACTACATTTTTTTGGGGACATACCATATATGATACCAAAGCGTTCTTTGTCAAACTCCAGAGCATATGCAGGGGCTTTATTTGGTATGGAACTAGAAACAGATTTGCCCTATGGAAGTTACAGAACACGTATGACAATGGGGGTATAAAATTGCCCTACTATCTGGCCAGTCAACTGCAATACGTGGCCAAATGGCTAACGGAAGACTCAACATCAGAGTCTAGACTGTTGAGATCGGAGTGCACCCTGTTCTTTTTGAAAGAAGTGATATGGCTGCCCAAATCTGAGCTACGCGAGTTCCCGGGGATGTTGAAATTGGGTTGGAAGATATGGCGCAAAGCTTGTCAGTGTAACGCTCACCTGATTCCCACGGAGGCGCAGATCTTGACTGGGTTGTTACCGTGTCTTCAATTGTAAAGCGCAGGACTCGGCTGGTTCCCTGGGCTGGACCTCTTCTCACGGTATGCCTGACTTGAAGAGTGAGGTGTCTGCAGGCAGAAGAACAAGGGGTTAATGAACAGTGGTTGGACGGACTTCTCTTCCTCACTCTCTCTTTCCTTGAGGCCCAAAGGATAGGTGTGCTCACCTTAAGTAGGTGAATGCTGGGCTCTCCATCCTGCGACTGGTGCAGGGGCGCGGGTACCAGTTACTCCACTGGTGATATTGTAAACCTCTTACTTGCAGAGGACAACTTTGAGCGCGAGGCCGTCGTTAACTGCACGATCGGTTCCTTATATGTATCTGAACACCTTTAATGAAGTCCTTTTCTCTTACAGGCTTTGGATGCGGTAGGCGTTGTTTAATGGACGCCAAAGTACGTGCAAGCGCGTAAGTAGATGGATGGCGTGCGTGAAGGCACGTAAGTTGAATGGCTGCTGATGGTTTTAAATGCACTCTTTAATGTCTCTTTTTCTCTTGCAGGTTTTGGATGCGGTAGGCGTTGGTTCATGGACGCCAAAGTTCGTGCAAGCGCTTAAGTAGGAAGATGGCACGCGTGAAGGCACGTAAGTAGAATGGCGGCTGATGGTTTTAAAAGCGTCTTTCTTTATTTGCAGGTGCGGGTATGCAGCGCTTGTTGGAATCCGGAGCGTGCGTCGCACAGGTAAGCAGATCAAAATATGCAAAATGACTGATCAATGTTCTTTGCCTTTACAGGGATCGATGGACTGCCAAGGAATGCGGCGTGAGGATTGGAAGATGCCTATGGATCGGGTTAGTAAAAATGCTGGCTTTTGGCTTTAAGTTGGCTTTTGCTAACCTGTTGTTTTTTTGTGCTGGCAGGTGCGGCTGAAGACAGGATCCCAGGAAGGTAAGAGTTTGTTCCCACAGGTGCTGGAGCTGGAGTTTTCACTGGAAGACTGGAGCTGACTCGGTGAGCGTCCTGCTGCTGATGCAGAATAACGCGAAGCACGTTGCATCAATCGGGCGTGGTTTAAATAGTGTGCAGGAGTGCTTAGGCATCTTCTTCCACTGCCTCGCCTAGGTAAGGAAAGAGTTCCAGTTTCCAAAAGAGTCCCAGTGTTCCTGATCCAAGGAGTGGAGCCTGCCCCACCCAGGTAAGAAAGTAGTCCCTGTCAGAAGAGGATGTGGACGTCATCTTGTTGGTGAGTATGCAGCATGGTCTGCTGTAGGTAGGTCCACCCAAGCACTTTTACACATCTTATGAGCCCGACGCTTCCAGTGCCGGGACCGATGATCTTTATGAGCTTGGCTCCACCGGCGCCAGAACAAGGTCCAAAAGGTCCCAATAGGGGCCGGCTGGTGCCCGGAATGAAGGTTATGAGCCTGCTTCCAAGGATGTTGGGCAGGTCCTGCATTCTTGGAAGTAGTGATCATGACAGCACCCCCCCTCAAGGCCTCTCCCAAGCTTGTCTTCTCTGGGGGTTTTGGTTTGTTGGGGAAAGTTTGATGAAAACTTTTGATCAGCCGAGGTGCGTGGACATGTTCTGAAGGTTACCAAGACCTTTCCTGGGGACCGTAACCTTTCCAGTCTATCAGATAGTATAGCTTCGAGTTGGAAATCTTGGAGTCCAGGATATTTTTAACTTCGTATTCAAGTTCTCCATTAACTTGAATAGGTTCTGGAGATCTGGTCATTCGGGTCTCAGGTTGCATAGGTTTTAGGAGGGATACATGGAAAACTGGATGTATCTTCATGTGGGAAGGTAGGCCCAATTTAACTGCCACTGGATTTATTATGGCTGTGATAGGATAGGATCCCAGGTATTTCGGGTTGAAGGTGCGTGGTCCTTTTAATGGTAAATGTTTAGTGGACAACCAGACTTGGTCTCCCACTAGATATTGGGGGGCCTCTTTTCGATGTTGGTCTGCTCCTTTTTTGTATTGCTCCTTAGCCCGTTGAAGATGAGTAGTGGCTTCCTTAAAGGCTTGAGTGATAGCAGAATGTAGATGGTCTACGGCAGGCGTTCCGAGATCCTATGGTGGATCAAGGTTGGAGGTTCGAGGATGGATTCCATATAAGAGGAAAAAAGGGGTCTTTCCGGTTCCAGAATGGATTGAATTATTATAAGCGTACTCGGCGATCCAAAGGATGTCCTTCCAAGTGCCTTCTGACTGCTGCAGCATGCAGCGTAAATACTGTTCCAGAGTTTGGTTAGTCCTCTCGGTCTGTCCGTCGGTCTGGGGGTGGTGGCTGGTTGAAAGCCTTACGTCAATTTGAGCTAGTCGACAGCAATTTCGCCAAAAGTGGGAGATAAACTGACTTCCTCTATCAGAGACCAACACTGAGGGGAAGCCGTGCAACCGAACGATGTTTTCGAGGAATTCTCGGGCCAGAACTGAAGCTGATGGAAGACCTTTCAGTGGGATGAAGTGAGCCATCTTGGAGAATAGATCCACAACTACTAAAATTGTGTTATATCCGGAGCACGGAGGTAAGTCAGTGATAAAATCCATGGAGAGGGTATGCCAGGGACATGGTGGAATGTCTAATGGATGTAAGAGGCCTGCTGGTCTTTCCTTCAGACTCTTATTTTGGGCGGACACACCACAGGAAATTACGAAGTCTCTAATGTCCTTCCTCCAAGACGGCCACCAGAAGTGTCTTTTGATTTTCTCTGAGGTGTTGGCAATATCGGGATGCCCTTCCATTAAGGAATCATGATAACAAGAGATTACCTGTTTTTGTAACTCTGCACAAGGTAGATATAGTCGTCCTTGGAAGTACAGTAGGTTCTTATTCACCGTGAAGCTTTCTCCTTTAAGTGGCCAGTTCTGTAAATCTGCCGGAGTTACAAGTTGTTTGACTTTTGCTTCAACATCTTCAATGGATTGCGCGACGACCAGACCTAGAATTCTTTGTTCGGGAATTATAGGTACGGGTTCAGGATTGACCATGTGTTCATCAACTCCCATCCGGGAAAGGGCATCAGCTTTGCCGTTCTTGTTGCCTGGTTGATAAGTGATCACAAAGTCAAACTCAGCGAAAAATAGTGCCCAGCGGAGTTGTCTCGAGGATTGAGCTTTGGCGGTCTTTAGATACTGTAAATTGCGGTGATCTGTGATTACTGTGACTGTGTGTTTGGCTCCCAGAAGGTAATGCCGCCAGGCCTTGAAGGCGGACTTAATAGCCAAAAGTTCTTTATCTGTGATGGTGTAGTTGATTTCGGGAGCCGAGAACTTGCGGGACCAAAACGCCACGGGGTGTAACTGGTTAGTTTCTGGATCTCTCTGCGATAGCACTGCCCCCATTGCAAGACTGGAGGCGTCAGTCTCAATGATGTAAGGAAGCTCCGGGCGGTGATGTTTTAAAACCGGTGCGGAGGTAAACTTGGCTTTTAGTTCCTGAAAAGCTTGCTCCGCTTCTGCAGACCACTCGAAACGTTTGTTCTTTCTTAAAAGGGCTGTAATGGGCTGGACTACTCGGGAAAAGTCTGGAATAAATCTGCGGTAGAAGTTGGCGAAACCCAACATGCTTTGGACTCCTTTTACAGAAGTTGCTGAAGGCCACTTGATGATTGCGTCAACTTTTCTTGAATCCATGTGGACTCCGTTGGGTGATAGAATAAATCCCGAAAATTCGACCTCGGTAACATGGAAAACGCACTTTTCCAGCTTGGCAAAAAGTTTATGTTGGCGAAGCCTTTCAAGAACTGCTCTGACGTGTTTCCGATGGTCTGCCTCAGAGGATGAGTATACAAGGATGTCGTCAATGTAAACAACTACACACACGTCTATAAGTTCCCTAAAGACGTCATTCATGAAGTACTGAAAGGTGGCCGGTGCGTTGCATAAGCCAAAGGGCATTACTTGATATTCAAACAGCCCATACTTGCTGCGAAAGGCCGTCTTCCATTCATCGCCCTCTTTAATTCGTACCAAGTGGTAAGCTCCTCTGAGATCTAACTTCGTATAGATACAGGCGCCTTTAACTTGGTCAAGGAGTTCAGGGATCAACGGCAGAGGATATCTGTTCTTTACGGTGATCTGGTTCAGGGCACGGTAATCTATACAGGTTCTAAGGTCCCCTTCCTTTTTCGGGACGAAGAACAGAGCTGAAGAGGCTGGGGACTTTGAAGGACGGATTAACCCGTTAGCCAGATACTGGTCCAAATACTGTCTCAGGTGAAGATTTTCTGGCTCGGTAAGGGCATAAATTCTACTGCAAGGAGGAGTGGATCCGGTTATCAGATCTATTTGACAGTCGTAAGACCTGTGAGGAGGTAGAGAGTTAGCTTGATCTTTCTGGAAGACGTCTTGGAATTCCCTGTAGTCTGGAGGTAGTTGGGGATCCTCGGAAGTAGTTGCTGCCAGCTTAATGTCGAGCCGAGGATAACAAGTGGGGACACACTCCGGAAACCGAATTGTCTTTGCTCACCAATCAATTTGGGGATTGTGTTTCTCTAACCAAGGAATTCCCAGGATAACTTGAAACTGAGGGGCCTTGATCACATCAAACACGATCACCTCACGATGTTCATCTTGGCTTAACAACGTCACTTCCGAGGTGGTACGAGTTACTGGTCCGGAAGCTATTTCCGTGCCATCCACTGTGTTAATAACGTCTTTAATTGCCTTGGGACAAAGAGGCAAATTCATCCTGGATGCCATTTCGCGGTCCACATAATTACTGATTGCTCCGCTGCCAATGTATGCTTTAATAGCATGCAAACGATCCGGTCGCTCTGGGCTTATGAGGACCATTGACACTATGAAATGCGAGGTCAAAGAACTGGTTTTTACGCTCGGCAAGCGGACCTCTACACTTGTCGGGCGAGGTCGTTTCCCGGCTCTGGCTTTTCGGTACCTTATCGGCACTGGGCATTCTCGAAGGAAATGTCCTGAGTTTCCGCAATAGAGGCACAATTGCAGTTGTCTTCTTCTGTCTCGTTCCTTTTGGGTTAATGGTCCTTTTACGACCCCTATTTGCATAGGTTCTACGGTATCAACTCCTTTGGTGGAACTCTGTGGTCTTGAAAAAACTCGAGCTTCGAACCTGGAACGATCTGCTTTCCTATTCTGTAATCTGTGGTCCAGTTGAACCACCAAGTCAATATATTCAGAACAGTTGTCATGATGCCTACCTCCAAGGAGCCAGGCCGGGCCCAGCAACCCCAGAGGCAGACATCATTTTCCCCAGGGAAGTCTCAGCGGGCCCAAGTCGGGGCCCTTTGGACTCAGTCCTGGCACCTTAGGCGCCAGGCTCATAGCGGACCCCAGTCCTGGCGCCTTAGGTGCCAGGCTCATAGAAGAGGATATGTGTTTAAGTGCTTGGGTGCACACTTACCTGATGCAGACCTTGCTGCTTCATCCAGGCCCTCTTGAGGCCTGAATGGGACTACTTTACCTGTAGGACTACTTCACCACCCGGGTGTGGTCGGGGAAGGATAAATACCTGATTGGTGGAAGGATACATACCAGGAACTTCTTCCAAGGCTATTTAAACCCCACCCGAACAGCCACACGTGCTTCGCGTTGTTCTGCACCTAGCAGCTGGACGCTCACCGTGTCAGCTCCTGCATCCTGACTTCAGCCACGCCTGCCAGCACCCTGGAACACCTGCAAGGGGAGAAAGGAAGAGAATAGGAGAAGAAAAGCCCTTACCTGCTAAATCTGCATCCCGGAGTCATTTCTCCAACGGCCCTGAAAAGGAAGACATCATTTTAAAGGCATTTTGTTTCGATCACTGCAGCGCTGCATTTAACTCACCTTTGCAAGGCGCTTCCATCTTCAGCAGCGATCTTCCGGATTCAGCTACGCCCCGGCGCCTAGAGGAAAAAAGACAAGAACAAAGGTGAGAGGGAGAAAAGGAATAAGGAAAGCTCAGTTTCCTTTTAAGTCTTACCTGTTGGATTATTCCCACTGCATTTCGGGTCCTGCCGCTTCCTGGCATCTCCGGACCCCGGCCCCTATGGGGAAAAAAGACAAAGACATTGAATGAGCGAATGCAAAGACATTACCTGAGCGCTCATCCAGAACTGTTTCACTTCGGGTCGGCGCCATATCTCCGGCACTCCGAACTACGGCCCCTAAGGGGAAAAAGACATAAGCATTAGCGCGTGCTGCAATTAGACAACAAACATTATTATTAAGCTTGAACTTTTGAACAGACCTTTTACAGCACCTTACCTGAACAGTCAAGCTTACCTGAACTCCCATCAATCCTCAATCCAGTGAAGTAACTGGGTTTCAACGCGCCCCTGCATCAGAAGCAGGATGGAGAGCTCATCCTTCCAAACCCTAAGGTGAGGCTTCACGGGGAATCGTGGAGGAGGTATCGTGGAGGGTTGGAAGGGAGTGGGAGGCTTGAGCATTGTTCCACAGCTGGTAATACTCCCTTTTCACGCACAGGAGGGTATCCAACGAGCCAGGGAAGCCAGAATAGAGGGGCCCTTCCTGTCCATCTTCAGAGTTCTGCGCCTTCGACGCCGCGCCTCCGTGGGAACCAGGTGAGCGTTACAGAACGCGAAGCCTTACCACAATTTCCCACCTGGGCGCTATGGAGACATCCGAGACAGATCAGCTGGCCCATCTTTTAGGGGAATTACGGGCAGAAGTGCACTCAGCCCGCCAGGAGACTAATGCTCTCAGAAGGGAACTAATCCTATCCAAGGAAAGAACTGATGATCTGGCCAAAAGGTTATTGCAGGGCCAGGCAGAGCACACTCCTTTACCTGTTTCCGGAGATATTTCTACAACAATGGGTTCGAATAACCCAGTACAAATCAATCTACCTGGACACATGCCTTTGGCCCCGCCGGAACGTTTTGCGGGGGATCCCAAGAAATATGCCGTTTTTATGAACCAATGCCGTTTACACTTTTTATGCAGGCCCGGGGCCTTCCCCAACGACCAGACCAAAGTAGCCTTTGTACTATCTTACCTCAGTGGCTGTGCTGCCGATTGGTTTATTCCATTGGTAAATCAGGATGATCCCATTCTCCGGGACTTCCAGGGCTTCCAGGCCAGCATGGAAAGATTGTCCGCTCGACACTCGCAGGGACAGGCCCTTGACAACGAACTGCTATCCTTACGACAAGGTAATCAGGATCTTTTGTCCTATATCGCCACCTTTAATAGACTAGTTGTGGAAACCGGATGGCCTGAAAATAAAAGGATCACATTGTTTCATCGAGGCCTGCGCGGAGAGCTTAAAGATGTTATAGCTCAGATAGTAGATCCACCCCAGGCCTGCGCAGACTACATAGACTTAGTGGTTCAACTTGATCACAGACTTCAAAATAGAAAAGCAGATCGGCTCAAGTATGAAACCAGAGTACCTATCAAGACCCACGTTAACTCCAAGAGTACTGACGTTTCCGAACCTATGCAAATTGGCAGTGTTAAAGGACCATTAACGCAGAAGGAACGAGAGAGAAGGCGACAAATGCAACTTTGTCTGTATTGCGGAACTTCCGGTCACTTTCTTCAAAGTTGTCCAGTTAAACCACCCAAGAAGGTGGTTGGAGCCACTGATAACGAGTTATTGACACCTGGTTCGGGAAACGACCTAGCCCGACAAGCGTAGGGGTCCGCTTGCCGAGCTTGAAAACAAACTCTTTGACCTCGCATTTTGTCATGCCAATGGTGCTTGTGAACCCAAAACAGCCTCAGCAGTTGCATGCTATAAAAGCATACATAGACAGTGGAGCTATTGGAAATTACATAGACAGTGAATTGGCTTCCAGGATTAAGCTTCCTCTCCGCCCGAAAGTAACCCAAGATGTAATTACTACAGTTGATGGAACCGAAATAGCCTCAGGGCCTGTAACGCATTCCACAGTTGAAATCACTCTGGTGGGTCAGGACGGACATCGGGAAGCAATCGTGTTTGATGTGATCAAGGCCCCACAATTTCAAGTACTTCTTGGTATCCCTTGGTTAGAAACACATAATCCGAGAATAGACTGGCGAGCAAAGAAGATAACTTTTCCTGATTGTGAACCAACCTGTTACCCAAGGAATCCAGCTATGGGTCTAGCCTCTGTAACTTCCACCCCTGTACAGCTACCATCTGAATACCAAGAATTCCAAGACGTTTTTCAGAAAGAGCAGGCTAACACCTTACCTCCCCATCGATCTTACGATTGCCAAATCGACTTGGTACCCAATGCACAACTACCTTGTAGTAGGATTTATGCTCTTACTGAACCTGAGAACCTGCATTTGCGCCAGTATTTGGGTCAATACCTGGCCAATGGCTTCATTCGCCCATCAAAGTCACCAGTCTCTTCCGCTTTGTTCTTCGTACCTAAAAAGGAAGAAGACCTTAGGGCCTGTATTGACTACCGCGCCCTAAATCAGATAACGATTAAGAATCGTTACCCTTTGCCCCTGATACCTGAGCTTATCGACCAAGTAAAAGATGCTCGTGTGTACACCAAGCTAGATCTCAGAGGAGCTTACCACCTGGTACGTATAAAAGAGGGCGATGAGTGGAAGACTGCATTCCGCACCAAATTTGGGCTCTTCGAATATCAAGTAATGCCCTTCGGTTTGTGCAACGCACCTGCTGCTTTTCAGTACTTCATGAATGATGTTCTTCGGGAACTTATCGATGTTTGTGTCATCGTTTATATTGACGACATCCTGGTGTATTCCTCCTCAGAATCTGATCACAGAAACCATGTTAGGGCAGTTCTTGAGAAATTGCGCCAGCACAAATTATTTGCCAAGCTCGAAAAATGCGTTTTTCATACCACAGAAGTGGAGTTTCTCGGATTCATCCTGACACCTCAAGGAATCCGAATGGACTCGCGGAAAGTGGACGCCATTCTCAAATGGCCATCTCCTAGCTCTGTGAAGGGAGTGCAAAGCATGCTTGGCTTTGCCAATTTCTATCGAAGGTTCATCCCGGAATTTTCTCGAACTGTTCAACCCATCACAGCTCTCCTAAAGAAAAATAAACGCTTTGAATGGACTCTTGAGGCTGAACAAGCCTTTCAGGACCTGAAAACCAAATTCACCTCTGCACCTGTATTGAAGCACCCGCGCCCAGATCTCCCTTACATCGTGGAAACCGATGCATCCAGTTCGGCCATGGGAGCTGTCCTGTCGCAAAGAGACCCAGAAACTAACCAACTACACCCTGTAGCCTTTTGGTCCAGAAAATTCTCTCCACCTGAACTCAATTACGCAATTACCGACAAAGAACTACTGGCTATTAAATCAGCTTTCAAGGCTTGGCATCACCGTAATTACGGACCACAGAAATTTGCAGTATTTAAAGACGGCCAAAGCTCAATCTTCGCGACAACTCCGATGGGCTTTATTCTTTGCGGAATTTGATTTTGTAATTACCTATCGCCCTGGCTGCAAGAATGGTAAGGCAGATGCCTTATCCCGAATAGGCATGGAAGAACCCAATTCGAGTTTAGAACCTGTGCCAATCATACCGGAACAAAGAATTCTGGGCTTGACTTCATTGCAAACCATTGAGGACATCCAAGCTCAAGTAAAACAGCTTTTTGACTCTTCTGCCTTACTGGAATGGAGTCAAAAGGGTCCTCACTACACCGTTAAGGATGATTTACCCTACTTCCAAGAGCGGTTATTTCTGCCAAGTAAAGAATTGCAGGAACTTGTCATTACCCGTCATCATGAATCATTAATGGAAGGACACCCCGGTATAGCGAAAACAGAAGAAAAGATCAAACGCCACTTCTGGTGGCCTTCTTGGAGAAAAGACATAAAGTCATTTGTGTTGTCTTGCGGAATCTGTGCCCAAAATAAGAGTCAAAAGAAAAGGCCAGCCAGCCTACTTCAACCTTTGGACATTCCACCAGCACCTTGGCACACCTTGTCAATGGACTTTATAACTGACCTGCCTCCTTGTGGTGGTTACAACACGATTCTCGTAATAGTGGATCTATTCTCCAAAATGGCCCATTTTATCCCTTTAAAAGGATTGCCGTCAGCTTCCACCTTGGCCAAGGAATTTATGGAAAATATAGTGTGGTTACATGGTTTCCCTTCCATATTAGTCTCAGACCGTGGAAGTCAATTTATCTCCCACTTTTGGAAGAAATGTTGCCAACTAGCACAAATAGACGTGCGGTTATCCACCAGCCACCACCCCCAGACCGACGGACAAACCGAGAGAACCAATCAGACTCTCGAGCAATATCTGCGGTGCATGTTACACCAATCCGAGTTAAATTGGAAAGACATCTTTTGGATTGCAGAATATGCATACAACAATTCAGTGCATTCTGGAACCGGACAGACTCCTTTTTATACCCTGTATGGTCACCATCCTCGGACCTCTGACCTAGATCCACCTCTGACCCTGGAGATGCCTGCAGTAAATCACCTACATTCCACAATAACCCAAGCCTTCAAAGAAGCTACAACCCACTTACAGCAAGCCAAGAAAAAGTATAAAGAAAACGCTGATTTGCACCGAAGTAAAACTCCTCCTTACCAAGTAGGAGATCAGGTATGGCTAGCAACTAAACATCTACCCCTCAAGGGTCAGCGAACTTTTAATCCCAGATTCATTGGGCCTTACCCCATCAAAGCTATTATCAACCCAGTGGCCTTTAAACTCGATTTACCATCCAACATGCGGATTCATCCCGTTTTTCACGCATCTCTTCTAAAACCAGTACAACCTGGAACCAGACTGTCTGAGCCCCCAGGCCCTGTCCAAATTGATGGAGAATTAGAATTCGAAGTGAAAGACATTTTAGATTCCAAGATAGTTAAGTCGAAACTCTTCTATCTTGTTGATTGGAAAGGATATGGACCTCAGGAAAGATCTTGGGAACCCAGTAACTATGTTCATGCACCACGATTAATTCAACGATTCCATCGAAGATTCCCGCACAAACCAAAACCCCCGGAGGAAAAGACCTTGGGAGGGGCCTTGAGGGGGGGTACTGTCATGATGCCTACCTCCAAGGAGCCAGGCCGGGCCCAGCAACCCCAGAGGCAGACATCATTTTCCCCAGGGAAGTCTCAGCGGGCCCAAGTCGGGGCCCTTTGGACTCAGTCCTGGCGCCTTAGGCGCCAGGCTCATAGCAGACCCCAGTCCTGGCGCCTTAGGTGCCAGGCTCATAGAAGAGGATATGTGTTTAAGTGCTTGGGTGCACACTTACCTGATGCAGACCTTGCTGCTTCATCCAGGCCCTCTTGAGGCCTGAATGGGACTACTTTACCTGTAGGACTACTTCACCACCCGGGTGTGGTCGGGGAAGGATACATACCTGATTGGTGGAAGGATACATACCAGGAACTTCTTCCAAGGCTATTTAAACCCGAGCCGAACAGCCACACGTGCTTCGCGTTGTTCTGCACCTAGCAGCTGGACGCTCACCGTGTCAGCTCCTGCATCCTGACTTCAGCCACGCCTGCCAGCACCCTGGAACACCTGAAAGGGGAGAAAGGAAGAGAATAGGAGAAGAAAAGCCCTTACCTGCTAAATCTGCATCCCGGAGTCATTTCTCCAACGGCCCTGAAAAGGAAGACATCATTTTAAAGGCATTTTGTTTCGATCACTGCAGCGCTGCATTTAACTCACCTTTGCAAGGCGCTTCCATCTTCAGCAGTGATCTTCCGGATTCAGCTACGCCCCGGCGCCTAGAGGAAAAAAGACAAGAACAAAGGTGAGAGGGAGAAAAGGAATAAGGAAAGCTCAGTTTCCTTTTAAGTCTTACCTGTTGGATTATTCCCACTGCATTTCGGGTCCTGCCGCTTCCTGGCATCTCCGGACCCCGGCCCCTATGGGGAAAAAAGACAAAGACATTGAATGAGCGAATGCAAAGACATTACCTGAGCGCTCATCCAGAACTGTTTCACTTCGGGTCGGCGCCATATCTCCGGCACTCCGAACCCCGGCCCCTAAGGGGAAAAAGACGTAAGCATTAGCGCGTGCTGCAATTAGACAACAAACATTATTATTAAGCTTGAACTTTTGAACAGAACTTTTACAGCACCTTACCTGAACAGTCAAGCTTACCTGAACTCCCATCAATCCTCAATCCAGTGAAGTAACTGGGTTTCAATGCGCCCCTGCATCAGAAGCAGGATGGAGAGCTCATCCTTCCAAACCCTAAGGAGAGGCTTCACGGGGAATCGTGGAGGAGGTATCGTGGAGGGTTGGAAGGGAGTGGGAGGCTTGAGCATTGTTCCACAGCTGGTAATACTCACTTTTCACGCACAGGAGTGTATCCAATGAGCCAGGGAAGCCAGAATAGAGGGACCCTTCCTGTCCATCTTCAGAGTTCTGCGCCTTCGACGCCGCGCCTCCGTGGGAACCAGGTGAGCGTTACAACAGTCTTGTGGAGGATTCACTACCTGGGCTAGAACATCTTTGAGTTCTCCACGCAAACCTCTGTAGAAAAGCGTAATCCTCTTATCCTCGGGCCATCTGGTTTCAACTACTAGTCTGTTGAATGACGCAATATAAGCCAGGAGATCCTGATTACCCTGTCGTAATGAAAGGAGTTCATTATCCAAGGCTTGCCCCTGTGAGTGTCTTGCAAACAGTCTCTCCATACTGGTCTGGAAGGCCTGGAAATTACGGAGAATTGGGTCATCCTGTGTTACCAGAGGAATTGACCAGTCTGCAGCACTGCCACTAAGATATGAAAGCACGAAAGCTACCTTAGTCTGGTCCGTTGGAAAAGCAGCTGGTCTACACAGAAAGTGCAAGCGGCACTGATTGATGAACACTGCAAACTTTTTTGGATCACCTGAGAAGCATTCGGGCGGAGCCAAAGGCACATTTCCGGGTAGATTAATTTGTACCGGATTAGGTGAGGTTGCTGAAGTATAACTTCCCCCCGAAGCAGGCAGGGGTGTTTGACCCGCTTGCGTTTGTAACAGCTGTCTAGCGAGATCATCTGTTCGCTCTTTGGATATAATTAACTCTCTCCTCAGAGCATTTGTTTCCTGACGGGCTGCCTGTACTTCTGCTCTTAATTCCCCTAATAACTGGGCTAGTTGGTCAGTGTCTGAGGTTTCCATTGTGCCCGGGTGGGAGATTTGCGGTGGGCTTCGCGTTCTGTAACGCTCACCTGATTCCTACGGAGGCGCAGATCTTCACTGGCTTGTTACCGTGTCTTCAATTGTAAAGGGCAGGACTCGGCTGGTTCCCTGGGCTGGACCTCTTCTCACGGTATGCCTGACTTGAAGAGTGAGGTGTCTGCAGGCAGAAGAACAAGGGGTTAATGAACGGTGGTTGGACGGACTTCTCTTCCTCACTCTCTCTTTCCTTGAGGCCCAAAGGATAGGTGTGCTCCCCTTAAGTAGGTGAATGCTGGGCTCTCCATCCTGCGACTGGTGCAGGGGCGCGGGTACCAGTTACTCCACTGGTGATATTGTAAACCTCTTACTTGCAGAGGACAACTTTGAGCGCGAGGCCGTCGTTAACTGCACGATCGGTTCCTTATATGTATCTGAACACCTTTAATGAAGTCCTTTTCTCTTACAGGCTTTGGATGCGGTAGGCGTTGTTTAATGGACGCCAAAGTAGGTGCAAGCGCGTAAGTAGGTGGATGGCGCACGTGAAGGCACGTAAGTTGAATGGCTGCTGATGGTTTTAAATGCACTCTTTAATGTCTCTCTTTCTCTTGCAGGTTTTGGATGCGGTAGGCGTTGGTTCATGGACGCCAAAGTTCGTGCAAGCGCGTAAGTAGGAAGATGGCACGCGTGAAGGCACGTAAGTTGAATGGCGGCTGATGGTTTTAAAAGCGCTCCTTACTGTCTTTCTTTATTTGCAGGTGCGGGTATGCAGCGCTTGTTGGAATCCGGAGCGTGCGTCGCACAGGTAAGCAGATCAAAATATGCAAAATGACTGATCAATGTTCTTTGCCTTTACAGGGATCGATGGACTGCCAAGGAATGCGGCGTGAGGATTGGAAGATGCCTATGGATCGGGTTAGTAAAAATGCTGGCTTTTGGCTTTAAGTTGGCTTTTGCTAACCTGTTGTTTTTTTTGTGCTGGCAGGTGCGGCTGAAGACAGGATCCCAGGAAGGTAAGAGTTTGTTCCCACAGGTGCTGGAGTTTTCACTGGAAGACTGGAGCTGACTCGGTGAGCGTCCTGCTGCTGATGCAGAATAACGCGAAGCACGTTGCATCAATCGGGCGTGGTTTAAATAGTGTGCAGGAGTGCTAAGGCGTCTTCTTCCACTGCCTCGCCTAGGTAAGGAAAGAGTTCCAGTTTCCAGAAGAGTCCCAGTGTTCCTGATCCAAGGAGTGGAGCCTGCCCCACCCAGGTAAGAAAGTAGTCCCTGTCAGAAGAGGATGTGGACGTCATCTTGTTGGTGAGTATGCAGCATGGTCTGCTGTAGGTAGGTCCACCCAAGCACTTTTACACATCTTATGAGCCCGACGCTTCCAGTGCCGGGACCGATGATCTTTATGAGCCTGGCGCCACCGGCGCCAGGACAAGGTCCAAAAGGTCCCAATAGGGGCCGGCTGGTGCCCGGAATGAAGGTTATGAGCCTGCTTCCAAGGATGTTGGGCAGGTCCTGCATTCTTGGAAGTAGTGATCATGACAGTCAGGTCATGGAGAACCCAACTCCATACTCCCTGCAAGTGCCGCTAGTGGCATTGAGCGGAGGAGACGTGCAACTGAGGAAGACGATTCGTAGGCACTGGGAATGGGTGGGGATTGCAACAATGGGAGATGTATGGCAGGAAGGGGAAGTTAAGAAATTCGGGGTGCTGGTAGAGGAAATGGGTTTACATGTGGGGCAGCATATTACTTATGCTAGGATGGTACGGCGAATCAGAGAGACATGGTCCGAAATAATACTGGCAGACCAACCGGACACGGCCATAGAAACGATATATGATATAGCAGAAGGAGGGCATGAGGTCTCCTGAATATATGAGCTACTTATGTCCAGAGTGGGGAAAGAAGTGCCCCAATTAAGACGGGATTGGGAGGAGGAAGTCGGGGAACTCATGAGTGACGGACTCTGGGAGCAGGCTCAAGGGCACCACAAAAAAGTGTCCAGGAATGCGAGGCTACAACAAATACAGCTATATGTAACCCACAGAGCATACATGACTCCCCAGATGGTAGGTCGGTTTAAGAACGCTGCACGGCAAACATGCCCCAGATGTGGGTAAGAAAACGCGGGGATGATGCACATGTTCTGGGCATGTCCAGAAATTCGTACGTTCTGGGGAGAAGTAGCCAACCGATTAAATGAGAAAGGTATTAAGCTGTATGTTGAATCAGTGTGGGCATGCATAGTAGGGGGGTTCCCCAGACCGCACAAACTTAAACATGTGAGCAAGCTTAAGGACTTGGTATACATACTTGCTAAGCGCAGAATTGCCATGGGTTGGAAAGCATGCAATAGACCGAAGGTGGAAGTGTGGTGGGGCGACCTCCAGAAATGGACTGAAGCCGAATCGCCAGTTTGGCAGGAAGTGGCTGGAAGGGGAGGGGAGGAGGAGGCGGAAAGCCTAACGGCCTGGAAACACTTAGTGGCCACATTGTATGGGTCCACCCAAGACCGCTCAAGTGATCAGGACATTTCTGAAAGTATGGAAGGGGAGGTTCCCCCGGAAGATAGGGAGACAGCACGCGACGTGGAGTAGGCTCGAGTTGGGGGGAGGGTACAGGATAAGCGGTAGATAATTAATGATATGTACATGATGCTAAAATAATATGACAAATACTGCTGTTTTTGTTTTTTTCTCTCCTTTTTTCTCTGAATGTTGATCCCCACCTGGCATAGAGGTGCACAGTTAGCAACTTTGGACTATGTTCTTGTCACTGGCAATATTCTTAAATTTTAAGTTCTTGTATTGTCCACTAGTGACCATAATCTCCTGAGAGCAACTTTGAATATTGGGAACCATGTTGAAAACCATATTTATTCAAACACGGTGGAACTACATCAAGGTAAAATCGATTACATATGACCGAAGGAAGATAAGATTGAAGACCGTGTGACGTGTATGTTTATAACGCCTCTTTACCTCTCTAACATTCTTTCCAAGTTTACTCTTGGCGAGTTTAATCGCGTCTAAAGGATGCATTTGAGTAAGAAAACAAAGGCTCAAGTAATATGAATACTAGATAGCGATATTACGAACCTTAGAGAGACAGCACTGCAGAACGGTCATCACAGCCCTGTACAGACCGGCTTGTCGATCACGCACCAGCACTCACGCACCTGGCAAGCAAAAAAGTAGTCCCCGAAAACTACAGAACTGCTGGGAACTGTAGTTTAGTGAGCAATAGTGATAGAGGCTGCAGTTAAGTAAAATATGCCTAAAAGTAGCTTCAAAGCCTACAAAGTGTAAAATCAATACAGAGCTTCACTTAAATGATATAAAATTCCTTGTGTATTATGCATTTATATTTTGTAACAACCTACTAGGTAATTAGTTATGTACTTACTTAGCTGAGTTAACTGATAACATTTTCAGATTCTGTTTTACTTAAGTCTCACTGTTACATCAGGAAATCAGTGTTTAAAAGAAAGTCAGCAAAACAAAACCAAAAAACAAACTTTATGCCATAAGTAAAGAACACCAATATATTCAGTCCGTCACAAGTACTGACTAATCAATAAAGTACTTAGCATAAAGCATGTACATGATTCAAACAAAAAAGTGTCGCAAAACAAACAATGTTCTGGCAAGACTTGGACACCAGGGATTCCTTGCGTTATACTGAAAGGAGAGGCAACCGATTGTAACAAAGGCATATACAGAATGTTCCCCTTTTAGCAACTCACAGTGCCTGAAATATACAAAAGAAGAGACTAATCAGCCATCACTAAGATGATGGTCTTATCATACACATTTGCCATCTACCACAGTTCATATCAATAGTTTTTACTCCATTAGGCTTAGGTAAGGATACGTGAAGTATCTGTAAAGAGACCTTTCTCCTTGAAAACTGTCTCTTACTACATACCTGGTTCAAATGGCTGGTTATAGCCTACAAAGCCGGCTGACCAAGTCACTGCCTCTAAACTATGAGGCTTTAATGGAGACCTTGGCCTCTAACTCTCTGGGCAAAAATTATATAATGGCACACTTCACGAAATTGCCTGAAGAACTAAAAACACTGAATGACCAAAGGGCCGATGGGTTACAGCAGAAATAACGTCCTTGCTCCGTATCACTGTCGCCAAACATGTGTCCCATTTTGGACTCTACCTATCCAGAATCTGATGCAGGCTTTTATCGTCCATACTTAAGATTGGAACAGAAAGCACGAGAAGGCACCTTGGATGAGATTTCTCCCAAAGTGAAGTCTGCTGACTGTGAGACTAATGACATAGCCCAGTACTTGTTCTTCAATAGATCTCCATCTTATGGTTTTATGAATACTACTCTACTGGTTCCACCAAACGGCCAACTCGCCTCTCTGTCGCAATTCATGACTCCTGCACGTCCTCCATTAGGAGCACTGCATTTGGTTCCACAATCCTCTGTGAAACTATATGAGTGCTTGTTAATAGAACTGCGCATCAACTCAAAACAAGTTGGAGACTTAATCCTCTTCTAATTTAGAAACATCATTATATGTAAATATGCTCAAGGCATATGTTATCCCTCCTTTGATATTGTCTAATGAGAATAACAACCATAAATCACCCAGGTAAGAGTTTGTTGTTATTATTGCAGATACTTTCCAACTCTCCCCTGTTGAGGGTTCCCAACTATAAATGTTAAACATTGTAAAGGCGCCTTCATTGGTGGATGGTCGTCCACCTTGGTCTAACAAGGAGGCTAGAAACAAACAAAGATCCCGGCATCGAAACAGCGGAGAAAAGAGGGACTACAAAGACTTGTAAGAAGGTGATAATCATCGAATTGCAGAACGGCTCCCTTAACACAGATGTGGAAAATTGATTTGATCTACACCTGTGTGACTTTAAAAGGACCCAAGCCTAAAAATAATTTATTTAAGCTCCATGAAAAATGATGCTGCAATCCAGCTTCTGTGGCTAAGGGTTTCCTAAAATGTTTTAATCAGAAGGGGGAACTGATTGCCCGTGGCCTGGCTCATCAGGAGGATACTGATTTGATTTAGAGGAACTTGAATGAAGAAAGTCCTTCTGATGTGATAAAGAACTTCAATATCAATTCACCAGATTGAATAAGGCAATCAGCTAAAGAACATATATCCTCCTGAGGCATGCGTGCCTTACATATTCGTCAGCAGGATAAAGACTATAGTGACGCCCTAAAAGCCTTGTTCAAAGAGCCAGTGTCCCTTGGAAATATTAACTATTTATTTATATGACTCACACCCACATATAGCTCAACAAGCACATGATCACTCCTGTACCCTGAGTAAACTGAGCTGGAACTTCAGAGGGCTCAATTATTATGTGCTTAGAGGCTATCATTGATATGCTAAGGCAATCACCCCTGAATAGAAGAGGATTTTGCAATAGTTTTTGTAAAAATTCCAATACTCAGGGTGATATCTACCCGTCATATGGAGCAGGCGGGACTTATTAACTATTCTAAACTTGTGCACATTAAATCCCGGTGATCATAGGACTTATTCTAAGGGAAGTCGATTCCTCGATAATGTTGGGCCCTCGTTTTAATGTCGTTAAACAGCAAGAACATGAAATGTGTGGCCCCTCGACCCAATCAAGATCTGATTAGTCAATTTTCCCAATGCCTAAAACAGCGTATTCTCATGGCAAAGAAACATTGCAAATTGAGTGCAAACATGGTGCTCCTGGGCATACATTTATAAAGCTTGCTAGTGCCTACCCAGCACTAACTGAAGAGATTGCTAAGGATTGGTCATGGCTAGCAAGTGATCTCTCTGTTTATTATTTTGGCGGGTAATCCAAAAAGGGTCTGCTCTATGACTCTGGATCTTTCATTCAATGGCAAGGAGGACCCTATATTCCCTTCCCCTCCCCACTTACCTGTTTTGTGTTCCGGCGCATAATTCCTTAATTGTCTGTAGGCCATGCCTCTTGCAGAACTACAGACCTCCGAACGGGAGTCAGCCTTATAAAAGCGGCCTTTCGTACATAGGCCCCTTATGGGGTGTGGTCTGCAGGCTGCAAACAGATGTTGGAAGTTCTGTCTAGTAATGACTCAAAGAGATTTTGAGACTTATCGAAAGAATATGATTGGTTGTACTCTCCAAGCTTGTCTAATCAGATTACAGAAAAGGTGGGTAGCTCACTTCCAGTAGATCTAACCATCTGATGCAACAAGTATTGAACACTGTAAGAGCAGGGTGCTACACCCCGGGTTGGGAGTCTTCTCTAGGGAAGATATCATTGCTGTAATTCAAGAGTTAAAAGGCTCACAGGGTCTGGCGTATATAGTTATCGAACATGATCCTGTCACCTGGAAAGAAATCTTGTATGTCCTCTATGGGAGCAGCTTGTTGTAATATACCCTTTCTTCAACTTGGACTACTTCGCTGTTGGTTGCCATTTTTGAAAGGGGTGTGCAGGCTTATCCTAGCAACGATCGTCTGGCTGCACTATTGGATATTATAGGAAAGATCTCTGCTCTCGTAGTAGTTGACTCGAAGGATTGAGGAAGCCATCAAGCTTCCTAGAGACCAACTTGGTTTGAGGAAGGGCTTCAGGACTGACATTGGGGGCTTTATTTTAAATGCTATCAAATATCACTCCCTATGTAGTTCTGCTTCCCCGCTATATGTGGCATACTGATTATGCTGCGGCTTTTGACAGAGTGTATCAAAACCGTTTTTTGGCAAAATTAGATAAGTGGGGTATCCCAATGGGTCTCTTGAATTGATAAATTGTACTCAACACAGATACGGGAATGTATCTAATGTTGAATAACGTGGGTCAATGCTTATTCGTTATCTCGATCCCAACAAGCTTCTAACAGGGTTGTGTGTCAGCCTCTTCCCTTCAAAAAATTGTTGTAGATTTACTCCTTCCTCCCTTCCTTCATGTTCTTCCTTCCTTGCTTCCTTCCTGCCTGCCTTCCCTATTTCCTACCTCTTTTCTCTTCCTTCCTTCCTTCCTTCCTTGCTTCCTTCCTTCCCTATTTCCTACCTCTTTTCTCTTCCTTCCTTCCTTCCTTGCTTCCTTCATGCCTGCCTTCCCTATTTCCTACCTCTTTTCCCTTCCTTCCTTCCTTCCTTCCTTCCTTCCTTCCTTCCTTCCTTCCTTCCTTCCTTCCTTCCTTCCTTCCTTCCTTCCTTCCTTCCTTCCTTCCCTCCCTCCCTCCCTCCCTCCCTCCCTCCCTCCCTCCCTCCCTCCCTCCCTCCCTCCCTCCCTCCCTCCCTCCCTCCCTCCCTCCCTCCCTCCCTCCCTCCCTTCCTTCCTTCCTTCCTTCCTTCCTTCCTTCCTTCCTTCCTTCCTTCCTTCCTTCCTTCCTTCCTTCCTTCCTTCCTTCCTTCCTTCCTTCCTTCCTTCCTTCCTTCCTTCCTTCCTTCCTTCCTTCCTTCCTTCCTTCCTTCCTTCCTTCCTTCCTTCCTTCCTTCCTTCCTTCCTTCCTTCCTTCCTTCCTTCCTTCCTTCCTCCCTCCCTCCCTCCTATTGTTGCTTCCTTCCCAGGCTCTGGAACAGGGGTAGGCCCACAGTGTGGTCCTGGGCTCTTCTGCCTCATGGGATCCAGTGGTGAGGTAATTAGATAGCTTGTGCGTGCATAATGTGAACTACCCTCTTGTGGAGTAAATATGTTAAAAATAAGAGCAATGGAAAATAAATTATATAAAACCACCAGCCAAAACAAATAGCAACACCCAAAATAGTTTAGGTGATCCAGTCCATATCATAAAGTTATTCATACCACGCCACAACATGACTGGAAATTGTATTTGCACCCGGGAAAGGCAGATTGACCAATCACAATCTGCCTTTCCCAGGCGCGACTGAGCATTCACCGGCAGGCTGGAAAAATAAATGTCATAAAAATGGCAGCCTTCTTTAACATAGAAAAGGGACTAGGTCTAACACTGTGGCCATTAAAAGGCTGGATGTGTGGTGTATTCGAACCAATTGATAATGTAGCATTCACGCCCCAGGAGCAGGGCTGAGATATGGTAAATAACGGCACGCAGCCTGAGCTGAGGCCCTCACTTCGCTCAGGCCTACAAAGCTCGGGCTGGAGGGTCGTTAAATCCCATGTCAGCCCCACCAGCGGGGAGTGAAAGCTACATTAACAATTGGTTCGAATACACCAGACATCCACCCTTTTATTAGCCACAGTGTTAACCAGCTTTATTCCCTCCTCTAAACCTGATTGCTCAAATGCTGTCCTGTGAAATGTTGAAAGCAGAACGTATGTTGTAAATCCATTATTAGCACAGTCCAGGAATCAACTAATTCGCAAAAGGATGTGGTTTCCTGTTGTGCAATGTGTTGTTCTGCTCTTGTTAAATCTCCTTTGTCCCATACTAGTCCCAGCACAATGTGTACACCCCACAAAAGGACGTCACTGCCAACAGGAAGGGGAAACTGGGCCACATTATAACCCTACTGGCCCGGTAATAAATGGCCGGTTTTAACATATACCAGCATTTTACTGGAGAAGCAGAGTAAAAGTATGCCGGTGGGGGTGACCTGACTCAACTCCAGCCAAGAGCTGGAGGAAACTTAGGCCCCCAACGGCATAAAACACAGATTTTCAACCAGGATACCAGCAAACCTATAATGAGGTCCACTGTCTGGTGTGGCTATTGGGTGGCTTGTGCTCTTCCACCAAGAGATACCCTATGCAACCCCGGTACTGCACTGATAGAGCAAAGATTGCTGAGAAGTGGGGAGCACACCTACTCTGATGTTCTGGAGAACGTTTAGAGGCACATTCTGCTTCAACTGCCTTTAATACGTTCACAAGAACATTCACTCCAAACAGAAATATGTAACCATGAAGGATAATGTGGTGGGTCAGAAGAAGGACAGAGACAAGTGTCTTCCATTTCAAGGGGTTTTATTTTGAGAAGTAAAATAAATACACTCCTAAACTACAGGTTTCTCTAGGGTGCTCATTAGTCATTGTTGGGTCCAAATGGGAGAACTGTCCTCTGTCCAATCTAATCTACTCAGCCCCACCACTTTTCAAAAAAGAACTAGGGCACAGGAGAATGACTCCCTTCTCCTGTGTTCTACTTCTGAGAAAAGTCACTTTAGTAGTTGATCGTCAGGTAGTTCCTAGCAACTACTTTCACCAGTTCAGGCAGTTCAGAAATAGGATTCTTCAGCTTTTCTACCATATCCTTGACACCGTGATTTTCACTTCTGAGGTTACTTATCCCTCTTTCTTGGTTTTCTATATGGATTACTTTTGTTAACTTAATATCCACACTCTTCCCTGACTGGGCCAGTTAACGACACTTTCAACACATTTCTTATTTTGCTTCCACTTTTTTCTTTTACTGGGACGAGTGGGGAAGTTCCAGTAATGATTCTCACTTGGGTTCTGCTCTTCACTCCTACTGGGACGAGTATGATTGTGACCGTAATAATTCTCACTTGTCTTCCACTCTTCACTCTTACTGGGACGAGTATGATTGTGACAGTAATGATTGTAACTTGACTTCCACTCTTCACTCTTACTGGGACGAGTATGATGGTGCCAGTAATGATTGTAACTTGACTTCCACTCTTGGCTCTTACAGTGACGAGTATGATTGTTCCAGTAATATCTGTCACTTGACTTCCACTCTTCACTGTTACTGAGACGAGCATGTTTGTGCTGTGTCTGATAACTCTCTGATGGCCCAACACCTCCTAGCTGCCTTGTCACCAAAGCATTTCATTCATACAACACCACTCTGGTTAGAACATTCACTGCATCCTACCATACCTTAGCCTGAACCTTAGAGAACATTTGGATCATCATAGTCATTAGGGAAATGAGGACCTGAACATATATCCATCTGGACAAACAGACATGATACGCTGTCCTGGCCTTCGTGCTGCCTACAAACTCTACCTCACTAGCCTTACTTCCCACAACCCTTGACAGCTGTCTAAGGATCCCGCAATCCCTCATATCACTGTACCACGGTGCAGTGAAACCCACTGTGGAGGGCAGTTTCTCAGGTATTTATTGGGGCCAGAAAGTTCGGGAACACCGAACGGTTCCCAAATCTTTAGGCAGATGGGAGCCCCAAAAGGTCGAAGGGTGGGCACACATAAGCAGTAAAGGAGGGAGCAGGGAGAGCTGGAGTTGGGTGGCGAGTCGCTGTGTGAGCGGGATATGCTCAGTCTGCGCGGCAGAGCCTGGGAGGATAGGAAGGGGAAGAGAGTGGTGGGTAATACCGTGGTGCCTGGGGGGCAAGAAAGCTATGAGGGTTGGTAGGGAAGGAAGGGAATGAGGGAGCCAAAGGGGCACAGAGTAGGCAGGTCGAAGGTGTTGGCCATTCCCCAGTGTTGCTGAGCTTCTGTAGGGAGCAGCCAGGGGAAAGTGGGGCTGGCGAGCAGAGTGTTTGATGGCCATGTAGGGTGGCAGGCTCAGATGGGAGGGAAACAGGCCTGCCTAATACAAACAGATTTCGGGGTGTCTTTGGTGGAGGGCCCAGTTGGGGGTTGGGGCAGCTGCATTTCTGATCCTGGGAGCACAGGACATTTGGGGAGAATATGATACTGGGTCAATATTCTCGTGTCCCACCCTTAGGGGGAAAAGGGTACTTTTTGGCAGGTCTTGGGAGCTACAGCCTGGCATGGGTGTCCAAGTGGGTCTACGTTTTTGGGGCCCCGTGTGTGTTTTTGCTGCTTTGTGGGCTCTGGGTGGGCTGGGCAAGGGGGACTTGGAAGGGGTTGTGGCCCCTGATATGCTAAGGAATGTCTGGTGCTGGTGTTGGGAAGGTGTGAATGGCGGGAGGAGGCTGTGGGCGGTTTCTGCTGGAGGATAGGGGTGAGACAGCCACTAAGTAGGGTGGCCTCGTAGGGGCCTTGTCTGGGTGTTGGCTGGGAACACGTGTGCAGGGACTGGAGCCCTTCCCAGTGGGGCTGGGGGTAGCAGGGTGGAGAGTGAGCAGGGGTGACAGTCGCAAGAGGCTACTGAGGGTGATGAAGGGGGAACGGGCAGGTGGGAGGGGAGAGGTGGTGAGTGCTACTGGGGTGCACTGGGGTATGGGTTTTGGGGATTGGAGTGCTCAGAAGCAGCAGGAGTCAGGTAGGAGGGGAGCGATGTTAAGGTCTAGAAAGGGGGTGCCAATAGGGGCATGAGGGGGAAAGGCAAGAGGAAAAGGGGGAGGTCGCCAGCATACAACCCCAGCAATGGGAGGGAAGGAGGGATTTGAAGGTGCCAGGAAGGGGTGAGAGTTTCTGGATACCTCAACTCAGTGGTAGGAAGCAGCTGGTTTGGGCAGGTCTAGGATGGCCCCACGGATTATTGGTTGGAAGGATGGGGTGACAGTGGGGCTCCTTCCCGCAACAGCGGGAGAAATGGCGAGGAGGCTGGGATGACCCACTCCTCTGAAAATATACAGTCAGGTGGCGATGGATGCCTCCCCCTATTTATTGGGCATAAGAGCACCTGTGAAGGATGCAGAAGAAAAGTAAGGGTTGGTCTAAGGGTAAGGAGGAGATATGGCCTTTGTAAAAAAAAAATATATACATCTTTATTTATAGTTTCCAAACAAATTCAAACATGGAAGGATAATAACATAAGAAGAATAAAACAGCTTTAAACCTCCCCATAAACCCCAATACATCAATCATTTCTCAAAAAGATACATATGAAAAAGAATAATAAAAACAATAAACAAGAACCAAAGGAGAATCAAATGTACAGATTGAGCTATCAAATTAATTGAGAAAAAAAACATCTTCACATCAAATTTTACTAGATCCCATGACATACAAACAAGAGGACAAAACTTAAAGAAACAGACACAAGAAAACCTCAAACCTCACATCCACCATCCTGTGCTACACTACCATACAAATCATTGAAAGATTTCCATATGGTCCAATATTCCCCTTCTTTACCCTGCTTCTTGAACATAACTAATTCAAATTCAGACGATACAGTCACATCATTAATTCAGTCCTCAACCGTTGTTTGTTTTCCTAGATTCCCACGCCTTCATGATCTGTTTCACTGCTACTACTAATATCTTATCTATCCAACGTCCATACAAACGAGCTTTCAGACAACGACCCCTTTTAGCAAATAACAAAACCTGAAAAGGTTCCCTTGGAAAAGAAATCGACAGAATGATATCCAAACTATATAACACTTCACTCCAAAAAGTCGACACTCTCGAGCAATGCCACAACATGTGAATCAATGTCCCCCTCTCACATCCACACCCCCAACAAAGATCTTCAGTAAGTAGTCCTAAACCACACATTCGCACCGGAGTCCAGTACAACCTTACCAAAGCCTTTTTGCCGGGTCATGGAGCGAGGATATGCAGGAGGGTGGTGGTGGACACTCCCCATTTAAGGGGGAGGTGAGGAATGTGTGGAGAACATAGAAGAAAGAATGAGGGTTGGTCCAAGAGTTGCGGAAGCGGTATGGCCTTGGTGGCAGGCTATTGAGCGTGGCTAGGAGCATGGTACTGGAGGACGGACAATGGGTGCTGTACCGGACTGGCTGTCAGAAAAAACAAAACTGGATTGGAGGTGAAGAGGGTCGGAGAGTTGAGAGTGGCAAAATTGAGGAGGATGCAGAAGAATGAGTGAGGGTTGCGACAAGGGGTGAGGAGGAGTTATGGCCTTGATGGCAGGCCAGGGAGCATGCTAAAGTGCATTGTATGGGTGAGCAGAAAAGGGATTCCAAGGTGGAGCAAGGAGGACTCACAGATATTTCCCACAGTAGGAACCCTTTGGAGTTGGTGCAGAGTGATGTGGCATCAGGGCAGATGGATTCATGGATATGATGTTGCCATCTGGGGCCATTGCAGATGAGCGAACAATGGTGATGGGGGAGGTTGACTCGGTAAGGGGCGAGATTGGCCCAGGGATTATGGAACAAGAGAGAGGGGTTGATATAAAATAGGACATGGAGGTGGAAGCATCCGATGGGTGAAGGGCTGGGTGATTTGGGGAGGTATTACAGTGGAAAGATTTGGTGAAAGAGAGGGAACAGATTGAAGGAGAGCATGCAAAGGGTAATGGGATGCGAACCCTGCACAAGACAGAAGAGGCACAAGGGGAAGGTAAGGGATGGGCCTTACGAGGATTGTGGGTCCGCATTTGATGCAATTGACATGAAGGAAACGTGGAGAAGGGAATTTGTGGATGTGTTCAAGGAACCGCATTGAGGGCAGAGGGCTAAAGGGGAGGTCAAAGGTGATGAGGAAGTAGTGAGGAGGTTCACAGAACCATTGACTAGGGTTGCAGTTTAATGGGCAGGAGGACAGTTCCACCGGTCACACCTATTTTGGATACATAAAGTGGGTGTGTCTGGAGTCGCACAAAAGATCAAGGAACGGGTTCGTGTAGTAATCATCCCCTCTTCCTACCGTACATAAGCAGGCTTTGGAACATGGCAAATCTGCAGCCTCAAAGGTCCCTTTTTTAAAAAGAATTTTCCTGAAAGTGGTTTACGTTCCCTAAAGTCTGACATTGCTTGCCAGTAAAACTGCAAAGACATTTTTATTTTCTTATTTTTCACCTTCCCATGCTAAATTGAACTTGCATGGGCTTATGCTGGTGATTTCCTATTTTTGTGTGAACCCAGTCCACTTAAATGTGCAAAGTTCAGAAGGAACAAATGGACAAATTGTTGGTGGTCATAGCTTTAATTTGCGTGTGCCGCTGTAAATTGATGTCTATGCGAATCTGCCGCTCAGTAACCAATCGGCCAACCCGTTATAACATTAACCAAACATCGATTACATTTCTGATTGGTGATGTTAGCAAGTTACTATTCATTGCCAAGCAACAATCACCGCCCCTCGATAAGAATGTGTGCAACAGCAGGGCTTGATTCATAGGCCCTAATTCACAGAAGTGCTTTATTTATTTATTTATTTATTTGTGTGTGGTTCAAAGAAACTTTACAAACAACATAAAATGTATTACATAATACCATACCGATATTTCCAATCAACTTCAATCAATATATATGGAATTAGTGTACAATTCAATTCATCATGTTCACATAGTCTAACTTCTAAAATTGATATATAAAATACAATATACAATGTACTATGCTTATTTTTAAAATTCCAACGTGGTTCTAAGCCACAGGCCCTTAAGACCTATATTATTAAAAAGTCACATTCCAAAGTATAAGAGGAGGAATACACTGCATCAACGTCCGAAAGATAAACTTGAGCTAACCGGCTCAGGCAACTACTTACTAGGTATTTACACCGAAATACCCAGTACCGGGTTCAAAAACCATTATTCACCTTGTAAATTAAATTAAAACCTTCGGTCATAGACCTCACACAATAAATATTTAAAATTATATGTAGTTGTCTAGAGCAGGTAGTCTCAAGCCCGTCCTAACGCACTAGCTTCCACCAAGGACTTTTCTACAATCCCCCAACCACGAAACAGTGCCATGTTGACTCTGATTCAGTGTTCAAACAATAGTTCCAGAAATCCTGTTGCTTTATTGTCTCATATGCATGTACCAACGCACCCAATAATGTCATATAGGTAGTACCTAACTTTAAGCATTGGGTAAGGACATGTCTAGGGGTTTCTCCCCAATCACATTACATAATCTACATATCCTATCCGGTTATAATTGCAAAACCCGATTGGAAAACTCTCCGTGAATCAGGGCCACAGTCAAACGAAACACATTTTAAGTCAGAATGTGTGCGCCAACCTAATCAGGCAGGAAGCCGCATCTCTCTAGTCAAAGATACGGTGCCAAGTTATATATGAATCTGTCTAGTTAGAGAGCGTTTGCATGCGCAGGAGCGTCCTGATTCACTGGTGAAAACGATACTATTCTCACATGCAGACCAGCTATTCTGAACAGTGGAGCTCGCCTCCACAAGTGAAGTCTAAAGTGTGAATCTTTAATATAGTGAAGGACCCATCGAACTGCAAAATCCAGTCGCATTTTCAGAACATCAACAAGGAATGCGCATGAGTAAATAGCCCTCTCATGGTTTTGTAGTAGGGGAGAGGCTAGGTGAAGAAGGGGCTATGCACGTTTATTGGGCATTCTAATATTGGGACTGGATTTCACGTTTGAATGGGATGATGGATCCAGCCCTACTGGAAAGTGATATCAAAGGATTTTACAGATGTTGAAATATCGCACCTGAGCTTGAGTCCAACATTTATATACCACTGAGAGGAAACAGCTGACTTATGTTTTATTAAAGCAATAGAACCCGGGATTACCAGTCAGGTAATGCCCCTGGGGTGATAGTTACAAGCCCGAGCGAAACAAGGTCTTTAATGTAGCCATGGGGGCATTAACTGACCGGTAATGCCCCCCTCTGAGGATTCTATTGTTATTAGTACTCCGGCATGCTGTACCGGGTACTAATAGTGTTTTTTCTTGAGTTAGGAAACAGCATGAAAGACGTTTCTCAACTCGAGAAAAAAAAGAAAAATAATGGCCACCTTGGATTTGGGAGTAGGGACTACATGTCTCCCTTTCCATGAGGGACATTTAAAACATAGAAAAAAAGACAAAATGACTGCCCTGGGTAGGTGGGAAGGGACTACATGTAGTCCCTTCTCCCTTTCCATGGTGGCCTAACAAAGAAAGAGATGGAACTCCGAGGGACACGGAGCAGCAAACGTTGACAAGTGAATCTTTGTCGCTATCGTAGGGACCTGGCAAGGGGAATCAGATCGTTTGTGTCGACTGTCCCTCGCTGGGTACTAATTAAAAAATAGGGGTCTCTTGATATGGAGTAATTGCAACCCCGAACACTGGCAGTGAACCTTTCTCACAGTGAACAAGGCATAATGTCATCAAACCATACATCAATCTTCAACTGGCACTTAGCCGATCATACCTTGCCACACCATTGCGACTGGATACCATTCTAGTTAATTATTAAATGCATGCCATCACCTCAGTCCATGCCTCTAATTCCTTCTGATACTGTGATCAAAGATACATTGATGACCTATCAGCTCAAGTGGAAAAATAAAGAACAAGGAGGCATTCCGGATTTCTTGTATGACCCAAAGTTCAGAACTATACAAAGGTCCATTGCCCCGGAAATTGACATCATATCTGCCACCAGCTATTATATTAAGGAACAAACTGCAGGTGTGCCACTTACATAACCATTTTACATTTCCTAAAGTTATCCAGTGTTTTTCATTTACAATTTGCAAACCAAATCGATATGTTCTTTTCTACCTACAGTACTTGTCATGATCATTGAAAATCTCCTCCAATAGGCAGATTGGTGTTCCCAGCATAAGCCGGTCTCATTTGTCAGGTTTCCTGTGTTTTTGTGAGCCCAGGTGCCCTAGGGTTCACGGCGCGTTATAAATAAATAAGTAAATAAATAAATAAAAATAAAGTCTCTTGTCATCAACCTCACTGCACTTCCGGCATCTTTCTAACTGATTAATTTAACTAGTAATTGTGGGTTGGAATTTTCCCCTAAAGAAGATTAGTTAGATGTAGGAAATCGAGGTTCAAATTGGTAAAACATGAAAAGACCTTCTCTTCATTCATGGCGAGTCTTCCACAATGGTAAGGCAGCTATGGTTGTTATGTTAGTTAATTTTAAACCTTAGATAAGAAGATATGACATTAATAGTTGAGTAATCTTCCATAAGCAGAATCTCATGATGAAGCTTGCCAAATGAGCAATACAGGAACAAATGTATCTTAGTGTTGAATAAAAGGCACCTCCAACAAAAACAATATGGGTCCCGATGAAGTCTGGCAACACAAGTCAATTGCCATTAGTCGAAACCAGGTGTTTCTGTCTTTTATTTTGTTATTTTGTAAAGCACTACACACACGGCATTGCATCAGTGCGCTTTGGAACAAGGAGGGAGGAACATCTAATGGACCCAGAAGCAAGAAAAGTGCAAAAGCAAAGGGTTGGTAGTGTGCGTAACATTCATTCACAATTACAATTGTATTCCGTTATCTTATGTTTAAAGACAATAAAGCTTCATAGTTCTGGAGCATGTTCACGTGGAGCAAAAAAATGGTGACCAAAGGCATTGAAGTCCTCCCATCTTAAATATCAGATCCGAATGTTTGGGTGAACAGATGTATTTTCAGCTGTTGTCCGAATTTAAGTAAGCCCCTTTGATGTTGCACGTGTCAGGGAAGGCTATTCCAGAGTTCAGGACTGACATGAGAGGTGTCTGCCAGCTGGTTGTTGTCTTTTTCGGCAGTTTTGTAGGAGTGGTATTACGGTCTGGATCAGAGTGATCTAAAATATTTCTTGAGTCTCGGTTCAACCCTTTACCTGAGGTATTGTGGGAGATTCTCTGTTTTATTGAGAGCCAGAATAGAGACTTGAATCTATTGGTGATCTGCAGATGGCTTTTTAAATTAAAGCAGAGACGTTTGGGGCGGGAGGGGGCACCTCAGGGCTGCCTGATCTGAAGAAGTAAGATTCCAGTGTTGACCAGTCTTAAATAGGACACGTCAGGCTTTTTTATGGGGTGCTGCTGAGGCTCTAAACCCATTGCCTTTCTGTTTTGACAAGCACATTCTGCCTTGATCAATTCATTATGTATTGCTATCTGTGTTCACTGTGGTATACACAGTTTGTGTGCTCCTTGCGGCCCAACTCCTGTAGCATTCTTTCCTTCCTGTGGGAATTATGTTGATCATGTGCAATAGGCAACAGTGAAATACATATTGCTCAATTGAGTGCTCAATGGTTCAGAAGTTAGCTCAGTTGGTGAAGCACCCATTGCAGAGATATGTGTTCATATGCAATACTAGAATGTCACATTCCAGCAAGGCTGTCTGAGCCTTTCCTATGTATGAAGTTTATAAACCTGCCTGCATATGTACTTGGTTTTGCAGAACAACACCTGCTATTATCAGCAATGTACCTGCACTAGATAGGGGTTGCTATATAAACGAACATATCATCCGTATGGAGAAGGTCTAGAAATTGGTTTCTTCAGATGGGGTGTTGTAAAACCTAGGCAATCACCTCCAAAAAATAGCATAAACTGTTAGCCCAAGAGGTGAATAAGTATCCAAATTCAAGACTATGGAACAAACAAGTTCATGCTTTTATCCGGATTTTTCAGCAGATGATACATTGATCCTGGTCAGATCATCTAATGTATCTTACAATGCTGTGCTCTCTTCTGTGTGGTTTGCCTTCTCGCATGCTGGTATCGTTTAGCCCATTACTTGATCTTTCTTCTTATGTAGGCGTGTTGGGTGCAAGGGCTGGTAGACAGAAGAGAGTGGATCAGATGTTGCAGGCCTCAGTCAAGCATATTTTAAGGTCTGCTTATTTGACACAGAAAACGGTTTGCTTTTTGGTAAAAGTCAAAGGTTTTTATGCACGTTTATAAATGAAAATGTCACAAGCCATTATTTTGGAAGTATTTAAAGCTTTAAAATATAAAAGACAAACCCAGATTAAATTTGTTAAATCACATCGATTGGTATGCTGGTACTTATTCCCTTGATGATGGAGAAAATTAAGCTAGAATCATTCCCATTTTGCATAACACCCTTCTATAATATTTTGTTTAAAAATGGGCATGTTTGGTAATGTGATTTGTGTACTTTCCAAGTCCGTTTTCATAAAATGAGATTGTTTTAGTTCATGGTAAGCACTAGAAAAGAAAGTGCTCAAATGCAGAAATTGCAGGGTTGGCACAAATCTCAGCTTCACCCCTTCGCCCCTTAACCAATGTGTGCTCTTGGGCATCTCATTTAATCTTGTATTGCTTAACGTCTAAATATTGCCAGTCCCTAAACCTTTCAAAATTGTCAGCCCTTCAGAGTGATTTCCTTCTCATGGTATGATCTTCATAAAAGCCTTATTCATGGTTACACTGGCTATAGGGTTGCTTCCACTTTAATAGTGACCATATCGCACTATTTATTTCGCACACCACAGGCATTTGTTCCTTGGATATCTAATGGCAACACTATTTGAAAACCATATCCCACTTCTAATCTGTCTGTCTGGATAAAGACACCTTCCTGGTAGCTTCTAATCTGCATCCACTATCCATGCTACTGTATGTATAGCTTTCTACTTCCTACCAATTGGTCTCCTCTATCCATACATGAGCACGTTTGCATTCTGTGAGCCAGCTAATGTGAGTTCTCTGTCTATCATGGATTACATGTACCTATTACATACGGTCCTGCATTATTACTACAGGCTGCATACCTTCCTGGATGCTATTGATAAAAAGTATCCTCTATGTACTAGAACAATAACCTCTTCGTAGACTGCTAATGTTGGTCTTCAAATGCTACTTGTTTATCATTCAGATTAGAGCAAGAACGAAGAGGGAAAGGGGACTTAAAGGGAGTAAACATGCTTGTTATGCTGCAAGACAGCATATCAACCTATGGGTTGTAAGCGCGACAGGTGGGGCGGGGGTGACCAGTTTTCTTGAACCCTCAATTCCTTTGGTTTGGTGGAGGGGGGCCCCAAAGATGTCTGTGCCCAGGGCCCCAAAAGTGCTTAAGATGGCCCTGAATTAAAGTGCACTCAAGGAGCTCCGTTTTGGATAGCTTGTAGGTTTTCGATCACATTTTGAGGGAGGTTAACATAGCGACTGATGCCATATTCCTTATGCCCTTATTAGGTCAATTTCATGATTCCGCTCCGGAAAAGAGGATGATTTTGAGCAAATATGATTGGAAATGGTAGGTTTTTGACGGTTCTCTTTTTGAGGGATAACTGTTCTTGAAGTGTCAAGAGGGGGGTTTCAGCCTGTTGTAGGAACTTAACAGGAAGGTAGGGTTCTCCCCTGTGTCTCCCTGCCTTTGGTATTATTGGCCTGAGGCACATTAACTACTTCTAAAGCTGTCAGGATGTTTGAACTTAGAAACAAGTTATAGTGCACTTTTTTAAGCACCACCCTGGACATACCAACTTCCGAGACTAATACAACCTCTCAGAGAAATAGCTCCCAGCTCATTTCCTAACCTCTCAGCCCCAGGGATATAGAGCCCAACTCCTTCTGCGCTCTGCCTTAGGGCACCCGCGTGGCATAGATATTCTTACCCTTTAGCCATGGGTAGCCCTCGTTGGTGTACAAAGGTACTGTTTGATGCCCTCCTGCCAGAAAGTATTTCCTCACCCACCTGCCTATTGTGCCACCAGTGTGGCATAGATATGCCCATGCTCTATCCACATGGCACTCTCCTGGGCTTTCAATGATTACTCTTGGAAGAATCCTACCGGGAAGTATTTCCTCTCCACTTATGTAGGATCCCATTGTGGCACAGATATTCCCGCTCACTAGGCAAGGGTAGCCCTTCTGGGCCTACACAGACACCTATTGGCACACGTCTATCAGCAAGTGTTCCCTCCGCTTTGCTTAGCGTGCCTGTGTGAATTAGACATTGTCACACCCTCTAGCCATCAGTCACCTAACTGGTCTTACAAGGATGCCAGCCTTTCACAGGTACATGGGTTTTCTTATCCCTGCCTGGTCTCCTCTCTCCTCTGGCTCCGATCTCAGCCATTGGCTGAAGTATATTCTTTATAGGGCTAACAGCTTTCCTTACTCCTCTCAACCTAGATCCGGCCTCCCCCGCTGGCTCCTTTTGGTCTCAACTTCCCTGAAAGTCAGTAACACGCCTGCCTGTAGATGTGGGTTTTTATAGCATTCCTGATAGGTTTGATAATTCCATAAGACCTCTGACTGGTCTTCTCCTGTTCACCATCACCTCCCACAATGTGATTGGTCATGCCAGCGTTTTCCATAAATGTGCTTAGGTGTTTGATCTTTCCCGCTTTGTGTTTCCAGCTGATGGCACTCATTTTCTCTCCTTGCAGGATTCAAACTAGTTAATCCCTTTTGAGCGGCGGCCGAGGACTTTGAGCCGCTGTTGGCTAATTTGGTGTCTGCTCTCTGTGCCAGTCCTGGTTTGTAACTCCCACCAGTTTCAACCGAGTGAGGTCTCTGTGGTCCCCTCCGGGAGATGGTTGAATAGGGTTTACTCACGTGAGCCTCTGCCGCTTGTATGTTTGCACACAGGAAATGATGTATGAGCATAGGGACCGTTGCAGTCACCAAGGGGTTAAGGAGGGAGACTTCCCTGACTGAGGAGATGGTACGTGGGATTGGGTATGGTTTGTTCTCATTGAGGCAGAGAGAAACCTGACAATGTTCCACAGTGCTACCCTGATCTAAAAATGTCCCCCAACCATGGAGTAGGCTGCCCAAGGTCCACGCCTGCGACTGGGGCACATTACCTCTTGGGAATCGCCCTTATACCATCGCCGGCACACAGAGGGTGGGCATCCTCGGTCCCCAGAGCCCCATTTTGGTTACAAGGGGCGATGGGCACACACTGTGGCTTTGTCAAATATCCCTGCCCCCTTATGTCAAGCCCTGCCTTGCTTTTTCTCATTTTAACGACTTTGGGCCTCCCGCTTTGTTTTTCGCCCTCTTCTTTCTCCCTTGTAACAGTGCACCTTCGATTACGCCAACTGATGGAGTCATAGCTATGACATCAAGACTAGCGCGCGGGCAGAGCGGAGGAGGCCATGCGCACGGGGCGCACCATCAAGCGGAAGAGGCTTCAGTGCTTCTGAAATAGCACCTGGAGGTCATCCCCGAGTGGCGGTGTGTAGCCTTCTGGACACGTCACACGGTGGCCGCTTGGACATGGCAAAAGTGGTCAATGCAGGGAGATGAGGTTTTCAGCTCCATGCTCAGGCGTGGCATCCTGGCACTCGGCAGGGTAGGGCACAGCGCGGACGGCCGCTTGCTTTCACAAACGTAATGCAGTTCCTATCGCTGTCCTCTTGGAGATGCTCGTGCGCGCCTATGAGTCCGCTTCCTCTGAGATCTCATCACGAACGCGTATTTTTTTCAGTTATTGGTTTGCAGCGATTCGGGCGAGTTCTGTGGGCTGGAAAAAGCATATTCTGTTTTTGGTAGTATTCGTACTTTGTGAAAACTGATAAAATATCCATTTGTGGTTTCGTTAGACCACAGCTGTGCATAAACGAGCTGCAAGAAAAAAGTGCACAGCAAGAAGATGTTCATGTTCTTATCTTACGGTTCACTCCCTGTCACGAGATACATATTTGCTGCTGACAGTTAAGTTTCAGTTGCCAAATCCATATGCAACCCCTGCGTTTCAAATAAATCCCTGGCACGGTGCACCATTACATGGTCAACATATGTGTCAGAGTCTCTGCTTCAAATGCCGAGTGCTCGTTTCCAAGTAAGCAAGGAAAGGACACAAACACAAGGGGGAGAAGCAATCAAGACTAAGTCTAACGACGGAAAGAAAGAAAGAAAGAAAGAAAGAAAGAAAGAAAGAAAGAAAGAAAGAAAGAAAGAAAGAAAGAAAGAAAGAAAGAAAGAAAGAAAGAAAGGCCAAACATAGAAAATGTGAGCATGGGAAAGAAAGAAAAAAGAGAGGAAAGAGAAAATGAACAAAATGAGGACCGAAAGTAGGAAGTAAAGAGAAAACAAGACAGGACGAAACAAAGAAACAAACACACAGAGAAAGTAAACATAAAGAACATGCAATAACAGATATGTGAGCAAGAAAGGAAGATAGACTGAAAGGACACAGAAAGAAAAAAACATCAGAAAACGTAAGAAAGAAAGTGGAAGAGGAAACAGAGAAAGAAGGAGGAAAAAAAACATTAGAAACACACCAAATGAGATGAATGGTGCTTCAGCAAACGAGAAAGAAAAGGCAAATTAAGAAATAAAAAAGATGCCTAAAAAGGGAATATGGCTAGATCGTAAGAGGAAGAGGCGCTGGGTAAAGGGGAATCGCAGCTGAAACCACAAAAATGTGGTTTCTGACTTCTTCTCTAAGTTTAATTTAGAGCTTCCCATTGCACGTTCCCATTCCTATTTACAAAAACCAGACTATGTGCGAATTGCAAATGTCCAGGTACTTCTTCTGGCGGTTGGTATAGTATTCCCATATAAGAACCTACTCATGTTTGTATGTTCGCATTGTAAATGTCCAGTTACTTCTTGTTAGTATTGCTTTGGCTCTGTCCTCACTAAACGGTGAACATGTATCTTCTAAACTCTCTCTTCCTTGAAGTCTACAGAATAAACGTCTTATTTTTTCTATAATTCACTTCATTCATTTATACTTCGAAAAGTAAAATATGCTTTTCCAGCACTTCTAAAGTTGACATTGAAAATATGTGTATTTTCATCGTGTTGGAAAAATGGCTACTTTTTACTTCTATGTTTGGCATTTACGCATGCAGTGTTTATTAGGCACAAATTCACCATGAGGTGAATGCGCAAGGAGCCCACGTGGTGAACATGAGGTAACTGTGGCCATAAAGAATTAAACATAAAATTGATTCCTTAGAGGCCACTAGGTTATCAAAAACCATGGTCAGTAATTTAAGCGAGAAAATATGTCCATATTTGTTCGCCCAATATATGGCAGTATCCCCACGTAAGAACATACTCCAGTTGGCTTTACCATTAAAAATGCATGCCAAAGTATGAAAACATGTCCAAACTGGCTGTACTAAAATGCCAGTCGAGCAACTTAACAGCACTTATCACACTTGCTTTATCAAAGATGCCCAATACAAAATGGCATACCGCAATAAGAAATGGCTAAACTTGTTGTATACAAGTGACGGTCTTGCTTCATAATAACACTTATCATACTTACTTTACCAAAGATGCCCAATACAAAATGTCATACCACAATAAGAAATGACTAGACTGGCTGCATTGAAATGCCAGTCCAGCTACATAATAACACGTATGCTTGTTTTACCAAAGATGCCTAATACAAAATGTCATGCCACTTTAAGAATAATACCACTGATACTGTTTGCTTTATCAAAAATGCCCAATACAAAATGTCATGCCTCAGTAAAAAAAAATGGTTAGACTGGCTGCATAAAAAATGCCAATCTTACATCATAATAACACTTATCATGCTTGCTTTACCAAAGATGCCCAATATAAAATGTCATACTACAATACAAAATGACTAGACAGACTACATTGAAATGTCAGTCTAGCTACATATTAACACGTATCATGCTTTCTCTATCAAAGATGCCCAATACAAAATTGCATTCCACAGAAAGAATAATACCACTGATCATGCTTGCATTATCAAGCTGTCTAATATAAAATGTCATACCACAATAAGAAATGGCTAGACAGGCTACATTGAAATGCCAGTCGAGCTGCATATTAACACGTATCATGCTTTCTTTATCAAAGATGCCCAATACAAAATTTCATGCCACAGAAAGAATAATGCCACTGATCATGCCTGCATTATCAATCTGCCCGATATAAAATGGCATACCACAATAAGAAATGGCTAAACTGGATGCATTCAAATGCAAATCTAGCTACATAATAACACTTGTCATGCTTGCTTTATCAACCATGGGCAGTAAAAAAATGCCATGCCTGCTCCATGGTGCGCCAGCGCCTTGCACTCAGACATAATCACAGTAATGATGAATGTGATCATGAGTGATTGCGAGGTGCTGGGTTGCCAAGGGGGCAAATGCGTGTTAGGAGCTGGGGCCCCAGGGTACAGCTATGGCATTTTTTATTGGGCATAGATGCCAAGGAAAAACTGCCATGCCCGCCCCGAGGCACCACACGCTTCACAGGCATGCATTCATTGTGTGCGTTCCAGATGCTGGGGGGCCCAGTGATGGTATTTTCTACTGGGCATCTATCAGATGCCCATTAATACATGGCATTCCTTCCCTCATTGCCCTCCAGCACCTCACATGCACAGATAATCAATTGTGTGTACATGTGAGGCGCAGGGGTTTTGGGGGTCAGGCATGAAATTGCATATGTGGCACTAGAAATCCCAGCGGACTGGGCTGGTAATTCTTTACTGGGGATATCCAGTAAAATTGCCATGCCTGCCCCGGGCCCCAGTGACTCACACGCACACGATGAATGTGAGTGTGTGTTTGCAAGGCGCTGGGGGGCAGTAGGGTCAGGCATGTTTTTTTACTGGACATCTATCATAGATGCACAGTAAAATAAATGGGTCCTCACACATGCACACAATCAATGTAGTTATGGGTGTATGACATGCACTGGGGATCCAGAGGGTGGGGATAATATTATTTTACTGGGCATCTATCATAGATGTCCAGTAAAAAAACACCATGCCTGTCCCCTGGGCCCCACAGCGCGAAACACATGGGCACAATCAATGTGATTATGTGTGTATGAGAGGTGCTGGGGTGCCCAGTGGGCAGGCATGGTATTTTTGACTACACATCTATGATAGATGTACAGTAAAAGAACACACACACACACGCAGACACACACACACAAAGTGATTATGTGTGTATGCAAGGCACTGGGAGGTGTGGGGGGCAGGTATGGTATACCCAGTCCAGTAAAAGAAATATCATCCCTGTCCCCTGGGCCCAGAGTACCTCAAATGGAGAGCTGATTTTGGCCAGTGGGGAGGGGGATTGTGCAACAAAGCACTTGCTGTCTCATTCACATGAGCACCCATCATGCACTCACTCATAGCACAAGCATACATGCATCCATACACATATTTAAATAATAAATAAATGAACATACAAACACACATTTACACAACATACACAGAGCAGGCACTCTCTGTTTAATTCACACAAACATCCATCATGCACTCACTCATAACACAAGCATACACGCATCCATACACACATTTAAATAATAGATAAATAAACATACAAATGCACATTTACACAACATACACAAAGCAAGCGCTCTGTTTCATTCACACGAGCATCCATCATGCACTCACTCATAACACAAGCATACACGCACCCATATACACATTTAAATAATTGAACATCAAACACACATACATTTACACAGCATGCACACAGCAATCACGCTCTCATTCACACTAGCATCCATCATTGTACATTAATTCAACTAACAACACAAACATGCACGCATCCCTACACATAATTTAAATTTAAAAAAAAACATGGACATAAACAAACTTAACTTCTGCCGCGGGTATTTGCTCTCCAGCGCTCGTGCCGCTGCTAGCATGAACAGGAATCAGGAAGTTTCCTGGTCTCTGCGCATGCATGCAGGGGCCTGAGAGTGGGTGATGAGACAACCCACATCAGACTGCTCTGTCTGTATGTGCGAGGAGGTGCAGGAGCGCCCCCTTACACATACAGGCATACAGTTCCACAGTCACCAATGAGCCATGCAAAGCTGGGGAAGCAAAACACCCCCATCCTTGCATGGCTCATTGAGCGTGCATGGTTAGGGAACTGTAACTGTCAAGGGGAAACAATATAAATGTCAAAGGGAAACACTGTTTCCATTTGACAGTTAAGAGCGCTCCCTCAGCTGAAAAAACAGCTGAGGGAGTGCTTGTATTTCACTGGGCTGGCTCCTCCATAATGGGTGAGAGGGGGCAAAGAGCTGGTGGGTTGACGCCTCCTTTCACATTATGGACGAGCCTCCCCTGGTCTGCCCCCACCCCCAAATCCCCAAATCGGAGGAGAACCTTCTTCTCCTTGGGAAGTAAGCCCCTACTCCTCTAACAGGACTCAGGAAAGACTCCGCCACCATGACCAGTCCATGACATCTAGGTACAAATGCCAAAAGGAGACAGACTAACTGCTGTGACTGACAGGACTAAGGGAGCAAAGCCAGGGGGATCTGAAGAGAATATCTGCACTGTTGAATCATTTTGCTCTTGGAAACCAGCTTTAGCCTCTCCTTTTGGGGGGCAAAATGAAAAGGGGGATCCACCTTAGAATAACAATATTTCTCTGCATCTGAGTGTGCTCTGCAGGAAGGGCTGGAAGGGCTGGTCGACAGGTGGTCACCTCACTTCCGTACCCCTTCCCTATCACTACCCATTCGGAAGTTCCATGCATCATTGTTTTTAAAGAAAATGTATTTTATCTATATTGCTCCAAAGCCCGCAGGCATCGAGGTACACACAAACACAAAAATACAAACAAATGAAACAGGACATAACAAACTCACACACATGGCCACTTAAACCTGGTGTCAAAAGCCAAATATACGTTATGCAGTCCATATCATGTCATTAAAGACCAATCTTAATCTTAGAGTTCAAAGAACAATACCAGCGACTCAAAAGGGCAGAAAGGTTGCTAAAACCGCAACCCACAATGATACAGTCATCATTGTCTTCAGTAGACAAGCCCTTAATTTAAACCATGTGTTCTGACACAACCAGGCCCAGTTCTTGCATGTAGCCAGTGAAAGACCTTGTTCTTTAAGGACTGCATAGACTCCCACCGCTCAGGCTTATCAATGTTAGTTAAAATAAAATGTCTTTGGTCCATGATACAACTTCTCAACTTAGGGCCCAAAATCTCAGCCATACTCTCCTTTTTCTTCTTCGTTTGGGAGGCCATAGGCTTATCAGCGAGATTCTCCACATTCCATTACTTATGACCAATGACTTTTTAACAGCCACAGGATTAAACAGGACAATAGGGGCTTCATCCTTCACAATCACCTGGTGAGTATCAAGTTTACTACAACCCTCGGCAGGGAAACCAACGTCCGCTATACTTATTTGACCCACTGTATTCACCATGGCAGGGCAGATCTGGCTAACATCAGTTTGGCACTGGTGTCCTGCCTAACACATGATGTTTTAAACGTGGATATATCAAAAGCTTTAATCCAGCGACTATTATTACAGTGGCTAAGGTCAGTGATGATTGTATCTTTCAAGAATTTCAAATTCTCAACATAGCCTCCAACATTGGCCATGTTATCTGGCAGGGGGGGGGGGGTCTGAGAATCAACTTCACAAGTAAGAGCTTTCAAACTCTTAGTGTGTGGAGGTGGAAAATGACTTCCCAAAACCCAATCTGCTGATTTTTCTTCAGACACAATGGCATTGGAAGAGAACCTTAGCCACTATTAGTAGTACTATTTAATGAATCGTTACGGGCCTTATTGTGTAGGTCTTTTCGATCAGGAGTCTGCACTGGTTGGCTCTCCAGATGTTTTGGACCACAGTTCTGATCAGCCTTATCCAGTATAGTCAATGGCGAGGGGCTACGGGGGTCGTAGTACACAAGATTTGGGGAGCCGCAGATGGCTGACACCTGCTCCAGATTACAGAAGAATCATCTGAGTGCATCACCTCCTTTTCACTCGGATCAGCTGATGAGTGATGTTCAGAGCCAGAGATTCACTCCCAACAGGTTGTAACTTCTCAGCAAAGAACAACTGCAGTAGCTCCGTCGTTTGCATCGGTCATGTTGCTAAGTGAGTGCAACAGAGCCCAGGCCATGAAACGGGCCAGAGGCCATCAGCCGAAAGGCTTTCCTTGGAGCCTGTGCTCCACAAGAGCTCAATGAGCTGTATGTAACATGGGTCAACATGACACATGTGGTAAAGTGCCTTTTACTATATGCTCTGCTATGCATGGATGTGATGGTATGAGTGTTCCTAGGGTAGACTTGTGTGTGAGAGATTGCTGCTGTGTGCTCCTAGAGTGACAGTTGGAGAGAGGCTGGCTAGAGAGAGGGGGCTAGTGGATGTGTCCCTGTTGTATCTGTGTCCTATTCATACTGCGTTATCTTACTTATCTTACGTGGTTCTAGAAACCAGCTACAACCATGCTGTGCCAAGGAAGGACCAATGTACGGGGGACATCATTAAGAATAGGACATCCACCCCCCCACCGAGAAAAGAAGACCTTCTTTGAAGCTGAAATAATATGCCCGCCTCCAGGGGGACTGCTTGTATTTGGAGATCTTTTGCCTAGGGCAGCAAGACAGGAAGATAACTATACGTGCCTTAAATGGGGCCCACTTCAAGGGAGCTGCAAGAAGGTGTGGGCCATCAACAGTGTGCATGGTGTACAATCAAGGAGGCAACACGCGTACTTTGGGAGCTTAACTGGCTCCTGGGGGTCTCCTTTGTACAAGAGTGTGCGGCACGAACAGAGGTGCTCTGTGAGAGTCGGGTGCCACGCGGGCACATGGCAAGGTGGTGTTGGAGCTCCTTTGTCTCAAAGCTGCTCGAGAGGCAGCGGAGGGCTGGAGGCATGCAGTGGTGAGGAAGGTGTTGTGGAGGCTGCTATGGTGTTGCTCTCCCTGCCGACAAGTCAAGGGAGCCAGGGAGAGCAGTGGAGCCCCGCTTGCAGCGGAGTGAAAGGAGAAATGGTGATGTCAGCACTGTACTCTGTGGGTCCATCCTACGAAGTGCGGAGCGGCTGCAGTTGCACAAAGTCTTTTGAGGATAACGGGTGGTTTAAGTTCCCAGCGACACCAACGTGTGTCACGTAGCAGAGAGGAAAAACCCTGGTGTGTGTCGGGTTAGAAGCCCATAACTCTGGGGTGAGGCGTAGACTGCGCCCATCGCAGTAACGGTAACCCAATCCCCTGCCACCTTGCACTTACTCAGAGCAATGCTGCCCTGATTCCACTTCCCCTGTCCCTTTCCTCGACACTTCCCCTTCTCCCTTCCCCCCGCACTTCTCGTGTCGCACCTGCCCGATCTAAATGACACAGGGCCTAGTAAGATCGTTTGTCTTGTCCTCCGTCTGTCTTCCCTCCCGTGTCTTGTCTCTCCTAGAAACACTTGTGTACAGGCCGTTATAAAGTGCATATCATATCATATCAAAGCAATTGAAGCAATGTGTTATTTGTAACTTTTTTACCCCCACGGGGTCAATCAACATCTGCAGACGTTGGGCTTAGTGCATGGACTTGTGTGTGCTTGTGTAACAGGCAAGGACTGTTGTGTTTGGGACGCAGAGTGGACTTTCTCACTCAAGGTCTGTAAATGATGCCTTGGGAAAGTTAGCTCAGAGAGATGTGCGGTTACTGTAATGCTTGGGGCTTGGTGTGCGCCTCTTCATGTTCTAATGTTCTAATGTTCCTGTTTCATTAAAGGGGGAGGGGGCGTGTGGTACTGTACCATTTCCTATCTGCTGTGCTATGCATGGATGTGATGGTATGAGTGTTCCTAGGGGAGAAGGTTGTGCGATAATTCTCTGCTGTGTGTTTCTGGAGTGACAGTTGGAGAGAGGCTGGCTAGAGAGAGGGTGGCCGGTGAATGTGTCCCTATTATATCTGTGTCCTGTTCCTACTGCTTTAACTTACTTACCTCTAACTGCAATAAAGAAGACTCCTTTCAAATAAGAAGGCTCCTGTGTATCTGTGGACCAAGCCACCTTACTACACAACATTTAAGAAAATATGACAATTGAGAAATATTTCCATGCAGAAACGCTCGTTTGATATAATTCTGGGTCAAGAAAGTACCTAACTAGATGGAGGAAGCATTAAGAGCAGCCAGAGATAATAACCAGCTTTGCTTCAGGGTAGATTAATTTCTGCTTGCAAGGATAGGGGTGGGTGAAGATTTCGCAAGTGGAGCAGAATCAGCAGAATCCACCCTTTGATTCCACTTCATGGGGATCTGCCCTTTTTTCTGCTTCTGGCGGTCAGCGCCAGCTGCATAAAAAAGTCGGCCATTTTGAAGGCCAGGCTTGTTTGTATATCGCTACACCGTTTCTGGCTAAAATGCAGCCAGTTCAGCCTATCAAAAAGCATCGAATATGCTGGCCTAAATGTTCCCTCGGCCTGGTGCTGATGTTCTTTATGCCACCTGGTTTAGGCGAACTTCTACTGAATCCGAGAGGGTAAAAGGAGAAAAAGTAAATTCCTTACTCTGCCACTCAACTCTGGGGTACAGAAATAGGACATTTCACTGAGAACTATTCAGGATGATCCAATACATTAACAGAGCATCCATCATGTAACAAATGGTTCAGCAAGCCCCAAAAGGATTGCAAGTTAAGGTATGGTTAAGCAGTCTCGTATAGCGCTCTTCTCTCAATAATGTTGACCATGCTGTGCATGGCTCTATAAAAAAAAAGTGGGTATGGAAGGGGGCTTGTGTTAGTGGAATAGTGGGAAAGGCGAGGAGCAGAAAGGCTGTCGTGTTGGTGAGTCTAGGTTGATTCACCCGTTGCCTGAGCTGGGTAGTGATTCTGTTGCGTTAGCCTGGGTAGATATGTTCTGGTGCGTGTTGGCGGCCGTAAGGGTGGTCCCAGAGTTAAGGGGATACTCGTGGATGCATTGGAGTTGGGTGAGGTGTTGATGGGGAGAGGATAGGTATGAACCTGCATATAGTATGCTAAACGGAATTTAAACAAGATGCAAGTCATACAAAATAACGCCATCAGATCAGCAATGAAGATCCCGAGATCACAACACATCTCCGAAACTAGGCGTAATCTGAACTGGCTATCCATCAATCAAAGAATAGCATTCAAGACTCTCTCGCTCACTCATAAGTGCCTTGCTAATCAGGCACCTAAGTACTTGACCAATAGTCTCTCACACAACATACCAGCTCATCCTACTAGAACTGCACAGACAAACTGCCTTAAGATCCCCAGGTTCAATCTACAAAGAGCAGGAGGTATTAGCTTCCCTGTATTAGCAGCTAAAAGTTGGAACGCTCTTCCAACAACGCTAAGATCTGAACCCCCCTACCACTTACAAAATATAAAGCTTTGGCTTCACGAACAAGAACCTAGCAGCGCCTCGTGGCACCACCCATCCCTAAACTCCACTCACTCTGCAATATCACTGTAATTATTGTACCATACTGATCTGCATGTACTATAATGTATGTAAAAATATAATTATGTAATTAAGTCCCTACCTGCCCCTCTTCGACACTGTACCTAATCTATGTCTCTGTATGTAACTAAACTGTATGCAACTATGTAACATGCAAGACAAGCACCCAGATGCCTCAGGGCTTGGCACGCTCTACAAATAATTAAACTAAACTAGACTTTGTGGGCCCTCTACTGGGTGGTGGATGTGGTGTAAATGTTGGTAGATTTAGCCGTGAGTAATTAGTGAGGGACGAGCAATAGGAGGAGTGTGCTCTGTATTTGGTGAGTTTTTAGGAGGGTTCGTGGCATGTTTGTTTCATTTCTGCAGACTCAACTCCTTTGTCAGGGTTCTGTTGATTTGGGTATTTTGGTGCTTCTAAGCTTTAAGAGTTGTGGTGTATGGAAGCTGGCCAGAACCATTGGATTTGCCTGTGTTACTTGTTATGTATCTTGTTTGTTTTTAGCTAAGGAGCATGTTTTGCATTGTTTCCTGAATGTCTGGTGGTCTGCTTCAATCTGGATGTGTTTGGGTAGCGAGTTCCAAAGTTTGGCAGCTAACAATGAGGAAGACACACTTCCTTTTCTATTCCTCAGGTGTCCGTTGGGAAATAATGCATGGGGTGCTAAGGGTGTTTATGCTCGTCTTGATTTCCCATAAGGAATCATTGAAGGCTCCTCCCACCCCAGCAATATTTTTTTGCAATACATTAGGAGCACATTAGGAGCTGCATATTTGTTTTTTTAATGTAAAAGATTGTGCTTATGCAGGGAGAAAAATTCAAGTTACAGGCTACTATCGAGCCATAAGCCACTTGCCGCCTTAATTCGATACATTCACAATGCACCATTTCTTACTCTCTAAGTGTCAAATATCACTAGCCAACGGCTAGTGGTGAAGGCAAATTTTGTGCAGTGGTGTATTTATCAGCGAATGAACATATCTTACATTAAGCCAGAGGCTGTGTATTAAAGGGGGTGACTATGTATTAAAGGGGATGACTGTGTATGGATGAGTGTTTATAAGGCATAAAATATCCTCTATCATAATGAATTGCAAGTCACCTCAAGAGTTCCGTGACCTTAAAAGGGAACTCTGCCTTTGCCCATGTGTCTCTATTTGGTCAAGGAGGTCCTCAAATTTACGGTATCATTATAATGTACGGTATGGGGTACTTTGACACCTGTTAGACATAGGAGGTAGTTAGCTATTGTAAACAGTTTACAGTCAGTATGCATTAAATTAGCGCTGTAAAATTCATTAGACAATCATTTGGTAATAGTACATTTTCAGTAGAAAAACACATTTGCTTAAAAAAAGCAAAGGGCTAATCCCTTTCATTTTACATAAAACAATTATACACAATTAAATTCAAGTTAAAAAACACACAGACAATGTCGCCGTGACACTTTGTTATTAGAGCCCTCTAGTGGCATCTATCTGATTGTCAGGTAGTTGATTCTGTAACCAGCGCAGGGAGCGATTGCTATCTTGCACTGTTTATGGAACCCACATTCAGGTAGCTATATCGTCAATCCAGTTTTTTAATCTAGATGGAAGAACTCGACATGTTTCAGTTCTCTATATATTTTATTTATGGAACTTTCATCAGGAGTGGTGTCACTGTCTCTGGAGGTATTATAGTAAAAATAACAATAATAACAGTGGTTTTACATCAACATTAGAGCGTGCTATCCTTGCATATCTCTTGAGTTGATAATTCTTGTTGTTTGTGTTTAGTATCGAACTTGAATGTTTTTACTGCAGCTGTTGATAACAAACATACATAAAAAAGATATAGGCTATCAGTGCTATTCCAATCTTGTTGATAAATCTAGTTTATCAGACTCGGCTAGGTTAGATAATTACCTAGTCTTGTCAGGGCGAGTGGATCTTTGAAAGGTGTATTCCTGTATATATCAGGATGTTATCCTTTTGGTCCGTGTTTGGCTTCTGAATAAGTCTATTTGGACCTGCAAGTTTAATTTGCATATATTAGTGTCTACTGTCAGAACAAACTGACTCTCTCTCTCAGTACGCTTATGATGAATTAAATAGTGACTTACCTCTTATAGAGGGGGTATCTTAATGATTTATATATTTAAGTTAGTATCACTATTTACACCTTCCATATATTGGAGTTGAGCTGCAACATCGCATTGCCTGCTGCCAGAGCAACACATAGTATTAAAGACTTCTCAGCAAAAAACAAATGCCACTGTCTTGATTCTCGGAGCTTCTAGCATCCAGGGAATGGTTTGATTCCAGGTGGACTTGCACAGAGTAATTGTCCCATTCTAGATGCATCTAATACACAGTGAATGGAACTACACCCAGCAATTGTTTAATCCAGGTGTATTTACTATCTAGCGATGGCTTCATCCAGGTGGCCATACCCACAGTAGGTCACACAGCTAGTAGGTAGCTTCTGTATTGTTAGTAGAAGAATGATGAATGGGGCCTTGGCTTGTACCACAGGCGAATGTAGAATTTAGCAATATCATCAATGACTCTAGGTGTACCAAGAATGCAGCCATTGCTTTGCAGTGAAAAGTAGGTAGTCAGCAAAGGAATCTAGAATAATGTGTATATTGTAACCTATCTTAATTCCAAGTGCGTTTATCATGTAGCTACTGATTCAATCTGGGTGACTTCAAGTGTAGCCAATGTACCAATTCTAGGTAACTTAGAATTAGCCAATGCATTGAACTTTTTGCACTCCATGTATATGGAAAACTAGCCAAAGACATGGCCTTTGAACCGCACGCATCTGCCATCATGCGCCACTCGAAGACTCTTCACACAACACCTCTGCCAAAAGTATGCAGCTTCTGTTCATGACAAAAAAATCGATAGGTAGCTGCACTCATGATGACTAGCCCGCTCTCGCATACCCTCTCTGGACTACTTCTCACCACCCATCCATGTGCCAGTTCAACATGGGTGGCTAGCAGGGACTTGGCCACCCCTTCATATCTTTGTAGTCCCCATTATGCACACACGCATACTAGCACCTCCTCGAACTTCCTTTACCTGGACTCCAGTCCCCCTAGGGCGCTCAAACTACAGGGCCTTGTGACCATACTAATGGTGCTATATAAATGGCGCACTACTACTACTGCTCATGTTACTACTACTGCTATTAATAATGTCCACAGGCTACAGTCCTGAGAGAATCAAGGACCTTACTGTCTGCCCTGTACCATTGCCAGGTGGTAATGCCTCCACCCGAGGAGGTTATAGCTGTTAACGTCCCTGCATACGCTTGGGTGCCAATATCTTTTCTTTTAAGTTGTTGTAATGCCATTTCACAAGTTCAAAACAGACTACAAATCTAAATGGCTGCCATACAAAACAGAGATTGGGAACTACTATTAGTCCTTTCTCCATTTCCTTCGCGAACATGGGGCGACAGAGAAAGAAAGCACTGCATCAGTCTAAAGAAGATGGGAAATATGAGGCTGAGAGTGGGAATCAGCTGAGGGGCAAGTGTGGCAGGGGCTGAAAGGAAAGTGGGACAGGGACTTTGGCAAATGGGAGGTTGGCATTCAGAAGGGAAGGTGTCAGCATCCTGCACAACAAGGGGCTCCTTTTGTGGGCTAATACCATATGGTAGAACTGATAATAAGCTTTATAAACTTACTCCAAGGACTGTGTTAATGGCCCTGAAGACTGAGTTAAAGTAAAGGCCTGAGCTCAGCAATGGTATTTATAAAGGTCTATCGGGCCATGAGGCTCAGTACAGCTCAAGAATAGGGTCTGTGAAACTACTATAACTGTGTCATTCTTGATAGTTTGTTGCAAATAAAAATATATATACAAGTTACCTTCTTGACCTACCTCTCATCTGCCTGCAAGCTAACATTTTTCCCATCGCCTCTAACCTGCCTCTGACCCTCAATTCCTCTGCATCCACTCTAGCACGTCACCCATCATGGTCCCATCACGAGCACAGCTGGCCGTACCGCCTATCTGCACTTAGTAAAGTCCAATGTTCATTGTCCTTAATCTACGTATATTCACTTATGCTTTGTCCCCTGTGACTGTTCCATTTACTGACCTGCACAGCATGGTCAGAATGTCCCTCTAACTCACCCTATTGTAAGAAGCTCACTGCTTCCCATCACATCTGATTTCTTATCTATTGTACGTTCTTTTGTGATCAAAAGAGCATTGTTCCTCATGTAAATAAGTAAATAAATAAAGTTAGTAGATAAATCAAACTAGGTGCTAGCAGGAAATTGGCTTCTGGTATGCTCTGTCTCCTCCACATCCTCACTGGGCGATCGCCTCTCTAGTTCTTAAAACAGGCACTCTGAGCCCCCACCATTGTCTGGTCCAAAAGCGGACCGCAGCTTCTAGACTGAAGACCTACTTTACAGCCCGATTCAGACATCAGGCTTGTGACATTGTCACAGACCCCTTCTCTCTTTTGTCTTTGCTGCAATGCTCCTCATCCCCTGCTCTTCCTATCTGCTTTCCTGCCTTTGGATGCATACACACGAACACAAGAAGGTTGGCCGCTGCAACAACAGTTTTACTGGCTTGTACAAAAGCCACTGGTATTGGGAGCCCAGAAACAAACCTGAGAGGGATTGAGAAGTATGAGGACAAGACCAAGTGGAAGAAAGACCCTAGGGATACGAGTATTTGCATTGAACTTGGCACTGCTTGTTGGGAAATGTAGTCAATGTACAAAAGCATCCCATGAACAATATGAGAGAAAATATGATGCTATCAATGATGCCATTTGTGATGTCATCAGTGTGCTTAGGGACTGCGTAATGGGGGCCTGAGAGTTATGATGGTATAGCTTCCAAAACTTTCAAGGGGGTTGTTGCAATAAATCAGCACCTTATTGCCCCTTCAACTAATGTCAATGGTTTTGTTGCAAAGAACTTATCACCTTAACTGTCCCTTAACTAAAGGGCTTTGTTATTCTATAACCCCGCCACCTGTAATACTGCAATTTTTCTCACAATATAACTGATGTCATATCATATTTGATCAATGTCTGTTCTTCAGCTATGTAACATGGAGTTTATCAAGTATTAAATCTTTTTCTTGTGTCTACTAGATAAGAATGGACTACTAATCAGGTTGTCGAAGAATATTTACTCCCCTCCACAACCTAGTCAGAATGTCCCTCAAACTCACCCCACTGTAAGAAGTACACTGCTTCCTTTCAAATCTGATTTCTTATCTATTGAACATTCTTTTGTGATCAAAATACCATTGTTCCTCCTGTATAAATATATACATGCATACATAATTGTGTAGTGGGGAAGAGGGAAGTGTTGGTAATGCTAGTGATTAATATTTGGTACTGCGATGAGGAAATGAGAGTGAGGTGTGTGTAGTGGAAGACTAACAAGGAAGAGTGAGGTTGGGTAATAGGGATCTGTGATGAGGAAGAGTGAAGTGGGGTAGTTGGGGACTGTGACGACGAAGAGTGGCATGAGGGTGGCGTGGGACTGTGACAAGGAAGAGGGACGTGAGGGTAAAGCTAAGAATACTATTGTGTACTCGGGGGGGGGACGATGGATACGGGGTTAAAGGTAAGATAACCATTGGGTAGTGGGATGAGCAAGAGGAATGCAGGGGTAATGACTTGGATTACTATTGGGTACTGGGATGAGGAAGAGGGGAGTGATGGTAAAGGTCGGGTTAATAGTTAGGTACTGTGACGAGGAAAAGGGATGTGAGGGTAATACTAGTGATTACTGTTGTGGCACTGTGATGAGGAAGAGTGTGGTGTGTATAGTGGGGACTGCGACAAGGAAGAGTGAGGTGGTGTAGTGGGGGACTGTGTCAAGGAAGAGTGAGGTGGTGTTAGTTGGGGACTATGATGAGGAAGAGCGGCATGGGTGTAATGAGGGACTGTGAAGAGGAAGACAGATGTGGCGGTAAAGGTAAGAATACTACTGGGTACTGGGATGAGGAAGTGGGATGTGGGTTAAAGGTAAGATTACCATTGTGTACTGGGACTAGGAAGAGGGTTGCAAGGGTAAATGTAAGCTTACCATTGGGTGCCGGGATGAGGAAGAGGGACGGGATAGTACTGTTCTACTGTTCCTTGTGAGCTGCAAACATCAGTCATCAGATCTGATCAGCTTGATCATGATCCCCAGTTCCAGCCATCTCTCTGCCACCCACGATGAGCCCATCATCAGCACACCCACCATGCAAGGTAAGAAGAGTGACACCTCTTCGCCGTATCTCTATCACCCCTTTTATGGGCAAACTCATTGAGAAGCTGGTCATCCCCCAACTGACCCTCCACACCAAATTGGCTGGCTGCTTCCATGATCACCAGTCTGTTTTCAGGGTATCCAGAGGCATGTAAACTGCTCTCCTGAACACCTGTGAAGACCTGCTCTCTAACCAGGACTCTAACACACCCTCTGTTCTAACACAGTCAACCACTCCATCCTCATAAACCGTCTCTGTGATACACTAGGCATCAGAGACCGGGCACTGACGTGGCTGAGCTCTTACCTTTCAAACAGACCCTTCCAAGTGCAAATGGGTCCCTTTGTCTCCTCCACCTCACTCTCTAGCTGTGACATTCCTCAGGGCTCTATGCTATCGCCATGGCTCTCCAACATCTACCTGGCCCCTCTGGCACACTTTATCTCCACCTTCTCACCTCATTTCCAGTGTTACACAGACAATACACAGCTCTCTTCAAACTGCCATCCTCTACCTCCTCCTCCTCCCTCATACCTGACTGCCTGACTGCTATTCAGGCATGGTGCTCTGCCAATGATATCTGCCTTAATAACAGTAAGAGAGAGATCCTTCTCATTGGGACACCTGCTCCCTACTTCCCCCCACTCCCTGGCCAGCCTCATTGGATCCCCTCCCTTAACCCACATGTGGGGCAAAAAACCTTGGGTTCAACTTTGACTCCTCTCTCTCTTTCTCTCCACACATCATAGACCTTGCCAAGAAATCCAACTTCCAGTTCTACCGCTTCAGGGGCATGCTTCCATTCCTAAACTTCTCCCAGAGCTAAACATCTCTAGAACCCCGGTTCTCTTTAGGGTGGACTACTGCAACAGCCTCTTCCTCAATCTGCCTCTTTCCTCCCTTTGCCCCTTTCAAGTGATCCAGAATAGGACTGCAAGACTTATCCTTGGCCGCAAACCCAAAGACTGCATCTCCCCATCCCTAAAATCCCTCCACTGGCTCCCAGTGAGTGATGGTGAGGATGAAATTCAAGATCCTTTGCATCATCCACAAGGCTGTCTGGGCATGGGTCCTCTCCACATCCAGCTTTCCCTCCCTAAATATCTTCGGTCCTCTGGCTCCAGCCCTGGCTCCAGCCCTATGCAGGTCAAACGTTTCTCCAAGCAAAGAGTGGGAGGTAGATTACTTTCCGCGGCCGGTTCCTCCCTCTGGAGTGGCCCCCGGCCCCCTCAGACTTAAAACAGATCTTCTTAAGTTCTGGAAACTTTTCAACACTTTCCTTTTCTCCCCTTCGTTCCCTCTCCGCCTCCCGGGCTAACGTTCCCTCAGCTGCTGCGACTGTGGCCTGGTCCCTTCAGAGTTATACATGGGCCAGACCATCCCCTAACAGTCCCCCCAGCATCCCTTGCCAGCACTGCCCTTGGGCTCCATTCCCTGGACTAGCCCTAACCTGATCCATCCTGTCCTATGCACTTACCCTCCTTTTCACCTCCCTTTTTCCTCCAACACTTAAGACTGCTCCTCAAGTCCACCGTATCCACACTTGCAGTCTACAATCTTTACACTTGGCACAAACCATCCACCTACAGGCTCCAGCTGCCCCTCTGGCCAATGCAGCTACACCAGCATTGGCACTTCAGGCCCCCCCTCTCTCTCCCACCACTTACATTATTTCTGTCAGCATTGATTTCAGCCAACATAACTATGACCAGTAACCACTGCAACATGGTTATGGCTGCTCCCATGAGACCCAGCACCCAGGAGACCACCGAAGCTTATGATGTCACCCCACCTATGCCCAGATGCTGTTATGTCAACCCTCAAGGACCTAAGCCCATCAGGGCCACCAATCATACACCCAAGGTCACCAGTGCCACCAATCATGCACCCAAGCTCACCAGGGCCACCAATCATGCACCCAAGCTCACGAGTACCACCAATCAAGCGCCCAAGATCACCAGAGCCACCAATCATGCTCCCAAGGTACCCCACCATGTCCTATACCATCCCCACTACATCAGACACATCTATTCGACACCTCCCCCCAACAATTAGCACACAAAACTCATTTGTGCACCTCGAAACCCAAGTACATTGTTCTCACCCAATGCCTATGACATCACTCAAGGTATCGGTCACAGCACAAAAGAAAGAAAAGAAAAACTTCCAGCCACCCTCACTTGAGATGCACCTTGATCAATGCCAGATCAGTCAATGCCCATGCACTTGACATTCACAACCTTATAACTTCTTGACATCATAGCCATTACCGAAACCTGGCTGAACCCTTCTGCCAGCCCAGCATTATCTATTGCCAGGATAGGACAGAGAGCAAATGAGGGGGAGTAGCCTTCATCTACCACGACTCTATCCCACTTCGTCCAATCACTTTTGCCCACATCCCCAACTGTGAAAAATGAGCCACTAAACTCAACTGCTCTTGTAATTGCTCCATATCGGTTAACCTACTGTACCCCCTCCAGAACCCCCCACCTCCTTCGAAGAGGACGTCCTCCAAGTCTTATGTGCCAACCCTAAACCTAATACCTAGCTCATAGTCCTGGGAGACCTTAGTCTTGGCTTCAACAAACCTTCAGACACCCACCCCTCAGCCTTGGCCAAAGCCTGCTCCGACCTAGGCTGCACTCAACAGATCGTAGACCTTACACATTCCCAAAGCTGCACACTTGACTGGCTACTCGACCACAACTGCAACACATCAATAATTTCCTATGTCGCATGCCCTTGGACAGACCACCACTCATTAAATGTTCCCCTAACCATGCCACAGAAACACACCAACCCGACCACCCACCTACCTCACACTTTAGTACAGAGCATGCAGAACCTCACAAGTAATCGGCTACTACCACTACTCACGACCGAGTTACCAACACAACACAACATCAACTCCCTAGTAGAACAGTACAACTCCCTACTATCTAACACAGTGGAGTCCCTAGCTCTCCTCAAGCCACGCAAATAAAAGAATACCAACCACAAAAATATATTGTTCACCGTGCAAATCCAATCCCTACGAGCAACAAAACAAGCCGCCGAAGCTGCCTGGCAGAAGGATCCATTACCTCCAACAAGGCACTATTCCCAGAACAGTCCAGTAAATATAAACAAACCATTTGCACTACCAAAGCAGACTCCTACAACAGAAAAACATCAGAAGCAGCCTCAAGCTCGCACACATTGTTCATTATTCTCCACAAACACAAAATCCCCACCACACCCACATCAACCATCACCAAAGACAATACTTGGTGCACCAATATTCAAGATGCCCTTATTGGCAAAATTGCACAACTACGAAGCAACGTTTAATCCAAATCACACAACATGGCCCCCAGCCTGCCACAAATCCTAACTAATGTACCACCCGCCCACATACAGCTCTTCTAGTTCACTCCTATCGCCAAACTTGACCTGGCCAACATGGTGAAGGGCCTCAAGCCTTCACGGTGAAAAGAAGATACCTGCCCCACTACCATTGTCAAACAATGCCTGGAACCACTCACCCCTCTCACCACTGCCATTATCAACACCTCTGTTGCCTCTAACATCAACCCTTCTTGCCTTAAAGAATCCTGGATCACCCCTCTGTTAAAGAAGACTTCACTTGATCCAACTATACACACCAACTATTGACCTATCACCACCGTCCCATTCCTACTGAAAATCCCAGATAGAATTGTCTGCATCCAAATTCAGGCCTTCTTGGAAGAACACTCCATCCTCAGTCCCTGCCAATCCAGCTTTCGCCCAGGTCACGGAACAGAAACAACCTTTCTTGACATGAAGAGTCAACTGGATGATGCCAGCGATGCAGGAAAACTCTCCTTCCTGATATTACTTGATCTCTTTGCTGCATTCAATCTGTTGGGCCACAAGACCCTTTGCCACCACCACTTTACAAGCAGTAGCATAATTCTCAACAGTAACAACTAGCTGGGTTTCCTCCTTCCTTGAAAATAGAACATCACGAGACGTTGCAGGCGAAGCCACAGCCCTGCCTACTCCAATGTCTTGCGGTGTCCCACAAGGCTCCTGTGTCTTCCCAACCTTCTACAATATTTACAAATAACCACTGTTTGACCACCTTGACTCCCTAGGAATCTCCTTCACCACTACTCAAATACTCATCCCCCTGACAGGGTCTTATGAATAGGACTGCATCACTGTAAACGCCATCTACAAGACAATCCAAATCTGGATGGCTCAACACAGCCTCTGTTTTAACGACAAGAGGACATACTTTCTAGTTGGCCCCCCAACCCATCTCACAAACCTTGACGCTGTATACCATTTGTTCAACCTAAGATTGTCAGGAAATTCCCATTTCCACCTCAGTCAAAACACTGGGCATTTACCTGGGCGATTCACTAAATATGACCCGCCAAATCAACAACATCGCCTCCACAACAGCCTACATGACAAAAATATACAAGCAAGTAGACCTTTTTTTTTCTACCAGCAACCGTCTCACGGTTCGCCACTCTCTTGTGTTGTCTAAGCTAGACTATTGTAATGCCTTACTCTGTGGGATCTTGGACAAAAACCTGAATAGGCTGCAGGTCATTCAAAATAATGCTCTCCGAGCAGCCTTGGACCTGAACATAACTGACCACATCTATGAGATAAGTCAGTCAGTCCATTCGCTCCCCATCCGGGAAAGAATCAAATTTAAAATCCTCATGATTGCACACTGCTGTCTGGTGAACAAAGCACCCACTTACCTCATCCAGAGGATCAAACAATACTCACCAGCCAGACCACTCAGATCCTCCAACATCCAGTGACTACTTACTGTCAGATTTAGATGGAAATAAGCAGGTGGCAGAAGCTTCCCTACTGTCATGGCCAACGTCTGGAACAACTTTCCGCTTCACCTGTGTTCTGAGACGTCCTACCAAATTTTCAGGAAAAATCCAAAGACTCATCTGTTCACCTAACTTTTGTCACATACCACCTGCTTGGACTATACCCACTCACGTAACTATACCCACCCATGTAACTAGTGCCCAGATGCCAGAGGGCTTGGTGCGCTGCTATAAATGCAAAAATAAAAAATAATAATAATAATAATTAGGTATTGGGACAAGGAAGAGGGATGTGGGGGTATTGCTAGTGATTACTATTGGGATACTGTCTCGAGGAAGAGTGAGGTGTGTGTAGTGGGAGACTGTGACAAGGAAGAGTGAGGTGGGCTATTTGGGGACTGTGATGGGGAAGAGTCAGGTGGGATAGTGGGAGTCTGTGACAAAGAAGAGTAATCTAGGGGTAGTGGGGGACTTTGACAAGGAAGAATGAGGTGGAGTAGTGACTGACGGTGATGAGGAAGAGTGAGGTTCGGTAGTGGGGGACTTTGATGAGGAAGGGTGAGGTGGTGGTAGTGGGTTACTGTAATGAGGAAGCGTCAAGTGTGTGGGGGACTGTGACGAGGAAACACGAGATGAGACAGTGAGGGACTGTGACAAGGAAGTTTGAGGTGGGGTATTTGGGGACTGTGACAAGGAACAGTGAGGTAGTGCTTTTGGGGGACTGAGATGAGGAAGCGGGATGTGGGTGTAAAGGGGTGATTACCATTGGGTACTAGGATGAGGAAGAGGCATGTAGGAGTTCAGGGAGGATTACTAATTAGGTACAGTGACAAAGAAGAGAGAGGTGCGAAAATGTAGATATCTTCCCTGCTGACATTAAGAGTGAACCAAGATCTTCCTTGTTAAGTCATGTGAAAAGCTTGTCCAATCAAAATAAAGGATATTTAAAACAAGCATTGGCTTCCCTCGGTTTTATGTTCCACACTTATTTTTCATCTAATTAAACAATTATTGGCTTTTTAAGCCAATTTAACACCCTCCAGGCGCTAACAGCCCCCTTATTCCACCCTGCCAACACATTTTAAGTTAATTTAGGAAATAATCCCTGTCATCTCTTTATATTAAAAGTGCAGATTTCTTCCTAATTAACTTGAAAGGATACAGGTGTTTTCGTCACTTGATTTTTTTTAAACATGTATTTTTTTGCCATGGTAGTTTTCTCTGATTTCTTTTTAATTAAATGTGTGGCTCGCCCCAAAACCCATTTATCCATCCCCACCACATCAGCCTGCCACCCCCACTCACAATCCCCTACCCCAAACACACAATACATATATGTTTTAAAGAAAAGAATTCTGTGAAAACGACCGCAGCAGAAACTACACTTTGAAACTGCAAGCGTGTAAAAAGCTTGTGGTGAAAGCAGGGCCAACACACTTTAAATACTCCCGTTCCCCACACTAGCAATCACATTGATTGCCACATCTCAATATATCATACATAGCTTTGAAGTTTTTACTTTTTTTCCCACTCAAAATGAATCGAGATCTCAGAAAAACACTTGAAAAGAAATAACACTATCCCCAAGCCCCTGTCCTTCACATGTCATCATTACTTAATCTTCCCGCATGCTGTAGCCTCAAAATGACCCTACTTACACCTTAGCATTTTAGGGCAATTTCCAAAAACGAATCGGGATTCAAATTGAGATTTCCATAATGGCGGATTTACTGAAATAAAAAAACTGGGACCAGCAATGCATCCTGGGAGATGCAACTAACTTGTTGAGTACAGGCACACCCCCCTCTATGCCAAAAAAAATAAAAAAATACTCAATGGATTTACGCCAAACCGATAAAGGATTTCCTTGGAGCGCTTTGTGCCCAACTTGTTTCTTATTTGGCACAGATTCATCCATCAGTTTGGGCGTTTGAGCGAAAATGTGACATTTTCCCTATGAAAAATGAATAGAAAATTAAAACACACACCCTTTTTTGTCCCTTTATATCTTTTGAACTGTAACACAGATTTTCACAAAATGTTCCAGTATTTGGGGGCAAAGCCCCCAAATTACATTTGTAAAATGTCGTGCTGATCAGTCTTACAGCTCAAAAGGTTTTAGACATAACAATTTCGCATTTCCTATGGATGATGGGTCTCACCTTAACTATTGACGCGACTGGCGCGCCACCCTATGCAAATATACTTATATATTTAGACAAGTTTCACTGATATTGTTTCTTAGCCAAAAGGACCCAATAGCAAGAAAGCTACTTACTTTGCTCCATGCAGATGAATCCCTAGACCACCACTTACTTTGAGCTCATGCTTTCCACACATGCCATCAGGATCACTGAGGACTACTCTGTATCACGCTTAAGCCTGAGAATGTAATTATTTCATTCACCTTATGTATCCTCTGTGGTACTACACACCTGGTACTTTGCCCTTCCTGGCAAACCCCCATTAGGCCTTTTACACTCTATGTTATCCTGACTTGATATATATGTGCTATACTACACAGTACTGCAAGCATGCACGGGCGTTAAAACAAGTTTCCTGAGGTCTACCAGCTCAAGAGCCAAATAGAATGTACTACCTCATCATCTGTTTAGTCCTGTATACAGTGAACCCCAAAGGATTTCATGACCAATGTGCAGTCTAGAGAACCTAATTGCTCTGGACTGGAGTCCATAATGTGCCCTCTTCCCACGCCCCCACTCACCTCTTGTTTTTCCCACTCATACATCTTTACAAATCCAATCCTTGGAGCCAACCCTTTTGTCAGCTGGCTTGGCAAACCCTGTTTTCTTCCCGATAAAGGTTTTTTTGTTCTTACAAACTGACCTGGTGAAGGCCTCGACAATAGTAGTGCCCACTTGAGCACACCCCAGGTCCATCATGCAACCAATCACCGACATCATCTAGTACCTTGCTTTGGCTGGTCTAGATGCAGCCATCACAATAAAAACTGAGCTGCACATCATTGACTCATGAATAATGATAACCATCATCGGTTAATACACACGCATTCCTACAACCACAACTGTATCCCATCGTCCTTGTCCCTTTGGTATCTGCCGTTTTATTGTAGCCTCCCTCTTCACCGTCACCACCCACCCCATCAAAACGTTCTCCCATCAACACCTCTTCCACCCTTACCCATCCTTATCCACAGGATACGCTAAATAATCAGTTAAAGTGAAGCTCCGTAAGACCACTATGGAGGTGACAGGCCCAGAACAAGTACTCAATAACATAAAATAACATAACACATATTTATTTGCCAGCAGTTCAACACCAAAAATGGTATAATTACAATCTGATGAAACGGGATGCAATCAGGGCTCAAGTCGAGGGTACACGAGGGTGGACGGAGTCTCCCCACTTTTTCAGGAGTCCTCCCACTTTTGTCAGAGGGCACTTTGATATGCTAATTTCTGATGACACCGCATTCAATTGGTATGTTAATAGTGACCCCTGGATGCAATGAATGCATAACACATTCTCATTCAACTGCAATATTGATGCACTAGTCACAAAGTAGATTTTTATATCACGGTTCTGCAACACAGGGGAAGAAGAAAAGGGTTATTTTGGTTTTCCTGGGCAGACACTATTCAGCTCCCACATGAAGGGTTGGACCCATCAATGATGACACTAAGTGAAATTATTTGCAAAAAGTAGACCTAGAAATGAGCAAACTCGAGAAAATCTGTCATAACCAGTTGATCGTTTCTGATTAAGAGAATTAGGAGGTCCTTTGCTGAAGCTCCCAGCCCCCTCTAACTTGTACACAGATGTAAACAAAATGGCCCAGGGCTGCAAACTCTATCAGGAGGGAAAGACACTGGGCACAATAAAAAATCTACTTTTCAAAGCATTCCCACAGTCCCGGGTCATGTGAAAACAGCAGCAACATCCCAGTAAGACATAAAAGCAATGGCGCCATAGAGATGAAGTAATAAGAAGAGTTGCAATGCAATTTCCTTCCTAGCTGGTTTCCTCTTTATACAGCCAGGATATGACCTGACATAAAGAAAGTGTGTATCCCGTGATGGCTTGGGAAATCTCGAAGCCACCTCAGTATCAACAATCAAACAGCAAAATGATTGGCAGATATTTTAAAACAGTAAACCCACCTACCAAGTCGTGAGACGCAACCATGCTGCCACTGCAATCATCATGTACTTTGAATACTGTGCCTATGTACCTTGACGCCACAACGCATATGATCTTTCCCCTTTTTTTTTTTTACTTTGATGTTTATTGATATTTTCAAAAGGATAAGCAATTACAACATGTCAGTAAGAGAAAAACAGCCTCAACCTTCCACCTACCCCCTCCCGCATCCCCTTTCCCTTCCCCGTCAAATAGAATCACAATAAGTATTCTAGGAGACAGGTCAACATGGATGCACCCACAGGCAAGGGTGCCATTTAGGCCTAGGCAAGGGTTGTACACCTTAGTCACTGAGTTCAACGCTAAACTCCACTAGCAAGGGGCTCGCGTGGCGACATTCATATTGATTCCGAGGGCCATGTCAAAAGCTAGTGTTGTCACACCCCATTTCAAAATGAAGGATCTCCACTCCAGGGAGAATGCCTCCACACGATCATTGACCATCGCTGCCAGTTTTTCGTAAGTAAAGATGGCCCATAATTTCGCCATCAGCTGTTCCTTTGACAGGGTGCCTCTGTCCATCCAGTTCTGGGCCAAGGCTACTCTCCCCTCTCTCAGCATTGAATCTACTAGTTTCGGGAGTCTGACCTCACCATTATTAATGTCAGGAGCACCCAGCAGGATCTGTAGGGGGTCCAGGTCCGGGGCAATTCCTACTCTGTCTCTGATCCAGCTAAGTACTTCGGCCCACTATATTCTCACCTTTGGACATTCCCACCACATGTGGAACCATGACCCCACCTCGCCAAATTCCCTAGGACAAAGGGGGGAGAATCGCAGGAACATCTTTGTCAATCTTAGGGGATGTAAGTGCCAGCAGTGAAGAAGCTTAAAGTTGCATTCCATCGCTGCAGTGTATACATTTCCCGAGAACATCAATTTGAATATGGTTTTCCAAGTGGTGTCTGGGATTTCCCCACCCATTTTTCCCTCCCATAATTGCTTCAATCTCTGCCTACCATCTAGCTCTGCAGTTACCAGCACCTTGTATAACCTGGACAGCATGCTCTTCCTCCCCAGGGCTTCACTAATGGTATTCTCAAAGGGTGCGAGTTCCCTGTGAGTCATTTGGGGTCGGACAAGAGGCCTTTTAGGTGCAAATACTCAAACACGTTCAGGGAGTTATTTCCCAGGATTTCACTACGGGATTCATATTCAATGAAGGATCCACCCGGGACGAATTGGCCAGCTCTCTCCAGACCCATGTCAGACCACGTTTGTGTGAAGCGGAAGCCTCTGTGACCCACAACGAAGGATTCCCCCCATACTGAGCTCAATGGGGATGGCCAGGAGGAGAGGAGTGGGTTAGCTTTGTTCTTTTTTACATAGAAGCCACAGCATGGCTAAGCTTGGATGGGCATTGGCTTGGCCTGGGATCACTCTTTTCTGGGACCACAATAGGTCCCTAACTTTTTTGGGTTGGTCAAATTCATCCTTCAGGTAGGTCCAATACATGCCTTGGTCATCTCTCAGATGCTCCAGAAGAACTCGTGGCTGGGCCTATTTGTAATAAAGCGAGAAGTCCGGGAAGCCAAATCCACCTGTGTCTCTAGGGAGGGTTAAGGTTGTGTATCTAATTCTCGGTCTTTTGCCCTGCCATACAAACATGACCATCATGGACTTTAATTTACCTAAGAAAGATTCCAGGAAGGGTTTGGGAAGTACAGTAAACAGGTAGAGCAGGTTGGGGAGGATATTTATTTTCACCGTCACCATACGTCGGAACCATGACAGTGTAAGGGGGGCCCACCGCGCAGGTCCAATCTTATTTTTTCCATTAAGGGAGGGGGGGAATTTACCTCCTCAAGTCGTGACAGGTCGTTGGGCAGATGGACTCCCAGGTATGGCATGGCAGAGTTTTGGATTCTCATAACACATAGGGTCCTCCTACCTCTGGTGGTGGGGTCATCCTCATCTATGGGCATGACGTTGGATTTGGGGATATTTATTTTCAGGCCTGAGAACCCACCAAATGTGTTGATCTGGTTGAGAAGTTCGGGGAGGGTTAATTCCACGTTAGTTAGGTAACAGAGGATATTGTCTGCAAACAGGGAGAGCTTTAATTTGGTTGCCCCGCACCGGACCCCTGTGATATCCGGGTTCTCTCTAATTGCAATAGCCAAGGGCTACATAGATAAGGCATAAAGCAGAGGGGAAATGGGGCAGCCCTGCCTTGTACCTCTGGAGGGATGGAGGGGGAGGAGATTGGGCCATTTACTGTCACTCTTGCTGTGGGGCCATCGTAAAGGGCTGCAATCCACTGCTTAACTTTATCACCCAAGCCCATTTTTTGATAGACTTTACCCATATAAACCCACTCAACTCAAATGCTTTCTCTGAGTCTATGGAAACCAGGTGGGCCCTTGTTTTCTGGCGTTGGGCTTTGTGCATCAGGTCCATCGTCATCCGCACCTTAACAGCCCGGGATGAACCCCACTTGGTCTCTGTGTACAAGGAAAGTCATAAGTTGACTGATTCTATTGGCCAGTATTTTAGCCAAGATCTTAACGTCCATTTTGAGTAGGGAAATGGAACGTAGGACTGGCACTGGCACTGGGATGGATACTTCTCCTCCTTCGGTATCACTACGATGAGGGCCGAGAGAATAGACCTTGGGAGGGAACCCAATACCATCGCCTCGTTAAATAGTTTGGCCATGAAGGAGCCTAACGTAGATCGAAATTGTTTGCAAAAATAGACTGTGAAGCCATCCTCCCCCGGGGTCGTGCCCCCTTCCATACTAGATATAGTTGCAATGATCTCCTGTTCGGAAATGGGTGCTTCCAATGTTGCTGCTTTGTCTGGAGGAAGCCTGGGGATTGGCAAGGCATCTAAGAACCGATCTACGTGGGATCCGTCACCTCATGCTCAGACTTATAGAGGTTCTTTTAGTAAACTCTAAACTCTTCCACCGCAATGTGGGCATCTTCAAGGAACCGTCTACCCCTTGTCAGGTGGATCGCTGCCAACCTTCTGTTGTTTCTCTGTTCCCGTAGTCGTCAGGCTAAGATTTTATCGTCCCTCTCCCCTATTTCCATGTATTTCTGTTTGAGGAAGGCCAGTTTCCTCTCTGGTTGCCCAACCAATAGGGCTTTAAGTTTGGCTTCATGTTCCTGAAGTTTTCTCAGGTCACCTGGGAGCATTTGAGTTTTCAACTTCGCACCCGGTTGCAGGGCTTCAATTTCCCCCTCAGTGCGTTCTCCACTGCTACTTTTTTCCCTTTTCCTCCTGGCCCCCATTCCTATCAACACTCCTCTCAAAGTGGCTTTAAAAGCTTCTCAGACTCCATGGGTCCCCACCTCACCTTTGTCGTTAAGGTCAAAGTAATCCCAAATTGCTTTCAGTACCAATAGAGCTCGCTCATGGTCCCTCAGCAGTAGGTCGTTACAAGACCACCTGGTTTCCGATTTATGTGGTAGGAATTCCTCTATTCTAACCTTCACTAGATTGTGATCGGACCAATAGATGGATTCTGTTGTGGCTTCTTGGGCTCCACTCTGGCGGGGGGCATCTACGAGGATATAGTGGATCCTTGAGAAAGAATCATGCACCTTAGAGTAATAGGTGAAAGTGGGGTCCCTGCCTCATACCCGGGGTATAGAAGTCCACCACTCCCAGTACTCCATTGACCTGCTGGAAGCGGGCAGCTTTTCTAAGCTGTGGATGTGGTGCTGTGTGCTGGGCAGGTTTTTTCCTATCGATGGCAGGGTCTAAGGCCATATTAAAATCACCCCCTATTATCAGGGCCCCTTCCCCAAAGACCTGGATCTTGCTCATTACTGATTCTCAGTACTGCTCCTGGTCCTCATTAGGGCAATAAATGGAGACCATGGTTAGTGCTTGACCTCTCACCTGTCCTCTCACCATCACAAAGCAGCCATTAGTGTCCCCCAGAAACGCTTTGGGGTAAAAGTTGAGTTTGCTAGCAACTACCACTGCAACCCCTTTTATTTGGTTATGCAGGAAGCGTGGAACACCTCCCCTATGGATTTCGCTTTCAGGGCTGGTTCTCTCCCTCTCTGCCAGTGGGTCTCTTGAAGGAACATAATATCTAATCTCAGACGGTTGAATTCGTGAGTGGTCATGGGGGGAGTTCAGACCTCTTACGTTGAGAGTACCCAGTGCTGCATTGCGTATTGTTCTAACCATTTGGGCCTGTTGGCTTTTTTTATTAAACATGTGCAGTGACTCTACTGTGCCTGACATTGGGTGTTGTGGGCCTCGTACTGGCCCGATTTACGAGAACTAACTTCTGGTAAGAGATCTGGAATGGATTTAACATGACAACCTTGAAAAGCCCCTTAAACAGAACTAACACCCCAAAACCCACCCCTCCCAGCCAACCCCTCTGGCGCCCTGGTTCCATGCGACATTAACGTCGTTGCTAGGCCGGACCCCTTTCTACTCGGCCACCTTCGGGCTATCAAGCACAGATTAACGCATCTGAGCCCCCCTCCATGCCCAACTCTTCAGATGTTCTATTTGCTGTTCCTCTCCCAACACAACCAACCGCCCCACAAACACTGCAACAGGTTAAATCAGAATCCGGAATTAGGTTTCAGATTAATTACATCGCAGGCCCTCGACATTCCCCAGAGAAATCAGCTGCATCTCCAAATTCAGCTTGCTTGTGGGAAGTGGAGTCCCCAGTTCCTTCAGGGTGCAGTGCTGAGTGTATCCCATCTCCCCTCTCGAACTGAATAGTGAAAGAGGGCCACCCCTTACTGTTGCAGGAGGGGCTCAGGGTTCAGTTTCTTGAATTTGCCACTGACTCGGCACCTGTCTACAAAGCCTCTGGCTGTTGCTGCACCAGCTTGTGCGTTCCCCTGGGCTTCAACGGTGGGCAATGGGGCTGTGTCTCCGAGGAGTTCCTGCAAGACTCTGCCTGGGTCATCCTCCGACACAAGGTGGTATTTGTACCTATCGAGTTCGAAGGAGAGAGAGAAGGGGAAGCCCCATCTGTAACTGACTCATTTGGAGCTCAGCCATTTCGTCAGCACGGTGCAGAGTCTTTTTCTGGATAGGGTGAGGTCTGAGAGATACTGAAATACAGTGTCCCATTCCACCGGGCCCTTCCTTCTTGCCATGTCCAAGATATTTGTTTTTTCCTTCTAATAGTGGAACTTGGCAAGGACTGTCCTTGGACCGTGAGAGCTCCCGCCCGCACTGTGGGCCCGCTCAATGGTATGTTCATTGGTGTTTCCCTCATTAAAGAGTTTCCTAACGACATCGTTGATGGCTTTCACAACGTCGTTCTGCGTTTCACCTTCTTCGCTCATGGTTTTCACTCCTCCTCTATTCTATCCAGCTCAGAGAGGCACATGTCAATTTGGGACTCAAAAGTTTCCACTGTGGATTGGTTAGATTTTAGACCCTGGATGCAGTCCTCCGTGCTGTGCACTTTCTTGTGGAGCCCATGTAATCCTTTCATGATGTCAGCTCAAAAGCCCCTTATTTCTTCTAGGAGCACAGTCATGCATTTGCTCACCAAATTGGCCTCCTCCAGGGCTTGTGGAGCGGTGGTGGGCATGGTGTCCTGAGCAGGGTGGGGAGGCAGATCGTCTAGGAATTTCTTGAGTGCTGAAACCCAGCTCAAGGGTAGTCCTGTGGTGTCGGGCAGTCTGCGTTGAAGCTCCCTGGCTCAGGACCTTTCAGGATTCAGTAATGGGCTCGAGGGGATCACCTCTGGGGCGCACTTGTCTCGTAATCGAGTAAGCTGTAAGATTCTTTCAGCTCCCAGGGGGGCTCCGTGGGTATCACAAGTTGGGGGGAGTAGGCTTTGGTTTCTTCTGTCTCCCCAGTAATCTCAAGAAATTGGTCAGGGGAGCGCATCCCCTAAGGCTTCCCCGCCGTAGAACCGCTTTAACTGGTAGACCGGTGTGAGGATGGTGCTCTATGGGGGTAAGATGCTGCGGGCAAACTTGGTTGCAAGGGGGGGCTAGGGTGCTATACCAGGGTCCCCACCTGGGCCAATGAACGCTGGAGGGCACTGTGTTCTAGGGTCAGCACTGGTCTGTGGAGGCTGGTTGGCACATTGCAGCTGGTCAAGGAGCTAAGTAGCTGTGCCCCACGCGGGTGGCAGGCCCACGGGGCTGTGTCATTGCTGTAGCCCTGCTGGCTCCTGATCCGTGGCTCATTCAAACCGGTTGATGATTTTAATGCTCCCCAGGGGGATAGCGCACTAATGTCATGGAGTTTGGGAACACTGTACCTGCTGGGAGCTAGGCCATCTCTCGCCCGCTCCCTGGTGGGTGCTGGCATGATGATATGGAACTTGGTGGGGAGCTCCCTCTGCAGTCCACCTATGACAAGCCTTCCCAGCATCCAGCACTTGATTCCACCAGTGCCGGCGGCCGGGGGGGGGGTACACAGGTCTGAGGGTCCAAGGCCAGAGGGGCAGTGGCAAGCAAAAGGATGGTGGTGTCCCCTGGCCAAGTCAGGCTCCTACCTCTGCCGGAGTTCTACACCGCGCTCTGGCGGAATACTGTGCGGTTCTCCTGAACGGCTCAGGGGGCAGGTTCACTCCATCAAAGCAACTCGGGGCCGTATCTCCTCGATCCGGAGGCCCCTGGAAGTCAGAGATGCTTGTAGGTGTATCCCACACTGTAGCGCTCCGGGCGGGAGTGGTGAGCACCTCACACTGGGGGTGGCTCCGATCCCATTACAATCTCACTGGTGAGGAGTGACGCAGAGAGCTGTATACATCTCTGCGCCCCTAGTGGCCACCCCGTCTTTCCCCTTTTGTAATGGCTTGGCAGGCAAAGAACAATGGTTTGGAAAGTTGCCCAGAGCAATGCCAGAAGTTAAGATTTATTTTAAACCTTCCAGCCATCATCCCTTTGTTTTGCTTTCTCACCCCGAGTGGGACGGTATGCCCAGACATGCACCCTGTGCCTGCTGGTCCAAGAGACCCAAGCTACTCTTCAATGATGACACCCAATGAGGCTTAAACATGTCTCTGGATGATTGTGGTCTTGTGGTGAGGGGATGTGGGATCAATCCTGATTTTCATATGGTCCTTCCCCATCTGTAATGGCTTGGCAGGCAAAGCACGATGGTCTGGAGGCTTTCCCAGAGCAATGCCAGAGGTTAGGATTTATTCTAAACCTTCCAGCCATCTTCTCTTTTGTTTTGCCCTTAAGGTCACAACACGCAGGATAGCAGGCCTGATGAACAGGCACATCTTTGAACCCATAGTGCTTTTGCCTTTGAACCCCCTGTATACTGCCGCCATACTACAACCTGCAAGGCATGGCCCCCATGTGAACAATACAGTGTAACACTGAGAGTTATCAATAGCTATCCCACCTAGAAACATGATGTATACTTAAAGCAGCACATTCTGGACATGGAATTGTGACAAGGCCAGTATTCTAGCCTTGTCAAAGCGGGATAAGAGTCCCACTCAGCTGGCGGTGGGAGGTCTAGGGAGAAGACCAGAGCCAGTCCTAAGCCTGGGGCCCAAATTCCTTTCCCCCTATTTGTTGCCACCATGTTTTTGCTCAAACCACTGTTATCTCAAGCCATTCCTCGACAAGCATGATACTTGTCAGTGCTCTTTTGTTTTTTGCAGCAACACCTTTCACAAGCCCAACGAGAGACACCAGATCATGAGTCATGATCCAGTGCTTCACCACCAGCAGACTGTGATGGACCAGTAACATCTAGTACCTCTGTAGATCATGATCTGCCAGCAACAGAGGAATGGAGAAATAGAGGCCACAGCGTCACAACTATGCACACAGCCGGGAAGCCCTGCCTAGGTTCCCATTCACAGCAGAAAATGTGCAATGCTATGAAAAACTCTAGACCACCAGGAACTCTTACTGGGAAAAAGAACCTCCACCATAAACCAAAGACTTAACTTCGGGGCATATGTAGGCGAGCTCCCACACACGAACTGGAACATAAAACCTAATGGCCTGCCTTTGTTGTTGTTCCATGGAAGCCCATGTGGAAGAAGTGGGTGGGGCTCAGCTCCTATTCGTCAATTGCACAGCATACCGTTTATGCTGGGTGACGGAGACAGGACGAGACAGGGTAAGAGAACCAGGAAGTGAGGGATATTCAGGTGAGGTCTGAGGTATATGTGGAGAATGACCAAGAGACCAGCAGGAGGGAGGTAGGAGCGGCAGGCTGTGGAGGTGATTAGTGGAGAAGTTGACGTATTGGCTACAGAGTGAAAGTGGTACTCCTTTGTGAGTGTGAGAGGTTGGGTGGCAAGTGTGATTCGAAGGTTAAGTGTAGGAAGTGAATGTTAAATGGATGGTATTGAGTGAAAGGATGGTGTTTGAGTACTTGGAGGGAGATGTATTACTAGTGTGGAAGAGGAAGTAATAGATTGGAGGCAGAGGGCAGGTGTGGAGAAGAAAGTAGTAGTGTGGAGGAGAGAGTAGTAGTGTGGAGAAGGAGGCAGAAGTGTGGGACGATTAATAGTCGAAAGCAGGGAGCAGTAGTGTGGAGGAAGGCGTAGCAGTGTGACAGAGGTAGCAGTGGGGTGCACGAGTGAGCAGTAAGTGGAAGGAGGAGTAACATTAAAGGGTGGAGGCGAGACTCAGAAGTATTGAGAGACATCAGAGGAATAGAAGATTGGTGGGAGGGTCACGGCAAGGTAGCAAAGAAGAAAGAGTAGAAAAGGGAGAGGTGAGAGTGAGCGTTCTAGGGAGAGAACTGAATCCAACAGGGTATTTGTAAGGCATGCTTCCTAACACACCATAAAAAACTAACATATTGATAGAGTAGGTAGTTTAGGAAGTCCCTAAGGACGTTTAGGACCTCTCATTTAGGACCTCTCAACTAGCCGAAGACAGAACTAGATAGTAAGTACGAACCGTCTGTATCTACTGACCTGTGGGTTCAAGCTCACCTCGTTTAGGGGGGTGTTTGATGTAGGAAGAGAGAGCAGGTTAGCCCACCAAATTTTTAAGGAAAGCCCTTGAACCGCCTCTGAGATTTGGAGTGATTCTTGTGCCATCTGTGACAGAATTCACAATTGTCTATGCAAGAAATGTTTACGTGTGGTTTGTGACACATCTCTCACACGCTGTTGCTATTCCTATATCTTAGAGGAAAATATGAAAATGTGTTCCAAATAAATGACGGTATCCAGTGATTTTACCACTGAATATACACTGCACATATTTTTCAGTGCAAAATATTCACCAAGAAAAATCACTGAGTATTAAACCAATTATGTTTTGAGGGGGGAAAGAGATATTGATTTAACAGATGTGGGGTAGGGGGTTAACGGGTGGATGGGTGAGGTGCGCCTCTGTATTGTGCAGTAAAAATGGAGTAAAACATCTGCAGTACAAAAACGGACACATCAAGAAGACATCTAAACACATCAATACGTATGTCACCCATGAAGCGTAGCACATAACTCTGATGGTTCTGTGTGATTTTGTTGTTTTTTTTTGCCAAAGTAGATTTCACCTAATTTTCTTTTTTTGTTTGGGTGATTTTGCCGACAATATGTGCAAGGGTACAGGGGGCGCACCCTTCCCTCCCTTTACCACTCTACATTTATAACTAACCTAAACCCAAACCCCCACATATATTTTCGGCAAAATCCGTTGGAAAAACTCAAAATCTACTTCGACGAAAAATCCTGCAGCAAAATCTCCCATTCCCACTCCGACTGATTCATTTTTGTCGCAGAAGAAATCAAGGGGAACATTTTTTTTGCTCCATTCCATATAACACACAAGCATCACATTTCGTCCCAAGGACAGTTGCTAAATTGTTATCGTGCACTCTTTAGATAAATCATTAAATAATCTGGCCCCTGCTGTTTGTGGTCTTAATAGTGAACTCGTCCTTGAAGGTATTTTATTAGTCAGTTATCCAGACAAAGGCCTACGTCGCCTACCTGTACAGAAATGTACCTACTACTATCATGTATTTCAAGATCATTTGGCGAGTTGACTATATTTTAAGGGGCACTGTACAGCTTTGTCTGGGTAGTCATTTTTATCCTGCCATAAACCTGGCCCAGTATTACATAAAACGATGCACAATGGCTGCTTGTAGAAATAAATCACCAATAAATCACAGGCACAGCAGTGCTGGCAACAGAGTATCCCACTGTCATCGAATAGAGAGGATGGCCTCCTTGGGCAGCGAGGATATTTCGGGTGCAATGCACTGGTCTTGAAAGCAAAACAATGGTGAGCCGCACAGGTTCGAACCCCCGTCCAGCGCCGAAGTGCGATGTAAGAGTCGGCTTAATCTGCCTCCCCCCTGCTGCGTCATGATGGTGTTCAACACGCCTCTAAATATTTCCAGGGGGCCATGAAGGTAGGTGCGGTTGATCCTCACAGGCCCCAGTTTTGGGTTGCCTTGCAAACTCCAATTAGAGGTGGAGCGTGCAGTGTGCATGTGTAAATACCATCCGTGTACCACGCTGGCAGGAGGTATGCAAAGTGTACATTACATCAGTACGGGACTAGGAACCGCCAAACCGGAGGCATCCTGTAACTGCACACGCAATGTCTCAAAAGGAAGTGTTGCTAAATGTCTGCTACCTCATTAGTTGAAGACATTCAGCTCCTCACGCTGTGGCCCAATTTTAATTGCACAAGCTTATGTCCTGCAAGTGCAACTCAAGTAGTAACTCTGGATCCGTGCTTTCTGTACTACAGAATGGGACGCACAACTAACTGCACCTCTTTTTTAGCTGCACCTCTTTTTTTGTGGCAACAGTGTGTGCCACAATCGTACACATAGGGCTTCATTACGAGGTGGGCGGTAAGGGATTACCGGCACCGGTAAGGGCACCAGTGCCGGTAATCCCTTACCGCCCTACTACGAGGTCCCTTAGCGGGTCCCTTCCTTAACGCCTGGTTTTACCAGGCGTTATGGAAGGGACCCGTTAAGGGACTTCAGAGCTAATAACTGTACCGCAATTTGCGGTACCGTTATTAGCACCTTCCCCCTTCCAATTGAGCCCTATGGGGGCTGAAATGGGAATCGGAAATGGCTTTTTCAATGGGGATTTACCGGTCCCGCAAAGGTCGGAATGGACAGGTAAATCCCCATTGAACGGGACCGGAAACAGTACCGGTATTGGAGATAGTCATGGCGCTAATAGCGCCATGACTACTTCCAACCTCGTAATGAGGCCCATAGTTAAATATGTGCATTTTCAGAACCAGAATGTATAGGTGTCTTGAAGATCGAGGGAGGAAAGGAAACAATGTTTTACTATGATGAGTATAAAATGAAATTATGTAATGTCACAACGCTTCGGATTATGCAATAATATTCTTTATTTACCAGCATCCAAAGGTACCTTGAGTTCCTCTGTTGGAAATGGCAGACAATGCAACCTATCCCAGTCCTATTTTGTATAAACAACTTATTTCAATAACAAAGACGGCGATCATACGTACATTGAATCATTTCATTGGTAAATACTTAACACAACATGCCCTTTTTTCCTAGATCACGTGTGTTTGTGTCTTTTATTGGTATAATTGCCTATATTAACCAATCCACTAACAATTTTCAACACTCTGCCTGCCTACACCTCTCAAACTCTAACCAAACACAACTACAAGCCTATGAACGCAACAATCAGCACAAACTTCACTACACTGCAACAACAAAACAAACCACACATAGACTCGCACAACAGTAAACGATGGCTGCCTACCGGTAAGCACCCCAAGCCCAGCCAACAGTGTAAACCGGGATGGGCCTGCCAACAGCACATCACTGCTCTCTTGCAGTTTTCCAGCTTATTCCCACTAACTGCCCCCTACCCCCCACCCGTCCCTTTCTTTTCAGAGCCCCCAGAGCGCCAGGGGACCACTCTGGTGGTGATAGTGTGCAGTACAAATATCCTTTAACATTAACATTAACACAAAAAAGGAATCCTCCATTTTAGGTTTTGCTAGACTAAAGTACCCTACTGACCATTCTTTCCGTGCCTTGAAATCCCATCTCACATGGGGGAGCCTACAGCACCAGGCAGTAACTAAGAGTTCTCCTTTCTGCAAATCTAAGATGGTAAGTGTAGAGCTTGCTCTTTCGGTAACAAAGGGAACGCCCTGTGAACATTTCATTGGCTTTTAGTGCAACTTTGTATTTTTATTTACATTTTCCTTTGCTGCTGCAAAACACAGTCCCTCTAGAACAGCCGCTCATCACTGTCTCAGCTAATGGAAGTCCCCCAAAACAGGGTGTCCTCATTGTCAGGGTGATGTGTCTCCGGCAGCAGAGACTGAGCTAATGCCATACTGCCCTGCATAGTTCTGTACTGTGCTGGTCCCACGGCCAGGAACCAATGGTCCCCCTCAACCAAGCACTCAACCCTGTTTGCATGTTACAAGTTAGTTTATGATGGACTTGCTCTCTGGCATACCCAAAGTCAACTGTGGGGGGGGGGGTGGGGTGGTAGACACAATAAACAAGCTAGTTTCATGTATCCTTCTTGTGGACAGCTTTTATTTTGTCTAGAGGTTGCCTTATTCTCTTGCTAAGCAGCACCAATTGCCAAAAATGAGCTACGTAAGCAATATATTCATGTATTCCCTTTGTAGAAGGGTCTTGCATGACTGTTTTCACAAATTAACCAGAAGCATAGAAATAACTCATTGTCTAATACTAGTAACTGCATTAGACTTTAGGATTATATTTCATTTCACAGAAACCTCCACCCGTGCACTGAACTAGCTCGCCTCTTAAGCATCTTAAGCATCCTTCTCTAACAGGTCAGCTGAAATAGAGATTGCAATAACTCTTCCTTGCAAGGATTATCATGGCGGGAGTTCTCAATAGAGCCCCGGCTCTCGGCCTCTGGCCACCTCCTTCTACCCTCCCACACTAAATGCCCATCACCCCAGCGCACGTGCTTCCACATTTGGGGGGAGTGTCAGAGCCACTGGTCTCCCATTTTCAAGAAACAAACAGAATATTGCAAATCCCAGTCGCATTATGGCACACAGAGTTGTTGATTTTTTGACATAATCATTGTCAATGCACCATGCGTCAATGTCAAAAATGCAGATGACCCACACATAAGAGGCAACTGGTGCAGATTCCTGCCAGGAAATGTGCAGACACACCTGTAGGCCACCCCGCCACTGCAAGGAAAACAGGAACGTTTGGAGCGCCAGATTGGTGCCCATTGGGCTGCAGATGCCGTGAAATATGATTTGGTGTGTTCGGCTCAATGTCCTAATGTGTGAATAGTGTCCAGAGCTGGCCGGAGGCTGGAGGCAGACAGCTCATGTCAAGAATCTCTCATTGCTCAATGGTTGAGGCAGGGGTATGTATCATATGTATCATGTGTGAGCTGCCGGCAGTAACGAGAAATTAATTTTAAAAATGTACTTTAAAATGGAATGGCCAGTTCGTGTTCTGGCAATACTGGGTCCCAATGACAAACCCGTGGAATGTCTGTGGCCCTCCCAGATTGACAGATGGAAGCAACAGTCCTTGACATCCACTCATTATATTTATATATATATTTATATTATATCTTTCTGTTTTGTCAACTTAAGGTTTTCCCAGTTTTATAGCTCTCTAATTATTTTAATATGTGTTTAAAAAAGGGCATGGAGAGGGGGAACTGAACATTAGCCTTGTTGTGCCTATTCCGCTCTCAGCCCGTCGGCAGAGAAACAAGAGATGTACCGCGCTTGTGACCCCCTCCTACGCTTCATCGATGATGTATCGCAGGTGAAAGACGCTATTCACTCAGACAGCCATTTAGACCATCTCGTGACAATGTCACAGAAAAGACGAGTCTACATTCTATGGAGCAAGTTGACTGGCTGCAGTCGCATGGAGCCGATGGCATCACAACTGACATCGATGCGTTAGAAATGAAGCACATATGCATTCCTGCACAAAGTTATGCAGACATTTTAGTTTATAGCTGATAGACAAGAAGCAAATGCTTATGGCTCACAAAGAGGACTGACACACACACTTTTTCGCTAAGCAGAAAAACGCAAAATGCATAAGAATACATATGAACAGCTTGCTGAAGCTCAATGCAACTTACAGGGGCAGCCAAGCAAATAAATATGGACAATATAGTTTAGTTTAGTTTAGTTTAGTTTAGTTTGGTTTAGTTTATTCATTTGTAATGCACACCAGACCCAGAGGTATCAGGGCGCAGAAGTTATGACATATGCAAGGCTTAAATATATAGGCACATTGGAGTGAATGGTAGAGGCTTTGAATATTCGAGACAGAGAGAAAGCTGATGGACTGATCCAGCTGAAGCTAACAAAGCAGGCTTCCAGCACAGTTTCTGTGCACCGATAGCCCAGGACACAGAGGGAAGGAATGTTCCCAGATAAGCAGAGACGATAGGAGACCTGCAAGAAGCCAAAGCAGAAAGTCCTCATAATTACAGACAGAATATAGCCATTTTGTGGTCCTTACACACATGACCTGAACATGGTGGACAATGCCTCCTCATTCGAGCTAGGTAGAGACTGCTGTTCCCACCAGACCGAATACAGGGAGATACAAATGTAGCACAGGTTTAAAGACAAATGTTCTGTCTCATGGCACAGGAGATCGGGGAACGTAACTTATTGGCAGCATGCAGTATCTTCTGAGGGGTTTCCACTACCTTGAGTGTTGCACTTGGCGTGGTACCTGTTCAAAGCCCCAAGGCTGAGAAGACCCTGTCTGACCAATCCCTATTCACCTATTCCAATGAGTTTATACAATGTTGCACAGGCCACCACCTTTCACTAACCCATATATTTGTATTTGATACTTGTTGGAGGTGGTCTCAGCAGGCGGGCCCATATATGGTTACCCAATGGGTGCACTAACACCTATAGAAAGATTTATGTAACTCACCTTACTAACCTATCGCGATCCACGTTAGGTTTTTGGGATGTACCTGCTTTTGTGATGTCATTAGTGAACAAAACCAGCTGAAATTAGTGAACAAAACCAGCTGAAAACTGCCTAGATACTGAGAGTGAGCGTGGAGAATGTTATGTTGCTCATGCTGCAATCCCTGTTATTTGAATGCGTAATAAAGACGGTTGAACTTTGCTCTATGGCTGGGTCTCCCATTCTTGGTGCAGGGGATTTCCAGGGCCCAGTTCCTCCTGCCTGTAAATCGGGAGGCTGCTAATAGTCCCCTGGCCGCCTTTAGAGGTGTTAACGAGTAGATGGTTGCTAAGACCCCTCGGCAGTAAGACCACCGTGTCCCGATGTGTGCCTCAAGAACTGTGTCGTGACCTGCGAGGAACGGACCAAAAAAGACCATGTGAGGATGTTTGAGAGGTCATCAGGAGCTGCCTTGGAGAAATTCCTGCCGGCTCCCCGTGGGATGCCAAGCAGACTGGACGGCAGAGTGGCAGATTAGAGGGAAAAGTGGTGTCCGAGGGCTTCAGCAGATCAACAGAGTGTAAGTATAGACTCAGCCATACCGCAAACATTGGGAAGCAAAAGTTGTTGTTCATTTGCTGTTTGTTGATTGTTTTGTGTTGTTGTGGCAAAAAGAAACAAAGAAAAGAGAAAGGAAACCTGCATTTTAGGCGCTGAGCTTGGTTTATGGATGAAACACAAAGAAAAGACTAAAAAGACTACAAGAGAGCTTAGTTACAGAAGATTTCCATGTGGCAATCCTGTGTCTAGGTGGTGGCATAGCTCCCTTAAGTTGTGGAAGGTGGTTTCTTAGTTCATCTCACAGAGATGTTATCCTATGCCACGGTATAGAAAAAGAGCCACGTATTTGTTGGAAATCCCTGGTTGAAGGCAGGAAGAAGGCTGTATATATGTTATGTTGTTTGTGTGGGTTGTTTATTTTATTTTATCTATTTTGTGTTTTGAAGGACTATACCCTTTCAGGCGAGGCTCGATGAGTACATGAACGAATTGTAGGTTGGCCTTTAAGGCCGGAGAGCACAGTGTGGGCGGTTCACAGAGTATGCTCGTGTTGATGATGGTGAGCTAGAAAGGATGTTGGAAGTCCTGAGGAAGTTTATTGTGGCTTTGAGAGAGCCGACTGAACATTGATGGCAATCGATAAATGTATGAAATGGTGTTGTGTAAAACTGTGTAAAAAATAAATCCAATTTGAGGTCAAGTAACTATCTGCAGTCAGAAAGTCATGTGCCACCATGGGGGACACACCCCTTCAAAACTTGTGCAAGTCCCTTGCACGGTATCAATACAAAATACGCAAGTGTAGCGCTGAATGGATTCGAGAAACAGAGGGCAAAATGGCATCGCCATGGCCCAGAGAGGCCAGTCTTTCCAAATGTGTGCTGCAACGTATGACCACGTATTTAAATGCCGCAAACAAAGGAAAGAAATTGAGTAAGCAGTTAGCCATTTTGGAGCTTTGGAAACTTTTTGAGGACAGGGAAGAGGACCCACCCCAGAAAGAGTGGCTGATGAGCCAGCACGATACAGGGGGTGAAGCACCCATGGCTCCTCCTCCACGTCCTCACACCGTAAACCCCCACAACAGAAAGGCAGGGATTTTACCACTTGAAGGAACTAAAAGCAGCAGCAGGGCATACCAATCCTGTGTATGCACAACCCGTGTACAGCCACAAGGACATACTTAGCAGTGTGAAGCAAGCGAGCAAGAGAATAGACACTATAGGCGATGAGCGCAAGGAGTGCAGCGAACTGCAAGCAAAATTGATGAAGAGCGATGTAGGGGCATCAGAAAGCAGTGGGAATAACGAAGTGGTTGTGCCTTCAAACGAGTGGGTAGGAGTACAGATATTGCTCAAATTAGACGGAAAGAACACAAGCAAGCATACAAGCGTAGAAGAGGAAGTTCACAGAAGGGAGAAGAAGATAGAGAATGGTCAGAGATAATGGTGGACGTAGAAAGAAGAGAGAGGGAAGAGAGAGGAACAGGAGCGACTTAGAAAGGAAAAGGATAAAGCAGAAGAGAAGGAAAGGGAGGACAGAGAAAGGAAGAAATGGAACGAGGTAGAGGAAACAATGAAGAGAAAGGCAAAAGAGGGTACAGAGAGACAATTGCAGTTGAAGAAAGAGAAAAGAAGTTTAGAAATGGAAAGGCTTATCAATGAGCATCGGCGTAGAGACGAAGAAGAAAGGGATAGAAGACAAGAACGGGAAAGGGAGAAAAGCAGAGAAAGACGCCTTAAGGAGATAGCAGACATTATGACACGACCAACACAGTTAAATGATGATGAAGAAGAGGGGATATGGAGGAGAATATCGGTACTCCATAGAAGCAGGAGGGATAACGCCTCTGCCCCAAGGCTAAGCAGAAGTATAGCAGGGTCTCCGTTGAGGGGGGACAACAGCTCAGTGGATAAACTGACGGGGAAACAACAGCTTTACTGGAGGTGAGAAGAATGTTTGATCTTCTCTTGGGGGAGGCATATTTTGCTGTGTGCATGAGTGAATGAACAGACACAAGCTGCAATCCTGGTCATGGTGCGTCTGCCCACAAAGTCTGCATACACTTTGTGACATTTGCAACATTTTGAATGTTTCAGAACTTGAGTTGTTCACTTATGTTTCATCTGGAGGAAAGAGTTTTGAAAATTATCTCCGTCCCCCATTCCAGAATCTTGATCCATTGCTGGCCATTTAGTGATGGGCAACATTTTTTGGTGCTGGAAGGTAAGAAAAAGAGGGCAGAGGAACATCCGTTGATACTAGTGGTGATAACATGCAGGGGACAGAGTGTAAATAGGGTTGTTCTGTACAGTCATAGTTACTGGCGGTGTAGTCCATTCACTGTCTCTTTTATTTCAAAATCTCCTGGTTGTCCAAATGTGCTAATACATATAAACAAGTGCACTGTGTTTAAAAGTAGATATGCTCCGATTTCTGGAGGTAAGAAAACATTATTTGTATGCTTGTAACTTCAGAGAAGTGTCTGCATGGACATCTTACTTCGCTTGTCCGCTTGTCAATATAATTGGGTGAAGTCATTTCTTTTATGCCTCTCACTCTGTTTTTATTTTCTGACCTTTTCTTTTCTTTCTCATCTTTGTTGAAAAAGAAAAAAAAGTTAAAGATAAGAAGGGAAGATTAGAGAGGACGGGTACAGGAGCCCCTTTATATCGCAGACTGAAAATTCAGAGGAGAGAATATCCCCCAAAAACACATAGAAGAAGGGTGCATGGAACCCCTTCATGAGCAGGCCACTAAGGGTGAGGGACCCTCTTTAAACCCAGACTTGTGTGGTCCTATGTTTCATTTATAGTGGCTAGTAAGCTATTTTGGACATAATGTGGACAAAATAGGTTATATTCCCGAGATAAAGAGAGCTAGATTTACTTGAATTTCCATTTTGGCCTTGGTTATTGGTCCCTGTTACCCTCGTGACAGAACCAACAGCGGAGCAGTGAGTATGGTATGGAACGCCAGAGCTTAATTTGTGGGGTGTTTAACAGGGCCAAGCCCAGGACTTATTTCTGAGCGCCGGCACTTACTGTCTCTGACTCATTTCAATTATGATGCACTGTTTTGGAAACTTTTTTAATTGTCAGTCTTAGTCACACAACAAGCAACAACAGTGTGAGTCATGCCATTGAGTCTATGCTAGTTTTCCAGCTTCATGAATAACAATGATCCAAATGGTGCCGGCACTGCGTGCGTGTGCTGGTTGTGTGAGCACACTGCTCTAGCCAGCCTGCCTGCATGACCTTGATGCTTCTCCACTACTGTAATAACTTGCTGCACTGTACGTGTAGCACAGGCAGTAGCAAGGCAGCCATGGTACCAGGTACCAGGTGCAGATCATGAACTCAGCGGGCAGGCATATATGCGAGTGTCAGTATAAGGTTGGTATTCTGTGCCCCTACAGGTGGGGGCACTCTGTGGGAATTTGCAGGGCCTTGTTAGGCTGGGCACTTCCCCCTTTTTTCTGGTATGAAACCAGCATGGGGTGCACCAATACGCAGGTCTTGAGTCTCACTAAGCCTTTAACACATACTGACACATGATTTATCCATGCCGCACAACTGCCAGCTCCATAAGTGGGCAAGAGGCACACACGGCAAAGAGAGGACACTAACAGCACAGCACAGACACCAGCTAAGAGAGACATGAGGGGTGGGGGGAGAGGGGAGGGATGGACAAGAAAAAGGCCACTGCCAAGGAGAAGTGCCTGTGCTCAGTGCCAACCAATAGAAACAGATCTTGCTTAAGTGTTTGAAGCAAATTCATCAGTTAAGGATGATTTTGTCTGCATTTGTCCATCAATTTACCAGAGGAAGAAAGTACTTTTGTTCTGTTTTCTCTGAATGGATGGTCAAAATGTTCCCACTTACCACGTGTAGAATCAGGGGAAACTTGTGATGATGATGATGTGTTTAAAGAAGATCTTAAACATTTGGTGACACATTTCAAGACACAAATACTATGTTATGTTATTTGTATTGCCATTTGTAAATCACAGAGCTGCCATAAAATGAAATATTTAATTTATATCGCACTCATACACAAGTGTTTCAAAGCGTGACCAAGCAAAAAGGGAGGGGAACAAGGGAGAACAAAAAAAAAAGAAAACAGTGATGATCTAGGCCCAGTGACATTAAGAAAGCGCAAGTGCATGGAAAAGGGAAAAGGGGGAAACTGCATGGAAGGGGGGGAGTGTAAAGTGCGGAACAGAGGAGAGAACAGAATAAATATTAAATAAAATAAATAAATAAGGGCGATAAACAGTGGTAGTGCAGCCAGCAAGTGGCAGGTGAAAGGTAGTCAGATAAGGCATATCTGTTAAAAGCAGAAGAAAAGTGGGAGGGGGACGGTATGGGTACAGATACAGATCCCTAGTGCAGGGGGTGGCGTGGAGGCAGTGCAGGAGGGTGGCAGGATGAGCAGGTACCTGGCCCTGAATGACAGAGGGCGGCCAGGTGCACAATGCCAAGAGAAGAAACAGATCTACAGGGGAGAAGGGGGGCAAAGGCAGAAGCAAAAAGGAAGGTCTTGAGGTGCATCCGGAACCGGAGATGAATTTCCATCTCACACACCCACACACCCATCACCCTCCAACCCTCAAATGAGCCCTGGGAGTTGCTGCTGCAACCCCAACTATGTTGACACAGTAGGAAGCAGCAATGAGTGGGGGCAGTAGTGGGCCGTGAACTGCCTCCCCAGCGTGGCACACGTGCGCTAGAAAAGATTCAGGCCCTGGCACTTATTTTTCTCCAAATGATGCTCTGCGGAGTGCTGCGCCTTCTTTCGACGCAGATTTTGGGCGCTGGCTGTTTCAGGGCAGCATCTTTGGCGCTGTTACCCTTTTGGCAGCCTCTGTCAAGATATTGTTATCTGAACACTAAGGGCCCGATGATTCATGGAACGTTTGCCGGTTTAAAGTGAATTTGCACTGCTGAAAGGTGACTTTGCGCTGCCGACACAAACCCTGATTCATGGAACCATGCAAAGTGTATTTTTGCAGTGAAGAATCTGGGCAAAATCAGCGCATGGTCATTTTTGCAGTACAAAATGACTGCATGATTCCATGAATCAGGGTTTGTGTCGGCAGTGCAGTCACATTTCAGCAGTGCAAATTCACTTTGAACCGGGCAGATATTCCATGGATCGGGCCCTAAATGTGGTGATTGTGAATGCACGGCACTCTCAACAAATAGAACCGTATTCTAACTGAAACCCCATTCACACATAGGTTGCTGTGTCTCGCATGTCATGGCATGCAACCTATGTGTGCACTGGGTGCGCAGCAAACGTGAGTGGAGTTCCCGTTGCTGAGGGTGTCGTGCATTCCTTAAATATACTGCAATCCTAGCCACTAGAGTTAGTGTTCAGGATGACAATATATTTAAGGGAACATACGGCCCTTGTAGGTCCCTGTTGGCTGTGGCCGACAGGGTGTGCCAAAAGGTTAAATGCGCCGAAAGGTACTGCCCCGAAACAGCCATCGTCCCAACATCTCCGGTCAAATGTTCTGCTTCACTGTGGAACTATAATGCGAGTGGTGGTTAGATGTCAGGGACTTCATTTCACCAAAATGCCAGGGGTAGCGGGAGTGACATCACATGACGCTTGACCCCCTGATGACATCACAGGAAGTGATGTCATTTGACCCCACCCCGAAGTGATATCGCGGGAAGCGATGGAACACGACCTTTCACCCACTGACAAAAAAGGAAGTAGCATCACATACTTCCACTATGTGTACACTACGAAAAATATGGTTATGATATCACTATAATGTGATGTACATTTCATACAAGAATGGCTCGCCATATGCATCATTAAGATCAGTGTGTATAGGCCCATATTACCAAATTACTGTGAATGCAAGCAGACGTCCATGACCAAATGATAATGATGTGTTATTATATAGCACTTACGCTTAAGCGCTTTATATAGAAAAAATATACACCCAATATCACCCAACCTGTGTTGGTACTCATTTATTGACCTCAGAAGGACGAAGGCTGAGTTGAGGCGTTTAAGAACAGACTAAATCAGTGACTCACCCCCTGAAGTGTTCCTGAAATAAACCTTTAATGAGTCCAGTAATTATTGTATAGAATTCCAGAAAGGCGCATCGTATTCTTTCTTATTTAAGGTCACTGCTCAATATGTTACACCTGTGGCGCCCCTGTTTTTATTTGTCTTCTTTTTTTAAGGGGCCTGAACAAGAAAGCTAGCCTCTCCAGAAGTAAAGAGCCGCATGATGCTGGCCACAGCCCAGCAGAAGCTTGCATTACAACAACAACAACATCTTTTTTTTTAGAGGTCGCAAGGGAGACCAGTACTGCGACCTCTGGCGACCCCTAAATGGCGTCCCTGTTAGATGTGCTGCTGGGTTAGCTGGAAAGTGTGTGATGCAGATGCAGAAGAATTGTTACTTTGTTTTAAGGACCTAAGGACCAAACTATGAATTTGAACACCTCACTGGGAAGAGTTTGCTGAGGCTGAATTCATGGTCCGGCTGAATCTTAGAAAACTGAAGTGGAAGACTTGAAATGTTGCTCCTGGCTTTGAAGTTACTGTTCTTTGGAGAGACATCTGAGATGTGTATGACTCTTAATCTGTGCGCAGCAGGGGAAAGAGGGATACACTTGTGTTCTTCAGAGGAAACAGCCCGGATGTTCTACTAAACTACTTTCCGTGCGCCAAGCCAGAGCTGAACCAATTAGAGAGCTTTGCACCTACAAAGTAGCTGTTCACAGTGTTCAAAAGTGACATGGCCAGCCACAAGAGAAGCTCAAAAATGTGGTGTTGTGCACTTTTCTGTGCATGTCTATGAGAGAATGCTTTGATTCTTCCTTCGAGCGTACAGTTCCATGTGGCATAGAGCACTGGCACGCCTCCCTCGCCCCTTGTTCCTACATCACGAAAATGTTTTAATGTATACCCAAATAGATGGGGTGCACCCCCCTACTGAGATTGCCCTGCCAATGTACAGATGCTTTGAGACATCACATCCTGTCACAAACGGTTGAGCGGTTGACAGCACCAACAGGGGCGCGTCCAGACTCTTTTGACTGGGGTGGCCCAAGTGGGGCACTGACTTATGCAGGGGTGTATGAGCGCACATACACATAATGATCATAGTTTAGGCTAGTGGGGTGGCACCTGGAGTGGCCAATCAGATTCCAGGGATAGAACATGTCACCCCAGGCAACTCCTTGGACACGCCACTGAGCACCATCAGAAGGTGGTCGCCGTTCACAGAGAGGAAGTCATGCATTCCAGGCCACTTACACTTTGCTCTGTGTCACCAGGAGCGAGAGGGACATTTGCAAACATGTTGTCACATCAGGAAACCACAGGTCGCAAAAAAAGGGAGGATGCGTGCCTTGTCAGCGAATGCAATGAAGGTGAGGAACGTACATGATGGCAGAATTTAACAAAGTTGTTTGATCAAGAAAAATGTTTGACAAAGCGAAACAAACCGTTGGGGAAGTGAGTTGGCATGGTCCACACGGGTGCATCAGGCAGACCTTCCAGGATTTTGCGGCATGAAATGGCAAATTTTGCGGCATGAAATGGCAAATTTTGCGGCACAAACCTTTATTTATTGCGGCATTTTTGCGGGACATTTTGTATTAACTGGAGGGTGTAAGATTGCCACATTGCAGGAAATAGGTAGAGTGCAAGGCTAGAAGAGAGCCAGGGTATCATTATTATGTGTCTTTTGTATTAATTTAATAGGAAGAGTCCCAGATGTCTCTGGCTTGGCAGAACAGTGTTTGATTTGGCTACATTTCTGGTTTAATGTTCATGCCTATTTAATAGTATTAACTAAATTGATCATTATCAATTATAATGCTGAAAATATTCCCCTTCTATGTTCTCCAATCCCCCAAACACCCACAAACATCTCACCAACTCTCCATCATAACTTACATTCCTTAACCTCTCACTCTGTCATACAAATACTCACGTGCTATGTCACACTGTCAAGTCACAATCTGCACTGCCCAGCCCCTGCCACACTCCAAATCATACTCCCAACTCACACCTTACACTCTACAATTCCTCCCTCAATATACAGTCCTTCATTCTTTTGTGCTGCTTCTGCATCTTGCATCTTTTCTCCCATTCTATCACATTCTTCCCTCATCCTTTTTCCCAATCTGCAGCTCACTGCCTCTTTCTGGCCAACCGCTTCCTCTACTTTCTGTACCTCTGCTCGCTCTCAGATTTCTGGCCCACCGCATCACTGCTTCCTCTGCTCTCTTGTGCAGCACTTCCTCCTCTGACCCACTGCTCTTCCTCTGCTTTCTTGCCCATCACTTCACATCTCACCCATCACTCTCCCTCTCTCTCATAGTGTAACCATTTTTATTATTTTTTTTTAAATGTAGATTTTGTCCCAGTTCCTCAAATGAGGGGGCATTTAAAAAAAGAACGGAGGATATGCTATTTTTAGACAACCCATTTTTGGAAATGAGCAGGTCACCTTATTCTCAAAGGTGACCGGCGCATTTCCACAGGCTTGAGCTGTAGCGCAAATTGTGCGCTGGCAGCTGCCTTGAAAGGTGTTCTGGGTTGTTTGACCGAAGTGTAATTATTTGCGGCGGAATTGACCGTAGTCAATTTTGCTGCAAATTGATTTGCACTTCAGCCAAACAACCCAAAATGTACCTTTCACCACCACCCGACCCCCTCCCCTACTTAACCGCTTGGTCGCTGCAGCTTCCCCTGTAACCCTGCGGTGCCAGATCCGTCCCTCTAACGCGGGTCGGATCCGTCCCTCTAACGCGGGTCGGATCCGACTCTGCAGGGTCCTTTTTTCGTTATTTTCCTTTTTTTTCTGTCCCCGCCTCCAATTTTGAGGAAAAAGGGGAAAACACTTCTGCAACCACCCTAGACCAAAAATACTAAACAAGGGGAGCGGGTGACACCCCCGCAACACATGTTCAGTATTTATAAAAATCGATCGAATAGTACTGCACGTAATTGGTCAAATTGTAACATTCGATAGATTTTTGTCATCAAAATGGGGAGTACTTTGAATAGAATCGCTCTCCCGACAGTGTTCTGCAAGCTCCCAGCGCCTTTCACAGGGACAGGCACTCTAGGTGCCTGCCGCTGTAAAATGTGACCCAAAAAATGCATTTTTATCCTGTTTGAGGAACAGAAATGCAAGCGACTCAGCAGCGGTTCATACCTTAAAAGAAATGCATGACAGGGTCAGGAAAGACCCTGTCATGCAGTGGCAGCCCCACATCCCGTGCGCGTAGGGTTGCCTACAATTTCTGCACATTTAAAAGTGCATCTTGCTTGGAAATGAGGGATGTGCTTTTAAATTGACAGAAACGCCACTTTATTTGATCAAGGAGGTGAAAAAGGCCATCTGAATGGGCGCGCATATAAAATGTGCCCATTCATGTGTCCCTTGTGGATTGGGCTGCAATTTTTGGGGCGCAAGTGATTTCATTTCTTGTGTAAATAAAAACAAAAAAAAAAAGTTGAGCACCTGGCACCCTGAGGATTCTTTTTTTCAAAACAGTAATTTTTGCAGATTACTTTAAAAAAAAAAATAAAAAAAAAAAAATAATTTTTTTTTTTTTAAAAGATGCTGTTTTTGCACAAAACGGCCATTTTTGCGGCATTTTGCGCAAAACGGCCGTTTTCGCGGCATTTTGCGGGATCGCAAAATCGCAATAAGCTGGAGGGTCTGATCAGGGGAGAGAAATAAGTGAGATTGGTGAGCGTATGCAGGGAGCCAATGTGGCAGCCAGGGTAGTTCTGGACTAGTTCTAGTTAAAAATGAGGGGTCAGTATCAGGAATGGGCGTGGTGAGTGAGGGGGATACCAGGGAGGCGACAATGTTTATTTGTGATCGTTTGTGTGGCGTGTATATTAGGCTGGTATGTGTATGGTGGAATTTTGTGCTTATGGAAAACTGGAATTGCTAAAGAGCACGATTCACTGCGCCAAATCAGGACACCCAGGCTCCACCACTATTCTCAACTGGACCTGGGCGTCCCCATAGTGCACGACAGTGCACCTTCAGCAATGCGCCTGTTTTTGGCTTAACGGGCGCAATCCTATAATCTCGGCAGCCATTTTTTTAAATAACATATTCGTTATTTTGGAAAACTGCTGCCGAGAACAGTGGCGTATATGAACACTTCCATATACAGCAAAGTAAGCAGCTTCAACGTTGCAGGATACAACATTGAAGCTGCTTACTTTGGTGTATATGAAAGTGTTCATATACACCCACGTGGTGTATATGAACACTTTCATAACACTGCAGCAAGGCTTCTTGTGGCACTCCTCCAGAATAACGATACCAAAATGGTACTGTATGTGTGCGCAACTTTAACGCACATATGAAACCGGAGGAGTGCCACAAGAATACCAGTCTAAAGTGGCAGGCAACGAATGTGGCGGTTGCTAGGTTGGTTTCCAACCCAATCTAGCAACCGCCACATGTATTCCGAAAGTGGCGCATTCCTACCGACTTCAGAAGAATGTGCCACCTTCAGAATAGGTCTTAAGTACCGAAAAGGTCGTTAATGCTTTTAACAACCTTTTCTGTATTAACACCAGTTGAGAATCGGGCCCATTGAGCACAGCCACTTACAGTATTGCATCTTGACTCCAAGTGTATATTGATCAGGCCATGTTGGTCACTCACTGGAGTAGTTGGAGAAGTCTAAACATGCAATCAGGAGATTTTTGTTAAAATGTTTGATCAAAGTGTTTAACCTCTGATTCATATGTTCCAACACATCAATTCCAATTTTTATATTTTTTTTAAATAATGCGATGTGTTTATTAAAGTGGACCTAGCTACAAGCAGTGGTGGACGGGCCTGAAGGGAAAATCCTACAGGCCCCTGCCAAAATCACACCCAATGGCCAATGGAGATTGCTCCACCAAGTGAGAGGTCTCTAAAGGTGGGATCTGGTTCCTTGGGGGGTGGATATGGGGACACCTCTCATTCGCTGCTACTCGCCCCACATAATCCTAAAGCTTTTAGTAGGTTATTCCGCACTGTAAACAAATGTTTTATGTCAGTATTTTTTGTTGTTTTAACTACTTGTATATCCCTAAATATGGACAAATGAGCTTCCAAATGTTCTTGGCCAGAGAATTCCCCACACTCCATTTAGCTAGGTTGGGCTTGCTTGCTACGTTTGCTCGCACGCTATAATATGATGCCATTTTGAAAACCCTTTGCCAGGTCATCTCTGGTTCCCAGTCCACCCCTTAGCTACAGGAAACAGCAGAACACTTTGCAGAGAACATTGATCGTAGTAGTAGCAATTCGAACCAGGTTCAGACTGGCCTATATGGCAATAGGGCAATGCCCGAACCCAAAACGCAAAATGATAGTGTGGGACCGGTTTGTTTTTGGTCAAAGTGAGACACTTTTTTGGCCAGTGTTTGACGAGTTACTTCACCATGCGGCTACTAGTTTTGAACATTGCTACTGAATAAATATTCTTTAAATTGCACAATTTGCATCACATTTTATCAAAAACCTCCCACTCAGCTACTACTCAAACAGTCTTTCACAAAAGGAATGAATTGCCATTTGCAACTGTGGGCCACTTTTTATTTGGTGCCTGAGGCAATTGTATGCCCCAGTCTGACCCTGTTTCGAACATGAGGTTCTGTAACTAGAACAGAATGAAGTGTGTGTTTTTGGGTGTCAGGGGCTATAAGGCACGGCTGAGGCCAGATCACAGAAACCAGCGTCCAGATATGATGGGGCAATGGACAATGCAACGGGACAGTAATAGACAGCACGTGGTGCAGCCAGCCGTTCTTCTAGCAACTTCCATTAAAGATCCTCAAGGGAGCATCAAACGCCATGTCTCGGGTTTCCTGTCCTTCCATGGCCACAGTGGCCACTCTGCTGGGATAGGGCGGGCTCAGGGCAAAGCCACTGGCCAGGACCCAATTGCCCAATCCCTGGGCCTCTGGGAAGTACAGCGACCAGTAGCCAAGGGCAAAGGCCATGACCGTTGTCACGCCTTTAAGCGAGGGTTGTCTGGGCATGGCTGAAAGCCATTCCCACATGTAGGAGGCAAGTGAGCGACTGGCTAATGCCACTGGTCATTATGGGTGAGCCAAGAGACCTCTGGTGTGGCCGAAATCCACGCCATGGCCTTAGGGGGACTGGTGGTGGCTGTAGACAACACCCACATTCCAAGGTAGGGGGCAACTGGACCACTAGCCACTAGACATCCCTTTAGGGAGTCGATGGCAGGACTCATGGGCAAAAGACTCGTTGGTTTGGCCACAAGCCCTGCAAAGTGAGCCCACTGGGTGGCTCAGGGGTTCCCAGTGCCTGACACGGGGGAGTGTCTGGGGCAGTGACCCGATGCACTAAAAACCTGATCCTCGGCAAGTTGCCCTCTATCCACCCCAGCTTTAATCCGATTTCGAATACAGGCAAACGCGCAGGAATACGTTTCACGTTTTACATGTGTGACCCAGAAAGTAGTTAACTTTCCACCAAATATGACAGGCACTTCAAAAGAAAAGATATTGTTTTATTTTCTTCACTTTACCCTTGGTGGGGTTTTTTGGTCTGCTTTTCATGAATCAGGACCATTTGCAGACAGAACTTGTGGCAAACGAAGTTTAAACGAGAGGGCCGCATTTGTGATTCTTTGTGGACCCTGCTCATGCAAAACATGTATGTGGTCACAGCAGCACCTTGCTTGGGATGCAAGTCGCGGCTGCAAATCTGATTTTTGTGTGAAATTGGGCAAATGTGCTTAATAATCGTAAGGAAGCAGGCATTGGCTGTGACCTGCATGTGTGCTCAACCCCCATATCAGAATTTACATTAAAATGACACACAAATGCCCAGGTTAAGGTAACTCATACCTGTGCATATGTGAGAAATGCAAAACCGGTGAATATTAGCTACAGACTCAGTGATCAATGTGTGCATTTATGGCTTTGGAAGGAAGGGGTGGGGCTAAACCAGACATACCAATCCGTTTATCTGCAAAACAGGTGGACATGCACTACGTACCCCGGAAATGTTTAAACTTTGCGGCAATCACATTAAGACATGGGATTGTGCCTTTTACTGCGGGATTGTTCTTTTTTAAACTTCATGTTTCAAGAGAAAGGGAAAATGGCAGCATCAAAATGCCATAATTAAAGAGTGACAGACTGAAAACTCTCTCTTTTCCACAGAAGATGCATTTACTTTTCAGGGAGTGCCTCATACCAAGATGACCGGTACACCAGCCTTCGAGTCGTCGAATGCTATACAGTGAAGTCCCGGTTTGGACTGGCACACAGGGCAATGCCCCAAGGGCCGGCCCCGGCGGCCTAACATTCCAACCTCGACAGTTCTGGGTCATTTTGGGCCGCATTAATGGCAGTGCACTGTGCAGGTGGCAGATTTGCTTAATATAAGTGCTTTAAACATGTCTGACGTGCCCCAAAAGAAAGCACGTGCCCCCAGAAATGACTCAACAGCTTGGGCCACATTTGTTCGGTGCCGAGCCCAGGACCTTTTATGACCCACTCACGCCGGTGTAGATGTATCACAGACACACAAAGAAACCACTGGAGAACCCCCAGAATTTAAAAAAAAAAAAACACACACACACACACACAGTTTGGCAGATATCACAAAAGAAATAGCACGAGTTTACCGACATCTGCAATGAGCAGCTCACTGCCCAATATAACTAACCGCATGGTTACTCACTCCCTGCCGCTGCACTGGCTCACCACAGCTTCCTGCACGTTCAACTGCTACAGCTTTCTGTTATCTCACAAAATGGACGGCGCCAGCACGAGCTGCAGGTGCTACCGGCAATACATGGCCCATGGAAGCGTCAACAACATCAAAGAGGAGTTGATGAAATGTGAAGTACCTTAATGCAGCGGGAAGCAGGAGGCGGCAGCGGGGAGGCCTGTTTGCGTCTTGGACGGGCGGCTCACTGCTGAGCTCTCTGAGTCTACTACCTCCTGTGTAAGGAACCAAGAAGGAAGTGGCACAAGTGACACAGCCTCCCCTAGAGAGGGAAAAGATTTTGTCTTTATAAGGGCATTCTGTTTCAATATACTCGTTTCTTAGACCCCGCCTACTTCCACCACCCTATTGCACGTGGAACAGGTCACAGTGAAAAGTGACGGGCTGTGGCTAGTACTTCCTCAGGCGCTTCACCAAAACCTTGAAGCACAAAGCTGCTAATGCTACCTTGCTGGGCATCCTTGACGCTATTAACGCGTCAGCGCTCTCGCAGTTATGTTTTAACAGAGTTTAACAGAGCCATTGACAGGCTGCGTCACTCTGTGGAACTTCAGCATTTTTGTATGTGGTATCTAAATCTACTGCACTGCTCAAGGAGTGCATGAATGCACCATGCCTGTTGCCTCAACTACAGCGATACACCAACCCCTATTGCGTCAGACTCTGTGCAGTGCAGTCTATATCAAGGAAATACCGTCTCCCAATGTAGCACTGTACAACCTCCAGGTTGTTTGAAGATCAAATGTCTGGAGCTGTTGTAGTCTGTACTAATGAAGAAAGAGGCCAGAGACTATTCTGAGAGATGTACCATTTTGCTTGAATCGCATATCATCGCCACATCTCAGGTGTGGATAATATGGGTAAAAATAGTACCCACTAAAAGGTGCCTGGGCTGCCACTGTTGGGTAACTGGCAAATATATGTCAAATATATATCCATTACTCCTCTGTGTATCGCCACCTCATGTTCCTAATTTGTTTGCCATTCCCCTTTAGGGCATCTCGAGGAGCCCCATAAACAGCCCTACTAGCATTGGGTTACCACTGTGGTCTGCAGCCTTTGGCTCTCCATGTGTTTTGGACTACAACTTCCATCAGGCCCAGCCAACCTAGTCAATGGTGTGGGACCATGGAAGTCAAGGTCCAAAACATTTGGAGAGCCACAGGTTGCAGACCTCAGTTTCACTGAATGCCAGCAGCTCCTGTGAAAATATGTGTTGTACTGCAAAGTCTGATGTCGCATCACAGTTTCCAAGCAGAGAGGACATTTTGATGTCAGTGATGCAAATGGAATAGATAACGCACGCATGGCCTATAACTTGTTTCCTTTTTTATGGATCTTGTTGGATCAGTACCAAACATTAAAATACATTTTTAGTTGAAGTTCTGTGACATTTGGTCAAAGGAGAGAAAAGTTATCACGGGGGTCCCATTCAAGTCTGCTTGTCATTATCCATTGTATCTCAGGACTCGGTTAAATCAAGCTCCGAAAGATGTCTTTAGAGGCATGCCAACTGGGAGGCAAACCAGGACGTGGAACCCCCTTACTAGCAGCTTGATGTAAGTCAACCATACAAGCCATTCGAGTCAGACAGCTCCAAAAGGAAATAAGGGGTTAAACGGAACTAGCCTGGGAATCAACTACACAGCACAGCAGTAATCTAGGGCGAGTTGCCCACTGAGAGAACCACACGTATCTGAGGAAGGTGAGGGCTGGAAATTGCACTGGAATGCTGAGCAGGATTTAAAGGACACCACAACAGAAAGCAAGTGACAAAGAACTGTGGTATTGGAAAGGAAAGACCAAAAAATCTATCCCCCAATCCAGGTTGTACGAGACATCTAACCACACTGAAAATCGCACTGATCCTGCAAGAAGTTCCCTGCAGCCCCAAAAATATACTTCTGTGTCTCATCAGCCCCACTACAGTAATAACCTGCGCGTCCTGTTCATACCCACCTTTTTCAGAACGAACCCACACTGCAAAAACGACAGAACCATCAACATTTGCTTTCCATCTCTCACCACTACAAGAATCAAGCTCTGTGCCCGGGTCAAGTCGCGTTCCTCTCCCCTAACTCCTAGATTAGCATTTGTGAAGTTGAAGCTCACACTATGCCAGATGCCGCTAGAAGGAAGCAAGGACTTCCAGTCAGCCTATTAAGAAACATGCCCACCTTAGAGCCCAACAATGAGGCAGACTGTGCCCGAGCAACCCTAAAAGCATACCAGCTACTACACCTCAACTACAACAGCAACGGTCTATGGCTGGCAAGAAACAAAAACATAGAAATTGTATACCAAACAGACACCATATTGAAAGAACAGCCAGGTTTACAGAAAACAGATCTGTCCTGATTGAGATTCTGGGAAAAATCATTGTGGACAATATTAACCTTGCAAACTTGGAAAGGACAAATAAATGTTTGATGCTGTGTTAGTCCAGAATTAAGAAAAGCCCCAAATTCAACTTTTGATATCTTTTATTGGACTACCTGGAAATATTGTGTGTGGAGGATACAATGCACTCACTTTTGAAGTGCATCAACCTGCCGTGGACATTTCTTTCTCATAGAAAAAAGAGAGAATTTTCAGTTTAAACTTAATTCGTGAATTCAGGCCTGGGACTGCCACCTTATCTACAGAGGCACACATATGTCAGCAAGAAAGACACACAACAGCATTCACTAAAAGCCATTCACAATTCTAACAGTGCTGAGGAGTACATTACTCACACATAACTGTTGCCCATAATATGTTCTCAAAATTAGGTACCAGCAACCTTAAAGTGGAACTGTGACAAGGCCCTGGCCATGTCATGAGGGGTTAAGAGCCTTTGTTTGCAAAGGGTCGGAGAAGATGGGACGGTTTCAGAGTCAGTTCTCTCAGTGAACCAGAGGGGGCCAGAAGAGAGGGCCCCAATTCCTGCCCCCTCCACTTGACAGTATGGAAACCTAAAAGGGGCCAAAGTCCAGAGTGGCCCAGACATGGCACACTGAGAGAGAGAGAGTTGTGTTGGCAAGAACCAGAGTTGTGTTTGCAAGAGACTTAGTTGTGTTGGCAAGAGCCAGAGAAATGTAAAGAAGAATAATCAAATGCATGGTGGCTAAAACAACCACGGGACAGTCTGAAACCTGTGACACAGAGGAATCCACAGAGCATAACTCACTGTCAGAAGGGACCAGTGGCTAAATGTTGATGGAAGCAGTAAGAAAGGGTATCGGTCGCGTGACCTGCAATGTGTGGACCACGTGGTCCGGCAACTGCACCTAGACCGAGCGTCCCATTTGGAAAAAGCCAATGAGAGTATATTTTAAGTCAAGATTATGTATTGCTACATCTTTGTCTGAGAAATTGAAACTAAGAAACGTAACTGTGTTGATTTTGAAAGCTGGAAGGTTGAACTCTTGGGGGAAGGAAACCACGACTTGGAACGTGTCCCAAGGAAATGTGTTATTTTGGGAAGAAGGTTTGAACTCTTTGGGAAGGGAATCCCACTGCTTTGGGGAACTATTTTGAACCTTGGGAAAGGGGATGCTAATCCTCGGCCAAGAACTGGAAAAAGCTCTGAACTTTCTTTTGAACACTATTCTTTTGAGACCGACATCCCCACACATTGGGCCTCATTACAAGTTTGGCAGTAGCCTTGCAGGTAAAACCGGCAGGCTGCCGCCAAACTTGCAAATTCTTCCGGCCCCTGACAATGGGGAAATACATGGCCATTATAACCCTGGTGGACCCTGTATTTCCCCATTGCCAGGGGCCGGAAACTTTTACTCCCCATTCCCATTTGAGCCCCATAGTGCGCAATGGGAATGGGGCAGCCGGATGCACAGGACCATTCAGAATGGTCCCGGTGCATCTGACATGCTCTGCTCGCGGGTGCCGTTCCGCCTGCCAGGTCCGACCTGGTGGGTAAAAAGGCACCCGCGAGCTGAACTCGTAGTTTGCCGGCCCGGTAACTACGGTACTGGCAAGCTTACCAGTACTGTAGTTACCGGACCAGCAAACTTGCAATGGGGCCCATTGTATGCATTTAGTTGTGAGGGCAAGTATAGGTTTTGGATTCTGTCAGAGACTTAAGTTGGACATCCCAACACAGACTATCCTTAGTTTTCTTTAGGTAGAAAAATCCCACCTTAGCATAGGGCAAGTTAGGTCTTACTCCACCCTACCTTTTAAGTTAAATACAATTTTGAGTATAAACTTTGAATCGGTTGCCTGTGTTTTGCTTCATGATGCCTTCACAAATGGTGTCAGAGTGAGATGCAGCTCAACCGATACAAGTTGGGGGTCCCTAAAATTTGAAAAGCTAAGTCCCAGAGCATCAGACACCACAGTAGCCACTTAGGGCTCTATTGGGTTTGATCTATGTAGCAATAGGGAAGAGATAATTCCCGCAGGTGAGAGAAGATTAATACCCACAACTTGATTCTAATTCCTCCCCCTGATACCTACATCAGATTGGCTCCAAAATCAGGACTCGCCTGGAGATTTGGAATTGATGTGCTAGCTGGAGTCATAGATCCAGACTTCAGAGTGGACATCAAAGCGTCAGAATCATGGCAAGGATCCCTTCCAAGTCCACCAGGGTGATAACATTGTACAAGGGGTGCTCAAGAGAGCTTTGTTCCCTAGGATAAAGGAATAGGTTGGAAAGGAGATAACAGATTGAGGTACTCAAGGCTTTGGGGAGGCGGACAATCCACCTGACGCTCCTCAAGACCCAGAGCCCAGAAAAACCCTAGAAGAAGAAACAGACAATCTTCCTGATCTGGCATTTTCCCAAATGAACAAACCATTGTTGGCTGAAGCCTTTTTGCAAATGACACCTGAGCAAGAGGGACGTCAGAGAGGAGGGCTTTTTTTCTTTTTGAAACATGGTCTAATGTAACGTGGAGACACTAATCCAGAGGGCCTAATAAAAACACAGCTGGTTGACCCTAAACGCAAAAACAAGGAGTCCTAGAAATATCTCATTCCCATCTAACAGGAGGTCATCTATGACAGACGAAAACACAAGCCCAAATTCTCCATAAATTGTACTGGTCTGGAATTCACAAGGATATTAACAACTTTGTCTAGACTTGTGCCCTTTGTCAAAAGACCTGCACACATATACCACAACCAGTTCCCTTACAGCCATTGCCAATCATTGAGATTCCCTTTTCAAGGACATAGTTGGCCCCTTGGAAATATCAAAGTTAGCGAATAAGTATATTTTGGTAATAGTGGACTATGCCACGCGCTATCCAGAAGCCTTTCCTCTGAGAGCCAACACACCTCAACAGATCTTAAATCTCCTACTTCTTTTCTTTTCACGGGTAGGGTTTCCAAAATAAATACTCACAGATCTTGGCTCTACCGTTATAAGCAATCTCATTCGGGAGGTGAAACAACTATTGAATATTACCACTTTAACAACATCAGTATACCACCCATAGACAGTTGGCCTTGTAGAAAGATTCAATAAGACTCTGAAAACTATATTGAGAAAGTTAGTGTGGCAGAATGGTCGAAACCGGGATCAAATGATCCCTTGGGCTTAATTTGCAGTTAGGAAAACCCCCCAGGCTTCTACAGGGTTCTCCCCGTTCAGGCTACTCTATGGATGGGAGCTTGAAGATATCCTGGATATGCTGCAAGAAACCAGGGAACAACTGGAGGAAGCCACAATCCCACTTTCCAAAACTGCAAAATGACTAAAAGAACACATGACAGTATTTATTTATTTATTATTTATTATAACATTTATATAGCGCACCTAACTCTCAGGCATCTGGGCGCTTGAACTTAAGAATGTGGTTACAGTACAGAGATTTGGTTATACAGTCACGTTACAGTTACAGGTATAGTATACATTTGTACAGTTACATTAGTCACATGTGAACATTCAGCTATAATTTACCTAGTCTTTTGGGGGAGCTGATACCACATCAGGACTTCCAGTTTCTGGTTATGCTATGTTAATCTTTTCAGTGGCTAGTAACCAGGTGGGGGTCCTAGAGCTCGTAGGTGGATCAAGGTAGGTTCTTAATATCATGGTTGAAGAGCCATGTTTTAAGATAGATTTTTACAGAAGGACCATAGTGAGGGGTCTGTCCTTAGTTCTGCTGGCATTGTATTCCAGCGGTTGGCTGCTATAACATGGAAGCTGCAGCCTGCTTGCTTTGTTTTTTAATCTTTGCATGGTCAGTAGCCCCAAGTAGGCCGACCGGGTGGGTCTGGCCGATTGAGCTTTGGAGATTAGGTTTGAACTGTAGCGTACAGTGTTGCTAGCTAGACATTTGTGGGTGAGAGATAGTATTTTGAATTTAATGCAGTCTACTACTGGTACTCTTCTAGTTGTGGATGTGTGGTAAGACATCAGAATATTGAGCACAGCTCTGTAGTTCGGTCTTTGGTACAGACCTATATGGCCAAAGCCAAGGAACAACAAAAGGCCTTCTATGATCAAATAAAGTTGCTTTGAGGTCTTTTTCAGTAGGCCAAAAGGTGTTGGTACTGTTGCCCACTTCTGAAAACAAGTTAATATCCAAATGGCATTGACCATATGAAGTGTTAGAGCAGACAGGACCTTGTAACTTCAACATTTCACAGCCTGACCGCCGGTTAAAAACTCAGGTATATCAGCTCAATCTCTTAACGGAGTGGAGGGAAAATCCTTCAGAGTCTAATGCCATTGTTGTGTCTTATCTGCTACCTGAAGATTGTGATAACAAAGTCCCGATTCCACCCGAACTTGGCAAAATCCAAAAGCAAGGTCTATAGGACCTCATGATACAATTCACTGATGTGTTCAGAGAGGAACAAGGGAGAGTAAAATATATCTACCATCACATCCGCACTCCAGAAGGCATAGTGGTACACTTAAAGCCATATAGATTACCTGAGTCCAAAACATAAGTCATAATTCAGGAAGTCAAGCAAATGCTTGAGGCTAATATTATTGAACCACTAGCCCTTGGTCCTCCCCCATCATGTTGGCGGCAAAACCTGATGGGAGTTGGAGATTTTGTATTGACTTTAGGAAGGTCAATGTCATCTCTGTCTTCGACACTTACCCAATGCCCCGCATTGATGATCTTAATGACCGGCTAAGTAATGCATTTACCTTTCTACTATAGACCTCACGAAAGGCTATTGGCAGGTCCTGTTATACGGTCAGGACAAAGAGAAAACTGCCTTTGCCACCCATATAGGCTTGCTCCACTTTAAACTATTACGATTCAATTAACATGGGCCCCTGCAACTTTACAGAGATTAATGGATAAGATCATACAGCCCTACTCTAACCCTTGCGGGGCCTATAGAGACGACATTGTGATACACAGAAAGACTTGTGAAGATCATTTATACCACCTTTAAACAGTCATGCAAGTGTTAAGAAAGGCAGGATTGACAGCAAACCCAAAGAAGTGTAAACTTGTCCAATCTGCTGTTAAATAGTTGGGTTTTTTTGTGGGTAATGGCGGTGGACAGCCCCAACAGGAAAAAGTTAAGGTTGTCCTTGATATTCCCACACCGAAAACCAAGAAAGATCTAAGCGCCTTTTTAGGTCCAATCGGCTACTACCACCGTTTTATACCAAACTTTTTAATAAAAACTGTGAGACTCACAGATAAACTGAAAAACACTGAGCCCCAAAAGATCAGGGGGGATGAGGAAGTTGAAATATGTTATAATACCTTGAAACAGACCCTTTGTCAGAGCGCCGTCTTAAAAGTAGCTGACTTCTCCAAGGAGTTCATTTTACAAACTGATATTATAGGTAATTTATAATGTGCTTAATACCCAGAGGTTTCTAAGTGCGGACCCGGGGATCGAACCTGTGTGGCTCCATGTCGGCTTGCTTCCAAGGCGAGCATGTTGCCCCTGAGCTATCCTCCTGAGACAATGCATCTCCAAATAGACTAGAGGTCGTTCTCTCTCAAGATCATGACAGATTAGAACTACATCAGTAGGAAGTTGTTTCCCAGATAGAAGAACTACTCAGTCATAGAGCTTGAGGCCCTGGCAATCAAATGGGCCATACTTCATCTCCAGTTTTACCTACTGGGCTGCAAATTCAGGTTGATCACCAATAATTCTCCCTTAGTGTGGTGTGGATCAGCCAAAGAAAAGAGTCCATTCAAGAGTTATGTGATGGTTTTTGGACTTTGAACCATATTGTTTCACAGTACAACACCAGAGAGGTCGAGATCAGGGCAATGTCGACTTTCTCTCTCGGTTTTCCTGTGAAATATCTAGACCCAACTCACATAAGGTAAGGGTATGTGAGGAACCTGAGGGTGTTCGCACCTCTTTTTACCCAGACTCCTCCTCTCAGGTGGCCAGGGAAAGGCTATCATTTTTGGATCCTGACCATGGGGGTGGATATGCGAGGGAGGATCAGCTTGGTGGAGGGAACTTGGGAAATGGGGAGAGAACATCCGTGGGTGGGACGCAGTATCCCCACTTTCCCTTTCAGAATGAGCCCTCTATCCCTAGGGTTATTGTCAACCTCTTCCCTTCTCCTCCTTTTAATCTGTTCCCCAGAAACATCTTAGTACTGGGATGAGGAAGAGACCAACTAGGAGGATACATCCTCATTTCATGGACACACACATACATCAGAGACCAACCAGAGGTGAAAAGGCTTCTTTTATTAAATCAGACAGTTTCAAACACCACTCTGCTACTGAGACGAGGAGGAAGAATATGAAGGCATACCAGAGGAACAACGAGGCATGTCTGTATAATGGAGGCCTCTAGAGTCAGGCATGAGAACTCAATGACCCACACCTGGGGTTGCTTAACACACCTGAGGGATATAAAAATGTCTGCCGTTCAGAGGGAAGACGAACGGGCTGGAGGAAAGGAAGCTGGAGACCCAGGAGGCTGGAGCAGTGCTGTGCAGTAGAAGGAGATGCTGCAGCCGTGGTCAGCTGTGCAAGGGTTCAGAGAAGCAGTGGAGTTCCCCGTGACTGCAGTTGCCGCTGAGAGAAGCCAGGAAAGTGGGCAGTATGCACGGTGCAGACCGCGTGAAGAAGGCGGAGCTGGGAGAAGCCAGCAAGCAGCAGATGCCTGGATGAGCCTGTTGCGTGGGACGCTAGAAGAAAGAACACTGCCGTGTGCAACCAGTGAGTGTAGAATCAAAATATACTCTGACCGGTGCACTCCGGTAATGTTTGGCAAAGCCCTTTGCAGCTGCCGAGTGAAAAGCGAAGTGTTTAAAAGTCTTGTTGAATGCCGGAACCAGTATTATTGAAGTATTGAATGAAGTGCAAGCAATTGAAGGCACTTGTGACTACTGAACAGAGTAAGAATGAATGGAAAGTAGTTGTGAATACTGTACAAAGTGAACAAGTATTGAAAGCAATTGTGAAGTATTGAAAGCAATTGTGAAAGTATAAGGTATTTGAAAATACTTGTGAATGCCACACAAAGACACATTTGAATGCTCAGGAATGAAGCGAAAGCAAAGTAGTGCACAAAACAAAAGTCAAGAAAGTACTAAGGAGGTACAAAGATGGAAACTTAAAGGGGGCCCAAAGTGCAGAGGGGCCCAGGCATGGCAAACTGAGAGAGAGTTGTGTTGGCAAGAACCAGACTTGTGTTGGCAAAAGACTGAGTTGTGTTGGCAAGAACCAGAGAAATATAAAACAACCACGGGCCAGTGTCTGGAACCAGTGACACTGAGGAATCAACTAAGCATCACTCCCAGAAGGAACCAGTTGCTAAGTGTTGATGGAAGCAGTAAGGAAGGGTATTGGTTGCGGGACCTGTAATGGGTGGACCGTGCAGGCTGACAACAGTGCCTAGACTGAGGGACCCATTTGGAAAAAGCCAATGAAAGTCTATTTGAAGTCAAGATTATGGGCCTCATTCCGAGTATGGCGGTAAATAACACTAATTACCGCCATGGCGTAAATACCATGTACGATGTGGTTGGAAGGCGCTATTTCCACCATATTCCGACTTCGCGTGCACGAGTATTCCGCCATGGCGGTAAACTCCCTTGCGGCATAGCGCAAAAGGTCCCGTCAAACCCCTTACCGCCATAAACCTAGACGTATTTAACACCATCGCCTTCGCTGGAATCCGTAATTAGCGGAGACCGTAATTTACGCTAACCGTAAATTACGGCCACCGTTAAATACCGGAAACGGAAATAACGTCATCGCACAGGAACGGGAAGCATCACGGCGGCCATATTTAAAATCACAATCCATTGCAATCCTCTCCATACAGGACATACAGGACTCCATACAGGACTCAGATCGACCAAATATACTACAGAGAACAGCATCATGCCTAAAGTTCTGAAAAAGGGCGCTGCGCTCATCCGAAAAGAAAAATTCACCCAGGATGAGTTACAGGTCCTGGTCGACACTCTGCATGAACATGCAGATATCGTATTCTGCAGCGACATGCGTAGGCCCACCATCCTCAGAAAGAAGGAGATATGGGAGTTGGTCGCACAGAGGGTGAGCGCCGTTGGGAACACCCCCCGCAGCACAACGCATTGCCGCAAACGCTGGGATGACCTCCGTCTCAGGGTGCGGGCCATCCTGTCAGCAAACCGTCAGCAGGCCCTGGAGACAGGAGGAGGCCCAGGCTCACCCATTAAAATGATGCCCTGGGAGGAAACATGTGCGGAGATGATGGGCACAGAAGCCATCGAAGGTGTTGGCGAAATGGATTGCGGTGATCCCTCATCCGCTGATGCAGGTGAGTGTCATGAGTCCAAACAGTACATGCATCCCTAATGTAATTCACCGCAAAGGGCCGGCCAAAGAGTCACATCATGTTTGCTTCTTGGCCCCCCCCGCACCCCCCCTGCAACCATGTCGTAACAAGTGGGACCCAGGATGATGTCAGGTGCAAGGCTGACACCCATATTGGCCATGCCACATAGAAAGCTGGTCAATGTCACTCACCACAGTACTCCGCCAACATGATTGACCCCGCCAACAGTATGCTTTTACCATCCAAGCCAAGTTCACTCACCGACCAAAAGATCACCAAGACGCTGCTCTCCCAATGTGTTACCATAGGCTTGAAGTCATGATGACCCCCAGATCATTGCTCATGCTGTCTCTCTCTTGCCCCCCACAGGTAGCGGTCATGAAAGTGAGGAGCAGGAAGGCTCCCGGCCAAGTACCTCCCGGGACAGGGGCAGGGTACAGCGCATACCTGCTGGCAGACATAAGGCCCATACTACACCACCTGCTCCAGCAACCCCCATGGAGGGTACACAACCCCCACCCGCGCACCTGGACATGCCTGCAGTTCCGCCGGAAACATGCCCCACGCTGCACCCTGAGGAATCCAGCATGTCAGGGGAGAATGCTGCCATGTGCCTCCTTAGTGTGCCAGACAGCCCCACATCCCATTCCGTGGTCAACGTGGAGGAGACCAATGACTACAGCCCTGAGTCACCATCGTACAGCCAGGTTGCACACAGCGACTCCGGGTCGAGTGATGGCCCAGGTCTCACAGGCGAAGGGGTAACACCTGTCTCACATCAGCCCACTTCCCCTGCCGAAACACCTGAGAGGCCTGCAGGCCCAATACCAAGCCTGCCAACCACATCCCCCACATCGGCCGCAGAAGCTGTGCACTCCCAGAACCTCACGGCCATGATAGAGGAGTTTCTCCGGGACAACCAGGAATCAGGGTTGGTGCATCACAATGACCTGCAGGCTCTGGGCGAGGTCATCACTACATGCACAAACCAGCTCTGTGAGGTGCTCGGCAGGATTGCTGATGCCCTGGAGGCAGCAACCCCCAGACCTCAGCCCCAGCAGGAGGAACCACCCTCCCAGTGCTCCTCCACGCAGACCAGCCCGGTCCGCAGGTCACAACGCACAATGCGAAAATGATACCCCAGGCTCGGGGAGTGCCCATTGACTATGAAGCCACACACATGTGGCCTATGTAGTATTGATGGGACCATTGTGGGGCTGTTGTGGGGGGAGGGTGAGGGGGTGAGGGTGTGCGTGGGAGTTGGGGGTGAGGGGGGTGAGGGTGTGCGTGGGAGTTGGGGGGGAGGGGGGTGAGGGTGTGCGTGGGAGTTGGGGGGAGGGGGGTGAGGGTGTGCGTGGGAGTTGGGGGGGAGGGGGGTGAGGGTGGAGGATTATTTGTACACGTTCTCACATGATTATACAATACACAGTTTGGTCTATCCTGGAAAACAGAGTGGACATTGATCATTGTGCATGTGTCTTTTAATGTCTCACAGTGCATGTAGTACATGTATCCCCACACCCAGTGCCCAATGTCCTGTCATCCTCACTCCCTCAGCTGACTTGTGACTCAGAAATATTGGTCAATCAATGCTTGTCGCACGTGACGTCCCTCCTGTGCATCGGCCCCGTGATGCTGTCCTGCCATTCCTTCCTCCTCCTCCTCCTCCTCATCTGGTGGTAGCAGACCCACGTCAGGGGGCAGTGGCACGTTCCGATGGATGCACATGTTGTGCAGCATTGCACATGCCATGGTGATCTTGGCCACCTTCTCGTGGCTGTAGATGAGGGCACCACCTGACCGGCTGAGGCAACGAAATCGTGCCTTCAAAAGGCCGAAGGTCTGCTCTATCACCACCCGTGTACGGGTATGAGATCTATTGTAGTCCTCGTGGTGCCTGTTTTGTGGGTTGCGGACCGGGGTCATGAGCCACGGCTTCAATGGGTAGCCAGCATCACCTGCATGAGAGTGGAATGAAGGTAAGTGTTCGTGCAATCATGGTGGAGAACTGTGCTAATCTGACATTGCAGCAGGTGTTCACTGACCATGCACACATGTCCCAGGATACAGTCACCCCATTACATCGTACAATGGCGTTGACTGTCCCACCCGTATGCATCTCTCTACCCCCCCTTTACCACCCGGGTGGAGTATGCTGACAGCCTACTCACAGCCCCAATGGACTGCCATGGCCCATTCCGGTTACTCACCAAGCAGCCAGGTACGTCGTTCAGCATCTCGCTCCATGTAGCGTGGTAGTGTAGAGTTCCGCAGGACCCAGGAGTCATGAGTTGATCCGGGGTATCGGGCATTGCATTGTGTGATGGCTTTACTGGCATTACACACCATCTGGACGTTGATGGAGTGATATTGCTTGCGGTTGCGATACGGCACCTCCATGGCATGGGGAACCACCAATTCTACGTGGGTGCAGTCGATGGCACCTATTCAATTTGGCATGCCTGCAAGTGCATGGAAGGCAGCTTTGGTATCATATGTCTCCTGGGGAGTCCGGGGGAGGCATATGTAGTCCCTTCTGTGCTTGAGGAGGGCATCGAGCACTTGGTTGAGAATCCGGGAAAATATGGGCTGTGAAATGCCATGCATGTGCCCCACTGTATGCTGGTAGGTCCCTGTGGCAAGGAAGTGGAGCACAGACACTACCTTTAGTAGAGGGGTGATGGCAGTGCTGATTTTTATTAGGCTCACTATGTCGTTATGTATCAGGGCCACTATGGTGGTTATGGTGTCCCGGTCAAGCCGGTACAGGGTGTGTATCTGCTCTGGTGTGAGGTTGAAGGGGGTGGGTCTGATGCGTGGAATTGGGGGCTGACAGCGTGGTAATGGTGGCTGCACCGGTAGGGCATGCTGGGCCTGTCTCTGCCTCCTTCTCCTCCTGTGTATCCTCTGTGGTGGGGGCTGTGGTTGCTGTGGTTATGATATGATAGGTTATTTATAACGCGCTAAATACCCAGAGGTTTCTAAGCACGGACCCGGGGATCGAACCCGTGTCGCTCCGTGTCATCTTGTTTCCAAGGCTGCTGTTGTTGATGTTGTCGTAGTTGCTGCCTTGCAAGCAGGGCCTCCAGCTCCATGAATGCTGCGAGAATTGGTATCATCTTGGTGTGGGAGGGGGTGTGGTGTGTGGGTGTGCTCCTTTTGTGCTGTGCCTGACTCTATGGACTCCACCTGTGCTGATTGGGTGCACCTGCTCCTCTTTCTGGCACTGTTCAGGGTTGTTAACACCTTCTCTGCGATGCCGGTAATTACGCCATGGCGTTAAGGTACTTTGCGCCCTTGTGGAGCCCGTTTTTACCATGTCCGCTTTACTTGGGATCAGCACTGGTTAACGCCTTAGCGTTATTTCCGACGTGGCCTTGGGAGGCTCTCAAAGAGGGGCATCGTCTATTCTACTGGTGAGAGGGGTTCCCTTTCGGGAGTTGGACAAGATCTAGAAGGATATAGTAAAAAAGAAGGATAGACTGAAACACAGTCTCAAGCATGGCAGCACTCAGGCATGTAGAATTTTGTCTAAAAAGCAAAAATCAGTCTATATCCCAGGCGTGGCTGCTGTCCACCAATAGTCCTTTATTCACATTATAATATGGACAAGAGAGGGCAGCAGAAAAACACATATATATATATATATATATATATATATATATATATATATATATATATATATATATATATATATATATATATCCAGAGCAAACCAGTTACCGTTAGCTCTTCTTCAATTGCCGAATGGGAATAGTCTCCACCCTCAATTGGAATAGGTGCAGCTAATTAAATCCTGCAAACATAAAACCAAAAAAGCGGGAATAAAAATGTGCCCTCTTTAACTTCGTAATTGTGGTGCCGTACAATGTTGCTCAGTGACAGAAAAACAGACTACCTACCTCTAGTGTTTATTCTCTTGTAATATTTGAAGGTGCCACTGCGCCTCCATGGAATGGTTTCTTTGCAGATTCAACCACTTATTCATTATGCGTCATCCATCTGCAATTAAGAAATGTAGTGACACCATGACCTAGCAGCGTTAGTCATGAAGCATACTCGCATCCCTACACAGCATTACACAACACACCCTTGTATACACAAAGAACATACTTACAGAGTTATGTAGATAGAGGACGAATACATATACATACTGTCAAAGCTTTTATTATTTTTCTCATTAGCCAAATGCAGTAACACAGAAACACAAGGCAACAAGATATCCAGAGCAAGCTTGCAGACGCTTACGGCAATTAACTCTATGGGACTACAGGAGTATATATGGAGCCTGGTAGGACAGTCTACAACTAACCTATAGGAAATATGGCATATAGAAGTCACATTATAGGTCTAAGGAAAAATTACAGAAGGCCTCAGCTACAGGCCACCAGACAAGGTAAGCATGCTCAGGCTGCACCAACCGGGAAGGCCGAGCTCACAGCCAAGGACAGAGATAAAAACAAGCACATTCCAAGCTCCAGGCGACAAGGGGCCAGTTGCAGGAAAATTGAACAAATCCCCATAAATGCAGACCCAAAGAGCTCAATTTTGTGGTTCACAACCACGTGATGCAGCCGAACTAGATAATGGGCATTCACCTGTGGTGGGAAGACGAGCCGTTCTCAGAAACCCAGACTAGAAGTGAAACTAGTGTTGTAATGGGGAGCACACTCATAGGGAAAGATGATCTACTACCAGATACAATTCAGACACATGGTCATTTCACAACACTGTGAAGAGGTGCACAGAGGGCTGATAACCAAACTGGGTCCCATGCCTGGGGAGACCAGAGCCAGCCAGTCAAGAGACAGAAATCCAGGTGTGGATGGCAAAGGGCAAGTGCCAATGGTAAGTGTACAACCATGCAACAAATTATTTGATAGTTTCGTGTGGATGGGGCAGGTCAGCCTCCTGACATGCAAGAGTCAGTAGAATAACCTCTATATGGACTAGCTATAGGTGTTATTACTCTCGGCACCGTGTTAGAGTTGCAATGTTGTAAAATTGAGATGTACAGAAGAATCGTGATTGTCTTGTATGATCCCTGTCTGTTTTTTGTAATGTACCACAGTTTGACTTGCCCATGGCTGGGTCCTCTGTTATTTTGGGGAGAGGGTTGTTGGACCCTCGGGAGCAATCCCCAAGACCTCTGGCATACCTGGTATTCGCACCAACATCCATTTCCCTGGATTTCAGCACCTTCACACATGAGATGGTTGCCTTAAATAGGCGAAACATCAATGTGGTCGCAAAAGGACCAGTATTAACACGAGAAACAAAACGAACTGCACCATTCCACTGTGAAGCGACAGTTGGGGAGAGAGCACAGAAGGTCCCAGTACGCAGCAGCACACCAACTCTCACCTCCTCCCAATGTCTGCTCCAGGCAATGTCAGTCAGCCACACACACCCATTCTCAGTGCAGTTTACTTCACAGTGCAAAGCACATCAAGCCATAAGCGAATCGGAACAGCGACCTACAGGATCATTGATTTTCAACAACTTGTTAAACAGTAATTATATAAATGATATAGTGCTTTCTTAGTATTTATATTGGCCTAAGCCTATTCGCGCTACACGGAAAACCGCATTGCAAAGTTCCTATTTTTGGGTTAATTTCGCCACCATTTTAAGATTCATCCACTATTTTGATTTCCACTTGTGTGTTCTTTGTTCTAAAATGGTGGACTATGTTTTCGACTTGCAACCAAGCCTTCCGATCTTTGAGTTCTATTAATGTTTAGGTTGTTCGAGAGCCGACTGTTTAGACTAAGCAAAGAGACCTTGCGCTTCATATGAACTGTCAATCAAGTGTTGTCTGCGCTCACAAGCCTCATCCGTGTATAAACATTGGGACAACGAAGAACAAGTCTCAAGCGTATGCTTTGGCTGAACTACATTGTGAAGAAACTTACTTACTACAAGGCTTACCGCGGGATCCGAGAACATATATCACCATGTGTCTTCATGGAAATGCAAACCTATGTAATCCTTTGCATAATATTGTATAATCTGTATGTGAACTAGGCACCAACTCTAGACCACGAATTATTAACGTGAAGAGAGGCTGGACAATATTACACAAATTGTATAAAAGCACGAATGTTTAGATGTCCATCTCTCCCTCACCTCTCCTTGTCGGCTGGTACACACTGCGAGGTGTTGGGAGCCAGATAGCTATCTGTTTGGCTTTGTGAACTGTACAGCAATAAAAGATCTTTGAATCTTTTTTAGCCTGTGATTGGTGTATTTCCTTTGTGGTACTCAGCCTCGATATTTCTTTGTTCTTTCAGATGGCGCCTGAATAGGGACCCTCAAGATTGATGCCACCTCGTTGAAGAGTTGACGTGGCTATCGGACCGGGATCAGACGGTGAGAAAAGGGAGTCCCTTTTTGGATGAGACGCGACACCTCAACAGTACTGCACGATGCGATCCCTGGACGGTGAGCATGCGGTCCGAGACGGCATCTTGACGAGGGTCCATATTTCGAGGCGGGCAGTTTTGCCAAAATCACCAACCACAACGGTCCTTTGTCATTTGTAATCCGATCGGACCTCCCTTTGTCCTTTAATTAGGGGAGTCGTGCCCCTATTCCTAAGTATCCTGATATTTGGTTGTGGTATTGTACTTGCGAGCACAATCAGTGCCAGGTAACACCAGTAATCTGACATGCCTGGGAAATTGCTTGCCTGTTTCAGGGCGTAATTCCGCAGAGACAGACAATCTTTGGAATTTGGCCGTCCGGCCCCACAGGAGGCGTCGCCGGCATGTACTATGTACTGTAAGTACAGCATTGGTGGTATAGTATTAAACGATATTTGGCACAGACAAACTAGACATGCTACCGAACTTCAGTGGCCAGTCAATGGTAGTTTTGAGATTGCTCGAATAGAGTATTTAGAATCCATATTGTTAAAGAAAAAAGCTAGACCTGCAGCATTTGATGTAATACAAAATTGGAAAAAGGAAGCTATGCAGCAACTTAAGAGTAAAGAGAACCGTGCACGTCGTCACATGTCAAACTCAGAAAAGGCATTATTGTATGATCAACAAAAACAGTCAGAGTCTGTTAGAAACATGGATAGGACTTTTCAACTTGGTATACAGAAAATATATCCGTCTAAAGATTTTCATACCTCAGATGAGCTAATTGATAAACTCTTAAAGGAACGTAGGCCTGGTGCCACTGCGCCACCTCCTTATGTACCTCTTCCTGTTGTCTTACCTCTTCCTGCTGTCGTTCCTCCTCCCGTAGCAATTCCTGTTCTTCCTGTTGCTCCTCCGCCACTAGTTATTGCTCCTCTTCCTGTTGTTGTTTCTCTGCCTGTACCTTCACCTTTACTGACTGTTAATGTTCCAGTCGATCTGTCTTTGTTGCCAGTAGTAGTGTCTCCACTACCTGTTGTACAGGATTTGTCTACTCTCTCTTTTCCAAGTGGTTCTGCTCCACTTGTAGCTGACAAAGGGGCGAGTGCTGAATCAATAACTGTAACATGGAACACTCTTTCCAAAGAGAAGAGGAGAAATTTGAATGTATGGGCTAAGCAATGTATAGAGAAAGGTGAACAATCTACTGTCATAGCTACACTCCTTAATCTAGAAGCTATTTCCGATCAGAATGTCTTTGTTGAGGGAATGGGGAAACATTTGGCTGTAATGTGGAATAGATTGACGGACACAGATGGCCCACAAGGGTTGAGGGATTTGAATGTTTTAGCTTATTCAAGGGATACTGTCGAGAAAGTACATGAGCATGTCGAGAGGATTTTTGAGTTTAGAAAGGAGCTAGAACGGTTACAGAATGATGAAGTAAATGGTGATAGTTTGGACGATTTTTACGTGCAGAAACGGTTCCTTCCTCCTTGTAAGTCAATGAGTGAAGAAATGCGAATTTGCACAGGGATGCACTTAAGATGGATTTCAGATATGTCGATATGTCCCGTAGAAGTATATGATACGTATAGTCAGTATACTTCAGAAATGCAGAGGAAAGTGTTACAGGTAATGGTAGAATACCTGCAGGATGAATGTATAAAGAAAAAGGTTTGTTATCGCGCATAATTACTGAATATTTATGAGAGAGCTTTTTCATTTGATACTGCTTCCACCACTTTAGCGCTCGATTTGGCTCTGTTGCTTAGTAAATGTTCGGAGTTGCCTACTTCCCAGTTGCCTATGAGAGAGGTTCTTCTGAGATTTATTCCCAAAATTGAGATTCCGGCTGATGCTGCAACGGGTGCAGTAGCCATCAATATTGAGGCTCATTACGTATCACAGTTTGTTCACGTCCCGTTCTCAAGACAGGAAGTGAATACTATTAGACAGTCGATTCCAGATATTAGGAAAAATCCAACAGGGTTTTATAAAGAAATAGAATCTGTCTTGCATTCGTCAGTTTTCACTTTGGGTGCTATAGACTTGTTGTTTCCTGTGCTCCTACCTGCTGATTTATGGAAACAGATTAGGACTGAAGATGATCCAGCGGGGCTAGGTGACACATGGGTTAACTTGGTTAGGTTAGATGGAGAAAGGACAGCTGGTGAAAGACCACCGCAGGTCATACTGACTTTGCCAGATAGAATAGTAATGAAATTAAAGACTTGAATTCCTGAGAGAAGGATTGTTTGGGACAAACTTACTGCTTGTACCCAAGGAAAATCTGAAGGTGCTACCGAATTCTTTAAACGGTTCGAACAAGTATTCGCAGATTTTAGCGGACAGGATTTTAGCACTGAATCAGGAAAGAGATTGTTTGTGGATAAGTTTGTGCATGGATTGTTGCCTGATATCCAGTCACAAATTATGACTTCCAAGAGTGCTTGGTAAGCTAAATCACAGTCCGAAGTATTGCATATGGCTCAGTATTATGAGAATATAGTCAATAATGAAAAAGAAAGGATCGAAAAGAAAAGGGGAGATTTAAAAACCAAAGTACTATTGCAACAGATGGTCAGAGGGCCTAGAGGTGGAAGTACACAGTTTCGAGGTCAATTCGTTCCACGAAGTAATGCTCCATTGGGTCCTGTACACGCAAACCAATGTGCTTATTGGAGACAAGAGGGTCATTGGCAAGCACAAGCACAATGCCCGATCCTCCAGCAAAGGTCGAATAACACATATGGTGTCATGGGTAGATGATCCAGAGGCCGCCCTGGGGTAGAGGGTTCTGGTAGAAGCCAGTTCGCTCAAAATTTTCAGTCTTTTTCGCAAGATACTCAGCAACCTACTGTAGATAGCAGAAATATTTTTGATAATCCTTCGACTGCCTATCTTTCTGAAGATCTTGTCTTCGATGATATATTGTTTCGTTAGGACAGCCCGAAGCAGGGTCTGGAACCGACGCCTATTCCCATTAAATCAGAAAGGTCCCTGCGTTGAGATGATGGTGGGGAATTGGAAGAATCTATTTTTGATAGACACAGGAGCACAGAAGTGTTCCATTGATCATTCACGGGTTCCAGACATTCCACTGTCAGGGCAGAATACTGTTTCTGTAGGGTTTTCTGGTACACCAGTGGTTAGTCCGGTTTCTCTGGCGGTACCGATTTCACTGGATCACTGTCTGTTTCTTTTGACAACAAACTGTGGAGAGAATTTGTTGGGGTTGAATCTGTTGAAGGAATTCAATGTGGTAATTCACTGTTCTTCGGATGGAGTGCGTTTGATGATTTCACCGCAGCAATCTTATGCCTCACAGTTTCTGACTAAACCTTTGCCGCCAGAATTTAGCGAAGTCCCAGCGTGTTCATGGGCAGTTGATGACAATGATGTTGGTATTTTGCAATTTGAGCCTGTTGAAATGGTTTTGAAACCTGGAGTTAAGTTGCCACGAATTCCACAATATAAGGTGTATAATAAAGGGGATAATTCAATCCCATTCCGTTTCATTATCGATTTGCGCGCTATCAATAAGATTGTCGCTCCACAATTTCCAATTGTGCCTGATGTAATGACGATACTAACAATGATTCCAGCTTCTGCTACTCATTTCAGTGTGGTGGATCTTAAGAATGCCTTCTTTAGCATTCACAAACACGTGGATAGTAGATATTTGTTTGCGTTCACCCTAGGGGGACGCTCGTTTACTTTCACCCTTGCACCACAAGGTTCCACGGAGAGTCCAAGCATTTATAGTGGGGCTTTGAAAGAGTAGCTCGATACACTTGAGTTGCCTTCTACTTGTACATTGCTACAGTATGTTGACGACATTATCTTAGCTGCAGACTCAGAAAGTGCTTGCAAGGAAGGCACTGTGTTATTGCTTATTCATCTAGCAAAGCATGGGCATAAAGCTTCATTGAAAAGGTTTCAGTATTGTCGACAGGAGGTCACCTATTTAGGCTATCTCCTGTCAAAGGAGGGAAGAAGATTGACACCTGAACGAATTAAGAGCATTTCTAGAATGTCTGTCCCAAATACACAGAAGGAAGTCAGAGCCTTGATAGGAATGGCTTCTTACTTACTGTAGACAGTGGATCCCTAACTTCTCACTAGTGATAAAACCAATGTTGGCATTGACAAAGAAGGGCTTTTCTTTGCCACTACCGTGGAACTTTGAACACCAGAACGCTTTTGATCTGCTCAAGACTGCACTGTGTTCAGCACCAGTTTTTGGCACACCAAATTATGATAAGGCCTTTGTGTGGTATGTGCATGAACGTGATGGATGTGCTTTGGCTGTGTTAATGCAGGAACATGGGGGGAAGAATAGACCGTGCAGTTATTTTTCCTCCACACTTGATCCTGTTGCATGCGCTTTGCCAAGTGTTTGAGAGCTGTCCCTGATGCTGCTATGTCTGTAAAGCATAGTGAGGGCATGGTTTTAGGTCATCAAATAACACATGAAAGACACGGAGGAAATTATTAATACGCCATGAGATTCATCCCCCTAGCAAGGCTTACGGCGGTTTCTGAACTGGAGAAGCTCGTGGCTACCATGTGGGGCCTCCTTAGGAATGAAAATCACCAATATCTAAGAACACCTAGACAACAAAACAGTAAAACCACTAGGTGATACATACAGTATAATATTTTATTAAATTGCCATATCAATGAACATATTTATCTAATTATAAAATTCAGTGTGAAACACTGGACTATTAAAAACACACATTAAATTTAATTTGTATTTCATACATTATCGCAGTACTATTACACCCAAAAATATAAGTACAAAAAACCTATACCACAACCACTACCATCAAAGGTCGGTTGTGAACATGCAATAACAAAGCACCTGAACAGTGATAACAAACTCCCAATGTAAACCACAAGACAGTCCCTGCTCTCTAGGATACTATCTCTTTACACCAAATGTCCTTGTTGAGTGAATCCGCCTAAATCGTGGTATGCGGTTCTAAACAATTAAATATGGCATTAATAAGTGTTTGTCTATTGTACAGCACCTTAATGAACCCAACATGTTTCGTTCTCTAACACAAGTTGGTATGATGTGAGAACTTCTTCAGGGGTAGAACATGGTAATTTATCAAAACATCACAGGTCATGATTCTAAAAATTACAAACTAAAACCAAGTTTGATTTCTTCGTGGTGACTTCCGTATACCGTTAACACGTTCACATTTACTGTGTATGGACGGATGGGTAAACTTGTCTTCGTAGTAGACAATGGCAAATCCTTTAGTGGAGCCGTGGGCAGCAGACAGTAAGTCCTTCGAATGGGGCTCTGCTTAGCAGAAATAAAGCATGTCCACGGGCTGCATTTTAACAGCAACATCTGATTCACCCGACCGTTGCTCCCGTGTATGTTTAACCCGGAGAATGCACCTTCTATGGACGCCGTCTCTCTCGCGAAGATCAAAGCCACGTGATTGATCATTAAGGTCATACCTTGACCGTGATGGTACCTCACTCTGTAGAAGCTCTATTAAATAGAACGCAAACGCAACACCTTACTTCTGCACGATTAACAAGATATGAACTGATCCTATTTGCACCGCATATCCAAATTAAAAGGTGTTGCGTATTGAATCCGACTGAATTGTTACCTCTTCCGCAAGATATTGTTTGCAATGACGAAATGTCACATGACTGCCTTTATACTACGGAGCAAGAAACTAAAGGCAGGATTCATTTCAAAGATACACCTCTGAATGATCCACAAGGGGAGCTGTTTTGCGATGGCTCATGCTTCAAACTTCTGGATGGTACATCCACTGCTGCTTATGCCATCACTACATTAAGCACGATCGTGGAAACCAAGAGAATGTCGCATAACTCTGCGCAAGCCGCAGAGATTATTGCACTGACTCGAGCTTGTGAACTTTCCAAAGGGCTTAGAGTGAATATATTTACTGACAGCCAGTATGCCTTTGGTGTGGTTGACATCTTCGGTAGATTATGGGCAGAACGAGGTTTCTTGACCTCACACGGAACAAAGATCTAACATGGCACCTTGATAGTTCAGCTACTCTCAGCACTTGCGCTTCCTACTCAACTAGCAATCATGAAGTGCGCGGCACATCAGAAAGTAGTAGAGATGATGTAGGGAAAGTGAAGGCTTTTGCTGACAGGATAGCTAAACAGACTGCTACTGATTTATACTCAGAAATGTATGTTACAAGGGAAGCCACAAACACCTGTACAGTAGATGAAGGGATTGACTCGATAAGGAATATTCAAGCTGATGCCATTTTAGACAAGCGTAAACACTGGGCTGAGGGTTTGGCAAAGTTGGATGAGGAAGGGTGTTGGGTAGACAGTTCAAAGGGAAGATGGATGCTACCCGATACATATGTCACAACTATGATCACGATGGCTCAGGGTCCCACTCACATATGTGCTAGGAAAATCTGTAAAATGCTAGAATCTGTCTGGGCGAATGCTAACATCTCAAAAACTGCTGAGCGTTTTGTCCAGAATTGTATGGTTTGCTTACAGCATAATGCGGGGAAGGGTACGACGACACCGAGGGGTAGTTTTGGTCCGCCCTCTGTGCCTTTTGAAGTGATCCATTTTGACTTCAAATAACTACAAATATGTCTTGGTAGTCATTTGTGCCTTTAGCAAGTGGGTTGAAGCCTTCCCTGTGAAAGATGCTACAGCAATGACAATGGCAAAAAGCATGCTTAAGGAATATTTTCCTAGGTTTGGTTTGCCGAGAGTCATCTGGTCGGATAATGGTCCACATTTTATCGCTGCTGTTATTCTGCAAGTATGTGCAGGATTACAGATCAATAAACTGTTCCATTCGGCTAGACACGCTCAGAGTGCTGGACTGGTAGAACGCCATAATGGTATCTTGAAGAATAAAATTGCCAAGGTCTGTGCTAGTAGTAATTTGAAATGGCCAGACGCTTTACCTATAGCACTACTGTCCATGCGGACAACCCCACAGACTAGAACGGGACTCTCCCCCTACGAAATCATTATGGGGAGGCCAGCTAACATTTGGAGCCTGCCAAAACCTAAGAAATTGAAGGATCTAGACCATTTGCTTCTTTCCGAATACTGTGACCAGTTAACTCAAAACTTGTATTTGATTTATCAACAGGTGCGAGAAGCCCTCCCAGTTAAATACGAGGGGCCAGGTCACAGAATTCGACCCGGTGACTAGGTGCTCACAAAGTCATTTGAGAGAGCATCCAGCATCGCGCCGTGCTGGAGAGGACCATTTCAGGTCTGTTAGCCACACAGACTGCTGTACGAGTAGCTGGTCGATGACATTGGATACACGCTTCACACATCAAGAGGATACCTTTCCCTTTGCCACACGATGGAGAAGAAAAGAGGGAAACTACTTTCTCTGCTTCTGGAGATCAATCGGTCTTGAACAACATCAAGGGTATTTTGGAGACTCTTCCTGAGCCCGTAGGGCCTGGGGAGACTGCTGCTTTGTGTCTGAATTCCTCTTCTGATCTTTCTGCACTCTTGACCTACCCTGCCTCTGTTTTACCACTTCCATCAGGAAGCAACGACACACTGTTCGCAGATCACGCAGTGCCTGGAGTCTTAGGTTCAATCTGCATCCACAGCACTAGACTTACAGCACAGCACGGCTGTGCCCACAGGAAACGACTGTTGAGCTCGTCCCTTGCCACTTTTTGTGCTGAAACATAAGTGGCTGGGACCAGTAAAAGTTATCTTCAATCAAGATCACGTGGTCAGGAGATCACCAGCAAATGAACTACGGTGTTTATCGCAGAAACCTTTCGGGAAGGAGCTTCGAGGAACAATGCCTGCCACTATCTCTACTCGTACGGAGCAACCAATCAATTGTGTGGCTAACAAAGACATTGGACAGAAAAATACATGGTCCTTGAGGATGCCGGTCTGACAGTAGTAATTGCTCTTGGGTTTTGGTACATTGAGGGGGTGCATCCACTTGAAACCTTTAAACCTACTGAGAGTGTTCCCACTATGTCTTCCACTTTCGTGCATCTGCACACTCTATCTCCTAGGGATTCCCAACACAGACAGAGTTATCCCAATAATACGCTTTTGTTAATTATGAATGCGACTCATGCGATCTTGAATACTAATTGCTGGATCTGTTCGCATTTGCCACAACACGGGGAAAAAGGGTTGGACTGGTATATTCATCCTTTTCCTCTAACTACTACATGCTATGCCTCTCTAAGGGCATTATTCTTTGGTCGTTGGAATGATAGCATCTCAGGGAACTTTGACAGGACTAATTTAAATGAATTTGAAAGGCGAGTCCTGACGTCTCTGGGATGCTCCCTTTTCGCAAATAAGAGCAAGCTTAATTTTGCTTCTATTAGGCTTTCCGATAGACTTTCTAGACCTTTCCAATTGCTAATTTCTTTCAAAATGGCTCCCGTAGGCAACCGGGATGCTATGCCTACTTCCTATACTATCAATCACAGCCCCAACTCTGTTTCCTTCTGCATACAAAGGAATGGTTCTCAGTCAATGAGTACTTTTGAGGGTTGCACCAATATTGCGAACTTGACTAGTGAGGACAGACCTTTGTATGTAGGCGAACCTGTCTATTTTATTTGTGGAGATGAAGCTTATCCTTACCTACCTAGGGATTGACAGGGTACTTGTTATTTGGTTACCTAGCTATCAGGGGTATATGTAGCTAGCACCACTGAGGTCTCTAGGGCTCGTCCAAGGCGGGACGAGAACAGTGATACTCCTTCACAGGTCATGGTGATGTAGCCAAATCCTTTGTGTCATTTTGGGGACAGATCATGAATTCCGAGGATATTAGGAGACTAGCAAGAGTATTGGAGAGAACCATCAACCGGACCACCAATATACTCTACAACATGACGTTAGAACAGAAAGCAATTAGATTAGTGGCTCTACAGAACCGGATGGTGTTAGACGTCATCCTGGCTGAGCGTGGTGGAGTATGTAAATTGGTGGGATCCGCTTGTTGTGTTTTCGTATCTGACTCCTCACCGACCATATTCAAGGCAATGCAAAATCTGCACGTCCTAATTACAGAAGTACATGTTCCCGAGGGAAACTGGGATCTTAGTACTTGGTTCTGGGGCTTTTTACGATCTTGGGGATGGAAACTCTTTTCAGTCTTAATGGTAGTCCTTGGTATTCTGTTGTTCTGTTGTTGTTGCATACAATGTCTTCCTGTCATATGTTCGATGTTAGGGGGATGTTGTGCGCAAACTGTAGGAACATATAACCGAAAATACACGCACCTGAGAAGATGACTAATGTTTTTGTAATGAAGGATATTACTGTTAAGGATTTGATGGCAATTGATATATGTGATGAATGTGATTCAGGATGTACGGATATTGAAACGTGGAGTTACGAGTAAAGCAAATATTTTTAGTAAGGCTCTTGGCTTAGGCCAAAAGGAGGGTTTGTTAAACGGTAATTATATAGTGCCTCCTTAGTATTTATATTGGCCTAAGCCTATTCGCGCTATACGGAAAACAGCACTGCAAAGTTCTGAATTTTGGGTTAACTTCGCCGCCATTTTAAGATTCGTCCGCCATTTTGATTTCCACTTGTGTGTTCTACGTTCTAAAATGGTGGACTATGTTTTTGACTTGCAACCAAGCCTTCCGACCTTTGAGTTCTGTTAATGTTTAGGTTGTTCGAGAGCCGACTGTTTAGACTAAGCAAAGAGACCTTGTGCTTCATATGAACTGTCATTCAAGTGTTGTCTGCGCTCACAAGCCTCATCTGTGTATAAACATTGGGACGATGAAGAACAAGTCTCGAGCGTATGCTTTGGCTGAACTACATTGTGAAGAAACTTAGTACAAGGCTTACCACGGGATCTGAGAACATATATCACCATTGTGTCTTCATGGAAATGCAAACCTATGTAATTCTTTGCATAATATTGTATAATCTGTATGTGAACTAGGCACGAACTCTAGACCACAAATTAGTAACGTGAAGAGAGGCTGGACAATGCTACATGAATTGTATAAAAGCACAACTGTTTAGTTGTCCATCTCTCTCTCACCTCTCCTTGTCGGCTGGTACCGACAGCCCGTGATTGGTGTATTTCCTTTGTGGTACTCAGCCTCAATATTTCTTTGTTCTTTCAAACTGATGAGAGTGTTATCATGTCTGTCTACAGAACCCGTTCGGAGAAGGGGTATTTTTTTCTAGTAGTTGACAAATTGGCCTCCACAATCGAGAAATGATGTAGGTTTTTTCTATCTACCATGGGGTGTGTTGCAATACTGTAAATGATTATAGTGCTTAAATTGTTTTATGTATTTCAATCAATACCCATTCCTATTGTATTAGATTGTAGTTGTCATTTACATAACACATTTTACCATTATTATAGTCTCAATGGGGGGCTTGTATATAACTAGGGGTGTGGTAGCCGCTGATTAAGAATTAGAACATATCTTAAGTGTAGAATGTTGTACTATTCTCAAGTAATTGTATTGTTGTTAGTAGTAATCACCAATGGCCCAACATGCAAGTGTTTAGAATGGTGCTCACATGCGGAGAGATAGTGAGGCTGTTTTGCAATGAATCACAAATCTGTTATACGCCCCATAAATCCGGGGTCATGTGTTTATTTACATGTACTATAAGTAAGAGTCAAAAAAGGATGTTAGAACAACTAAGGTAATAATTATCATCCTGGATATGCAAACAGAAAGTGAAGGCAGCATGCATATACATAGGTAACCACAACATAACTAAACAGTAATCTTAGAGTAAGAGTGGCATACATTACTAGAATATACAGGACATTACTCTTGTCATGGGTGGATCCAATCCTTAAATTTAAACAAAAACAAGGAGCAATTCACTGTTTTTACAATGTTTGAGCTGCATTGATTAACTTCAATGCAGCCAGTATTGCAAAAGTAATTAAGGTAAGGTAAAACAAGCAAAGCAACAATAAGAAATTTGTAAATTTGCGGAAAAACACAGTTGCTGTCTAGTAATGATTTTCAAACATGTCAACTTGCTGGGCATGGGAAGAATTTCAAGTCCACTGTCCAAAATGATCATCAACTTGATTGTTTGTTGGAAATGAAAAGAACCTTACTGTTGTAAAGGTTGATTAGAAAAAGATGTTGCACATTATTTGGGTAATGGCCAATCCTTGGGGGGCTTGGCCAGCAGCCATGGCGTGAGGCTGCCTTTGGTGGAGCTCCTGCCAGATCCTAATGAATCCGATGAAATAGGCAGGAACACAGTGCCGAGAGGCACTGAGATGACAGGAGGTTCTGTCAGAATACAGTCACCCTGGATCCCTGGTCGGCGGAACGTCCTTGCACGGCATTCCACTGTGTAAAGCTTGCAGAGATGGAGCTGTCTCCAGGAACAAAGAAGAAAACATGACAACCTGGAAGGGCAGCTGCCCGTAGCTACAACGGTAGCTAAGTGCCACTGTAGGCGTAAGTGGCGCTGCAGCAGCCTCCAGCAATGAGACGTTTGGCCTGAGGAGAAGCGGAGGGTCAACAGCACATCTGCACTGCAGCGGGTGGCACACGCGGAAAACGTGGAATCATCCGGAGAAGTGGAGGTGGGCCGCGTACCCTCTGAGGGAGGAGCAGCTGATCTCTGCCGGCCTGCTGCTAGAGATTGCAGGCGGGGACAGTGCTGAGCGCCTGTGGAGGTCGGCCGGTAGAGAGGCACAACAGGGGGGACCCAGTCACCAGCATATCACCGGAGGAGGTGCGAATTCGGTCGTGGCCGGCGGGGGGCTTTACTACTTTATGCTCGTGCCATAATATGCCCCACCACTACAGCCACAGCATAGGGGGCGAATAGGACCCCCAGGGCACTAAGAACACAGCAAGCACGTGGATATTTAAAGTGTGTCCAGCTGCGGAGTCCGCAAATCTGCGCGTTCTGACAGAAACCAAGATATCTTCAAGTGCAATAAGTAATAATGGTGTAGCACATACACTGTGGCTGCAGAGTCTTGGAATGGCAGCACTGTTCGGCCTATGTCTGGAACCTTGCTCCTTACTGCATGACAACCCCTGTTTGCCCTACCCCACCTGGCTTAGATGCTCCGGATAATACCTAACAGGATGAGTTTGGAGGGGGTGCTCTGCAGGAGGATCAGGTGGAACATGGCTAGTGACTTGCTGGGCAGGGAGCCCCCAGCCTATACATCGTAGTGCTCCCCTCCCTGCACTCATTTGGAGTCATCACAAGGCAGAGTTTGCGAGAAGACCAGTAGTGGATTGCGCAAGTTGACAGTGGTGCGAAGTGCTAGGTGACAACATAATCGCCACATTAATTACAGCGGAGATACCTTTGCTATATCTCCAAACAGGCTGGATGCCTCCTAAGGCTGGCAAGGGGAAGAGCAGCCAAAACATTCTGGACAATTACACCATTCCCACGCTCCAAACTTCCAAGGATAATATGGCCACGTCGAGTGAGAACAGGTGGGACACCAGTGAAGCTAATAATCAGATCCTCAAGGCTATTACAGAGTTGAAGACATTGCTAGAAGCCAAGATTGATGAAGTAATAGTCGACGTCGGGCTGTTACGACAGAATGTGAGGAAATTAGCAGAGAGGACCACAGAACTGAAATCCCAAATGAAGGATAACAAAATAATAGCGCAGAGCAATGAAGAACGGATCCACATTCTGCAGCAGAAGGTCAAACTCCTGGAGAACAGGGCAGAAGATGCGGAGGGGAGGGCGCGCAGAAACAACGTTTGAGAAGTCGGCCTACCAGAAGGAGAGGAGGGTGCAGACCCCACGACATACATTGAAAATCTATTCCTGCAAGACATTGGGCCGGGGAATCTCTGCTATGGATTTATCATAGAGAGGGCGCACAGGGCACTCATCAGGAAACCACCACCCGGCACCCCTCCACGTCTGATAATTGCAAAAGTTTTGAATTACAGAGACAGAGAGAAGATCTTGTCCTCCTCCAGGCAGGGTGGCACATTGCGCAGGGCATCTGCAGACTTGGCGGTATACCCGGACTACACCTTTCAGGTACAGAAAAGCAGGGCGCAGTTTTCATCGGCCAAAACCAGGCTTCACAATGCCGGACTGAAGTACATGCTCATGTACCCTGCACAACTAAGGGGTCGATTCATGGAATTAATGAGCGCCGAAAAATCCCGCGCAGAGGTGCCAAAACGTGCGAATCGCAGGAAAAGTGCGAAAATCGCAGTGCAAGTGCAAAAATCGCAGGAAAACCAGCGCACAGCGATTCATGGAAGTCCATGCGCGAGAAAAACATTGGATGTGCGCTAAAAATGTGCGCCGCGCACGCCGGCGCACAGGTCATCCAACAGCGTGCGCCACGGCCACTGCGAAATCGCACATAGCGCGGCGCACATCACAAAAGTAGGCGGACATGGGGCGTAACACTCGGAATGGGGAACAACGCGTGAAAATATGGGCGTCATGGGGAAGTACAGGAGGCAAGTGCGCGGAATGCCCACACGCTCGCCTACAACCCGTATTCATGGAATCGAATAGGGCAAACCAGCGCACGGTCAAAGACGCGCACAGGGCCAAACAAGTACGCCACAAGAAAGCAGGCGGTAGCGCCCCTGCGACTGAAAAAAATGTGCGCCAAAATGTGCGCTAACAAAAAGCACCCATATACAGCCATGATGAATGGCCCATGCAGTGGCCCTCTAGGACAAATGAGGTGCAAAGGGGCCCCGAAAAACACAGACACCCGCTGTGTGAAAAATAGCGTGTGCGCGTGTTCCTGGGTGCGCAGGAAGTTTCACACGCGATTAGCCTGGGTATGTGTACTTCGGGGTGCGCGGGAAGTTCCACACGCGATTGGCCTGGGTAGGTGGGGGTGCGTGGGAAGTTCCACATGCGATTGGCCTGGGTACGTGTACTACGGGGTGCGCGGGAAGTTCCACACGCGATTGGCCTGGCTAGGTGGGGGTGCGCGGGAAGTTCAACACGCGATTGGCCTGGGTACGTGTATTCCGATGTGCGCGGAAGATTCACACGCGATTCCTGCAGGGTACGTGTATTTCGGTGGTGCCGGGGAATGCTACACGTGATTTTGCCATGTGGGTCCCCCCAGGTGTTCCCTCTACACCCTCCACGGCCCCTGCAGGCAGCATGTGGGTCCCCCCAGGTGTTCCCTCTACACCCTCCACGGCCCCTGCAGGCAGCCCACACCACAGGGCACTACCCTGCACCCCTGCTCATGTCCCACAGGCAACCCATCCACCATGGCAATGCCCACCAGCCAACCCACATGTCACCTTGCACTAGTGATCACCAACACATGTCTCCCACCACCCCCACCCCCCAGCCACCAGGGGCAGCCTCCACCAGACCCCCACTCATGTCCCCTATTACCCCCACCCCCCAGCAGTGCAGGGGCAGCCTCCACCAGGCCCCCACTCATGTCTCCCACCACCCCCACCCCCCAGCAGTGCAGGGGCAGCCTCCACCAGGCCCCCACTCATGTCTCCCACCACCCCCACCCCCCAGCCACCAGGGGCAGCCTCCACCAGGCCCCCACTCATGTCCCCTATTACCCCCACCCCCCAGCAGTGCAGGGGCAGCCTCCACCAGGCCCCCACTCATGTCTCCCACCACCCCCACCCCCCAGCAGTGCAGGGGCAGCCTCCACCAGGCCCCCACTCATGTCTCCCACCACCCCCACCCCCAGCAACCAGGGGCAGCCTCCACCAGGCCCCCACTCATGTCCCCTATTACCCCCACCCCCCAGCAGTGCAGGGGCACCCTCCACCAGGCCCCCACTCATGTCTCCCACCACCCCCACCCCCAGCAGTGCAGGGGCAGCCTCCACCAGGCCCCCACTCATGTCTCCCACCACCCCCACCCCCAGCCACCAGGGGCAGCCTCCACCAGGCCCCCACTCATGTCTCCCACCACCCCCACCCCCCAGCAGTGCAGGGGCAGCCTCCACCAGGCCCCCACTCATGTCTCCCACCACCCCCATCCCACAGCCACCAGGGGCAGCCTCCACCAGGCCCCCACTCATGTCTCCCACCACCCCCACCCCCCCAGCAGTGTAGGGGCAGCCTCCACCAGGCCCCCACTCATGTCTCCCACCACCCCCACCCCCCAGCCACCAGGGGCAGCCTCCACCAGGCCCCCACTCATGTCCCCTATTACCCCCACCCCCCAGCAGTGCAGGGGCAGCCTCCACCAGGCCCCCACTCATGTCTCCCACCACCCCCACCCCCAGCCACCAGGGGCAGCCTCCACCAGGCCCCCACTCATGTCTCCCACCACCCCCACCCCCTAGCAGTGCAGGGGCAGCCTCCACCAGGCCCCCACTCATGTCTCCCACCACCCCCATCCCACAGCCACCAGGTGCAGCCTCCACCAGGCCCCCACTCATGTCTCCCACCACCCCCACCCCCCAGCAGTGCAGGGGCAGCCTCCACCAGGCCCCCACTCATGTCCCCTATTACCCCCACCCCCCGCAGTGCAGGGGCAGCCTCCACCAGGCCCCCACTCATGTCTCCCACCACCCCCATCCCACAGCCGCCAGGGGCAGCCTCCACCAGGCCCCCACTCATGTCTCCCACCACCCCCACCCCCCAGCAGTGCAGGGGCAGCCTCCACCAGGCCCCCACTCATGTCTCCCACCACCCCCACCCCCCAGCCACCAGGGGCAGCCTCCACCAGGCCCCGACTCATGTCCCCTATTACCCCCAACCCCCAGCAGTGCAGGGGCAGCCTCCACCAGGCCCCCACTCATGTCTCCCACCCCCCCCACCCCCCAGCAGTGCAGGGGCAGCCTCCACCAGGCCCCCACTCATGTCTCCCACCACCCCCATCCCACAGCCACCAGGGGCAGCCTCCACCAGGCCCCCACTCATGTCTCCCACCACCCCCACCCCCCAGCAGTTCAGGGGCAGCCTCCACCAGGCCCCCACTCATGTCTCCCACCACCCCCACCCCCCAGCAGTGCAGGGGCAGCCTCCACCAGGCCCCCACTCATGTCTCCCACCCCCATCCGACAGCCACCAGGGGCAGCCTCCACCAGGCCCCCACTCATGTCTCCCACCACCCCCACCCCCCAGCAGTGCAGGGGCAGCCTCCACCAGGCCCCCACTCATGTCTCCCACCACCCCCACCCCCCAGCCACCAGGGGCAGCCTCCACCAGGCCCCCACTCATGTCCCCTATTACCCCCACCCCCCAGCAGTGCAGGGGCAGCCTCTACCAGGCCCCCACTCATGTCTCCCACCACCCCCACCCCCCAGCAGTGCAGGGGCAGCCTCCACCAGGCCCCCACTCATGTCTCCCACCACCCCCACCCCCCAGCCACCAGGGGCAGCCTCCACCAGGCCCCCATTCATGTCTCCCACCACCCCCACCCCCCAGCAGTGCAGGGGCAGCCTCCACCAGGCCCCCACTCATGTCTCCCACCACCCCCATCCCACAGCCACCACGGGCAGCCTCCACCAGGCCCCCACTCATGTCTCCCACCACCCCACCCCCCAGCAGTGCAGGGGAAGCCTCCACCAGGCCCCCACTCATGTCTCCCACCATCCCCATCCCACAGCCACCAGGGGCAGCCTCCACCAGGCCCCCACTCATGTCTCCCACCACCCCCACCCCCCAGCAGTGCAGGGGCAGCTACCACCAGGCCCCCACTCATGTCTCCCACCACCCCCACCCCCCAGCCACCAGGGGCAGCATCCACCAGGCCCCCACTCATGTCCCCTATTACCCCCACCCCCCAGCAGTGCAGGGGCAGCCTCCACCAGGCCCCCAATCATGTCTCCCACCACCCCCACCCCCCAGCAGTGCAGGGGCAGCCTCCACCAGGCCCCCACTCATGTCTCCCACCACCCCCACCCCCCAGCCACCAGGGGCAGCCTCCAACAGGCCCACACTCATGTCTACCACCACCCCCACCCCCCAGCAGTGCAGGGGCAGCCTCCACCAGGCCACCACTCATGTCTCCCACCACCCCCATCCCACAGCCACCAGGGGCAGCCTCCACCAGGCCCCCACTCATGTCTCCCACCACCCCCACCCCCCAGCAGTGCAGGGGCAGCCTCCACCAGGCCCCACTCATGTCTCCCACCACCCCATCCCACAGCCACCAGGGGCAGCCTCCACCAGGCCCCCACTCATGTCTCCCACCACCCCCACCCCCCAGCAGTGCAGGGGCAGCCTCCACCAGGCCCCACTCATGTCCCCCACCACCCCCACCCCCCAGCAGTGCGGGGGCAGCTTCCACCAGGCCCCCACTCATGTCCCCCTGCACCCCCACCCCCCCGCACTGTGGGGCACCTGGCAGCAGGCCCCCACTCATGTCCAACTCATGTCTCCCACCACCCCCACCCCCCAGCCACCAGGGGCAGCCTCCACCAGGCCCCCACTCATGTCCCCTATTACCCCCACCCCCCAGCAGTGCAGGGGCAGCCTCCACCAGGCCCCCACTCATGTCTCCCACCACCCCCACCCCCCAGCAGTGCAGGGGCAGCCTCCACCAGGCCCCAACTCATGTCTTCCACCACCCCCACCCCCCAGCCACCAGGGGCAGCCTCCACCAGGCCCCCACTCATGTCTCCCACCACCCCCACCCCCCAGCAGTGCAGGGGCAGCCTCCATCAGGCCCCCAACCATGTCTCCCACACCCCCATCCCACAGCCACCAGGGGCAGCCTCCACCAGGCCCCCACTCATGTCTCCCACCACCCCCACCCCCCAGCAGTGCAGGGGCAGCCTCCACCAGGCCCCCACTCATGTCCCCTATTACCCCCACCCCCCCGCAGTGCAGGGGCAGCCTCCACCAGGCCCCCACTCATGTCTCCCACCACCCGCATCCCACAGCCACCAGGGGCAGCCTCCACCAGGCCCCCACTCATGTCTCCCACCACCCCCACCCCCCAGCAGTGCAGGGGCAGCCTCCACCAGGCACCCACTCATGTCTCCCACCACCCCCATCCCCCAGGAGCAGCCTCCACCAGGCCCCCACTCATGTCCCCTATTACCCCCACCCCCCAGCAGTGCAGGGGCAGCCTCCACCAGGCCCCCACTCATGTCTCCCACCACCTCCACCCCCCAGCAGTGCAGGGGCAGCCTCCACCAGGCCCCTACTCATGTCTCCCACCACCCCCACCCCCCAGCCACCAGGGGCAGCCTCCACCAGGCCCCCACTCAAGTCTCCCACCCCCCCACCCCCCAGCAGTGCAGGGGCAACCTCCACCAGGCCCCCACGCATGTCTCCCACCACCCCCATCCCACAGCCACCAGGGGCAGCCTCGACCAGGCCCCCACTCATGTCTCCCACCCCCCCCACCCCCCAGCAGTGCAGGGGCAGCCTCCACCAGGCCCCCACTCATGTCTCCCACCACCCCCACCCCCCAGCAGTGCAGGGGCAGCCTCCACCAGGCCCCCACTCATGTCCCCTATATCCCCCCACCCCCCAGCAGTGCAGGGGCAGCCTCCACCAGGCCCCCACTCATTTCTCCCACCACCCCCACCCCCAGCAGTGCAGGGGCAGCCTCCACCAGGCCCCCACTCATGTCTCCCACCACCCCCACCCCCAGCCACCAGGGGCAGCCTCCACCAGGCCCCCACTCATGTCTCCCACCACCCCCACCCCCCAGCCACCAGGGGCAGCCTCCACCAGGCCCCCACTCAAGTCTCCCACCCCCCCCACCCCCCAGCAGTGCAGGGGCAACCTCCACCAGGCCCCCACGCATGTCTCCCACCACCCCCATCCCACAGCCACCAGGGGCAGCCTCGACCAGGCCCCCACTCATGTCTCCCACCCCCCCCACCCCCCAGCAGTGCAGGGGCAGCCTCCACCAGGCCCCCACTCATGTCTCCCACCACCCCCACCCCCCAGCAGTGCAGGGGCAGCCTCCACCAGGCCCCCACTCATGTCCCCTATATCCCCCCACCCCCCAGCAGTGCAGGGGCAGCCTCCACCAGGCCCCCACTCATTTCTCCCACCACCCCCACCCCCAGCAGTGCAGGGGCAGCCTCCACCAGGCCCCCACTCATGTCTCCCACCACCCCCACCCCCCAGCAGTGCAGGGGCAGCCTCCACCAGGCCCCCACTCATGTCTCCCACCACCCCCACCCCCCAGCCACCAGGAGCAGCCTCCACCAGGCCCCCACTCATGTCTCCCACCCCCCCACCCCCCAGCAGTGCAGGGGCAGCCTCCACCAGGCCCCCACTCATGTCTCCCACCACCCCCATCCCACAGCCACCAGGGGCAGCCTCCACCAGGCCCCCACTCATGTCTCCCACCACCCCCACCCCCCAGCAGTGCAGGGGCAGCCTCCACCAGGCCCCCACTCATGTCTCCCACCACCCCCACCCCCCAGAAGTGCAGGGGCAGCCTCCACCAGGCCCCCACTCATGTCGCCCACCACCCCCACCCTCAGCCACCAGGGGCAGCCTCCACCAGGCCCCCACTCATGTCTCCCACCACCCCCACCCCCCAGCCACCAGAGGCAGCCTCCACCAGGCCCCCACTCATGTCTCCCACCACCCCCACCCCCAGCAGTGCAGGGGCAGCCTCCACCAGGCCCCCACTCATGTCTCCCACCACCCCTACCCCCCAGCAGTGCAGGGGCAGCCTCCACCAGGCCCCCACTCATGTCCCCTATTACCCCCCCCCCCCCCCGCAGTGCAGGGGCAGCCTCCACCAGGCCCCCACTCATGTCTCCCACCACCCGCATCCCACAGCCACCAGGGGCAGCCTCCACCAGGCCCCCACTCATGTCTCCCACCACCCCACCCCCCAGCAGTGCAGGGGCAGCCTCCACCAGGCCCCCACTCATGTCTCCCACCACCCCCATCCCCCAGCCACCAGGAGCAGGCTCCACCAGGCCCCCACTCAAGTCCCCTATTACCCCCACCCCCCAGCAGTGCAGGGGCAGCCTCCACCAGGCCCCCACTCATGTCTCCCACCACCCCCACCCCCCAGCAGTGCAGGGGCATCCTCCACCAGCCCCACACTCATGTCTCCCACCACCCCCACCCCCCAGCCAACAGGGGCAGTCTCCACCAGGCCCCCACTCAAGTCTCCCACCACCCCCACCCCCCAGCAGTGCAGGGGCAGCCTCCACCAGGCCCCCACTCATGTCTCCCACCACCCCCACCCCCCAGCAGTGCAGGGGCAGCCTCCACCAGGCCCCCACTCATGTCCCCTATAACCCCCCACCCCCCAGCAGTGCAGGGGCAGCCTCCACCAGGCCCCCACTCATTTCTCCCACCACCCCCACCCCCAGCAGTGCAGGGGCAGCCTCCACCAGGCCCCCACTCATGTCTCCAACCACCCCCACCCCCAGCCACCAGGGGCAGCCTCCACCAGGCCCCCACTCATGTCTCCCACCACCCCCACCCCCCAGCAGTGCAGGGGCAGCCTCCACCAGACCCCCACTCATGTCTCCCACCACCCCCATCCCACAGCCACCAGGGGCAGCCTCCACCAGGCCCCCACTCATGTCTCCCACCACCCCCACCCCCCAGCAGTGCAGGGGCAGCCTCCACCAGGCCCCCACTCATGTCTCCCACCACCCCCACCCCCCCAGTAGTGCAGGGGCAGCCTCCACCAGGCCCCCACTCATAACTCCCACCACCCCCATCCCACAGCCACCAGGGGCAGCCTCCACCAGGCCCCCACTCATGTCTCCCACCACCCCCCAGCAGTGCAGGGGCAGCGTCCACCAGGCCCCCACTCATGTCTCCCACCACCCCCACCCCCCAGCAGTGCAGGGGCAGCCTCCACCAGGCCCCCACTCATGTCTCCCACCACCCCCACCCCCAGCCACCAGGGGCAGCCTCCACCAGGCCCCCACTCATGTCTCCCACCACCCCCACCCCCCAGCAGTGCAGGGGCAGCCTCCACCAGGCCCCCACTCATGTCTCCCACCACCCCCACCCCCCAGCCACCAGGGGCAGCCTCCACCAGGCCCCCACACTCATGTCTCCCACCACCCCCACCCCCCAGCAGTGCAGGGGCAGCCTCCACCAGGCCCCCACTCATGTCCCCCACCACCCCCATCCCACAGGCACCAGGGGCAGCCTCCACCAGGCCCCCACTCATGTCTCCCACCACCCCCACCCCCCAGCAGTGCAGGGGCAGCCTCCACCAGGCCCCCACTCATGTCTCCCACCCCCCACCCCCCAGCAGTGCAGGGTCAGCCTCCACCAGGCCCCCACACATGTCTCCCACCACCCCCATCCCACAGCCAACAGGGGCAGCCTCCACCAGGCCCCCACTCATGTCTCCCACCACCCCCACCCCCCCAGCAGTGCAGGGGCAGCCTCCACCAGGCCCCCACTCATGTACCCTATTAACCCCACCCCCCGCAGTGCAGGGGCAGCCTCCACCAGGCCCCCACTCATGTCTCCCACCACCCCCATCCCACAGCCACCAGGGGCAACCTCCACCAGGCCCCCACTCATGTCTCCCACCCCCCCACCCCCCAGCAGTGCAGGGGCAGCCTCCACCAGGCCCCCACTCATGTCTCCCACCACCCCCACCCCCAGCCACCAGGGGCAGCCTCCACCAGGCCCCCACTCATGTCTCCCACCACCCCCACCCCCCAGCCGTGCGATTTGCCTGGGTATGTGTACTTCGGGGTGCGCGGGAAGTTCCACACGCGATTTGCCTGGGTACGTGTACTACGGGGTGCGCGGGAAGTTCCACACGCGATTGTACGTGTACTTCGGGGTGCGCGGGAAGTCCCACACGCAATTGGCCTGGGTATGTGTACTTCGGGGTGCGCGTGAACTTCCACACGCGATTGGGCCTGTGAGAGTGAGTTACATGTATTCCAGGGGTGGGCGGGAATATTTACCCGCGACTGTGCCTGTGAGAGCGTGCTACGTGTATTCCTGGGGTGGGCGGGAAGATTCACACGTTCGCCTGCGACGTGCAGAAAAATGGTCCAATCCTGAGACACGTACGCCAGCATGAAGCAGGCGTACGTCGAACCGCGCAGCATAAAAGTGCGCGCAAACAACAAACAAGCTCATACGCCAGGATGAATATACCATTCCTAGCAGCAGTGGCCGTGGGTTACCAAAGGAGGAGGAGGTTAGTGAGGGCCCGAATTTTCACTCCCAGAACCAGCCTTTTTGGGACGCCTGATGACCAGGTGTATGGGAGGTACAGGTTTCCCCCACACATAATACTGGACCTGGTTAGTGAGTGGGAGGATGACCTCACATCACCCACCCTGTGCTCCCAAGCACTCAGCCCCCTGGAGAAGGTCCTCAATGTACTGCACTTCTTGGCCACAGGATCATTTCAGCGGACAAGTGCCATAGTGGGTGGGGTGTCACAGGCCACGCAGTCACGCTGCCTACACCAGGTCTTGAACATCATCACTGCACGCCCATCAGTCCGTAGGCACATATACCTGCCCAGGACACCTGCAGAAAGGCAGGCAGCCACCCTCCATTTCTACGGTGTGGCACAATTTCCAAAAGTGCTAGGTGCCATTGACTGCACCCATGTGGCACTACGTCCCCCCAGGGCATCTGAGCACATCTATAGGAACCGCAAGCACTGGCGTTCCAGCAACGTGCAGGTAGTATGTAATGCTAAGGGAATCATCACCTCAGTATATGCCAACTATCCAGGGTCCACCCACGACAGCTTCATTTACTGAATGTCTACCCTAAGCCAGGACCTAGAAGCTGGGCGGCATTGGCGATACATGGCTGCTTGGTGAGTATGAATGCCACTGCACATGCATGCATGTCAGATGCAGAGTTATGTCACTACCCCACTAATGATACCCATCACCTCCTCACCAGGGGACAGTGCCTACCCTCTGAGCACCCACATGATGACGCCAATTCGGAACCCCATCACGCCTCCAGAGGTAAGATACAACACAGCCCATATTGCAACCCGGGGCATAGTGGAGCGCACATTCGGAGTGCTCAAGTCACGCTTTCGCTCCCTTGACCGTTCTGGCAGGCAGCTGTTATATGCGCCCCCAGTAGTGTGCAGGATCATAGTGGCAGCATGTGTCCTGCACAATGTTGCAACACGCCGGGGCCTGGCCGTGGACATGGTGGTGCCCCCACATCCCCAACCACATGCACGCCCGCTGCGCATGGGAGGGGAGAGGGCACGGGGTGAGGCAGCCCGTACGCAGCTGGTGGATAATTACTTCACATAGAAATCACACCCCAGTGGAGTGCACACAGGCCTGGCACATACCATCTGATAAGCAATGATGACTCGACCTGACAATTAAGACGAACAAAGGGACTGTCAACTGTCAGAACCATAGCAGCCTGAGATTGTTCATGTGGAAGTGTCACAATCTACCTACACAAACACCACCAATGCAGTGTCATGAAAAGACACTTCCATGCTGCAGAAATGAATACCCACTTGCAAAATACTACATGAAAACAGTGCCATGTCACCCACCCCCTCCCCGGCACGGCCACACAACACACCATGGCATGTCATGCAATGTGAGAGGAAAGAAATGAATCCCCACAGCATGCCCCAAGTGTCAGCAGCTACAGTGTCCCTAATGGAAACATGTCCACACATGAAATGCTCACAGTAATGCAGGACCTACAACCCACATTACCAAATACTTACCAAGAATACCAATCACCTACACAACCTCCAACCTACCTTAAACATGACATTACAGACTTAACAATTAGCTAGCCTCACCACCTGATGATGACAGCCCTCCGAACACTTCCAAATATACAGTGTTAGCGCCACGCAAGAGTGTAGGTGCACTGCTTACAACATGGACTCCAGTTCCAAGGTGGACCGCATTGTGAAGACATGAGGAATGGACCTGCAAATATGGAGGATGAGATGGATGCAGAGGCACATATCAATACACCACGCAGTGTACAATACAACAACAATATGCACTATGAATGTATACACAGTATTGACTACAGACTGTCCACACAGCTCATGGGAGTCCAATGTCACCATGTACGTCAATGTCACTTGGGCACACCCTTTGCAAGCCCATGGAAACGGGAAGCAGGAGGGATGTGTGTGACAAAAACCCAAGCATCTGAACCAAATCCATGACAAGCCTGCATGTGCCCAGCCACAATGCAGCGTATGCCCACGGGAGCCACACAAGGCAACACACTGTCCCAAAAAAAAAAGAAAAATAAAAAAATAAATAAATAAAAATCAAAAATGGGCATTAATGGGCCCGGGGGGGTTGGGGAGGCCACCCAGGAGGTCCGAGGACAGGGTGCACACCAAAACCCACCTGTGTGGATCTTGCGAAAAAAAACACCTCCATGGGCTCATGGCCTACACGGCTACCCTATTGTGGGAGTATCTCTGCTGTCGCTATCCTCACCCTCTGCAGCTGCATCCGGAGGTGGTGGCACTATGGGAGGCAGCCCACGCAAAGCCCTAGTCTGTTCCTCCATGGCTGCAAGCATGCAGGTGTGGTAGGTCTCGTTCTGGAGGATGAGTGTGCGGAGGTCCCCATGCAACAACTCACGGGATGCCCGGACCTCCGCCCTAGTTGCCTGCATCTCAGCTGAGAGCGTACGGGTGAGACGCTCCAGCTGCTGTTCTGTCCTTCGGTTTGTTGAAGCCTCAAGCTCAACAAGAGTCGTCCTGAGGTGAAGGAGTTCCTGCCTCAGGGCTTCCCTGTGGCCCTGGGACTCTATGGAGATGGCTTCCTGCAGAGTCGCCAGTGCCGCCCGCCTGTCCCTGTCGGACGCCAACATGTCCTCCCTGTGTGACTGGCAGATGGAGTCGGTTGCCTGCTATAGTCGCTCCATCAGCCTTTCGGGGGGGACAATGGAAGTGGCCACCCTATCCATGGCCTGAGCCATCATCTCTGATGATGCTGCCTGTTGGGTTGCCATACCGTAAATGTATTGCTCCCATGCGGTATTGCCAGGTGGCGTACGGCCACCACGTCGGCGGGCACCACACCTGTCTGGGGCAAGGCGAACTGCGCCTTGCTGTGCCGGCACTGCCTGAGGCTGCAGGACTGCATTCCCCCTCTGACCTGCTGGCCCAGGAACAGGATCAGATGTCGCGGAGTGTGACCCTGCATGTAACCACCAGAGGCGTACCTGCCAACACTAACATCCCCATTGAGGATTCTAACCCTGGTGCAGGTGGGTCGGACAGAACAGAATCCCTCCCAGGAACACTCACCTGCGACGGCACGTAGGTCTCATCATCCGAATCAACACCTGAGTACAGCTCGGGGGAGGTGCAGCCACTGACACCCCTTGAGAGCACGACCTGCAGCAATTGTGGGTTCTCACCCACCACCACACCACATCCCTCACTGGTGGTCGGTCGGCCCTCAGACCCCTCCTGGGTCTGCACCATCTCCACAACCCCAGCAGTATCAGGTGCATCTTCCCCTGCAAAGACATAAAAGAAAACAAATGGAAACAGGCATTAGCACTACGGCACACAATGAGGGCTGAGAGGCTACAGAAACAGTACTTGATTGACATGTCCCACATGACTAAAACACTCCCATGCATGCACCGTCACTGCGTGTGATGGGGAGGCAGATGGCACACATTGATGACACCAAGATGGAAGATGAACACATTTGCTGCATGCTGCCTAGCAGTGGCATCACACATTGGCCAGTGATTGGCAGGTCAAATACACATGCCATCACACAGATGGCATGTACCCTAGCCATGAAGTGAAGAGGGAGAGGAGGTCACCAATTGTTCATTCAGTCTAGTTTGTTCATATGATTGATTATTGTCATTGTAATGGTTCAAATGTTTAACATGCAGCTGCCAGTCAAAAATGGTCCTATAGCACAGGGACATGTCCAAACTAATCATGTCCACGAAACTGAGCCAGTCCACTGTACCATAGCCATGTTTGACATGTGACAATAGGACTGAGAAATCCTGAGTAAAAGTGGTGGTATGCAAACAATCTGCCTGAATAAACAGAGGTAAATGAGCAACAGTGTAGTGGCAAGATGACACTCCAAGGGCAAATGCTGTTGGCAAGAATGTTTAGGAAGAGGCACATGGGTGAGCCGAACCACTCAGGCACACACACCCTCCCCTGGCACCCAAACAGAAGCCCTCCCACACACACCATGCACATGGATGACACACACATGCATGTGCACTCACCGGACAATGCCTCGTAATCTGGCACTTCTCCCACGCCTTGGATCTGTTCCTCCGTGACGTAGGTCCCAGCAACCTGCTCATGTGGAGTGAGTTCTATGTCGTCTGCTGGAGACCCACCTCCAGTCACTAGAGTTGCGGCATGACTTGAGGCCAGCTTATTCTTTGTCCTGCGCTTCAGGTCATTCCAGAGCTTGTAGCATTCATTAGCTGTGCGCCTCACGATTCCAAGGGCACTTATGATATCCGCAATGGTCTACCAGTGTGCCTGACGTTGTGCAGGTGTGGTCTTGGATCCTGCAACAATCACCATTTTGCGGTCATGTGCGGACACATACTCTACAAGTGCATTCAGTACGGCCTCATTGAAGCTGGGCTTCCTTGACGGCCCGGACTGTGTAGCCGTGTCTGGGGCATCAGCCTCTACTGGACGAGCACTCTTCCTCTTCCGCTTGGAAGGTGGCGGGGATCCGGAGTGTTCTGCGCCGCTCTGGACACTAGGGGCAGGAGCGTGGGATTGCACACTCAGCATGGGAGTTGGTGCAGGCATTATCTCAAGTGTGATGGTGTCAGGGGGAATGTCAGCATGATGGACTTGGACCGACACTGTCCTGGATGGGTGTGTGAGAGGTGGGGTGGATGGAGCCGCAGCTGCCCCTGCAGCCTCCCCAGCCTGCCTACGCGAGGCAGCAGATGGCCTAGCTGCCCCTGATCCACGTGGCCTGATGACACCAACGTTCACCGGCGCACGTGGCCTAGACCTGCTGACCTGGAAGTCAGCCATGGAGTCACCCTGTGCCAGGTCTGGTTCCACAGTGGGCTGGTCCAACAAGGGCTGAGCATGGATGGTGTCAGCCACGGTAACCTCAACCAGGGGGGGGGGCATGGGTGTCCCTGACTGCTCCTCCACACATGGGGGGCTAGGGGCACCCTGCAAGTCACGGCCACGTCCCCTACCGGATCCACCACGGCCACCACTTGGGGCTCGGCCACCTTTGCCACCCTTACGGCTTGTTCGCCTCCCAGCCATGGCACTGATGTTATTGTGCGTATGGGAGTCGATGTGAACTATTGTCCTGGGCAATTGGGGGTTAAAGGGGTTGGGTACCAGATGGTAATCGTACCCTAGTGCTCTAGCAAGGCTGTATGTCACCCCTGGGGAAAGATGACGGGTCACGCAATGCACAGGCACCCCAAAAAAGCGAAGTAAGGTGCACGCAACCCCTCCTAGACCACGTGCGTGGAAAAATAAACCTGCACTACGCTGTGGCACCCAGGAACACAAGAATGAACGTATGCGTGTCACACGCAGCCTAGAATGACCTCTGAAGCGGTACGCGACACACGGGGCAAGCACAGATGTTAGATACGTGCGCGACTCACCGTCTGCCAGGAACAAAAGCATGAAAAATATGCACGTGTGCGCGTTGGCAACACCTCCGCCAAAAGAAGAATTGTACGCTGTCTGAGGAGACAGGACAACAGTAGTAGGGAAGCTGTTTGAGGAAACAGACCCAGGAAAAAGAGGAAAAGAGAAAAAGCTGTCAGAGGTAACAGGGAGTACGAACTGGAAACGCTGTGAAGTAAATCACGTGTGAACCGATAAGAAGTACAGATTTCACCCACTCGCTCTCCACGAAAAGCACGTACAAGGAAATGGCGTTCTACACGTACCTTTTATACACATGTCACAGACGCGCATACGCAATGAGGCCATTTCCACCAATTACGCGCTTTGACACTCGGACGTGTATCTCTTCATTTTTACACGCGCCATTCTCTACGGCCATGCGCGTGATGTCACAGCTGCGCATGGTGGCCTTTGGGCCAATGAAATCGCATATGCGAGCACACGTGGTAAAACTGCACGTCCGAGTGTCATCGCGTGTAATCGGAGGGAAGTGATCGTACACGCGATTGGCCTGGGTACGTGTATTTCTGGGGTGCGCAGGAAGTTCCACACGCGATTGGTGGAAATCCACGTGTGCTCTGTCATCACGTGTAATGAGGGAAACACCCGCGCGCATCACGTCACAGACGCGCTCATGCGCTAAGGGCCTTTGGTCCAATGAAATCGCATATGCGTGCTGACGTGCATACGCGCTAAGGGCCTTTCCTCGATTTACACGCAGACGTGCAGGATTTTCACGTGCCAAATCACTCCGTATCAAGCTGGCCACGCGTAAGCACACGGAAGACCAAGCTCCTGCCCAGAAGGCCGAACTACTGCCCCCCAGAGCCCGAGCACGCTCCCACCTGCCATCTGCTGCTGCCTGACTGCCTGCTGCCCACGTGCCCTGCCATTTGCTGCCTGCACATCAGCCAGGGGTGCTGTTGCTGTGACCACCCCTGCTGGAACCGAAGACTCCCGACTGGGATCCATCGCTCCACAGCCCAGCCCCAGGACCCAGTTGCCCACCCACTCCTGCCTCTGGGGTTGTCATGTCGGGGCAAACACCATCTGAGACCACTGACAACCCCCGGCCAGAAAGGCAGAGGGGCACCAGCTTCAGTGCCACCGAAGTTGGTGTCCTGGTGGAGCAAGTCCTGGGGCAGTATGATGCCCTCTTCGGAAGTTCCCGCGCCGACAAGGAAGGACGGACTCGGATCTGGACTGACATCGTGACTGCCATCAACACGGAGGGGGTGGCAGTCCGCGACTTACAACATGTCAAGAAGCGCTGGGAGGACTTCAGGTCCAGGACCCTGAACAAGGCCCGGCACCTCTTGAAGGCAGCGGATGCCAAGGGGCGCCGGGGCCACTTGTCGGAAGAACAGATGAGGGTCCTGGAACGCATATCCCCAGCGCTCCACGTCCAGGTCCTTGAGAGGCAGACCCGTCTGGAGTCGAGCGGTAAGTGTACATGCATCCTGATTGTGAGCTGTGCGTGTGGTGATTATTCAGTAGTGTGCAGGTTGCACATCTGTTTGTATGGGGTTGAGTATGGGTGGGGGTGTACAGGGCCGTGGGGCTAACACATGCGAGGGCTGGAATGTGTGAGACATGGATGGTGCTTGTGTGTGTAGGCTTGCATGCCAAATGCAGTTGTGTGGGCACACATGTTTGGATGAATGTGTATGTCAGTAGACATGTCCGTGATGTCACGCACGTATGTTGTTTTCAGCTGCATGTATCAGCACTGTGTACATGTGCATGTGTGTGTGTATTTGACAAGGGTGCAACAGTGATGCAACATGGATGCATGTGACAGCGGTATGTGGAAGCCTAATGGGCAGATGTGACATGGATGCCCATCTGAACACTGCAACACTTGCCAGAGGTGTACACATGCATGCAAGTGTGGTGGTGTGTGTACATGTGTGGTGCACTTCCTGTGTTGCATGTGATGTCTGGCTCACCTTTGCCTGCTCATGCTGTTGTATGTGTATGGATGGTGCTGGCAGTTGCGATATGGCTGTGGTATGGCTCATGTGTGCGAGTTGAAATGACATGTGTGTTGGGGATTGTGATGACATGTCTGAGGTTTGCCAATGCCACCCATGTACAACTGTCATGTGTGTATGTGTCCATTGTACAGTGCCCTGGTGCCTGTGTTTTATTTCTCCCTGTCTGCAGTGTCAACTGATGAAGAGGGCGGAGAAGGTGCTGTGGAGCACAGCGGCGGGGATCCCACCGCCAGCCGGAGACGCAAGGCCCGGCTCCCCTCCCATGTTGTCATCTCGTCGGGGAGTGAGGAGTCCGGTGCCGCGTCCCAGGCCGCAGCTGCCGGGGAGAGGTCCAGGAGGCGGAGGTTGGAGTTGGACTCCTCGGCAGCAGAAGGGGCAGCTGGGACCCCACAGGGCCCAACGGGGGAAGATGGCACGGAGTCATCCAGGTTGGTGGGGGGTTTGGTAGAGGAGGAGGCCGTGCAAGGAACAGAGACGGGGTCTGGAGGTGGGGATCCCACTGGTGCTAGTGGTGCAGTGCAGGACCAGGGACAGGAGGCAGCACAGGCCGCCGCCGAGGTGCCTGTGTGCAATCCTGTCCCTGATCCTGTCCCTGCATCATCTTGCACCAGCAGGGATGCCTACGTCCAGACCCGTTTACAGGCAGGGGATGAGCTCACGACAACTGGCCTTCCTCTGCCTGCGGACGTGGCTATCCGGGTCCGGGTTGAGCCTGTTCTGACTGGTGTGGCGTTGCGTCAACGGGCCATGCGAGGTGACCTGCAGTCTTTTCATGAGGAGACTGCACGTCATCTCGAATGGCTCGTTGACCACGTCAGCCTGCTGGGACAGGTCACCCCGGCCGGATTCCTCCGTATGATGGGGCTTGCTACGACCCCCTCCTCAACTGAACCCCCTACGCGCCAGTCATCCTCCGTGCCATCTTCCCACCCATCAGTCACCTGGGTGCCCTGTGGAGCTGCCTCTGACGGTGCGGCCAGGCTGGTGGAGGAGGCATCCCTGCCACAGTCGGGAGTCGTACGTCCAGCAGGGGTGGCCACATCAACGACTGCACCCCAGCCGGCGGAGGATGTGCAGGCAGCAGGAGGCAGTGCACGGGCAGAGGCACAGCAGCAGCAACGTGGTGGGAGCCATGAAGGCTCGGGGCCTTCAACATCGGAGGGGCAGGCATCGGCCGGAGGGCAGGAGGATCCAGGACAGAGAGTGTCTTCCGTGTGGCAGCGGTTGGGCCACGCCATAGATGCGGAGCGGCAGCGGGCGGAAGAGGCACAGCTCACAATGGTCAGGGCGGAGAACTCCATGCGGAGGGCCCTGAGGCGGGCCGAGTGCCTTGAGGCAATCCGCAGGGGGTTGGAGGTGGACACGTCGACGGCCCTGCGGACCCTCGGGGCCATGGAGGAGGACCGCCTCCGGGACATTGAGCAGGAGTTCGATGATACCCTGGCCCGGGACATCCACAAGTGAGCCGTCAAAGTAGCCCGCTGCCCTTGTACATAGTTATTTAGGTAGTGTTAGGTTTCATTTTTTTTAGGATTTATTTTGGACCTTTCGGACATTGGCCACATTTTTGTATATAGTTTATTTTATTAGTTAGTGTAGTTAGATAGGTTTCCTTTCTTTTGTTGGGATAATGGACCCTGGCTTGTTCGTATGTACATAGTTCACTGTTGGATGGTATTTTTCTTTCACATTTTAATCATGGAGCAATGGCTTTCTATTTTATTTCCCATTGGATTTTGTTTTCTGGACAGTGACTTTGGACACCATTACTTTGGATTTTCATTTTTGGTTTTGCTTTTTTTCACAGACATGCTTCTTTTCTTTTATGTACATTCCCATTTCTGTTTCTTTATTTTTGATTCTATTTATGTTTTCTTCAATACATATTTTTTTATCAAACTTCAATGTGTAGTATCATCTCATTGGTTTAATGCATATCATGATATGGCTTTTGAGATTCACTGACACCCATTGGGTGTATGTGAGGGAAATGTGTTCGTTTCGGAACTTGCAATTGGTGTTCTGTCATGTAATTGCCAATTATGAGTGGGTGGATGCAATACTCGGGTGGGTGTTTTGCATTTGGAGGCTGACCATAGGGACCAGGGATCTAGATTGTGATGACATGTTGGCTGGGGAACATGAGTTGGACATGGGTGGGGGCTTGCTGGCAGGTGCCCCACAGTGCTGGGGGGTGGGGTGCAGGGGGACATGAGTGGGGGCCTGGTGGAGGCTGCCCCTGCACTGCTGGGGGGTGGGGGTGCAGAGGGACATGAGTGGGGGCCTGGTGGAGGCTGCCCCTGCACTGCTGGGGGTGGGGATGCAGGGGGACATGAGTTGGACATGAGTGGGGCCTGCTGGCAGGTGCCCCACAGTGCGGGGGGGGGGTGGG